>NC_141694.1:1417187757-1417789757 GCF_964263255.1 Lissotriton vulgaris | reverse complement strand
GAATTGAAAAAAACTTTGAAATTCTTACAGGAATGTGTCAGGAATTGCATATTGGCGCCTACAGAACTACAACTCCCACAAGTAGATGTGGAACAGAGTTTATATATTTGTGTTGGCCACTAGATGGCGCTGTAATTGATTACTCTTTTGAACCTGAGAGAAGAGTGTGGTCGTGTTCCCTGGTTTGGGGAGCTTGGTTCCAGGATCAAAGATTTGAAGATTTGTTTGTTTACTGGAGATTTAGAACGGCGTTATTCATCCCGAATGCAAAGGAGAGGGAAGGCTTTCCCTTTCTGTTGTTTTCCTGCGCGAGCGGCTGCCGCGAGGAGGAAGCCGTGTTTGGTGACCGACTGCCAAGTGAAGGCGTTCCTGTGTTTCCTAGGAGTTTCCCGGTTCCCGAGCGGCTGCCGCGAGGGAAGATTTACAGCGTCTGGTGTTCGATGCGAGGGGCGCATCATTCTCGAACTTGCTGATTCTAGAAAGCTCAGCCGCTATAAGAAGCCAGACTGTGTTTTGGTATTGGTTCGCGAGTGGCTGCCGCGAGGAATACGCAGCTGTTACTGTGACTGAAAAAAGGTTTGCAGTCCGAAAGAGAAAACTTGTGCAACCACGATTTGTGAACTATGACTAAACTATGAAAGGGAAGTCGGTAAGCCTCGGATGAGGACGCAATCTTTCATTACTATTTTTGTTAGTGTTCCATTATTAGTTGGGCCCAGCTAGGAATACTAAATTGTCAATATTATTTTTTGTTCTTGGATGAACTGGAAGGGTACCCTCGAACTATAACTAACTCCTGTTCTTCAGTGATTGGAACTGAGGTTTTTTGGCGATATCCCGAACTGTATCCACTGGGTTACTGGAGAGAACTGTTACAGTTTCAAGGGAAGCATTATAAGGGTACGTGTTGTGTATGAGTGGCCTTTCTGAATGCTTTACTGAAGGTTGTTGAACGGTTAGTAATCCATGGTTTTCTTACAGGTAGCACTCAGATATAGAGAAGTATCTATGGTTTAGAGGAAAGAGGTCCCCTCCTGATTTCAGTGGTATGTATCGTTCCTTTAGCGAGACTTGAATGAGAGTAGTCAGAACTGATGTGATAATATTTCTTGTTCTTGTCGTTTCAGCTATCCCATCCGTTCCAGACCCCATCCTTGCCTTCCCTGTTTTATCCCTCGCTTGATTACCTTTACGCTCTGTGTTATTTGTACAGTCAGAGTGTGGGGAAATCAGGAGGTGGACCCCTTTCAGCATCACCCTGATCCTGAGGTTTTCCAGAACCGTGACAGAATGTTAGTGTTAGGTTCACATTTCACTTGTACAAAACCAGAGAAATTCAGCAGCTATAGTTACCTAAGCTAACTATAACTAATGGCACTGCAATGCACTGCTTATGACCTCAAATATTACATCACTTATGACATGGTCAGTGACATCACTGATGACATCTCAAATTACATTACTGATCATCCAGTAAGTGTAAGCTTTTTCTAAGAGTTTATGATTGTTAAACATATATAATAAGCTACTACAAATTTTAACTTAGTTCACTAATGAGTGATACTACTTCTAACATATATTGTGTGAATGGCTGTCTGACTGTGTGTATCTGTGTGTCAGTGGGTGTCGAAGTGGCTGAGTAGGTATGTGATGGGCTGTGTGAATTATTGTATATGTGTGTATAAGTGGGTATGTAAGGCTGTGTGGGTAAGCGAGTGGCTGTGTTGGTTCATGAGTGGGCGTGTCAGTGACTATTTGGGTGAGTTAGTGGCTTTATGGGTAGGTTAGTACATGTGTGAGTGGCTGTATGGGTGAGTTAGTAGGTGGCTGTATAAGTGAGTAACTGGGTATGTAGGTGGCTATATGGGTTAGTGAGTGGCTGTTTGAGTGGGTGTTTGGTTAACTGAGTTGGTGTGTGAGGGGCTGTATTGGAGAGTGTTTCTCTGTGTGGATGGCTATATGGGTGAGTGAGCGGATGTAGGAGTGCTTGTATGGATGTGTGAATGGATATGTAAGTAGTTGTGTAGGCATGTGAGTGAGTGTGCCGGAGGTCTTATATGGGTGAGTGAGTGGCTCTGTTGAGAAGCTGTATGAGTGAGTGAGTGGGTTTGTGAGTGGCTGTATAGGTGGATATGTTGGTGTGTGAGTAGTTGTAAAGGTGAGTATGTGGCTGTGTGAGTGGCTGTATGGGTGAGTGACTGGTTGTATGAGTAGCTATATGGGGGAGTGAGTGGATGTGTGAGCGGCTGTTTGAGTTTGTGAGTGGGTGTGTGAGTATCTGTATAGGTGAGTAGGTGGGTGTTTGAGTGGTCCTATGGTTGAGTGACTGGTTGTATGAGTACTTGTATGGGTCTGTGAATAGTTATGTGAGTGGTTGTGTCAGTGTGTGAGTGGTTATATGAGAGGTTGTATATGAGTGTGAACGGGTGTGTGAGTGGTTGTGTGGATGATCAATAATATCATCATTGATGTCATTTATGATGTCTCAGTGATGTCACTGACCATGTCATGATTGATTTAATATGTGACATCATCACCAGTAGAGCTGAGAATCCTAACTTGAAATATAAATGGAATGCATGTGAAAAGAAGAAGGGATGTGATCTTAAAACATTTGTGTGATGCTTCGGCTCAAATAATAATACTACAGGAGACTCACATGTCAGGGGATGAAAGTAAGAAACTTTTTTCGTCCCAGCGGTGGTTGGCTCATGCAGTTTATACTCCTCAGACAGCTGCTACAAATGGGGTTGCAGTTTTAATTAAGCAGGGTTTAAATATTTCAGTTGAGGAGAAAGCAGCTGATGTACGAGGAAGGTGGTTAATTGTTAAGTTAAAGATCTGTGGGCAAATGTTTGTTGTGGTGGGTTACTATGGTCCAAACCAGGATGATATAGGTCCATTGGGTGACCTGGCTAGGGAGTTATTGAATTTTTCATGACAGATCATTATGGCAGGAGATTTTAATACTGTCCTGGATCACAAGTTGGATCGATCTGAAGGGAGCAGAGCTGCTGTGAACCCTAGAATGTCAAACAGAGTTAAGGTGATGATGTCTCAGCTAGGGCTGTGTGATATTTGGAGATCCAGGTCTGGACAGCAGCTAGGTTTTACGTTCTATAATAAAATATACAACCATAAATCTCGAATTGATAACTTTTTGGTAGATTCTAGGCTGGTTGACTCAGTGGTTCAGGTGGGCCATCTTGGAGTACACCTTTCTGATCATTCAGCCATTACTCTTTGCTTGGCGATAGGGGACAGCATATCGGGTTTGATTTGGAGGTTAGATCGTACGGTGCTCTCTGATCAGGAAGTCCTGGAGCTTTTGAAGGAAGAGACAGAAATATTTTCTTAGAAGAATGTGGGATCAGCCAGGATAGGGATTGTCTGGATGCATATAAGGCATTCTTACAAGGTAGATTAGGATATTTGGGGGCAAAAAAAAGGAGACTCTATTATGGAAGGGTTGCAGACTTGGAGAAGAAGATTCGTCAGTTGGAGGCAGATATGGTGAATTCTGGTAGAAATGCTTCAAATGAAAGGGTCCTTCAAGAGCTAATGGAGTTAAAGATAGATCTGCTAGGAATCCTTAGAGAGAGGGTTAAGGAAAAGTGGGACTCTAGTCAACTGAAGCATTTTGAATACAGTGAGGGCTGCAGTAAACTGTAAGCCTGGAAGACAAAGATGGACCAAGTTCGGAATTTTATTAAAGAAGTAAAGAGCGTGGAGACAGGGTTGATGATCACAGATAAGAAAAGAATAGCTGCTGCCTTTCATGAGTACTTTGTGAAGGTCTATAATGAGGATATGATGGTCGAAGAGCAGGCGGTGCAGAGTTGGGTGGAACTTTTGGAGCCTTTACCAGATGAGTTTAAGGATGTTTTAAATCAGGAGATAACCGAGTTGGAGGTTGAAGAAGTTATTAAGGGGGGAAAAAGAGGCAAAGCACCTGGGCCAGATGGCCTTCCCGCTGAGGTTTATAAATCTTTGGTTGAGATATTAACACCGATTATATGTCAGCTGTTTAATCAGATATTCTTGGGTAATGCGTCTCTGCCCCCTTCTTGGAATGAGTGATTTAATATGAGGTCATAAGCAGGGATTTAAGTTATAGTTAGCTCAGGTAACTATAACTTCAGAATTTCTTTGCTTGTTTATGAATTAAATGTATGCCTAACCATAACATCCCTGTAACCTTTGTTTTTTCAGTGAATGTTGATGTTTTTTAAAAATGTATTTACTAACCGTATCATGTAACCTTTGAGAGCGGGTGTGTGAGTGGCTGTATAGGTAGGTGAGTGGGTCTGTGGGTCTCTGAGTACATGAGTGAGTGAGTGGGTGTGTGAGTGTCTGAGACGGTCTCTGAGTGGTTCTGTGAGTCTCAGATTGAGTCAGTGAGTAGGTTCTTAAGTGTCTGAGTGAGTTCCGGCATGGGTGTGTGGGTCTCCAAGTAGATCTGTGAGTGGGTGCATGAGTCTCTGAATGGGTTATTGAATGGAAACATGAGTGTCTGAGTGGGTCTGCGAATGGGTGGATGAGTATCTGGGAGGGTCTGTGAGAGTGTGTGAGTGTCTCAAAGTGTGTCTGTGAGTGGGTGCATGAGTGTCTGAGTACATCTGTTCCTGAGTAGGTGTGTGAGTGGGTGTGTGAGTCTCTGAGTTGATCTGTGAATGGGTGCATGAGTGTTTGAGTGGGTGTGTGAGTTTCAGAGTGGGCCTGTGAGTGTGTGTGAGTCTCTCACTGGGTTTGTGAGTTGACGAATGAGTACTTGAATGGATCTGAGAGTGGGTGCATGAGTGTCTCAGTGTGTCTGTCTGTGGATGGTTGAGTCTCTGAGTGGTGCTGTGAGTGGGTGTGAGTTTGTGAGTGGCTCTAGGAGTGGGTCTGTCAGTGGTTACACAGTCAGAAAAGTAGGGGGGCATAATCAAGCAGGTCCTTGTGCCATCTTCCCCTGTGATGGTCTTCATCTCCAGCTTACCTGTAGTCTGCTACCCACTGCTGCCTTTGGTTTTTTGCCTCTTCTGCTCATTTTCAGCGCCTACGTCTGCCTTTTCTCTGCTCGCTCTTGCCCTCCATGTTGCCTCTTCCTGCTAATTCTGGCCGTTATTTTGCCTCTTTCTGCTTGCTCCTGACCTTTATTCTGCCTCTTATTGCTCGTTTCTGACCTCCATTTTGCCTTTTACTGCTCGTTTCTGACCCCTAATTTTGCCTCTTTCTCCTGAATCTGCTCATTATTTTGCCTTTCTGCTTGCTCCTGACCTGTATTTTTCATCTTTCTGCTAATGTCTGATCTTTATTCTGCCTCTTCTGCTCCTTTCTTACCATTATTCTGTCTCTTTCTGCTCATTTCTCACATTTATTCTACCTCTTCTGCTCATTCCTTACCTTTATTCTGTCTCTTTCTGCTCATTTCTCACCTTTATTCTGCCTCCTGATGCTCATTTTTCCCCTTTATGTTGCCTCCTTCTACTCATTTCTGACTTTTATTTTGCCTCGTTTTGCTCGTTTCTCACCTTTATTTTGCCTCTTGCTGCTGGTATCTGACCTTTATTCTGCCTCTTTCTGCTACCTTTGGACCTTTATTTTTCCTCTTTCTGCTAGTTTCTGACCTTTATTCTGCCACTTCCTGTTTGTATCTTATCTTTACTTTGCCTCTTGCTTCTCGTTTTTGACCTCTAGTCTACCATTTCTGCTCGTTCCTTACCTTTATTCTGCCTCTTACTGCACATTTCTGCCCTCTATTCTGCCTCTTGCTGTTCATTTGTGACCTCTATTTTGCCCATTTCTGATTGTTTCTGACCTTTATTCTGCTTCTTTCTGATAATTTCTGACCTTTATTCGGTCTCTTTCTGCAAATTTCTCACCTTTATTCTCCCTCTTCTGCTCATATCTCACCTTTATTCTGTCTCTTTCTGCTCATTTCTCACCTTTATTCTGCTTCCTTATGCTCATTTTCACCTTTATTTTGCTTCTTTCTGCTTGCCCCTGGCCTGGATTTTGCATCTTTCTGCTAATTTCTGACTTTTATTTTGCCTCGTTTTGTTAGTTTCTCACCTTTATTGTGCCTCTTGCTGCTGTTATCTGACCTCTATTTTTCCTCTTTCTGTTGGTATCTGACCCCTGTGAACTGCCATGCAGTTCTCTAATCACCCAGCCAGCACCATGTACTTTTGCAATCAGTCAGGCAAAACCCAAGTACTTATAAAATCACCATGCACTCTCCTTGCAGCACTCTAATAATTCAGTCACTACCTATGCACTCATGCAATGACCTATGCAATAATGCATGCAGTGCTACAATCCCCTCAGCACTACTCATGCAGTCCAGCCATCGCCCTGTCACTTCCAATGCAAGTCTCCAATCACCCAGCCAATACCATGTACTCATCCAATCACTCTACCAACACCCATGCACTTATAAATTCACCATGCACTCTCCTTGCAGTGCTCCAATCATCTAGTCAGTATCCATGTACTCATGCAATGACCCATCCACTAACACTTGTACTGCTACAGTTGCCTGAGCACTACCTATGCAGTCCAGCCATCTCACTGTCACTGCCTATGCACTTCTCCAATCACCCAGCTAGTACCATATACTTATCCAATCACTCTGCCAAAACCCAAGCACTTATAAAATCATCATGCACTCTCGTTTCAGCACTGTAATCATCCAGTCAGTACCGATGTACTCATGCAATTAGCCAGGCACAAACTCATGCACAGCTATAATCCCCTGAGCACTACCCAAGCAGTTCAGCCATCACCCTGTCACTACTCATGCACTTCTCCAATCACCCAGTGAGCATCATGTACTTATCCAATCACTCCGCCAAAACGCAAGCACTTATAAATTTACCATGCACTCTCCTTGCAGTTTCTTCGAGAACCAAATTCAAATATTAAAAACATTGAATTCAAGACACCTGGAGAACTGTGTTCCTTGGATCCAGTAAAAGTGTTCAGATATTGTAATCATAGGTTTCAAGGCATGATGTCTTTTATCTGCAATAAAAACAATCCACCTTTTGGAGAATTTATTGATTTCTTTTGGTGAAAGGAATATCAAGCTAGGGGTCTCCTAATATACATATGCTTTAATGAATCAAGGATGCACCCAAATGTGGAACTAATTTGGATGAGACTGTTTTATCTTTTATTGAAGACTATATTACATGTACTATACCGAAAACAAGAGAGGGAAATACCTTAAGACAGCAAATTTTAGGTTTTCAAGCTCATCAATGTGGCAAATACTGTCGACGGAAATACAAGTCAAAGGAAAAGTTGTATATTAAATGTCGTTTTAGATTTCCACGTCCAATATTATGCAAAGGAAGAGTCAACAGTTATATGTCAGCAGTAAAGCATACTATCACTAGAAAATCTCCCAAAAATACTTACAATTTAAAAAGAAGTGAACAATCAAAGTACATTAATGATTATTATCCAGTGATTTTGTTGATGTGGAATGCAAATATGGATAACCAGTATGTTGCGGATAATTCCATTGCTGTTGCTCGGTATGTAACGTCATACATACCAAAATCTGAAAAGGCGGAGTTGAAGGAAATGTTGGAAGAAATTTCCCAAGAGAAGACTCTTAGTAAGAAATTGTGCAGCTTTAGTTTGAAGATGCTATCCCATCGAGAGATTGGATCTTACGAGTGTTCAGATCGGTTGACTTTATATTCAAAGACAAGAGGAATCATTTGAGTTAGTCTAGGTCTTGCTGCAACACAAAATCAAGTACTTAAATCTATGGAAGAAATCAAATATTTAGCATTAAATAAAGCGGACAGCACAGATATTGTTAAAACAAACATGTTGGATACGTATTATCCTAAAAGAAGTCCCTATCTTGAAAACATATGTCTCTATGAAGTCCTGCAATACTAGAGCTGTAAAATAAATATTACAGAGAACATAAATGAAAAGAAATATGCAGTGATTGGTTCTAATGGATGTTTGGTGAGACATAGTAAAGGAAATCTCATTAATCACAGGAAACTGAGTTGCGATACTCCAGATAAAAGGGAATTTTACTATTTAGCACTTCTGCAACTCTTAAAGCCTTGCCGTACTGAAATGGAATTACACAGAGATTTTCAGTCGTATGAAGATTCTTTTAATGCATGTAAAGATAGCATTGAATGCACAGTTTTCCAAAATGATCTACAAATGTTGAATGCAGAGATTCAACAAGAAGCTACTATTGCAGCTGAGATTGCTAGAGACAGTTCTCAAGACAGTCAAAGTTCTGCTCCGCTAAGTCAAGATCCACTGGGAGAACCGATTCTTGAAAATGTAGCAGCAATTGCTATGAATGAAGTAGAAACGGCAATGCATCAAGCTCAACAGGATATTATGGAGTTCGGAAACTTGGATGAGCAATTAAATATTGAACAGAAAGAAATATATCAGCAAGTTACAGAACAGATCGACCATGGTTTACATCATGAAAATAAAGAATGCAACTGCACATAATTTCAACCTATCCAAATGTACATTAGTGGTCAAGCTGGTAAAGGAAAACATTTCTTAATTAAAGTTTTGACCAATTATTTACAGAAAACCACTGAATCACATTTATCTTGTATTGTAACCGCTCTAACTGGGTTAGCACCACACAACATTAAAGGGATTACATTACATTGTTTACTAATGCTACCTGTTGAACATGAAAACAAGTTGGAATATCACAAGCTTTCTGGAGAAGCTTGTTTGGAAGTTTCAAGAGTACTAAAGAAAATTAAACTTCTGATAATTGATGAGGTGAGCATGTTTTCAAACTTAATGCTTGCTTGTGTACATTTACGAATGCTGCGAATATTTAAAACAGATTATGGTGTGTTATTTGGAGGAAAACGTCATTGTTTACGGCGATCTACTGCATCTTACTCTTGTAAAAGGAGAATTGTAACAAAGAGATGTGGCAGGGTCACTTGCGCAAACCAGTTACTTGTTTCCTCATGTACATGAAAGTAATCACAAAAGTAGGTGCTCCAGTTGAGTGTTCCGCCACTAGTGCCCACAGTAATGAAGTCCAAAAGCAGTAAATACAGTTTCCCGAGCACCAACGTGTGAAGAAAAGAAATGTTCAGTTCCAGTAAGTATTCACATTGATTTATTTTCTTCAAATTTCTTCAAATTTCTTCAATTTCGATTTCAAATGTTCTCCTCTCCAAATGTAGCCTTCAATTCGAGCCAACACGTGTTTCATCAGAAAACAATGTTTTTACATCTCTGACTTCATCAGGGCTACAGATAAATAATCAAAGAGAGTCTAAGCTACTCTATGTACATTCAAAAATCCTTCACCAAACACCCCAGTGTACGGAAATTATAGAAAGCGACACGTCAGTAAGGTAATATCGATCATTAATCCATATAGGGAAGGTGCCTTTACCACAAATCAGCTGTTAGTTTTCTTATAAATTCTAATGGTCATTTGAAACTAATCAGAGGTGCAAAGTCCAAAATTCATATAGCACCGTGAATTACTAAAGCATTAAAAATGAAAGAACACCATGAGTTGGAGAAAATAAACAGGGAATTGGAAAGACACTACTACATCTAATTCCGTGAGTGGTACTCAGTGTGCACATTGATGGTCAGGCTCACCTTTACAAATAGAGTGGAGCACAGTTCATCCAATAGGCATCTTATTCATCTAGTTCACTTGTCATTCAGACAACAGTATAAGAACGACCTATAATTCAATCAGAATGGATCAGTACTCCATCTATTAAAACATTAGGGTGCTGTCTTTAGAATTAAACATATTATCATCCTTCCAAATTCAAAATTACATCTAGCGTTCGAATAGTACATACTCATATGTGAACATGCACATCCTCGTTTTGCCACATCAGTACGGGGGCATCGATCTATTCACTTAACCGCACATAATCTTGCTCAAAGGGGAACGGTTTTTAAAACTCTTGCTTACAGTCTAGCTCCAGTTTCACTCAACGCAACTGTTATTATTCTAATTTAAAAAGAGACAACACACCACTTATTTGCTCACTTAGATACATATAAGCTCGCACTCGTTATCAAATGATACAAATGATCTGCCTACTTACATTTCGGTGTGGAGAGTACTCCATAAACGGTTCGCAGTGGTGTAGTGAACACGCGCCATCTTTGTTATCTCTATTTATACTGTTCGATTGCCATTCTTTTACTGAGTTGTTATGGCAGTTCAGAGTATGACACTTGTTTTGTGCTGATCTAAAGGAATTTAAAATGTATTCCGTATTTATCATACCTAAAAGATAATTATCTCTCTTAAACCGCACAATCGAGTACAGTTTAACGATAATGCCCAACTTATCCAACGATACCAATGATCTGCCTACTTACATTTCGGTGTGGAGAGTACTCCATAAACGGTTCACAGTGGTGTGGTGAACACGCGCCATCTTTGTTATCTCTATTTATACTGTTCGATTGCTATTCTTTTACTGAGTTGTTATGGCAGTTCAGAGTATGACAATTGTTTTGTGCTGATCTAAAGAAATTTAAAATGTATTCCGTATTTATCATACCTAAAAGTTAATTATCTCTCTTAAACCGTACAATCGAGTACAGTTTAACGATAATGCCCAACTTATCCAATATGGCCGCCACCAACTCCAAGGTTCAGTCCTAGTGTAGCCACACGTCACGTCAGCTAGATGTTAAATATATTTTGATGAGTTGCTATTTCTTGTATATAATATATAGCAAACAGATTGGAAGTAATTTGAAATGCGTGCACATCGTTTGCATTTCTTGCAAGATACTCAAGATTAGCGTTAACATCGCGCTTCGTCAGCACAAGGTAGCCGCCAGATCTCAAGCGATTATTCATATCTTCCGCTATCTTCGTTATGTAAGCCAAGCTCATATGTATTGATTCAATTGAGATCATAATTAATTACTGGTCTCTCTAAATACGAAAATATATATATCTTAATTTTAAATATATAAAAAACGTTCAAAATGACCCTTACTATTTTATTTACTTCAATTAATCTAAGATTTTTATGTTTTAAAATAGTACCTCCTTATAAATTATTTTATATGAGTCATTGCTGCATATATTCCTTGACATGTGATATCAATAAAGACTGTCTATCACCACAGCTGCCCCTTCCTAGACTCAGCAGCTGAGCAAGGCCATCAAGGTACCACTGAGCCACCCACTTCTATTTACTTCACGTAGAATTTCCGTTCATCACCTCCAACTAATAAAGTTTGTTTCCTTCTTATTTATATATTTTATCCTTAAAGACGAAAAGGCTAGTTACTATTTGTAGGACCTTTGTCCAACATTTCTATATACATGGTTTTATAACACGTACCACACTGCGAGCAGCAATGTATATTTATACGGATAACATTCATTTACATGGGTTAAAAACATCAAAAACCAATGGATTAAACATGATGGTAATTATTGAAAACCTCCCTATCTATTACACTTAGAAGAGTTTGCCAGATTCATTTACCTCCTCTATATTCAGCATACACAATCATAAAAAATGTTACATTTCATGGTCTATATTCAGTCCCTTCTCTATCGATTTGAGAGCCATGATCCAACGTGCCTCGGTCTGTCGTAGCATGAGCTCTCTAGTACACCCTCTGGGATTGTTTGGAATCATTTGAAGCCCATGGAAACGAAATTGTACATGTCTCCCTTGTGCTGTACGTTCACACATATGCTGTGCGATCGAGTACCTCAGATCTCTCTGCTTGATAGCTCTAAAATGCTCACTGATCCTCTCTTTACAGTCTTATCATACTCCATACGTAAATCTTATTACAGTAACATATAAGTACATAAACTACATAGAGTGTCATACAATCTATGTGGGACCTGATTTCAAATGTTTGGAAGTCCTTAAAACTGAACTCTTTAACTTTATCAAGGGCTACTTTGCACATAGTCTGGCTTTCAAAATAGTGCATGGATCAGGTTCTCACTTCCTAAAGAGGAATCTACAACATTACGAACCATCCAGGACACTAAGATCCAGTAGTTCAAGTTTCAAGTTTAGGTTTATTGTTTGATTATTTAAAATTATTACAAACCCCCCCCCTAGAAAAATAGAATACATCTGCACATCTGCACAGGCGGTTAAATTGTCATACTATATAAAAGATCGAATTGTATCGGTGCTTTGTCTTACATAAATTGCAGAGTATAAAATTTGGTTCTTATAAAATTTTACTTCAAACTGTTTTAAAATCAAATAGCAGACGAATATAAAAATGTGTACCCCCAATTAAGGGTATGGGGTGGGATTGCGTGAGAATATATTTAGTCATCGACCGCTTGCAATAGGAGACTATTGACGAGTTTCATATATTTGACTCCTCGGCAAGCCAGGGTGCATGACGAGCCCTCCAGCCAGCGTATAACTGCTTGTCTGCTAGATCGGATGTTCAGTTCGATGAAAATCGCTTTTAGGTACTGTCTCCTTTGGTTTAGGATGGCTGGACAAGCACATAGCAAATGGATTAGAGTTTCTTTTTTAAATCCACATAGTCGACAAGCTTCTGAGTTAAAAGCTGGCTTCCATGAGGGCAATAGGTCCTTGGAGTCATGCACGCCCATCCTGAACTTTAGAAAACACATTTTTAGATGAGAGCTGAAATGGGCAGATAAGTAGGGTTGAGGCTTTGACCTTATATACGAAACTGTCCATCCATGCCGCCTCTTTGTAAGCGCCATTTTATCCTCCAGTAAAGATTTCTTTTTTGGCGCGACATTTACTATTTTGTTAAAAGAAACTCTGTTCCTCGTATTGTCTCATGCTGGTAGAAGTTCCATCGTAGCCAGAGAAGTACTGAGGAACCTCCACCAGGAGTTTGGCATTTCTTACTCCTTCTGTGCCTTGATTTCGTCCAAGCAAAGGCTGTTCAAGTGCCCGCTTTGGAGGATCGGGGAGTATGGCAGAATTTAATGAAGTTACTCATTCCCCTGTATTTCTGATCCTGGAGACCAAATTCCAGTCTTACCTGGGCAGGCGAGACGCATTTCGGTAGATCAAAAACCGCTTTGTAGATTTTTGACTGTAACTCATTCTGTAAATGCCTATCTTTGCCACACCAGGGGACCAAGCCGTAGGACAAACTGGGTAGAATTTGGGCGGCCATTACTTTTAGCAAATGGGAATAGTTTGGGCAGTCACATTTTTTTCGAATTAATCTATAGGCATAGATCAGCGACTGGGCCTTGGCTGTGAGGGCCAGTTTATGTTCTTTGTGAATTGTACCCTGCCCAATAGTTACTCCCAAGTATTTCTTCTACGTGAGCCCCATTGACCATCCAATTGAACGTTAGTTTTCTACTGTCAACTAGGCAGACAATTTTTGTTTTCTCTTTATTTAGCTCCAGCTGTTCCTTGTCGAAGTAGGTTACCAGATTATTTATTGATCTCTGTAACCCCACTGGGGTTTGGCCCAGCAAGACTATATCGTCCGCATATTGAAGGATTGCAACTGGCTCGTTAGCCAATTTTGGGGGGTGGCAGTCTGATTTTTCAATGTGTGGAGCTATGTCGGATAAAAACAGGTTGAAGAGGCTGGGGGCCAGGACACAGCCTTGTTTTAATCCGCCTTCTGTGTGAATACTTGCGGTAGTACTCAACCCATTTCCGAGCTTAACTCTTGACCAAGTATCAGTATGCGGGGTTAAAATGGCGTTGAGCAGTACATTCGGCAGGCCCCATCTTTTGAGTTTTTTCCATAGGTGACACCGGCTCACTCTATCAAATGTGGATTTAATGTCCACAAAACTGGCGAAGAGGCGGAGTTTCCTTCTTTGCGCTTTTTCCGTCAAGAGCGCTAGAGTTGCAAGGTTATATTGCGTGCCCATGCCTTGCCTAAATCCTGTCTGGAATTTGGGAATTATGTTTTTTTCCTCCATCCAGCCTTGCAGGTGAATTAGTAGGCATGAGGCATACAATTTTGCTTCCACGTCAATCAGTGAGATTAGTCTGTAGTTTCCCGGCTTACGGTGATCTCCCTTTTTGAATATGGGGTGTATGATAGACCCCCTCCAAGAAGCTGGGATGTTGGAGTGCAAATAAATCTTATTGAAGACTGGGGTAATGATTGAGGACCACAACTCTGGGTTATTCCTGAATATTGCATTTGGTATGCCGTTTGGCCCGGCCGCTCCTTGGGATTTTAGATTCTTTATAAGTCTGCTTAGATCTTTCGCATTTGTCAGGGAGCTTTGCTCATTGGAAAAGGAGTTCAATTGAGATGAAATACCTTCTGCTACAATGTGAATGGATGCGGCTTGTGCTTCCTTTTGGTCATGGTGTTACCCCTGAAGTACTTGTCGTGGATTTATTAAACAGGGTTTTTACGTGGGCTGTCCAAATATCTGCACCGATTCCTGCCTCTTGTTGAAGTGTTGGACCGGCTGTTAATGTATTGATGATCCCCCAAAAATCGCTGCTATTGGGTTTTTTGCTGGCAGATAATAGTTGCTGCCAGATAGATTCTTTGTACGCTGATTTTGCTTTTCCCGATTTCCTTCGGTAGGTGCTCCTTAGTGCTTGCAACTTTGTTTTTTCTTGTTTTGGGCCCTTTTCTCCCACTCGGGCTAGGTGTATCACTTCTCTCGCGATCTCTCTTTTGTGCATTTTGAGATCTAGATTGAACCATGGCTCCCTTCTGGCGGCTTTTGTTGACCTCTGTAGCGTGGAAGCAGGGAAAATTTGGAGCAAAAACTCGGCCAGTCACTCCCAATGAATTACGTGAGCCTGTTTTTGTACAGGGCCTTGGATTTATTTCAAGGCCTTTACTTTCTCCTCAATGGATTGTGGGGCCACTCCTCGCCATTTTACTTTACGCAAATTGAACATTTCTGGTGGCTGCATGAGGTTATCGCACTTTTGAGCGATTTTTGTTTTATTCTTCAGGTTCAAGGTCAGCGGAAGGTGGTCACTTTCAGGTCGTGGGATAGTTCTAAAGTTGTTTATCAGTGAGAACAGGTTAGTGCTGGTTATTATAAAGTCTATTGTCGAGGGGACCTTTCCACTCAAGTGTGTTGCCGCGTGGGGCGAATCCCACGGGGCTTTACTGTTCATGATTGTCATGTCGAGTGCTGCTAGTTTGCAAACAAAGTCGGACGCACCCTCTGAAAATTTACTGTTTCTTCCCTGTTTCGTTGCTAGCAGATTGGTATTAAAGTCGCCTGCGATGAACATATGGGATTTCATGTGGCTTTTCTGCAGTGCGTTTAATAACTTTGTTAGAGTTATGTATTTTCTGTTCTGCTTCTTTCCCTCTGGGTGAATGTAAACGTTGATTAGGAGGAGTGGTGTAGTTGGTTCCTTACTGGTTCCAGTTTGCCCCTGTGTATATTTCTTCTGTTTCCCAGCTCAGTTTTTGAGTAATGAAAGTTGTTAAGCCCCCTCTCGGATGGCCATACTTTCAATATCTTTCTGCCAGGCAATGATGTTCTATGAAACCGGGTATTGAGCTTGCCCCCATGTTCCATGTTTCTTGGAGCATGATTATTTGTTGTTGCATAAGGAAGGTTACTGTTTCTTGGTCTTGGCCCATGTCCCTGAAGCCGTGCACATTCCATGAACAGAGCGAGATGTTGGTTGATTGGGTATCTTCCTTTGCCAGTCTAGATATTTTACTTCCTTGGTTAGGAGTACTTATTATTCAGTGTTTTTGGGATCCAGGACCAGTCCTGGATTTCATGTTGGCTTCCCCCGGTAGCGCCAGGACATTCGCTTTTGGGGTGCCTGTTCTTGTGAAATGGCGGTATCGGTGAGTTGGAACGTGCTCCGCTTAAGCATGTGGGCTGGAGATTTCCTAGGCTTTTCCCTTTGTTTGTTTTGTTAAGGAAGGGATATGGGTACCTTGGGCGTTGAAATGCCTTGAGCCTGATGCCCCATGCCTCAAATCTTCCACTCATAACTGCAATTTTGTCCACCAGGTCCTTGGATGGCCAAGTTGTCAGAGACTCCTCCACCCCCCTCCCAGTTGTTTCCTTGAATTCCACCGAGATTAGGTCACGCAAACGGATTCCTTTTAATTCGGGGATTTCGTGGAAGAGTCTCAAAAGGTTTCCCCTATTGAGGGTATCCTTAGTGCCTTTTGATGAATATTCCGGGATAAAAGACAGTTTCAGTTCACACTCATCGAATTCGACTTGCTTTTCGAAAGACGAGGGTACGAATTCCTTTCTTCCACTGGTTCCTGTGAAGATTAGCGGGGATTCTTGACCGCTTCCTTGTTCATACTCTGCCGAGTATGAGATTGGTACCTCTTGCCTGGCACTCGGTGGGTCTGATGCTTTACGGGCTGACGTCCTTGTTTGTTGGTCCACTTGATCCTGGTCTAAAAGCTTACAGTGGCGATCCTTTCCCCTAATTGTTACAGCAATAAGTTTGGGGAGGCTTTGCGAGATGGATAACGTTGGATCCTCCGATCTGTTATCTGGGTGTTGATTAAGCTTTACTAAGTCAGGCCCCTTGTATGTTTCCGCTTTTTGTGGTGCAGATTGTTGAGTACTTTGTACTTTGCTGCCCCTTGGACTTCTATTTCCCAGTGTTTGCTGATTTTTCGTGTGTACTAGTTCACCCTGTTCATTGTCATGTGATATTGTATTCCTTAGTTGCTGCACGGCCAGGGTTACTTTTCTGATTACTTTGTCCTCTTGAGATGAGCTTTCGGCTCCTTGTTTGGTTTGAGGGGAAGTATGAGGTTTAGCTGTGTGGCTAAGACCCTGACTAATTGAGAAGGAGGTCTGAATACAGTGTGCTTGGTTTCTTTCAGCAGTTCCTGCCTCGGACGAGGAGAGTAGCGTTTCTTTCCTTTTCGTGGGTGATTTTGCTGCAAAGAGTGGAAATAATTTGACCGGGGCAGGGCTAGGTTGTTTGTTTTGTTTTAGCCTAGCCTTCCTTGCGCACTTTATTTCCCGATTTGTAGTTTTGCCTCCCGCCCTTGTTGTTGGCTGTAGTGCTTCTGTTTGATCTTCGCGTTGACTTTGATTTATCCCAAATTCTAATTTTGTTTGTGCTTCGTTGGTATTTTTTGTTCCCTCATTGTTGGCTTTGGGAGGGTGAACAATTTGCACTTGCGCAACAGATTTTTGAGAAGTTCCTTGGGAGTGGGTATTGAAAGAAAGTTTTGCTGCCCCTAGAACGTCTTTTAAGAGTTCAGGAAGGGTTGCCAGTTTCTTAATTCTCCGGCTGCATGGCATGAGGCTAGTTGATTATTTTGGTCTCTTTGCTGGTCTAGAGTTTCTCTTTTTGTTAATAACGATGTTATGAAATCTAATTTTGTGTTTACTCCAGAAATGTGACTGGCAATGAGAATAATAAGGTCAATTTGCACATCCATTTTATCTGACTGAAAATTTAGTACTTTTATGGATTGTTCGAGGGTGTGGATCAGTGTTTGAGCCCATTGCATGTGTTGATTGTCTTCGCTGTGCTGTGCCAGGGCAACGAACCCGGAGCTTGACCCGTTTCCGGAGGAGATGGTTATTGGTGACGAGAGAATTATTTGTTTGATTGTTATAGGGCTGGGGCCATCCTCCGGCAGCTCTGTAAACTGGGCGTCTTGTTTTCTCTGAGGGCTCAAGGGTGTTGACGAGACCACAATAGCTCTTCTTTGTGGGGTTCTTTTCCTTGGGCTCAGGGTTAAATGATCCTTTTCCTGTTCCCTCCCTTCTAATGACTCCAGAATTTCAATCAGATTCGCCTCACTTATATTGGTAAACGATTTGCCGATCGGCACTTCCTTTGAGGCGGCACTTGCTGCTGATTTGATTAGATCGATTTTTTTCTCCTTTGACCATCTTGTATTTACTCGGCACTGTTCCTTGTTTTCGGAGGGAGATTTGCCGGCGTTAGGATTTGCAATGAGTGAAGGATCGTTTTGTGCCTGTATCGATCCTTCTAGGATAGAGTGGAGTTTTCCACACTCTCTTCTTGTCCCTGTGGGGGACTCTAGGTCCAATGGTTCCGCTGGATCTCCGATGTTAGTGTTTTTTAATTTTGTTCTGGGTTCTTTATAAACTTCGGTAGACACTTCGGATTTTGTTTTAGGGGTTAGACCTGGCGTTTCAGGAGCGGCCTGGTGCACCTGGGCTGTTACTGGCACCAGTTTCCTACCGTCTGTGTGCGCCAACCAGTTCTCTGACGATGGTTCTTTTAATGGTGCAGTGGCCAACATGCCTGGGGTACCTCTAAGAGAAGGTTGGGTTTTGGCTGGCTGTATTGGGGTTGGTAGCAGGGCAGATTCCTTTAGGGGGGCATACATTGCCGCCATGGGGTCTTTTAGGAAAAATAACTTTTGAATCCCTGTTTGGTGGTTCGGTGTGGGCTGTGTCTTTGTTGTTGGGGAGGGAACTGAGACCAACCTATCCCTGTGGCCCGCACCGTTTTCGATGATGTTGGATTGGGAGTCCTCCTCTCCTCGTGGTTTGAGTTTAGTTTTTTGTTTTCACTTCCTTGTTTTCTTTGCGGTCTTTCTGTCGTCCCCTGTCGGATGGTTCCTGATCGCATCTGTGCGAAGCCCTGACGCTATGTTCTCTAGCGCGCACCGGGTCTGGAGACCAGAATATCCTTCCTTAACTTTCCGCTAAGAGGTACTGGATTGCTGGTACTGGTTGCTGGTAATTAGCTGTTGCGGCTTCCGCCACTCATCGAGTGCTGCGAAGGTGAATTCTTGGTGCTTTTCTCTAGGTGCTGCGAGGGAGACTCACATGGCTGCTGCCGTTGCTGTTGCCATGGGGAGACTGGCGGAAAGAATCTGTGCTCCCGCCGCTACCGGAAGACTTGCGGTTCCTGCCGCTGCTGAAAAAGGCGTGTAACTCCTACCTCCTACTTGTGTCAAGGCGCTTGCCGCTCCTGCCAGATGCAAGCGGCTTCTAGCGCTGTGGGCAACTCGCGGCTCCTGCCGCTCTGGGGAACATGCAGCTACTTCTGATGCGCAGAACTTGTGGGCCCTGCCGCTGTAGGGGGCTCACGGCTCCTGCCGCTGTTGCTAGGGTGACTCTACTGGTGGTAGCTCTGCTAGGGTCCGCAGTCTGCACAATATAGGAGCTTAATTGAGGGCTTTACGACACGTTAAGGGTCACTGTAGTCGCTGTGGTCCCTCGTGGCTCCTGTTGATGCGGGAGTCAGGTCTTTGCCCTCCTGCTGCCCCCTGCTGCAAAAAGGGGTGCTCCTGCATGCTGCCAGTCTCGCCTCCCGCTGACTCACAATGTTCTCCCTGCGAGTGGACAGCCTGGGGCAAAAGGGGTGCTCCTGCGGCGCTGCAAGGCTGGACCAGGCTGCCTGTTTCACCTCCCGCCGACTCACAGTCTTCTCCCTGCGAGTGGACAGCCTGGGGACCAAGACCAGGCTGTGGGACGGGCCGGGATCAAGGCAGAGCGGAGCAGAGCAGGGAGACACGCTCCTTCTGCTGCAGGAAGATCGCGCTCCAAGTAGTAGTAGTAGTAGTAGTGCTAAGCTTCTCATAACCCCCAGATATAAACAACTAGGATGGGGGGAGAAGTTTCCTACTGAACACAGCAAAACCTTGGAACAAGTTACCCGTTGAATTAAAAAACAACCCCTCACTGTTGTCTTTTCGTAAGAACCTGAAAACTTGGCTTTTCTCAGCTTAGTCCAGTTAAGTGGGCCGCATGGCTCTTCTACTTCTGCAGCACAGTTCATCAGTGCCAAGACGCCCTTGGGCATTCGTGCGCTCTATAAATCCACTAATCAAATCAAATCAAATCAAAATCATAGTGCAATGTCCACACTTGTGGAACCCTTTATTTCTAGTATGCTGCCAAGTCTCTTGTTTCGGTGGTAATGGATAGCTAGGACTAACCATACTTTGAATGGTGCTACCTTTCCTGTATGTGATATTAGGTCGTGTTCTGACAAACTCATGCAAATCGCCATCTGAGGTAAGTAAGGAGCAATATCTGTTGAATATACTGTACAGTTTATGAGACTGGGGATGGTACTTAGTAACCATCCTGATCACTGTCTGTTTTTTCCTTTTGTTTGTGTCCTCATTATCTCTCAAGGTATCAGCTCGCTTGATTTTGCGTATTCTGGTAACCGCTTTAGAAACCACTCCCTTGTCATATCCTCGTCTGGCAAAGCGTTCTTTCATATCGTCCAGATTCTCCTTAAAACTAATTTCTTGGCTACAATTCCAACTGGCCCTGAGCATTTCACCATAGGGAATTGAGTTGATATGACTCCTAGGTTGTGAACTATCTGCATATAGGAGAGAATTACATGACGTAGGTTTGCGATACATGCGGCTATGTATTCTGCCATCCATTATATACAGTTCTACATCCAAAAATACAATTTCCAGTTCACTGCTTGCCATGGTAAACGCCACATTCGCATTATTGTCATTCATAAAGCAGTGAAAATCTTTCAACCCTGAATGGGAACCCGTCCAGATCATCACACAATCATCAATAAAACAACCTCAATAGTGGATGTTTTTTGTCTATTCGGGTCTGCGAGGTCCCCAGATGTGCACCACCTCAAACCAACCCATAAACAGGTTGGCAAAAGACGGTGCAAATCTAGATCCCATCGCGGTACCATACAGTTGTCTATACCATTGTCCGTTAAAGAGAAACACATTTGTTTCCAATATCATCTTAGCCATCTGTAACAACATCTCTGTGTGTCTCAAAAAGTCCATTTGTCGTTTCTCAAGAAATTAACCTAATGCCTGTATACCCTTCTGATGTTCTATATTTGTATGAAAAGAGACCACATCAAATGTCAATAGGATCATGCCCGGTTCCCATACCAGATCACATAACATTTTTTGAAGATGTTTCATGTCCCTTATATACGAGGGCAGGTTGGATACATGTGGTCTCAAATGCACGTCAACATATTGGGAAAGCCTTTCAGTTGGACCCCCAATGCCTGAAATAATGGGCCTGCCAGGGGGGAATTGTTGCTTCATATGCACTTTTGGCAAAGTATACAGACATGGAAATCTTGGATGATCAACCATTAAAAATTTAAGTTCATCTTCATTAATAAAATCTTCTTGATACTATTCTTTCAAACACCTGTTGATGTTATATGAGATGTCAAATGTAGGATTGGTACTGAGCTTGGCATAGCATGTCACATCACCCAATTGTGTTAGAGTTTCATTGTCATAATCAATTTTGCGCATTACTACCATACACCCACCCTTATCAGCGTCTCTGATAATTATACTTTGATCATTAGCCAGTTCTTTAAGCGCTGCCCTCTCTTTAACTGTCATATTATCCTTGACCAATTTTCTCTTGTTCTTGTTATCATTCTCATGCCATTTGTCAATATCTCGAAGGCCATTTTGTAAAACAGATCAATATTATTACCAGGGCCGGACTGGCTATCGGGCAGTTTGGAATGCTGCTGAGCTGGGGGTTGATTTCGTTAATGGGGACCTTCGTGAGCTAAACTAAATTTTTTTGCTTTCAGTATTTCAATGCACACGCAGGTCTCCATGGATGAAATCAGCCCCCACTGCAGTAAAATCAGGCAGCAGCTCAGCAGCATTCCAAACTGCCCGGTAGCCAGTCCGGCCCTGAATATTACCCGTTTGCAATTTGGGTGTCCATCTAGATTTTATTTTTAAACCACTGTTCTCGCTTGAGCCATAACTAAGTTTAAGCTCCTGCAGTAGCTTAGAAATTGTCATGGGGTCTTCCTCATTCTCTGTGATTAATAATAGTAGCACAGTGTTTTTCATATCTGCTATAGTGCACATGCTAGTTGATCTTTCCAATTGAACATCTCTAATAGGCAATGGTTTGTTTGCAAATATTTTTTTTAAATTTCAATTGTCTCACAAATTTATAGAGATCTATCTTCATTTAAAAAATATCACACATTTTAACTTGGCAGTAGCTCATACCCTTACTCAGTATAGACACCATTTCAGTTGTTAAAACTTTATCAGACAAATTGACAATCTTCATATCAAGTCCCCAGGTCTTATCTATTTGTGTTTGTTCCATGATCTAGTCTGCATTCCCCTTCTCTCTCCTGTAGCATTTCCTCCCTCTACAATCTCTCCTGGTTTTACTGTTTGTCCCCCTCTTGGGCACTTGTTTTAATCTTTGTTGCCCATTTGGATTCTCCATACCTCTAATAAAAAAGCACAAGACTGGTTTAAGGTTCCCTCCTCAGGGTCTTCTTCACCACTAATAGACATCTGACCCACAGAGGTCACACTTTTTTCACTAAGGGACGATGTTCTGCTAATAACAGAAGCAGAATCGTGTTTGATTAAATAGTCAAAGTGCCTCGCAAATGTGAAAACCCTTCCACTCAAATAGTCTGTCTCATCGCTTTTAAGCTTTCTAGACTTGCATTGCTTTATATCATCTTCATGTTTATTTAGAACACCTTCCAGAATATCATAGTTCTTTTTAGTCCGTTCTTCTAGATTCAATTCTGCAATTTCTTTCTCAAGTGCATCTATCTCTTTACCAAGTTTGGTTACTTTTCTGCTAGCATTCTCTATAAATAAATTCATGAGATTATTTGAGTTACTCATGAGTTCCTTCTCCCATTGAGAGAGAAAGTCTTCCTCTAAATCATCAAAAGTTGGGAACAGTTCAAGTTCAAGTTCAAGTTCAGGAATTTGTATAGCGCACTACTCACCCAGAGGGTCTCAAGGCGCTTGAGGGAGGGTGGGTGCATTACTTATCGAATAGCCAGGTTTTTAGTTGCTTTCTGAATGAGAGGTGGTTCTGTGTAAGTCGGAGGTGATTGGGGAGAGAATTCCAGGTTTTGGCCGCTAAGTAGGAGAAGGATCTTCCTCCCATGGTGGATCTGTGGATGCGCGGAATTGCGGCGAGAGCTTGATTGGATGATCGTAGTTGGCGGGTGGGTGTGTAGAAGGATAGTCGAGTGTTGAGGCATTCGGGTCCTAGTTTGTAGAGGGCCTTGTGTGCGTGGGTGAGAAGACGGAACGTTATTCTCTTGTTGACGGGAAGCCAGTGCGTTGAAGTTTTTTCTGTAATTTGGCTGTGATTCCGGCGTAGAGGGTGTTTCCGTAGTCTAGCTGACTTGTAACCAGTGCATGGGTGACAGTCTTTCTTGTCTCGGCGGGGATCCAGCTGAAGATTTTTTTGAGCATACGAAGTACGTTGAAGCAGGAGGACGAGACGGCGTTGACTTGATTGGTCATCGAGAGTGAAGAGTCTAGGATGAACCCAAGGTTACGTGCATGGTCCGTGGGTATGGGTGCTTGCCCCAGATCCGAAGGCCACCATGAGTCGTCCCAGGCAGAGGGGGATGATCCTAGGATGAGCACTTCCGTTTTGTCTGAGTTAAGTTTAAGGCGGCTGTCTTTTATCCATACGGCTACTTCTTTCATGCCTTCGTGAAGATTGGTTTTGGCGGTTTTGGGGTCTTTGGTGAGAGAAAGCATCAGTTGGGTGTCGTCAGCGTAGGAGATGATGTTTAGATTGTGTTGACGTGCGATGGAGGCAAGTGGGCTCATGTATACGTTGAAGAGGGTGGGACTGAGTGATGATCCTTGTGGTACACCGCAGATGACTTCGGTGGCTTCTGATTTGAAGGGGGGAAGTCGGACTCTCTGAGTTATTTCGGCTAGGAATGAGATGATCCAGTCCAAGGCTTTTCCTTTTATGCCGACGTTGCTGAGGCGTTGTATGAGGGTGCTGTGACAAACAGTGTCGAATGCGGCGGAGAGGTCGAGTAAAATGAGGGCCACTGTTTCTCCGTTGTCCAGTAGAGTCTGGATGTCGTCTGTTGCTGCGATGAGGGCGGTTTCAGTGCTGTGTTTGGCTTGAAAGCCGGACTGTGAGGGATCGAGGGAGTTGTTGGATTCGAGGAAGGCGGCGAGTTGGCTATTGACGGCTTTCTCAATAACTTTGGCCGGGAATGGGAGGAGGGATATGGGGCGGTAGTTTTTAGGTTCGGAGGGGTCTGCTGTGGGTTTCTTCAGGAGGGCGCTGACTTTGGCATGTTTCCAGCTTTCAGGGAAGGTAGCAGAGATGAAGGAACAATTGATGACATCACTGAGATGGGGAGCGATGATGGAGTCTGCTTTGTTGAAGATGTGGTGGGGACATGGGTCCGTTGGCGAGCCCGAGTGGATGGAATTCATGAGGCGGATGGTGTCTTCAGTAGTGATTGTGTTCCATGCGCTGAGGTTGTTAGAGGGCGGTTTAGGTTCTGAGGGGGGTGGAGAGGAATGTTTGTTGGAATTGTTTTCGAAGCTGTTATGTATGTCGGCAATTTTGTTGTAGAAGAAGGAGGATAGCGAATTGCAGAGGTTTTGGGAGGGAGTGATGTAGTTTGAGGCAGCGGTGGGGTTGGTGAATTCTTTGACGATGTTGAATAGTTCCTTGCTGTTATGAGCGTTGTTGTCGAGTCGATTTTTGAGTGCAGATTTCTTGGTGGCTCGGATCAGCTGGTGGTGTTTACGGGTGGCTGCCTTGAAGGTGGACATGTTGTCGGTGGTTGGGTTTTCTCTCCATGTTTTCTCAAGAGTGCGGCATATTTTTTTGGATTTCTTAAGATCGTAGTTGAACCAGGGGGCCTTTTTGTTGTCTTGTTTGGTGTGTTGGTTTTTCAAGGGTGCTAATTCGTCAGCGCTGTGAGTGATCCATTGTTTGAATTTGATGGCAGCTTGGTTTGGGTCCGATGAGAGGGTGGGTGGGTTTTGGTTGAGCGAAGTGAGGAGTTGGTCGGTGGTGATTTTGTTCCATTTTCTTTGGGGGATAGGTTGTGGGGGGTTGTGGGTCGAGGTGGTTTTGTAGCTGAAGTGAACACATCTGTGGTCCGTTCAGTGGAGGGCTGTGGTGTGATCGAAGGAGATGTGTTTGCTGGAGGTGAAGATTGGGTCAAGCGTATGTCCGGCTACATGGGTGGGGGTGTCAACAAGTTGATTGAGTCCGAGATTGGCCAGGTTGTCCAGAAGGGTAGTGGTGTTGCTGTCGTTTTTCTTGTCCAGGTGGAAGTTGAGGTCTCCTAATAGAATGTAGTTCTCGGATGCGAGGGCATGTGGACTGATGAAGTCAGTGATGTCTTCGCTGAATTGTGTACGGGTTCCTGGAGGCCTGTAGATGAGGGTGCCTCTGAGTGTGGTTCTGGGGTCGGTGTGGACCTGGAAGTGAAGGTGTTCGGCGGTTGTGAGGTTATCGATGGAGCTGGTCGTGATTTTGATGGTGTTCTTATGGACGATGGCGATGCCTTCTCCTGTTTGGTCGGTGCAGTCTTTTCGGATAATTTTGTAGTTGTCCGGGATGGCTATGGCGATGTCAGGTGTTGATGATGCGTTCATCCATGTTTCAGTTAGGAAGGCGACGTCCGGTGATGTAGTGTCGAGTAGATCCCAGAGTTCGGTGGCGTGCCTGTGGACCGAGCGGGTGTTCAGCAGGATGCACTTCAGGTGGTTTGAGTCGGAGCTGTGTTTGGGGTTAGTGGGTGTGGTGTGGGTCTTGATGCTGGTAAATTTGCAGGAGTGGCAGGCGACGGGTCCATGGGTGAGTCCTGGGCCAGCTATGCAGCATAGAAGTGTGCGTCCGGGGTTAAGGGCAAGGAGGCTGGCGGCGTCATATGTTATGCTGGAGGAGTGCGCTTTGCGGAGGGCAGGGGGTCTGGCGCTGGGCACGGTCCAGGCGCGGACGGGTGTAGACGGGCTTACCTTTGGCGCACCTTCGGCGCGATTGGGGCGCGACCACTGCACGTGAACGCTGCGTACAAAAGCATCTGTCATAAATGGATGGTGGAGGGGGGAGGGGCGAGGGAGGAGCACCTGGGAAGGCGGTAGCGGGGTGGAGGTCCGGGCAGGGAGGGAAAACAACAACAGCAAGATGGCTGCAGGCCAAAATGGAAACTGGGTAAAGTTTTAACACACAAAAATAAACGCAATGCACAAAACGAAATACAATCTATTGTACACGCTATGCACAAAGGCAATTCAGCAGCTTGAGGCAGACAGGCAACCAAAATACAGTCTTGATGCAATGGAATTGCGCAATTTAAATATAGCGCTACGAACAAAGTTACTAAACAGAGCAGCAGGCAGGCACAAATGCGCGTTAATAATTAAAGCGCTACGCTGCAATCAATTAAAGGAAAGCAGGATTGAGGTAATCTGGCCGTGCTACAGCTCTACGATACCGGTGCAGTGTTGGCAGTTGTGTGGGGAGCGACCGCTTCTGAGGCTATCAAGAAGGTCACAGCTTCAAAGCAGCCGAGTCAAGCCTCTAGTATCAGTGGGAGGGAGGAGCACCTGGGAAGGCGGTAGCGGGGTGGAGGTCCGGGCAGGGAGGGAAAACAACAACAGCAAGATGGCTGCAGGCCAAAATGGAAACTGGGTAAAGTTTTAACACACAAAAATAAACGCAATGCACAAACCGAAATACAATCTATTGTACACGCTATGCACAAAGGCAATTCAGCAGCTTGAGGCAGACAGTCAACCAAAATACAGTCTTGATGCAATGGAATCGCGCAATTTAAATATAGCGCCACGAACAAAGTTACTAAACAGAGCAGCAGGCAGGCACAAATGCGCGTTAATAATTAAAGTGCTACGCTGCAATCAATTAAAGGCAAGCAGGACTGAGGTAATCTGGCCGTGCTACAGCTCTACGATACAGGTGCAGTGTTGGCAGTTGCGTGGGGAGCGACCGCTTCTGAGGCTGTCAGGACGGTCACAGCTTCAAAGCAGCCGAGTCAAGCCACTAGTATCAGTGGGAGGGAGGAGCACCTGGGAAGGCGGTAGCGGGGTGGAGGTCCGGGCAGGGAGGGAAAAGAACAACAGCAAGATGGCTTCAGGCCAAAATGGAAACTGGGTAAAGTTTTAACACACAAAAATAAACGCAATGCACAAAACGAAATACAATCTATTGTACACGCTATGCACAAAGGCAATTCAGCAACTTGAGGCAGACAGTCAACCAAAATACAGTCTTGATGCAATGGAATCGCGCAATTTAAATATAGCGCTACGAACAAAGTTACTAAACAGAGCAGCAGGCAGGCACAAATGCGCGTTAATAATTAAAGCGCTACGCTGCAATCAATTAAAGGCAAGCAGGACTGACGTAATCTGGCCGTGCTACAGCTCTACGATACCGGTGCAGTGTTGGCAGTTGCGTGGGGAGCGACCGCTTCTGAGGCTATCAGGACGGAACAAAGGTCACGGGGAATCCTGTCCAACCTTTGATACTGTCTCAAAGTTGCTCCGTCCCACCATTTTGATGCTTCTGACCTCTTTAATCTCTCTAATCTTATGAATTTATATTTCAGACCCTCTTTCATTCTGGTGTTGCCTTGGGTTACTGCTTTGTTCATAGCAACCCCAGCACTCAAATCTTTGAATAGATCTTTGGCTACCCTATCTCTATCCCTTTTGACACTCATCATAAGAGACGTATAATCATATTCAGTTATTCTCTGAGGATATTTGATGCTGCAGACCCTATATGATACAATTGTAACAAAGAGAGGTGGCAGGGTCACTTGCGCAAATCAGTTACTTGTTTCCTCATGTACATGAAAGTAATTACAAAAGTAGGTGCTCCAGGGAATCGGGCCGCCACTAGTGCCCACAGTAATGAATAGGCAACCAGTTTTTAAAACACTTCTGCATGAAGACACCAGGAAATCTTTGAGAAGTATTGGAAATGTCAACATTTGGTCATATTTTCAATACAAAGAACTTGTTAAAAATATGCGACAGGCAAGTGATGAAGATTATGGAAGCATCCTTCAACATATAAGAATTGGTGTTTTGACAGAACATGGAAAAGAAGCTTTGCAAAGTCTGGTACTTACAAACTTGTTTCCAAATGAAAATGTTGCTCTGGAAAGAGAATACTAAAAAATTGGAGAAAAGAAATCTATAATCTGCCTAATGCCAACACTGCGAGAGTGTTCTACATTCAATGAAGAATTTTTAAAGCTGGAAAAACAACAAATAATAAAAATGGAAGCTATTGATAAAATAGAACACAAAGGAATTACTATTATTTTGACAGAAACATTTAAAACAAAATTGGATCTTTGGAAAAATCTATATCTAAAACTGCAGGTTTAGAAAAGAATTCATAGGTATGTGAAAACTGTCGGGTAATTTTACAGCGCAATTTAGATGTGGAAAAAGGTTTAGTAAATTGAGCAATGGGAAAAGTTGTTGATTTTGTTAATTATCAAAATAGAGATGGAATTGAATTATTTGAAGATTACATTTGATCAGATTGAAGAAGTAAAACAGATTAGACATTGTGCTGTTTGATTTTTACTTGTTAAAGACTTGTATGTTCATAGAAAAGAGTTTCCTCTTTCTTTGGCATATGCGGTGACTATTCATAAATCTCAAGGTTTAAGTGTAGATAGTGCTTTGGTAAACATTGGAAGTACCGTGTTTAAAGATGGTATGGCATATGTTGCATTGTCCCGAGTAAGAACTTTAGCTGGATTGTATTTGATTGATTTTGATGAGAGAAAAATTAGTGCTGATGCAAATTGTGTAAGAGAGTATAATCGGTTAAGAAGACTGTATGCTCCCAACTTAGGTGAATATCCTGTATATGAAAAGCATGTAGGGGGTCGAAAACTAACATATGAGAAACTCTGTAGTGAGGTTGGAAATAAGAAAAAAATCAAGAGAATGGACAGTGTTGAAGATATTGTAGGATATCAGTTAGAAAATAGTTCGGGTATCAACTGCTATGCTAATGTGTTTGTGAACGTCATATTTGTTCTAGAAAATCTCCCAAAACAAATTATGGAAAATCACGAAAAAAAGTTTTCTCCTTTGTTGTTTTCTATCTTTTAAAACTTGACAACTAAAATCCAAAGTGTTTCTGGTATTCGGAATCTTCTGGATATATGTTCTGGTTCTCCACAATTTACACTTCATGTACTGCAAGATGCTCAAGAATGTCTTATGTTTATGCTTGCAGTATTGGAAGATGAAGGAATACAAATTGAAAATGTGTTTGTACTATGTTACAGATGAGAACATGAATGTGAAGACTGTACATTCACTTCTACCACTAACATAGACACTGAAAGATTCATATATTTGACAATACCAGATTGTAAAACAGTGTCTTTTAACAAATTAGTAAAATCAGCTAATCAAGCTATGGAGTGTAGTCACTTCAAATCAGAAATGTTATCAACATTATTTATAGAAAGATTTGGACAATATATAATTTTAATGATACAACATTGTAGAGCAGATGGAAGAAAATTGGAAACTAAAATTAATAATTTTGTGACAAGTCAACTATCAATATGAGACCTTCTACATCATCTGGACACTATACTGTCTATTTGTAGAGCAATAAAGGATGGACACATTGTAATGATGCACATTTGCTATTCAAATATTGGTTGCTTAATGAATTACCAAATTCATACCTAATATTTTTGATGCCAAAGTTCTGAGAACATCTTTCAGCCTATTGGGAACATGTCAATATGACTTAATGAGAATGTTTTGGATATTTTCAATACAAACGATTTCAGAAACATCATTTGGCCTATTGGGAAAATGTTAATATGAATTAAGAAGTTTATTTTGGATATTCTCAATTCAAATTATTTCGGAAACATAATTCGGCCTATATGGACGATATCAAGAATTGTTGATTCAATTCTCGTTTCTGTTCTTTGATATTGAAATTAGAAAATTGATTTAGAAACTCTCCTTGCAATACTCTAATCATGCAGTCACTACCCATGTACTCATGCAATGACCCAGGCACTAGCACATGCAGTGCTACAATCACCTGTGAACTGACCATGCAGTCCTCTAATCACCCAGCCAGCACCATGTACTTATCCAATCACTCCACAAAAAACAGAGAAATTATAAATTCACCATGCACTCTCCTTGCAGTACTCTAATCATTTTTTTTTTTTTAAATATATTTTTATTGCAGGAATTAGTGAAAAATTACATATCAGACCAGCAAAATATTCGTAATCAGAAAACATTGAGTATTGTCCACATTCCCTTGGCCAACGACAAGAGTACACAGCCATTCAGCCCACAACCCGAGGGCCAGGCGGCGAACACCAAAGGGGATCCGGTATAAGGTCTAAGCTGGTCTGGACGATCTAAAGGTCTTCATCTGCTTTTCTAAATCATCCTACAAAAAGTAAAAGAAACCCTCCCCAACAATCTAGTGGTTCTACATGTACCCCCCCAACCCCCGCCATCAGTGTGTGTGGTAGTGTATGTAGGAAGGCCTATGTGAAGTACCCCGGAATAGCCAATAGACATCTGAAATAAAGTTATCTATCGGGACTCGGGACGTGCCGCATCCTCACTCTCGGAATCGCTGGAAGCGCAATCGTCTCTGAGGGCTTGCACTAACGTCTCCCATTCCAGTGCCGATTCTAGTGCTCTCTCGTTTTGCTGTCGCCTAGCCAATTGGTATCGCAGCGTACTCTCACCCGCCGCCCATTTCAACAGTTCGCCGTGCCACCTAACCTCTGTTGGACCAGACCGTGCCTTCCAATTCCTGGTTACCTCACGCTTAGCGAGGAGAAGCCCCAGATCGATGAATTTGCTTGAGATTTTATTCTTGGGGGTATGCGGGAACCAGTGTAGGAGCCCCACCGCTGCGTCGATCGACAGGGACCTCCCCGTCACCCTATTCAGGGTGTCTCCTACTCCAAGCCAATAGGAGGAGAGCGCCGGGCAAGACCACAGCATATGGAGGAGATCCGCCTCAGACGCCCGGCATCTGGGGCACTCTGCAGAGTCCGCGGCAAAGTACTGTTGGATCTTCGCCGGGGTCAAATAGGCCCTGTGGAGCATGTAGAAGTGGACCAGTTGGAAGCGGGCATGGCGCGTGCCCTTCCAGGCCTGCCTCATGAGTTGTGACAAGGTCGTATCCGGTATCTCCTTCCCTATGTCTGCCTCCCATCGGGTTCGTAAAGTGGTGAGGGGGGGCAACCCCTCGCCAATCAATCTGCTATACAGGCATGTGACCGTTTTGACCGTCCCCGCGGACATCATGACGTATTGGCACACCGGGGATGTAGGCGGTTCCTCCAGCCCGCTTTTCCAGTGCGTCTGTATCGCTCGGACCAGAGCCGCGTGCAAAAGGAAATCACCCCGAGGAACGTCAAAGCGGTCTATGATCTCTTGGAAGGGCAATAGCGCCCCGTCCTCGTAAAGGTCCCCCACCAGCTGCAGTCCCGCGTCCTCCCAGAGCCCCAGGCGCGACCAGTCTCCCCCGTGAGGGAGGGCCGTCAACATACCCAGTGGTATCTCAAGTGCATAGGGCAACCTCAGCTGTCCCCGGGCGTGGGCTCGATTCCAACACAAACGAATGGTCCTTTCCTCAAGCATCAGGTCCTGCAAGGCCAGACGTTGTCGCAGTGTGATGAAGGAGATAACGTGCCTAGGCATCCCCGTACCTCTCCCAGTCTCCGGGCCGCGAAACTCTCTCGCAACCTCCTGGGTGAAGGTCTGTAGTTGCGCCGCCAAATAGTATTTTTCGAAATCCGGTACCGCCAGGCCACCTTCAGTTTTTGGCCTCATCAGGGTCTTGAGAGCCACTCTCCGGCGGCCCGAACCCCAGAGGAATCCCACCACCATAGATCGCAATAAGCGAAAGGTGGCCGGCGGGATCCAAATCGGCAATGCACGAAAGTAGTAGAGCAGCCGGGGGAGTGCCACCATTTTCAACAGGGCGATCCGCCCTGCCACCGAGAGCGGCAAGGTAGCCCAGAAGTCCATGCTGCCGCGCAACGCGCGAGTGCAACGGGCTATGTTCCCATCCAGGAGGTCAATTGGGTCGTGGTATATGTAAACCCCCAGGTACTTGAAACAGTCGGGTTCCCATCTAATCCCCCCACTTACGTCTGGACTGGGCGTTCCCCTGCGAACCGGGAACAGACAAGTTTTGGCCCAGTTGACCCGAAGGCCCAAGACCTCTCCGAAAGCTGTTAGCGCCGACGCGGCCCCCCTCAAGGCAGCATCCGGGTTCTCAAGGAAGAGCAACAGGTCATCGGCATATAGCAAGACATGGTGCGAGCCGGAAGGCGTCTGCAAACCGTTGTAGTAAACCCCGGACCGGAGCAGCAGCGCCAGGGGCTCCACCGCTAGCGCGAAGAGCAGCGGGGACAGTGAGCACCCCTGTCTCGTGCCTCTCTCCACCGGATATTGTGAGGAGACCAGTGGACCCGCCCTCACCCTGGCCGACGCCGAGGCATACAATACCGTGGTCCACCTGACAAAGCCCTCACCCAGACCGAATCGCAGCAAGACACTGCGCAGGTAGTCCCATTCCAGGCTATCAAAGGCCTTTTCCAAGTCTACTGAAAGAACCACCGGGCACGGGGCGTCTAAATGCAAATCCCCCAGTAAGCGAAACAGCCTACGAATGTTCATGGTTGTGTTCCGCTTGGGAATGAATCCCGCCTGGTCCTCGTGCACCAACGAGCGCATGTGCCCTAACAGCCTCGAAGCCAATATGCTGCTCAGGATCTTATAATCGACCGTCAGCATCGATAGAGGTCGGTAGGACGCCGGGTCAGCCGATTCTCTCCCAGGTTTAAGGAGGGGAACCACTAAAGCCTCACACATCGAGCCGGGGAGGCGACCCAACCGCTTCGCCTCTCTGTATACTACTAGTAGCCGAGGCGCCAAGAGGTCAATGTACGCGGAGTAAAATTCAATTGGGAGGCCGTCCAGGCCCGGGGTCTTGTTCCTAGCCATCCCTTTAATGGTGCTGCGAATTTCACCCAGTTCAATGTCGGAGCCCAGCGCCTTCGCCACGTCCGGCTCCAGCGCTGGCAGCTCTAGGGGTTGCAGGTATTCCCCAATCAGGTCGGGGTCCCTGGCAGAGCCACTGCGGTACAATTGTTCATAGTAGCGCAGGAAGCAGCTCAAAATCTCCGGCTGAGTGTGTACTTCTGCACCCTCCGCCGTGTGCATGGACGTCGTCAAAGATGTCTGGCGCGTAGGATTGGCCAGCCACGCCAACAACGCGCTCGACCTATCCCCCTCCGCGAGCGACCTAGTAGTGTAGGCCTTATAGTCAAAGCAGCGCAGCCGTTCGACCGCCACCGCCACCGACTCCCTCGCCGCCGCCGTGCGCTCCTGGAGCTCCGGATGACCGGGGCGGCGGAGTTCCATCTCGCGGAGCTTCCGATCAGCCGTAGCCAGGTCGTCAAGGATGACTCGCCGCATGCCCACTTTTTTAGAAATGCAATAGCCTCTGACCACCACCTTAAAGGCGTCCCACTCCAACGCTCTCGAGCCCGCAGTACCCCCGTTGGACGCGAAGTACTCCGAGATTCTGTCCCCCAAGTCCGCCTTAAAAACTATATCCTCTAGGATCTCCGGGCGCATTTTCCAGGTGGGCACAGCCGGAACCCCGGGAAACCAACAAAGGTCCATCAGGAGGGGGTTGTGGTCTGATATGGTCCTGGCTAAATACTCAGAACGGACCGCAGCAGAAACCACCTCCGCCGATCCCAGAAACCCATCCAGCCGCAGGTGCAACTCATGCAAGCTAGAGAAAAAGGAGTAGTCCCTAGTATCCGGGTGCTGTGCCCTCCAAACATCCGTGAGCCCCCAGTGTGACTGCCATTCCTTCCGCCCCTTCGCCACCCGGCGGACCGGGGAGTCCGGGAGGGGGGGGTGCGAGCGGTCGGCATCTACGTCCACTACCGAGTTGAAATCGCCACCGAGGAGGAGGGTTCCCGAGAGGAAATGGGCCAACGAACCCGATAACCTGGAGAGGAAGGCAAGCTGGTCCACATTAGGCGCATAAATGCAGCAAATGTTCAAGTCCCTGCCTCCCAGAGTGCCCGAGAGAGCTACATAACGACCCTCCGGGTCCACCAGTGACTTAGTAACCTGAAAGGGAACCCCAGCCCTGATCCAAACCAGTGCCCCTCTTGCGTATGCTGAATACGAGGTATAGAAGACCTGCCCCCTCCACCTACGCTGGAGCGCCGCCCCTTCCGCCTTGTTAAGATGAGTCTCCTGGAGCAGCGCTATCTGCACCCCTCTACGCACTAGAAAAGCGTGAACCTTGTGTCGTCTAGACATAGTGTGAAGCCCTCGTACATTCCAAGTGATGCATTTCACATTAGCAATATCAACTATTGTCCCATATTGTCCGTTCCGGGCCTCCCCACCTAGGCCCTAACCAAAAACTAGCGACAGTCAATGCAACACTGATGGCGGCCATTTTCCCCAACAAAGAAACAACAACTCCCATTCGAAACAAACCCTTCCCCACCCTCCCCAGAACAGGACCCAAATAATGCCATCTAGTTCCCATCCAAACCACACTCCCAACAATCCCACAATCCCCGACTAATCCTGCGGTCGCCACCGCAGGAAGGCCTTAAGGGCAGGGTGCGGGCTGGGCGCCGGTAATGGGCCCTCGAGTCTCGGGCTACCGAGATTATGTTGAACCCAGATCAAAACGCTACAGCCCAGCCAGGGTCCCCCCTCCACCAGGGCCTATGATCACTCGCCTTCCCTCACCACCCCCACCGCATACCCCCACCCAAATGGAAGTAGCTCACCCCGTCACCCCTGTCCATCCAGCATGCTCTCAGCCGAGCCCGGAGTAACCACCGGCAAGTGGACACTATCGGTCTCCGACTCTTCCGTGTCCGTCCGGGCCCCTTCGTCTCCAAGTCCCGATTCCTCGATAATGGGGCCACCGTGCGAACCAGATAGAGTAGACACCATCTCCAGCACTCCCCTCCGCTCCGCCAATGTCTCCACATTCGAAGGCCTGCCCGTCTTGCCGCGGCGGCTGCGAAGTCTTTTGGAGCGGCATTGTTGCCCAGGTTCCACTGCCAGTTGGGACGACGAGCCAAAACCATCTTTGCCAGCTCTATAGAGTTCAAGCCAATTGCAGACATCCTCCGGGGTATCGAAGAACTGGGTTTTATCGTCAACGATAATGCAGAGCTGTGCAGGAAAGAGGAGCGAGTATTGGATGCCCTCGCTCCGAAGTTCGCGCTTGACTGCCAAAAAGGAAGCCCGTTTGCGCTGGGTCTCATATGTATAGTCCGGGAAAATGTTCACCTGGCTATTGTCCACCTGATAAGGGCCGTTGTGTCTGGCGGCATTGAGGATGAGGTCTCTGTCCCGAAAGTGTAACAAACGCGCCACCACCGGTCGCGGGGCGCGGCCCTGTTGCGGCGGCCTCGCCGGCACTCTGTGCGCCCATTCCAGGGTGTAGAAGGAGGACAGGCCCTCTGGGGCTATTGTGTCCCGGAGCCAAGCTTCCAAGTAGGCCACCATATCGCCATCTTCAATCTTTTCCGGCAGGCCCACCACCCGAATATTGTTCTGTCTATTGCGTCCTTCGGCATCCTCCGCCCGTCTCTCCAAGGCCTCAATCCGGGACAGGGCATCCTTCATTGTCGCGGCCAGGGTCCTCTGTGCCGGCTCCAAGACCTTCACTGAGCTCTCCACCTCCTTGACCCTATCCGAGAGCTTACCGTGGTCCGCCCTGAGAAGACCCAAGCTCATCGCGACCTGGGCGATGTCTTGCTGTAAGGCCGAGCGCGTGGTTGCGATCGCCTCCAGGACCCGGTCAAATTGTTGCTGCAGAGGGGGACCACCAGATCTCTCCGGGTCTCCTCGGTCATCCTTGTCCGGCGCCTCCGTATCCGAGGCGGCTGGAGTAGTCCCCTTGGCCCCTTTCGGTTTTCCCATGGCGGTTAAGCCCCGTGGAGAAAAGTTCGTCAAAGGTACCACCGAGTGCTGGCGTCGTCCAAGTCGCCCCTGGCACGCAGTTGTCGTGACGGGGGTCGCCGATCGTCGTCTCCGGGGCCCGCTGCTCTTCCGAAACCTCGGGCCGTGCCACCGCTGTGTCGTCGGAGGCCAATGAGCAGGAGGCGGGGACGACTGGCGCCAGGTCGGGGAGGCCCGCCAGGCCAAAGAGGATCGGGAATGAGTGTCACCAATATTACTTGAGGCTCTACGGCGTCAGGGCACCGTGCCGCCCATCAAGTTCAGCCACTCGGTGGGGGTAGCCGGGAGCGGCTTACGGGGACGTTTTCATAAGCTGGGTCGCCGGCCGTTCATGTCCTGGATCCGACCAGAATTCAACCAGCCGTCTGTTGGGGACGGTCGCCGTGTCCGGACCCTTCCCAGTTGACCTCCAGATTAATATTCCACTGGGTGAAAGGATGTAGAGCGGATGCTCCGTGCCCAGCTACGCTCCCACGGATCCAGGGTCCCGGCCAAGAAATCGGGGAGGCCCGAGCGCCATCTTGGGTCTCACTCCGCGAACCCCTGAACTTCGGTTTTCCGTCGGAACCACCGGTTTTCAAGTATCACCGGGCGTCCCAGCAGGTCCCCACCGGTCCACTCATCGGTCTGCGGGGGTCGGGGTGCCCCGCGGACTCCGATCTGCAGGATCAATGTGGGCTCAGTCCCGGAGCCGAGCTCTCAGGCGACCATCGCCATCGGCGTCCAAGCCACGCCCCCCTTGCAGTACTCTAATCATGCAGTTACTACCCATGTACTCATGCAATGACCCAGGCACTAACTCATGCACTGCTACAATACCCTGAGCACTACCCATGCAGTCCAGCCATCACCCTGTCACTACCCATGCAGTTCTCCAATCACCCAGCTAGCACAATGTACTTATCCAATCACTCTGCCAAAACCCAAGCACTTATAAATTCACCATGCACTCTCCTTGCAGTAGTCTAATCATCCACTCACTAACCATGTACTCATGTAATGACCAAGGCATGAAGTTATTCACTGCTAAAATCACCTGAGCCCTACCCATGCAGTCCAGCTCTCACTGTCACTGCCTATGCACTCCTCCAATCACCCAGTGAGCACCATGTTCATATCCAATCACTCCGCCAAAAACCAAGCACTTATAGATTCACCATGCACTCTCCTTGCAGTACTCTAATCATCCTGTCACTACACATTTTCTCATGCAATGTCCCAGGCAGTACCAAATGCAGTGGTACAATCACCTGTGCACTTCCCATACAATCCTCTTATCACCTAGACACTACTCATTCACACCTTCAATTACCCATGTAGACCCATGCAGTCCAGCAATCACCCAATCACTACCGATGTACTCCTCCAAACCCCCAGACAGTTCCATGTACTTATCCAACCACACCGCCAATACCCAAGGACTTATAAATTCACCATGCAGTCTCCTTGCAGCACTCTAATCATCCAGTCACTACCCATGCACTCATGCAATGACCTATGCACTAACTCATGCACTGCTACAATCCCCTGAGCCCTACTCATGCAGTCCAGCCATCTCTCTGTCACTACCCATGCACTCCTGCCATCACCCAGCGAGCACCATGTACTTATCCAATCACTCCGCCAAAACCCAAGCACTTATAAATTCGCCATGCACTCTCCTTGCAGTACTCTAATCATCCACTCACTAACCATGTACACATGTAATTACCAAGGCACTAAGTCATGCACTGCTACATTCCCCTGAGCACTACCCATGCAATCGAGCCATCGTCCTGTAACTACCCATGCACTCTTCCAATCACCCAGCCAGTACCATGGAGTTATTCAATCAGTCTGCCAAAACCCAAGCACTTATCAATTTGCCATGTACTCTCCTTGCAGTACTCTAATCATCCAGTCACTACGCATGTACTCATGCAATGACCCAGACATTAACACATGCAGTGGTACAATCACCTGTGCACTGCCCAAGCAGTCCTCTTATCGCCCAGCCAGTACCATGTACTTATCCAATCACACTGCCAAAACCCAAGCAATTATAAATTCATTCTGGCACTCTCCTTGCACTACTCTAATCATCGTGTCAGCACCCATGTCCTCATGCAATGACCCAGTCACTAACACATGCACAGCTGCTATTCCCTATGCACTACCCATACAGTCCTCTAACCACTTACATATTTCTCATTTACTCCTTCAATCCCCCAGGTAGTACCCATGCAGTCCAGCAATTGTAATTGTTATTTGTAAAGCACCTTATCACCAATAGGTTTCTAAGCGCTACCAGAGAGAGCATCGATCCAAGCTGAGGTAAGATGTCAGCCTGCAGATGATACCCCAGGCTTCCGAAAAAAGAACTGTCTTCAACTTCTTCCTAAATGGGAGGAGGGCCTGTTCTTTAAGTACATTCTCTGGCAGGTTATTCCAGATTTGGGGGATAGATGTTGAGAAGGCTCTATCACCGACGGAAGACAGATTGAAGAGAAGGAAAACCAGTAGGCTAGTCTCCACAGACCGAAGCACCCTACTAGGAATGTAGTTGGCTAAATGGTCTTTGATATATAACTCAGGACTTGGCCATAAATGGCTTTGTGTACACTGCAGAGGCCTTTAAACTTAGTTCTCTGCCTAACCGGGAAGCAGTGCAACTGACGTACTAGAGGGGTAACGATGGATCGTCTGGGCACTCTAGATTAATCTGGCAGCATCATTCATAATCACCTGTAATCTGGCCAGCAGTTGTCGCTTGGGAGGCCGATATACAGGGAATTGTCATAGTACAGATGCGACAATATCATAGCTGATACCACCTGTCTGAGTGTAGCAAAGGTAAGTGGAGGGGCAAGTTTCCGCAACTGTCTCAACAAGCTGACACATGTTCCCACCACTGCCAACATCTGTTGAGTCATGGAAAGCTTGGGATCAATTTTGATTCCCAGACTTTTTACGGCCACTGCCAGCTCCAGATAGGTACCGAGCTCTTGTGGCAAAAAAGTTTGCTCCAGGGATTGGAGTCTGTCGTGACGGCCAATATCTCAGTCTTATCTGGATTGATTTTAAGGGAATTGGCCATCATCCAATTGACAGTAAACTTTTGAATATTTGCGTGGGCAGTCAGGGGAGATGTCTATCTGGATGATAATTTGGGTGCCATCAGCATAATTATAGATCTGACACTCCATGTGGTTCAGTGCAGCTATCAGGGGCTGGAGGTATGCATTAAAAAGAAGGGGTGACAATGCTGAGCCATGTGGTACCCCGCACGTAAGTATGCCAGGGTCAGACATATGATCAGATAACTGAAATCTCTGGGACTGGCCACTAAGAAAAGAGGTCAGCCAAGCAGGAACCTTACCCTGGATACCCAGCTCTTAAATCTGCGACAATAGTTGGTCACGATTGACCGTGTCAAATGCCGCGGATAGGTCCAGCAAAATCAGGGCACATGGCTTTTTCTTGTCTGCCCTCCGTCTCAGGTCATCCAGTACGGATAACATGACCAGTTCCGTGCTATGGTGAGCCCTGAACCCTGCCTGATTGAATTGTAAAAGGTGGTTATCCTTTAGGTGGTGTGAGACGGAATATAGCTTGTGCAGTTCAAGTACTTTGGCAAGAAATGGCAGCTGGGAAATTAGCCTGAAATGTTTGAGATTCTTCGTATCAGCCCCCGGCTTCTTTAGAAGCGGGATGACACTGGCCTCCTTAAAGTTAGCAGGGACATACCCTGTTTACTTTCTAGGGATTGATTAAGCAGTGAAAGAACCTCACCTTCAATCCCAGGGAAAGCCACCTTGAAGATCCTTGGTGGACAGGGGTCGGCTGGCGATCCTGATTTTACCCATCCTATTAGGAGAAACAGGGAATCATTGGTGAGCAAGGGGAACACGGTCAGTGAATTATCAACCGTAGGGGGCATACGTGTTGGCACTACTGAGCATGGGAACAATGGGGTGAGATAAATTTCCCTTACAAGATCATTGACTTTCATTGTAAAAAAGGACTGGAATTTATTACAGTCATCCCGACAAAAGTAGGGCTTCTGTTCCTTCTCTTATCTTAGCTCTTTATGGATGAGAAATATCTCCTTTTGTGGGTTATCAACTGCCACAATTGTTGCTCCGTAGAATTCTGCTTTCCTAGTGAGAATAGCCTCTTTATACACTGCAAACATCGAGTGATAGTCTGACTGGGCATCTGGGTCATGTGCTTTCTGCCAGGCTCATTCGCGCCAGCGAAGTATTTGTTTCAGGTTTCTCAAAGCGTCATTGAACCAGGAGGCCCCTTTCCCCTTGTCTACTTTTGTGGGTTATCAACTGCCACAATTGTTGCTCCGTAGAATTCTGCTTTCCTAGTGAGAATAGCCACTTTATACACTGCAAACATCGAGTGATAGTCTGACTGGGCATCTGGGTCATGTGCTTTCTGCCAGGCTCATTCGCGCCAGTGAAGTATTTGTTTCAGGTTTCTCAAAGCGTCATTGAACCAGGAGGCCCCTTTCCCCTTGTCCCTTATTCTTTCCCTGCGGGCTGGAGCTACTATGTCAATAGCATTCTTGAGACTTGTTGCCGGGGCGGAGATTTCTTCATCAAGATCTCCCTTTATTATCGTTGGAGTGGTAGATTTATGGAAAATAGTGACCAAGTCATCAGCTCTGATCTCGTTCTAAATCTGCAACACTTTCCACTCCATGGGTGGCCTAACTGTTTGTTTAGTAAGTGGTAACCGACGATGAATTTCCTTATGGTCAGACCAAGGGCAGGGACTAATGACTACTGGGCTGGTGAGCAGAGGTGATGACTGAACCAGATCAAGTGTATGGCCCTTCTCATGAGTGGGCCCATCCACTAGTTGGCAGAATTCTAAAGAGATCATTGCTTCGTCTAGCTGTTTAGCCTGGCTATCTTTAGGCGTTGGCTCCTAGTGCAGGTTGAAATCCCCCATCACCACAATATACTAGTACTGTGACTGGAGGTCGTGGACTAATTCCATAAAAAGTTTAACTAACCTAGACGCCATACGCGGTGGGCCAGACAATCAGTCTGGGAGCAACACTTTGCCCCCAGAACATCAGCACCCTTAATACTATCCTTACAAAGGGTCTCAGCCTTTAATTGATGATTGACAATCACCCAGTCACTCCTGGTGCACTCCTCTAATCACCCTGACAGTACCATGTACTGGACCAATCACTCCACCAATGCGCAAGCACTTATAAATTTACCATGCACTCTCCTTTCAGTGCTCTAATCATCCAGTCACTACCCATGTACTCATGCCATGACCCAGACACTAACTTATGCACTGCCACAATCTCCTGAGCACTACCCATGCAGTCCAGCCATCACGCTGTCAAAACTTTGCCCCCAGAACATCAGCAAACCTTAATACTATCCTTACAAAGGGTCTCAGCCTTTAATTGATAATTGACAATCACCCAGTCACTACCTATGCACTCCTCCAATCACCCAGTCAGCCCCATGTACTTATCTAATCACTTGACCAAAACCCAACCACTTATAAATTCACCATGCACTTCCCTTGCAGTACTCTAATCATCCAGTCACTACCCATCTACTTGTGCAATGACCCAGACAGTAACTCATGCACTGCTACAATCACCTGTACACTGCCCGTGTAGTCCTCTAATCACCCAGCCAGCACCATGTACTTATCCAATCAGTTTGCCAAATCCCAGGCACTTATAAATTCACAATGCACTATCCTTGCTGTACTCTAATCATGCAGTCAGTACGAATGCACTCATGCAATGACCCAGGCACTAACACATCTAGTGCTACAATCACCTGTGAACTGACCATGCAGTCCTCTAATCACCCAGCCAGCACCATGTATTTATCCAATCATTCCACCAAAACCCAAATACTTATAAATTCACCATGCACTCTCCTTGCAGTACTCTAATCATCTAGTCAGTACCCATGTACTCATGCAATGACCCAACCACTAACACTTGTACTGCTACAATTGCCTGAGCACTACCCATGCAGTGCAGCCATCTCCCTGTCACTGCCTGTGCACGTCTCCAATCACCCAGCTAGTACCATATACTTATCCAAACACTCCGCCAAAACCCAAGCACTTATAAAATCAATATGCACTCTGGTTGCAGCACTGTAATCATCCAGTCACTACCCATGTACTCATGCAATGACCCAGGCACTAAGTCATTCACTGCTACAATCCCCTGAGCACTACCCATGCAGTCCAGCCATCTCCCTGCCAATGCCTAGGCACTCCTCCAATCATCCAGTGCGCATCATGTACTTATCCAATCACTCCGCCAAAACCCAAGCACTTATAAATTCACCATGCACTGTAATCATCCAGTCACTACTTATGCACTCATGCAATGACCTATGCACTAACTCTTGCAGTGCTATAATCCCCTGAGCACTACTCCTGCAATCCAGCCATCGCCCTGTCACTAGCCATGCAGTTCTCCAATCACCCAGCCAGCACATGTACTTATCCAATCACTCTGCCAAAACCCAAGCACTTATAGACTCACCATGCACTCTCCATGCAGCACTCTAATCATCCTGTCACTACGCATGTACTCATGCAATGTCCCAGGCAGTAACACGTGCAGTGGTACAATTACCTGTGCACTTCCCATACAATCCTCTAATCACCTAGACACTACTCATTCATACCTTCAATTACACATGTAGACCCATGCAGTCCAGCAATCACCCGATCATTACCCATGCACTCCTCCAAACCCCCAGCCAGTACCATGGACGTATCCAACCACACCGCCAATACCTAAGCACTTATACATTCATCATACACTCTCCTTGCAGCACTCTAATCATCCAGTCATTACCCATGCACTCATGAAATGACCTATGCACTAACTCATGCACTGCTACAATCCCCTGAGCCCTACTCATGCTGTCCAGCCATCTCTCTGTCACTACCCATGCACTCCTACCATCACCCAGCGAGCACTATGTGCTTACCGTAGTATAAACACTGCGGCCAAACACCGCTGCCAGTGGAAGTCACAACTTGAAGACACATTTTCTTCTGCAAGTCAAAGCAGATAGCATTTTTTATAGGTTTAAATGAGAAAGAGAAATGATGTCACAGAGAGTGAGAGAGAGAAAGACAGAGAGAACAACATTAAAACTGTCTCGCAGAGTCTGGAGTTGAGATTTTTTCTTGAAAAGTTAGACGTAGATTTACAAGCTGTTTGCGTCACTTTTCCCATGTTAAAAGTGATACAAAAGTGGCGTAATAAGCTTGTAGATCTGCTAGTCAGACTGTTGTAACCTATCTGTTGTCACTGCTGGGAGGTAATTACATATTTTACACAGTGAAGCTGGTGCACACTACCCACTCACTCCTTTCATAGATAATTTGTTGTTTCGGAAGCAAAGTTCTTTGTCACCTAGTGCCATTGGCGTTATTGAAAGATGTTGCTCTACGTGTGGAAGAAGCTTTCACTGTAATCAAGAGAGTTAATCATTTCAATTCAGATATGGTTGTATAGAGCAGAGTGGCGATAGCAGGCATCCAAATCTTTAAAAAAGAAAGAGAAATTATGTGAGAGAGAAAGAAAGAGAAAGGGAAAAAAGGACATTAAAACATGGGAGAGACACTCACGATAGGGGAGGGGTACGTGAAGCCAGAGGCGCAACCACAGTGAAAAATATCGGGGGTGGGGGGCTAGAAAAAATTTGGGGTGGGTGTTTAGTTCAAGCAAAAAGAAGAGTGGAGCTGCAGGGGCTGTAAGCGGGGGGATATCAAAGCCTTATTAACAAGCAAAATGTCTTTAAAAGATCTGTGACATACTGGGGTGCGACTGTGTGTGGGCTCAGGAAGCTATCTCATCCTAGGTGAAGCCTCGTTAGCCCAATGTTTTTTTTGTGCCTGCTGCATAATACATATTCTGTCCTTTGACAGATAACTTGTCGTTGTTTCAAAAACAAGCTTCTTTGCTCACCTTGTGCTATTGCCGTTGTCCGTGTTACATAATCCATCCTGAAGCTGTACATCTAAAAGATATTAAAAGAAAGATGGTATGATTGGTAATCCTTGCTATATTAATTTAGAGTTAGATAATATCACGCTTTTATAGACATTTGATTATCAGATTTCTACGAACTGTTTGTATTGTGAATATATTCCGGACATTTCAGCGATTATAAAAACGTTACTGCTACTGGGGAAAAAAAATAAACATGTAAATTAATACATTATGTAGGAATGCGTTCGTCTAAAATACTAAGTCGCATTTTTGTATGTAGTCAGCTACAACCCTTTGACTCCTTCCGATGCATACTTACCTTTTCGTGGAAGACACCTTCTTCATGAGGTAGTTGCGATCTCCAACAAAGAAGTCTCATATATGGTGCCGAGTCTTGATATCTCTGTGGCTAATGACATATTCGTGCTCCCATCATCATCATCGCAGGTTCTTCACCCGCTCAGTGCTTCGGGCACCACTAACTCAGTGACCAAAGAGGCCACGCATCTGGTAGTGGGCCCATTGTATATGACGTCACGCGGGATATTTTTTTTATTAAAAAAACGGAGGATACGTGTTTTGGGTGAAAAAGAAAAAAAAAAGTGAAGCCCGCTTTATTGTTAATTAGCCTCGGGGGGGGGGGGTCAAATCTCTGGGGCTATTTGTTTTTCATACCGGGGGGCCTAGAGGTTCTCCCCTGCACGGGGATCGCTACCCCCCGGATGTTTGACTATATGTATGCGGGAGGACTCATGGCCCCCCGGAGTTTCCGGGGACCGATTTCTCCTGCACTCGATTCCCTCCCCCCTCCCCCACCTCCGGGGCCTCTTTTTATAAAAAAAAACTGTGCAAAGTTGTTGCAAATGTGGTATTTTGGTGTCGTTTCTGTCTTGTAGAGGATCCAAGGGAAATATAAAGTTTTTTTGTACAGCCACTACTTTTCTGCATGTTATTACGGTAACAGTTCATGGATCAGTTGTTTGAGTACAGAGGTTAGAAGTTCACCACAATATGTTGGTAATTGAAATACTTACTGTGCTGGAGATTCATATATATTTTTTTCATAGGAACTGTTATTTGTAGAAGAAGTTTGTGCAAAAGTTTTATTAAGGATTCCTTCCTGTTCGGGGAGTATTAGGGTAACGTGCTCCAAGCGGGACTTTACGAAGTTTAATGTCCATTGGCTGTAAAGTATTAAAAGTAGAAGGCTTAGCAAGAGTTCCTTGCTCGTCTTTGGAGAACATGGACATTTTATTAGGTAAAGTGTTCCGAACACAAGTTTGCTCCTTATTGGGTGGGAACGGTTCACTGTTGTCAGTGATATTGTGATGCATTTTCCAAAGGAGTATGGGTAAAGAAAGTAGTAGAGGGTAGGTTAGGAAAACTATTAACTTAGTATAGTGCCCATAAGGTGGTGGAGAGGAATTATGAGATAAACTATTTTTTATATATGTTTTAAGGGCCCTTTATATAATTGCCGTGTGGTGTATAAATCACAGCGGAAAAATTACAGGGTTTTACGCTGTTTTCTTTTATCAAGTTTGTAGGTGATATACTTCTTAGTACTACTATTTAATTATAATGTGGTGTTTACTTTCATGATGGGGAAGTGTGGTTGCGCAGCAAAAAATTCAGTCTAGGTTTGAAACCGTTTTTATTAAGCAAATACAAATAAACTTTCTTCAGAAACTGTCGTAGTATATATGAAAGGGGTGACAATCAAAAATGGAATTTCATAAAATATCAGTTAAGCGTGGCTATGCAGTTCATTTTTGTGCTACAGTTTGTAAAAGTGTTGCCCCACATTCTTGTTGATGTAAGAGGGCAAGTTACTTTTAGATAAAGTAGAATAGAAGTGCTACAACAAACACTCCCGCACTACATTATCACAGTTCAAGAGAACAAGTAAAACATTAAAATCTAAATTGTTTCATATTACATAGAAATGCATGCATTATTATTTTTAAAATTTGTATTCTGTACAATTCAGAAACATGCTGTCGTAGTGTTTACAAGTTGCAGACTGTTCTGGTAATAAATCAAATACTCACCAAAGAATATATAGAATGTTACTCTTATAATATATAGTACAGGTCCTATATATTCTTTAGGGAGAAGGTGAATAGGAATCCCAAATAAGAATAGAAATTAGAAAATAACATTCAGAAATGTAGGTTTTATTAAATATTTAAAGTAACAAAGTATTCATGATATCTATATATAAAAATATCTGATCAAGTTTTAAAAAATATTTGATAATTATATTACAGATGGTGCTGAAAAATCTCCCATTCCTCTACTGTAGCAATAGGACAATCTATTATAATATAATGATTGATACCATTGTTACAGTAAAAAGAAAAGGAAAATAAAGTTATGTATTTAACAGAACATCCATAATTAAATAGTTTCCAGCAGTAATTATTTGCTGAACGTCTTTTCTCCGGGACGTGAAAAAATTAGAACTTCGTGGTGACGGGTCATAAACTACTCTGAGATCATGACGCTGAGAATAAAACTATGTTTATATTCTCACAGTATATGATCACAAGGGGAAAATAGACTGCAAGCCGCAAGCCGGTAACGTTGCTTACTTATCGTTACTGTTTGTGATGACGGATTGTGAATTCTGCTAGGATCACTAAGACTGTTAATGTTATAATGTACATATTAACAGTATGTGATCTCTAGGGGAAAACATAATAACAAGTCTATCATTGTCACGTTGATTGTAAATGTTTAGGGTTTGCGTCAACGGGTTTGCAACACCTCTCGAGCGAAGTACAGTATAAATATTATAATATAAAAAGTCACTATATATAAGGTAAAAGGAGCCAGAAAATGAGTAATATTTGTTATAACATATCTGTTTCTAAGAACAAGCTGCTGATGTTACAGAGAAAAAGGGAAAAACATGCAATAACATTTTTTTCTACATATAAATGTTTAAATATTGACAAATAGTCACAATTTATAACTAATTACTATGCCTATGCCATCTTGAAACAACTTACAACTCCGAAATATGTTTTTGGCGCAAAAAGAGAATCCGATGCTGGAGAACGGAACCTGCAACAGAGATTGGTGATTCACAAATAACTCGGGAAAACAAAACTAATTGCACAGTAGGTGTGGTTTATATAGTTTTTTGTTGTTTAGTGGCCTATGGAAGGAAGATGTGGCTCCGCCTATGTAGATGGCACATTTTGCAGTTTACACGTGCTCACGTTTTAACTGTTTTTCGTCTGCACGCGTTCAGGAAAGTTTCAAACTGTGAAGCTGTAAAGGTTTCGATTTTGATAGTAACACGTATAAGGTATTATTATCTACATACGTTGGAGAGTTTAAAAAGTGTTACTTGGTAAACTGTGTTCATGATGAAAAACATCTAAATAGAAGACGTATAAAAAAATATTGCTATCATTAGAAGAAAAAAAAAGGTTTAATATTTTTTACTTTTATGGTTCTTAATTTAAAAAATGCTACCATTTGTAGATCGTAATCCTACCCTCGGAAAGGTGTGCTGGCGCTTGGGGCTTTGAGAAGGTTATTAAATAATAAATGCCTTTTTCTATGCACCAGTAGACTTGGCTTTTAAACTTTCAATTGCCTAGTCTGTATATTTACGCTTCCTCCAAACATTTTGGTACTGCTATTTTAGTATTGCAGTGAGCCTTTCAGCAGTATGTGTTTATGTATACACTGTTCTAAAAGTGAAGCAGCTGTACATTTTGCCAGACACTACCCAAGTATTCATGGTGCAAAGTGGGCCTTAGGGCATGGACTGCTTCAAAGTCCTATACACTATGTATGCACTCTTCCATGCATGGGCAAACTTGTGTTTTATAGCTTTTATTATCCAGTCTATGTTCTTACACTTCAAGCAAACTCTTTGTGATTGCTGATTCGGTATTGTAGTGAGCTATTCAGCAGAATGCCCTTATGTATGCACTGCGCTAAAAATGAAGCTCTTTTAAATTCAGACAGACACTCTCCTCGCAGAACTGTAATTATCCAGTCAGTACTCAAGTAATCATGGTGCAAAGTATGCCTTAGGCCATGTACTGCTTTAAACCTGTATAGACTATGCAGGCAGTCTTGTATGTAGCTGCACATTTGTTTTTCATACATTCAATTCCCCAGTCTGTATCATTATACTTTTACAATCACTCTCACTCTACTGTTTCAATATTGTAGTGAGCTATTCAGCAGTATTTCCTTATATATGTACTGTGGTAAAACTGAAGCTCTTATAAATTCAGTTATGCACTCTCTTTGCAGAACTGTAATCATGCACTCAGTACCCAAGTAATTATGGAGCAAAGTAGGCCTTAGTATATGGACTGCTTCAAACTCCTATTTACTATGCATGTACTGTTCTATGCACCTCCAAATTTACCTTTTATATTTTGTATTCCCCAGTCTCTATCCTTACACTTCTAGCAAACACTCTGTCATTCCTGTTATAGTTTTGTAGTGACTCATTGATCAGTGTGTAGTAATCCATTCACTACATTCAAACAGTAATCAGCAGATGTACAATAAGTGGTACATCCCCAGAGATATGGCAGTTATTGTGCACTGTGATATCACCACAATGGATGCACCATATTTACAATGTGGTGTATTATCGAGCAAAAATAGCACAGATATGTGATGTATTTGTGTTGTGAAGATGGTGCATTGTTTGACTTGCATTCCAAGCACAACACAGCTCCAGCATTGCTCTTGGGGTTCTATGCTCACAATGCTGAGTCAATCCTTACACCTGTTTCAAGCAGGTGCAGGGTTTTGACATAGCAAAGGCCTAAAAGTGACTGAATGAAATTTTATAGATTTCACTCAGTCACTTTTAGGAGGCGTTCCTATGCCAGAATACCTCCACTCCCTATTCCCCCCACTCTCTGCGCAGGAAAGTCTATTTCTGGCGCAGGGCTTTAGAATGTGATGCATCACATATTAAATATTAGACACCATGGCACATCTTTTGCACCACCGCTGCATCACAAAAGTGACAGAAAAGATGTGTAAAAGAGGCACAAGGGGGTTGTAAATCCGCTCCTAACACATACAAATTCACTCAGGCAGTTTCACTAGCAGGATGGGATACAGAGAAACAGGCTTCCTTTCATGCACTGTATCCCATCATACAAAGGAAACAATGGACTTAATTGACTTACAAGCACTGTACCCACTAAAGGTTATTAATGTGTACTCACCATTAGGACTATAAGTCCCAGCATACCATCGGGCTAATGTTGCCATGCCCACTACTAAGTGTGACGATACTATAAAGATAAACAAATGGTGAGTTTTCGGTGTTTTTGAGTCTGCCTGAGAAGAAGAGGTGCAATGCCTCGAAACGCGTCAGCTTTATCTACTGATCACAGGGCACAGAGAGGCGAGCTGCAGCGAGGCTTGTAATGGAAGGAGAGCGCCGTTGAGGGCCCTCCCGCTGCTTAAGGGTATTTTGTTTTCCATAATCTACACGGCGGCTCGTGCCGTGGGGATGAGCACCATTTTCTGCAAACGAAGGAAAAGGCTGTGGAGTGGAACCTTTTCCAAACCACGAGGCACGGCGCTCTTGTGCATGAAAGGAAGCCTGTTTCTCTGTATCCCATCCTACAAAGGAAACAATGGACTTAATTGACTTACAAGCACTGTACCCAATAAAGGTTATTAATGTGTACTCACCATTAGGCCTATAAGTCCCATCATACCATCGGGCTAATGTTGCCACGCCCACTACTAAGTGTGACAATACTAATAAAGGAAAACAAATGGTGAGTTTTCAGTGTTTTTGAGTCTGCCTGAGAAGAAGAGGCGCAATGCCTCGAAACGCGCCGGCTTTATCTACTGATCACAGGGCACAGAGAGGCAAGCTGCCGCGAGGCTTTTAATGGAAGGAGAGCGACGTTGAGTATGAACAGAACCCCTCCTGAACAGAGAGCAGAGGCCACGACAGGGAAAACCTTTGGAAGCAGCTTTATTTTCTTTTATTCTTTTCGAATGGCGAATGCATTTCGGCTGCTAATACAGCCTTCCTCAGCGCCCAGATAACAGGAGGTTCTTGGCAAGCTGCTGGTAAGTCCTGCCTCCTTAGTTATAGTCTCAGGTTCACTCCGCCCCTTCGTGTGTCAGCTCACCTGGTGTGATTCCGGTATCCTTGTGGACTGCATTACCCAGAATCCAACATCTTGTTACCAGGTAGGTGACGTGAGGGGTATTTGGCAATTGAATCTTGGCATTGCACGGAGGTGCACGGTCTAGATATCCGCACATTAGAACCAATGTCCTGCTGAACAATTCTTTTGGAATGCGCTTCCTCCGGTCCCCGTCTGCCACTTCAACCTTACAGTCCGGACATGTGTAGAGGGGACAGCTTGCCGTTGCGCACCGTCCTGGATGAGGTCTGAATACCTCAGCACTACTGCCCTCTTTAGTTCCGTACTTCAAGGCAGACTCGGAAATTCCATTAACATGGAAGAAGACGAAGGCACAGCCGTGTCAGTTTTTTCTCCGAGTCTTTTTAGGAAGTGGAGGCCTCTGTAGAGCGTCTCTGACAGACGCTGAATTTATGAACAGAACCCCTCCTGAACAGAGAGCAGAGGCCACGACAGGGAAAACCTTTGGAAGCAGCTTTATTTTCTTTTATTCTTTTCGAATGGCGAATGCATTTCGGCTGCTAATACAGCCTTCCTCAGCGCCCAGATAACGGGAGGTTCTTGGCAAGCTGCTGGTAAGTCCTGCCTCCTTAGTTATAGTCTCAGGTTCACTCCGCCCCTTCGTGTGTCAGCTCACCTGGTGTGATTCCGGTATCCTTGTGGACTGCATTACCCAGAATCCAACATCTTGTTACCAGGTAGGTGACGTGAGGGGTATTTGGCAATTGAATCTTGGCATTGCACGGAGGTGCACGGTCTAGATATCCGCACATTAGAACCAATGTCCTGCTGAACAATTCTTTTGGAATGCGCTTCCTCCGGTCCCCGTCTGCCACTTCAACCTTACAGTCCGGACATGTGTAGAGGGGACAGCTTGCCGTTGCGCACCGTCCTGGATGAGGTCTGAATACCTCAGCACTACTGCCCTCTTTAGTTCCGTGCTTCAAGGCAGACTCGGAAATTCCATTAACATGGAAGAAGACGAAGGCACAGCCGTGTCAGTTTTTTCTCCGAGTCTTTTTAGGAAGTGGAGGCCTCTGTAGAGCGTCTCTGACAGACGCTGAATTTATGAACAGAACCCCTCCTGAACAGAGAGCAGAGGCCACGACAGGGAAAACCTTTGGAAGCAGCTTTATTTTCTTTTATTCTTTTCGAATGGCGAATGCATTTCGGCTGCTAATACAGCCTTCCTCAGCGCCCAGATAACAGGAGGTTCTTGGCAAGCTGCTGGTAAGTCCTGCCTCCTTAGTTATAGTCTCAGGTTCACTCCGCCCCTTCGTGTGTCAGCTCACCTGGTGTGATTCCGGTATCCTTGTGGACTGCATTACCCAGAATCCAACATCTTGTTACCAGGTAGGTGACGTGAGGGGTATTTGGCAATTGAATCTTGGCATTGCACGGAGGTGCACGGTCTAGATATCCGCACATTAGAACCAATGTCCTGCTGAACAATTCTTTTGGAATGCGCTTCCTCCGGTCCCCGTCTGCCACTTCAACCTTACAGTCCGGACATGTGTAGAGGGGACAGCTTGCCGTTGCGCACCGTCCTGGATGAGGTCTGAATACCTCAGCACTACTGCCCTCTTTAGTTCCGTGCTTCAAGGCAGACTCGGAAATTCCATTAACATGGAAGAAGACGAAAGCACAGCCGTGTCAGTTTTTTCTCCGAGTCTTTTTAGGAAGTGGAGGCCTCTGTAGAGCGTCTCTGACAGACGCTGAATTTATGAACAGAACCCCTCCTGAACAGAGAGCAGAGGCCACGACAGGGAAAACCGAATTTTATTTTATTTCAGTGCGTCCGCCATAACGTTTTGGCTCCGTGGAGCCTTCATCACATGACAGCGTGACACAGTGCTTTTTCGATATTTAAAGTGCAAGTGCTACCATTTCATTGGGTCACATTGAATGAACATAAAAGACAGATTTAAATATGTACCATTTCATTTTCGACTTTGCACTGATATAAAAAATATACTGAAAAATATATATGCTGTGTCTTGGTAAAATACCACAAATTCACAATAATATCAATTCAGATGACGCATTCCTATTTACCCTTTTCATATGTGCAAATGATGCTGATAATATATAAAAACACGTGACAATGGGTTTTATTCGTCGCAAGTTCATCTGCCTCAGTATCACAAATACAATGTGATAAAATTAAAATTTTGGGTTAAATCCCCTTATGTACTATATAGTACAAACGATACATGTTCATTCCTGTAACCTGTACCTGTAGTGCTACAATTTCATAAAGTGTTAATAAAGTGCTAATTGTGCAAATAAAAATAATTGTATCAGAAGTCCGTTCTATTAAATTTTCCAGAGACATACTGAGCCCAGTTCTGTCAGAGGTTGATTCAATCTTCACTGTTAAATGTCCCATAACAGACACAAATTTGATCGGTTCAACATTTCTGAGGAGTTTCATGGTTAAAATGAACATCAGTCATACATCACATTCTGAGGCACCACATTGTACAATAGCGTAAATTCAAAAATATTTTTTCTAAAACGTAATGTTTAATCCGTGCCCCAGTGTATGTCCGGGAGGTGCCATCTCATATCACATTCCTAAAAGTTCACATCTACTGTTAGAATAAGGTATTATATATAGATTCAATGGTTAATCAATTCACCATAGTGTAAGGCGAGGCCCAAATAGAGATACATTCAAACATGATCCACATGCTGAAAATGCGCAAAAGAACGTCAGTAGGTAGTACAAATTTCTTGAATTAAATCACATTAAAACAATAAACAACTATCAAAATGGTAAAAGCTATTTAAAATAATGTCCATTGCATCATTTTGCCTTTGATTTATCCCGACTAACTCTACCTACATCTAATATAGACAGGTGTACAAATCTTCCGTAAGGTTAAGTCCCCCCGGTTGCATGGTGTCTAATTGTAGGATGTATTTGGTCTCAAGTTTGCGCAATATTGACTCTCTATTGCCACCCTGCCTGCTAGCACTCACTGCATCAATAACGTAGTATTGAAGACCTTTGTTGTTGCTCTGATGAAGCTCTTTGAAGTGTCTAGCTACCGGGTACGTATTATCCTGGCTTGTTATTGCCCTCAGATGTTGAAGTATACGTTTATGCACAAGGAGTTTAGTACTGCCAACATAACGGAGGGCACAGGGACATTCAAGGATGTATACCGCATATTCAGTCTTGCATGTGAGAACTTTACTTATTTGATGTTCTCTATTGCTGAATCCATCCTTGACCGTCTTCCTGTTAGTACCATGGGTGCAGGCTTTACAAGTTTTACACTTAAAAAAGCCTCTATTCGTTTGTAGCTATGATGTTTTTTCCATGACTTCAGGGCCTGTGTCAACCAGTCTGTCCTTCATAGAGGGAGCTCGACTATAGGTGATTGATCCCTTCTTAGGCAGTAATTTGCCAATAACAGGGTCTTTTAGTACAATTGGCCAACTGTTGTTAATGATTTCACGTAAATCCTTGTGTTGATTACAGTATCCAATTATGATTCTGAAGGGATCTGCAGGTTTCAAGTTTTTTTCCACTGCCCTCAAGCTCATTAGTAGACATCTCGTCCGAGATATCATATTTACTTAACAATTTGTAGTGTAGTTCCTATTTTCCCAATAGGCCCTGCGCATTGGAATAACATAAACAGTAGTATGGACGTAGAAGTGCGGTTCTTCCAGGTCTCCACTGACTATGCTAAACTTAATTGGGTTTGTTACCAACTAGCTCAGAGGTCACTGGAAAATTTTTTGACTGAATAGGAAGTGATCAGCTTCCCTGGTACAGACAAGAAAGGATTCAGTTTTCCAACAACCGCATAAACATGACAACTTTGCTCCTTAGAATAAGAGTCAATCTCTAGAGTTGTGTGAGACAATAGACAGTTATTTTACTCAGTCAGTTTTGTGCAGATTACTTTCACCAATATGCAGAGAATAGAGAGACGGGCGTTTTCAATAAAAAGGTATTATTTATTGAACAGTTTTCTTCTCGTGCAAGAGAAATGAATTGCCGCAATTGCAAGACTAGTTATTATAAAAAGTGCGTACAGTAAAATGAGTATTGCGAAATAATACTGTAAAAGCATTGATATGGTTTCTTAGACATACAATGGTTTAAAATGAATAAAACATATATACATTCATATATACATTTAGCTAACGTACTCAACTGGTGCTTCTAACTACGCCTACCCCAGTGTACCTGACCTAAGCGTAATACTTGGGAGGGAGTAAGTAAGTAGCAGTTTTAGTTAAGTTGGTTTTGCCAAGGTTTGCTTCAATAATTCTCTCTAAGGGTTTAGTCAACACCATACCTCTGGAATAGAATGTTCGAGGTCTTGTATCTCCTTCCAGGACTCGATATCCCAGTCACTCGCAAGAGTGGGCTGGAAACGCCGGAGCTGGATTTCTCGGCAGGAGAAAAGACAGCGTCTCTCTCAGCGCGTCGAGGAAGAGGAGGAGGGGCAGCGTCCGTGGGCAGCTTGTATCTGCTGGGCTCTGCAGGAGACAGCTGTTCTGCTCCTATGTTCACCACACCATCGTTCGCTGATGTCGTTGAGGCAGCGATAGCATCAGTATCAGCGTGGCAGCGTTTGCTTAAGGCAACGTTGGTAATATTTATACCTGAAAGGTGCCTTGTTTGACGTAAGTTTTTGGACATACGACGTCAATAAAGATGTCACTAGGAAGTGATCGTCTCTCAGTGCTCATTAGAGTTCTATTACTAATCAAAACATAGCAAGCGGGGACTTCCCAGGTTGCTGAGTTTTATCTTGTTGAAGAACTCGGAGTGTAATCTAGGAATCTTAGATAGTGGCTTCTGCTGTGTCATTTGCTCTAATGAGCTGCAGAGGAAGCTGCAGAGGAAGAGATTCTGAAATGTGGCTCTGATCGTGTGAGGCCAGAGACGAGTTTCTGAATATTGCATTTGATCGGTTATGCCAATATAGGGGTACAAAAGGATTATAGCCGTATAGGGGCATAAGGTCACAGTATTGATCGGGATCCTAGATTAGAACGCAACAAATTGAGTGCGGCTAATAAGCATAGATTTCTGTCTCGCCTTCTCAATGACATTCCTGGAGGATCCTCTTTCCAAGAACCTCCCAGTGCTTGCTAACCGTGCCTGTTGAAGTTCTAAATCATTGCTACAGAGTCGCCTCAGGCGTATCATTTCTACGTAGGGAATGCTCTTTATTATATGAGCTGGATGTGCGCTACCTGTGTGGAGAGTGGTATTCCCAGTGGTACTTTTTCTATACAGACGGGTCTCAAGTTGGTTCCCGCTGACACATACCTCGGTGTCCAGGAAGGGCACTCTTACTTGACTCATAGTGACTGTGAAATTAAGGTTATGTTGGTTCACATTGATTTTCTCCACAAAGTCTAAGGCCTCCTCCTGGCTGACCCTCCATACCACAAATAGATCATCTATAAAGCAATACCATGCTGTCACCTTATTAGCCATCACCTCACGGAAATCTGCCATGAGGACCAGCTCCTCCCAAGCCCCCATATGCAAACAAGCATAGCTTGGGGAGAAACTGGCCCCCATTGCTACTCCCTCCAATTGCCTGTATAGCAAGTTGTTGTACATCAATATGTTGTGCTCTAGGCAGAATTCAAGCATCTGAATCAGCATGGCATTATGTATGTCAAACACAGCATCCCTGTGTGATAAATAATATTTCACCGCAGCTACACCGTCAGAATGTCTAATGCTTGTATATTAAGCAGTTACATCGAGAGCCATCATCCAACCACCCTCATGTCAATCAACATTTTGCAGTTTAGACATAAAATCACCAGTATCTTGTATGTATGAATCCAGCGACTTGACAAATCCTTGTACAATAGCGTAAATTAAAAAAGAAATTCTAAAACGTAATGTTTAATCAGTGCCCCAGTGTATGTCTGGGAGGTGCCATCTCGTATCACATTCCTAAAAGTTCAGATGTACTATTAGAATAAGGTATTATATATAGATTCAATGGTTAATCAATTCACCATAGTGTAAGGCGAGGCCCAAATAGAGATACATTCAAACATGATCCTCATGCTGAAAATGCGCAAAAGAACGTCAGTAGGTAGTACAAATTTCTTAAATTAAATAGCAATAAAACAATAAATAACTATCAAAATGGTAAAAGCTATTTAAAATAATGTCCATTGCATCATTTTGCCTTTGATTTATCCCGACTAACTCTACCTACATGTAATATAGACAGGTGTACAAATCTTCCGTGAGGTTAAGTTCCCCCGGTTGCTTGGTCTCTAATTGTAGGATGTATTTGGTCTCAGGTTTGTGCAATTTTGACTCTCTATTGCTACCCTGCCTGCTAGCACTCACTGCATCAATAACGTAGTATTAAAGCCCTTTGTTGTTGCTCTGATGAAGCTCTTTGAAGTGTCTAGCTACCGGGTACGTATAATCCTGGCTTGTTTTTGCCCTCAGATGTTGAAGTATTTGTTTATGCACAAGGAGTTTAGTACTCCCAACATAACGGAGGGCACAGGGACATTCAAGGATGTATACCGCATATTCGGTCTTACATGTGAGAACTTTACTTATTTGAAGTTCTCTATTGCTGAATCCATCCTTGAACGTCTTCCTGTTAGTACCATGGGTGCAGGCTTTACAAGTTTTACACTTGAAAAAGCCTCTGTTAGTTTGTAGCCATGATGTTTTTTCCATGACTTCAGGGCCTGTGTCAACCAGTCTGTCCTTCATAGAGGGATCTCGACTGTAGGTGATTGATCCCTTCTTAGGCAGTAATTTGCCAATAACAGGGTCTTTTAGTACAATTGGCCAACTGTTGTTAATGATTTTACGTAAATCCTTGTGTTGATTACAGTATCCAATTATGATTCTGAAGGGATCTGCAGGTTTCAAGTTTTTTACACTGCCCTCAAGCTCATTAGTAGACCTCTTGTCCGAGATATCATATTGACTTAACAATTGAGTGCGGCTAATAAGCATAGATTTCTGTCTCGCCTTCTCAATGACATTCCTGGAGTATCCTCTTTCCAAGAACCTCCCAGTGCTTGCTAACTGTGCCAGTTGTAGTTCTAAATCATTGCTACACAGTCTCCTCAGGCGTATCAATTCACCGTAGGGAATGCTCTTTATTATATGAGCTGGATGTGCGCTACCTGTGTGGAGAGTGGTATTCCCAGTGGTACTTTTTCTATACAGACGGGTTTCAAGTTGGTTCCCGCTGACACATACCTCGGTGTCCAGGAAGGGCGCTCTTACTTGACTCATAGTGACTGTGAAATTGAGGTTATGTTGGTTCACATTGATTTTCTCCACAAAGTCTAAGGCCTCCTCCTGGCTGACCCTCCATACCACAAATAGATCATCTATAAAGCAATACCATGCTGTCACCTTATTAGCCATCACCTCACGGAAATCTGCCATGAGGACCAGCTCCTCCCAAGCCCCCATATGCAAACAAGCATAGCTTGGGGAGAAACTGGCCCCCATTGCTACTCCCTCCATTTGCCTGTATAGCAAGTTGTTGTACATGAATATGTTGTGCTCTAGGCAGAATTCAAGCATCTGAATCAGCATGGCATTATGTATGTCAAACACAGCATCCCTGTGTGATAAATAATATTTCACCGCAGCTACACCGTCAGAATGTCTAATGCTTGTATATTAAGCAGTTACATCGAGAGCCATCATCCAACGACCCTCATGTCAATCAACATTTTGCAGTTTAGACATAAAATCACCAGTATCTTGTATGTATGAATCCAGCGACTTGACAAATCCTTGTACAATAGCGTAAATTTAAAAAAAAATCTAAAACGTAATGTTTAATCAGTGCCCCAGTGTATGTCTGGGAGGTGCCATCTCGTATCACATTCCTAAAAGTTCAGATGTACTATTAGAATAAGGTATTATATATTGATTCAATGGTTAATCAATTCACCATAGTGTAAGGTGAGGCCCAAATAGAGATACATTCAAACATGATCCTCATGCTGAAAATGCGCAAAAGAACGTCAGTAGGTAGTACAAATTTCTTAAATTAAATAGCAATAAAACAATAAATAACTATCAAAATGGTAAAAGCTATTTAAAATAATGTCCATTGCATCATTTTGCCTTTGATTTATCCCGACTAACTCTACCTACATGTAACATAGACAGGTGTACAAATCTTCCGTGAGGTTAAGTCCCCCCGGTTGCTTGGTGTCTAATTGTAGGATGTATTTGGTCTCAGGTTTGTGCAATTTTGACTCTCTATTGCTACCCTGCCTGCTAGCACTCACTGCATCAATAACGTAGTATTAAAGCCCTTTGTTGTTGCTCTGATGAAGCTCTTTGAAGTGTCTAGCTACCGGGTGCGTATAATCCTGGCTTGTTTTTGCCCTCAGATGTTGAAGTATATGTTTATGCACAAGGAGTTTAGTACTCCCAACATAACGGAGGGCACAGGGACATTCAAGGATGTATACCGCATATTCGGTCTTACATGTGAGAACTTTACTTATTTGAAGTTCTCTATTGCTGAATCCATCCTTGAACGTCTTCCTGTTAGTACCATGGGTGCAGGCTTTACAAGTTTTACACTTGAAAAAGCCTCTGTTAGTTTGTAGCCATGATGTTTTTTCCATGACTTCAGGGCCTGTGTCAACCAGTCTGTCCTTCATAGAGGGATCTCGACTGTAGGTGATTGATCCCTTCTTAGGCAGTAATTTGCCAATAACAGGGTCTTTTAGTACAATTGGCCAACTGTTGTGAATGATTTTACGTAAATCCTTGTGTTGATTACAGTATCCAATTATGATTCTGAAGGGATCTGCAGGTTTCAAGTTTTTTACACTGCCCTCAAGCTCATTAGTAGACATCTTGTCCGAGATATCATATTGACTTAACAATTGAGTGCGGCTAATAAGCATAGATTTCTGTCTCGCCTTCTCAATGACATTCCTGGAGTATCCTCTTTCCAAGAACCTCCCAGTGCTTGCTAACTGTGCCAGTTGTAGTTCTAAATCATTGCTACACAGTCTCCTCAGGCGTATCAATTCACCGTAGGGAATGCTCATTATTATATGAGCAGGATGTGCGCTACCTTTGTAGAGAGTGGTGTTCCCAGCGGTACTTTTTCTATACAGACGGGTCTCAAGTTGATTCCCGCTGACACATACCTCGGTGTCCAGAAAGGGCACTCTTACTTGACTCATAGTGACTGTGAAATTAAGGTTAAGTTGGTTCACATTGATTTTCTCCACAACGTGTAAGGCCTCCTACTGGCTGACCCTCCATACCACAAATAGATCATCTATAAAGCGATACCATGCTGTCACCTAATTAGCCATCACCTCACGGAAATCCACCATGAGGACCAGTTCCTCCCAAGCTCCCATATGCAAACAAGCATAGCTTGGGGAGAAACTGGCCCCCATCGCTACTCCCTCCAATTGCCTGTATAGCAAGTTGTTGTACATGAATATGTTGTGCTCTAGGCGGAATTGAAGCATCTGAATCAGCATGGCATTATGTATGTCAAACACAGCATCCCTGCGTGATAAATAATATTTCACCGCAGCTACACCGTCAGAATGTCTAATGCTTGTATATTAAGCAGTTACATCGAGAGCCATCATCCAACCACCCTCATGCCAATAAACATTTTGCAGTTTAGACAAAAAATCACCAGTATCTTGTATCTATGAATCCAGCGACTTGACAAATCCTTGCAAGAAATAATCAATATATACCGATGTACTCTCCATTAAACCCCCCCTGGCCAAGATGATAGGTCTACCGGGGGGTTTGCCTGATCTTTGTGTATTTTAGGTATGTAATATATAGATGGAATCACCGGATTATCAGTTCTCAAATATCTATATTCTGCCTCGGACAACAATTTCTTGTGCTTCCATTTTGATAAATGTTAATGGAATTCGGTCTGCATTGTCTTGACCGTAGTTGCATTCATCCTCTCATTGTGAACTTTGTGGTATTTCCATTTTAAACATCTTGCCATACTGTGAAGCAGCCTACTATAGGTACTAATTGACAGCATGATTCACAAACGGACATTGGGACTTACTTAAAATTAATATGGTTTAGCGCACTAAGGACTTCAAATCCCACAAAGCATCAGGGGGCTTGTAAATAGTGAAACGCCCACTGAGGGGTTTGTATAAAATAAACCGGATATGCCAATTAGTGCATGCATCCAGTGAAGTTTGTGCAGCCCATGGTGAAGGGACATGGTGGCCCTGAAATGCGTCGGCAAAACGAAATAAATGCGGAGCATGAAAGCAAGATGGAAATGTAAGCTGGAGAGCGGAATGCTGTTGTGTGCTCTCAGAATGCTACAGGGCATTTTGTTGATCCATATATATATAGGTGGTGTGGTGGAGAGCTAAATAAAAAAATCAGCACCAGTACCTGGGTTCGTCTCGTCTATGAAACCTGCATGACTGCTGGAGACGTTTGTATGCCGAAAATATATATATATATATATATATATATATATATATACATATATATATATATATATATATATATATATATCACCTACTGGAGGTCGCCAGTAGGTAGTTATAGTTAGGACCTAGTTTCCATAGGAAATCCACAACATTCTACTGGGAATAACTTTGGCGCCAGTTGTTGAATCTTCGTGAATTTCTCAAAGATGATGGCCCGCTCCACTCCGCTCCATCCCTGAAAGTCTCGGGAAGATTCATCAAGCGGGGGCTGAGAAAAAAGGGGGGTCACAAAACGTGTTTCCCCATGCAATTTTCCATAGGACGATTAGACACGGCTACAGCCCGAACGGCTGAATGGAATTCCAAGAAATATGGCAAAATGATAGGTTCTGGTACACAGATCGCCCTTTTGTGTAAATGGTGTAAATCCCTCCAGTATTTGTTGAGAAAATTGGATTTTAAAAATATATATATCTATAGGCTTTACACCGTTCGCGAGCGGAATTTTGATTGGCTGTTGGAGGTCTGTCAACATTCTAGTCAGTCGAAATCAGGAAGTGCTGGCCGCCATCTTGACTCCGAGGCAGAAGCTAGCTGAAAACAAATGTCTAGAACCTGAAAAGGGGGCAGGGTAGAGACTCCCTGACCCCCTAGGCTTTCTCAGGGGGGCCATAAAGGACCCCAAAGATTGGAAAAACATTTTTTCTTTTTTTTTAATTTGCGGCATCAGCGCACGGTGCGCGGACGGCGGCCAAAAAAGGCAAAGAAAAAATACAGTTAAATAACAAGTTTGAGTGTTTAGATGTTGGTTGTCTCTAAAAAGAACAGTTGTGTTTTGAAAAATTGTGTAGAAAAAAATGTGGATGAGATTCAGTGCACTTGAGAAAATAAGAAATGATTGGTGGTTTCTGATAATTGAACATTGAAAACTAGGGTGCATACTACTGTTTTTTAAAAGGAATAATACTATTGGTTTAGAAAAAGTCATTTAAAAGAATATTGCACAGGATAAGCTGGTATATTGAGAAGTCAAACACACTTGCTGAAAAAATGCGAGGTAATTCCGGCCATTTTGTGATTGCAGTTTCTGAGGTACATTTGAGAGAATTTGGCTTACAATATCTGGTGTGTGATTGACACTGTACTAAATCTTCAACAGTATTTTAAAAGGAGAATTTGTAAGGGGAACTATGTTGTACACTTTAAGTTAATAAGAAAAATACCACTGCACTGCCGTAAACCCTGAAATAATTATAATGTGAGTAAGTGTGTTTTAGGGAATATTGTGACAGAATAGTTGTTAAAGCTAGTTTTATATTATCTATTACTAAAAACGATAAATTAAAGTGTTTTTTTTGCAAGTTACAGCAACAAATTTGTTAAAAATTTGGATCGCAATGAGGAGACAGTAGAAATCATGTTTGAAGTTTCAGCTACTTTATTAGAAGATTTGAATGTTCCGTTTTACGACAGCACTAATGAAGAAGAACTTAGTGGAGGAGATGGCAAAAGTGATTTTTTTGATCAGTCTTTGGACAGTGAATTTCTGGAATGTTTGGAGATGATAGAGTTCCAAGAATCATGTTTGCAGACTTCCGAAGAAGAAATTCCAGATGATTTGATGTTAGAAGTGCTTTTACATTATGAAAATACAGAAGAATACATTTATATTTAGAAATTAAAAATGTATTTGAGAAATGTTTCTATTTTTAATTGTAATTTATGAGGTAGTAGTGTCCCTGACCCCCTAGGCCTTCTCAGGGGGTCTCTGAAGGACCCCAAAGGGTAAAAAAAAATGTTTTATAAATATATATATATATATATTTGGTAGGTGCGCGCACGATGAGTGCACGGAAAATGCTTGGTGCGCGCACCCTATAGCTGCCATTTTGTGTAGTTTCATAGGAGAGTGAAAAATGAAAGTTGAGAACTTGAAAAGGGGGCAGGGTAGAGACTCCCTGACCCCTTAGGCCATCTCAGGGGGTCCCTGAAGGATCCCAAAGGGTAAAAAAAAATGTTTTTTATGAAAAAAACCTTCACGGGGTGCGCGGACCTCCCTAAAAATTAATTTAAAAAATACAGTTAAAAATCTAATTTGAGTGTTTAGATGTTAGTTGGCTCTAAAAAGAGCCGTTGTGATCATTGTGTGTTTTTTTGTACCTACAAGTAAGTACTGATGCAGAGTCTTAAGTTACAGAGGAAGATTCTGTTCCCCTTATCTGTGAAATGTACACTGTCGCCTCTATAAATGCCTTGCATGTTGTAACGCAAGTTGTTGTGGTATATAGAACCCATGCCATAGTCTCTGAGGAAAGCAGAAACAGATTTATTCACATGTTTCCTTGCTTTCTCAATTTCCGGACAATATTGGTTGGACCATTTCCATTTCTGCCTTTGGGTTATAGTTGAAAATACAAAGGCAATGTGTAGAAAAAGTGACATCAATTGTCCAAAGGTGTCCTTTAATAGCATTTACAGACCTACCCCAGTCAAAGTGCCTAGGTCATTGCCACCACAGTGCACAATTATGAGGTCAGGGTGTGGGAGATGCAAAAAGGATTTTACCAATGGCATCAATTGGTGACATCTCAATCCTCTCTGGCCAATCCACATAATGTCCACATTTGGTAAATCAAGGTTGAGAAAGCATCTATTTGCTACATACCTTTCACTCCAGAAAATATAACTGTGTCCCACAATCCACACTCTATGCATCTTGAAGTGACATCTGGTTGTACTCAGATGGGCTCTGGAAATGCAATGGTAGTTTGAAAAGCAGGAGTTTAGAAAAAAATGTGGATGAGATTCAGTGCACTTGAAAAAAAAAATCATTGGTGGTTTCTGAAACTTGAACATTCAAAGCTAGGGTGTATTCTTCTGTTTTTTGTGAAAGAAGTAATGCTAATGGTTGAGAAAAGGTAATTGAAAGGAACATTGCACAGGATAAGCTGGTGTATTGAGAGGTCAAACACCCTTGCTGAGTTTATTTGCAACATTGTATGATGAACTTTTCAACTGTGAGCTTAGTTAGGTGTTCTGTGAAGTGTTACCATGGTAACAGGTAGAAATAGCAGAGGGGGGATGGTTGAATATTATGTGAGTTTGAAAGTGTTGAAATGTAGAACCAATTAAAATGTTAGTTTAGTTTGGATTTCTGTGGGAACAAATTTGATTGGTTAAGGACAGGGATATGTGTGAAGAATGAGAGGTAATCAGTGCCATTTTTGGTTGCAGTGTCTGAGGTACATTTCAGAGATTCTGCTTAAGAAAATCTGGTGTGTGATTGACCGTGTTCTAAATTTTCCAAAGCATTTCTAAAGGTGAGTTATTAATTTGAAAGGGGATATATGTTGAGCAGTTTAAGTTAATAATGAAATGTCTTCTAATGTGGAAGTTACTAACTTTCCCTCTTTCACTGTTTCTTCTCTCTCACTGTCTTCCTTTCTTTCCAACAGTGTTTTTTTTCTTTCCTCTCTTTTTCAATAAATCTTTTTGTTTCAGTAAGTCGTTTTTCATTTCTCTTAATATGCTTCTTTTTCTCTCATTCTCCTTTCCTTACTCTCATAACTCTTTTCTCACTGTCATTATCCCTTTCCTTTACTCCTCTTTTGTAACTCTGTTTACTTCCTATTTCTCTCTCCCTCACCCTTTTTCTCTTTATACAACACTACTAGCAAGACTTCCCCTTTCACTGTGAATTGTGTCTCATGTTTGGATGTAATGCTGGCAAAAAACGAATAGTGCATATTGGAAATTTATTTTGGAAATGAGTCAGGTTTCTGCATTGTAATGTAGTGGTCATTTATATGGTGCCATCTCACCCTCTGCCTCTGCCATCTCTCCCTTTGCCTATGCCATCTCGCCCTCTGCCTGTGGCATATCTCTCTCTGCCTGCGCCATCTTACCCTCTGCTTGCGCCATGTTTCTCTCTGCCTGCGCCATCTCTCCCTCTGCCTGTGCCATGTCTCTTTTTTGCCTGCGCCATCTCACCCTCTGCCTGTGCCATCTGTTCCTCAGCCTGCGCCATCCCAATTATTATCATGTATTTTTAATGGCATACAGCTCCTTTCTAAGATAAAGGATGAGCAGAGTGTCATCAGCATACCACATGATATTGAAATTCTGATAGCTTACTGGTTGTTTAAACTAGCAAGACTCCCCCTTTCACTGTGTATTGTGTCTTGTTTGTATGTAATGCCGGCAAAAAATGAAGGGTGCATATTGGAAATGTATTTTGGAAATGAGTCAGGTTTCTGCATTGTAATGTAGTGGTTATTTATATGGCGCCATCTCACCCTCTGCCTCCCCCATCTCTCCCTTTGCCTGTGCCATCTCACCCTCTGCCTGTGCGATGTCTCTCTCTGCCTGCACCATGTTACCCTCTGCTTGCGCCATGTTTCTCTCTGCCTGCGCCATCTCTCCCTCTGCCTGTGCCATGTCTCTCTATGCCTGCGCCATCTCACCCTCTGCCTGTGCCATCTGTTCCTCAGCCTGCGCCATCTCAATTATTATCATGTATTTTTAATGGTATACAGCTCCTTTCTAAGATAAAGAATGAGCAGAGTGTCATCAACATACCACATGATGTTGAAATTCTGATAGCTTACTGGTTGTTTAAACTAGTAAGACTTCCCTTTTCACTGTGTATTGTGTCTCATGTTTGTATGTAATGCTGGCAAAAAACGAATGGAGCATATTGGAAATGTATTTTGGAAATTAGTCAGGTTTCTGCATTGTAATGTAGTGGTCATTTATATGGCGCCATCTCACCCTTTGCCTCCGCCATCTCTCCCTTTTCCTGTGCCATGTCTCTCTCTGCCTGCGCTATCTTACCCTCTGCTTGTGCCATGTTTCTCTCTGCCTGCATTATCTCTCCCTCTACCTGTGCCATGTCTCTCTCTGCCTGCGCCATCTTACCCTCTGCTTGCGCCATCTCACTCTCTGCCTGCGCCATCTTACCCTCTGCCTGCGTCATCTTTCCCTCTGCCTGTGCTATCTCACCCTATGTCTCCGCCATCTCTCCCTTTGCCTGTGCCATCTCACCCTCTGCCTGTGCCATGTCTCTCTCTGCCTGCACAATCTTACCCTCTGCTTACGCCATCTCACTCTCTGCTTGCGCCATCTCACTCTCTGGCTGCGCCATCTCTCCTTCTGCCTGCTCCATCTCACCCTCTGTTGACACCATCTCTCCCTTTGCCTGCGCCATCTCTCCTCTGCCTGCACCATCTCTCCCATCTGTCTGCACCATCTCCCCTCTGCCTGCAGCATCTCGCCCTCTGCCTGCGCCATTTCTCCCTCTGCCTGCGCCATCTCTCCCTCTGCCTGCTCCATCTCTCCCTCTGCCTGCGCCAACTCACCCTCTGCCTCCCCATCTCTCCCTTTGCCTGTACCATCTCACCCATTGCCTATGCCATGTCTCTCTCTGCCTTGGCCATCTTACCCTCTGCTTGCCCCATCTCACTCTCTGCCTGCGCCATCTCACTCTCTGGCTGCGCCATCTGTCCCTATGCCTGTGCTACCTCTCCCTCAGCATGCGCCTTCTCTCCCTTTGCCTGCGCCATCTCTCCCTCCGCCTGTAGCATCTCTCCCTCGGCCTGCACCATCTCTCTCTATGCCTGCGCCATCTCACCCTCTGCCTGCGCCATCTCTCCCTCTGCCTGCACCATCTCACCCTCTGCCTGCACCATCTCCCCTCCGCCTGCATCATCTCTCCCCTCTGCCTGCACAATTTCACCCTCTGCCTGCGCTATGTTACCCTCTACCTGCACCATCTCATCCTGTGCCTGAGCCATCTCTCCCTCTGTCTGTGGCATCTCTCCCTCTGCCTGCGCCATGTCTTCCTCGGCCTGCGCCATCTCCCCTTTGCCTGCACCATCTCTCCCTCTGCCTGCGCTATCTCACCCTTTGCCTGCGCCATCTGTTCCTCAGCCTGCGCCATCAGAATTATTATCATGTATTTTTAATGGTATACAGCTCCTTTCTAAGATAAAGGATGAGCAGGGTGTCATCAGCATACCACATGATGTTGAGATTCTGATAGCTTACTGGTTGTTTAAACTAGCAAGACTCCACCTTTCACTGTGTATTGTGTCTCATGTTTGTATGTAATGCTGGCAAAAAACGAATGGTGCATATTGGAAATGTATTTTGGAAATGAGTCAGGTTTCTGCATTGTAATGTAGTGGTTATTTATATGGTGCCATCTCACCCTCTGCCTCCGCCACCTCTCCCTTTGCCTGTGCCATCTCAACCTCTGCCTGTGCCATGTCTCTCTCTGCCTGTGCCATCTTACCTTCTGCTTGTGCCATGTTTCTCTCTGCCTGCGCCATCTCTCCCTCTGCCTGCGCCATGTCTCTCTCTGGCTGGGCCATCTCACCCTCTGCTTGTGCCATCTGTTTCCTCAGCCTGCGCCATCTCAATTATTATCATGTATTTTCAATGGTATACAGCTCCTTTCTAAGATAAAGGATGAACAGAGTGTCATCAGCATACCACATGATGTTGAGATTCTGATAGTTTACTGGTTGTTTAAACTAGCAAGACTCCCCCTTTCACTGTGTATTGTGTCTCATGTTTGTATGTAATGCTGGCAAAAAACGAAGGGTGCATATTGGAAATGTATTTTGGAAATGAGTCAGGTTTCTGCATTGTAATGTAGTGGTCATTTATATGGCGCCATCTCACCCTCTGCCTCCGCCATCTCTCCCTTTGCCTGTGCTATCTCACCCTCTGCCTGTGCCATGTCTCTCACTGTCTGCGCCATGTTACCCTCTGCTTGCGCCATGTTTCTCTCAGCCTGCGCCATCTCTCCCTCTGCCTGTGCTATGTCTCTCTGCCTGCGCCATCTCACCCTCTGCCTGGGGCATCTGTTCCTCAGCCTGCGCCATCTCAATTATTATCATGTATTTTTAATGGTATAGATCTCCTTTCTAAGCTAAATGATGAGCAGAGTGTCATCAGCATACCACATGATGTTGAAATTCTGATAGCTTACTGGTTGTTTAAACTAGCAAGACTCCCCCTTTCACTGTGTATTGTGTCTCATGTTTGTATGTAATTCTGGCAAAAAACAAATGGTGCATATTGGAAATGTATTTTGGAAATAAGTCAGGTTTCTGCATTGTAATGTAGTGGTTATTTATATGGTGCCATCTCACCCTCTGCCTCCGCCACCTCTCCCTTTGCCTGTGCCATCTCAACCTCTGCCTGTGCCATGTCTCTCTCTGCCTGCGCCTTCTTACCCTCTGCTTGTGCCATGTTTCTCTCAGCCTGCGCCATCTCTCCCTCTGCCTGTGCTATGTCTCTCTGCCTGGGCCATCTCACCCTCTGCCTGTGCCATCTGTTCCTCAGCCTGCGCCATCTCAATTATTATCATGTATTTTTAATGGTATACAGCTCCTTTCTAAGATAAAGGATGAACAGAGTGTCATCAGCATACCACATGATGTTGAGATTCTGATAGTTTACTGGTTGTTTAAACTAGCAAGACTCCCCCTTTCACTGTGTATTGTGTCTCATGTTTGTATGTAATGCTGGCAAAAAACGAATGGTGCATATTGGAAATGTATTTTGGAAATGAGTCAGGTTTCTGCATTGTAATGTAGTGGTCATTTATATGGCGCCATCTCACCCTCTGCCTCCGCCATATCTCCCTTTGCCTGTGCCATCTCACCCTCTCCCTGTGCCATGTCTCTCCCTGCCTGCGCCATGTTACCCTCTGCTTGCGCCATGTTTCTCTCTGCCTGCGCCATCTCTCCCTCTGCCTGTGCTATGTCTCTCTGCCTGCGCCATCTCACCCTCTGCCTGGGGCATCTGTTCCTCAGCCTGTGCCATCTCAATTATTATCAGGTATTTTTAATGGTATAGATCTCCTTTCTAAGCTAAATGATGAGCAGAGTGTCATCAGCATACCACATGATGTTGAAATTCTGATAGCTTACTGGTTGTTTAAACTAGCAAGACTCCCCCTTTCACTGTGTATTGTGTCTCATGTTTGTATGTAATTCTGGCAAAAAACGAATGGTGCATATTGGAAATGTATTTTGGAAATAAGTCAGGTTTCTGCATTGTAATGTAGTGATTATTTATATGGCGCCATCTCACCCTCTGCCTCCGCCATCTCTCCCTTTGCCTGTGCCATCTCACCCTCTGCCTGTGCCATGTCTCTCTCTGCCTGTGACATCTCACCCTCTGCCTGCGCCATCTCACTCTCTGTCTGCGCCATCTCACCCTCTGCCTGCGCCATATCTCCCCCTGCCAGTGCCATCTCACCCTCTGCCTCTGCCATCTCTCCCTTTGCCTGTGCCATCTCACCCTCTGCCTGTGCCATGTCTCTCTCTGTCTGCGCCATCTTACCCTCTGCTTGCCCCATCCCACTCTCTGCTTACACCATTTCACTCTCTGGCTGCGCCATCTCTCCCTCTGCCTGCGTCATCTCACTCTCTTTCGGCACCATCTCTCCCTCTGCTTGCGCCATACCCCCTCTGCCTGCACCATCTCTCCCCTCTGTCTGCACCATCTCCCCTCTGCCTGCAGCATCTCTCCATCTGCCTACGCAATCTGTCTCTCTGCCTGCACCATCTCACCCTCTGCCTGCGCCATCTCTCCCTCCGCCTATGCCATCTCCCCTCCGCCTGTACCATCTCTCCCCTCTGCCTACGTCATCTTCCCTCTGTCTGCAGCATCTTTCCCTCCGTCTGTGTCATCTCTCTCTCTGCGTGCACCATCTCACCCTCTGCCTGCGCCATTTCACCCTCTGCCTACGCCATCTTTCTCTCTGCCTGCGCCATCCCACCCTCTGCCTGCACCATCTCTCCCTCTGCCTGCATCTTTTCCCCTCTGCCTGTACCATCTCTCCCTTGGCCTGTGCCATCTCTCCCTTTGCTTGCGCCATCTCTCCCTCCGCCTGCACCCTCTCTCCCTCTGCCTGTGTCATCTCTCCCTCTGCCTGTACCATCTCTCCCTCCGCCTGTGCAATCTCTATCTCTGCCTGCACCATCTCTCCCTCTGCCTGCGCCTTCTACCAGCTGCCTGCACCATCTCTTCCTCTGCCTGCATCATCTCTCCCTCCGCCTGCACCATCTCTCCCTCCGTCTGCGCCATCTCTCTCTCTGCCTGGGCCATTTCACCCTCTGCCTGCACCATGTCACCTCTACCTGCGCCATCTCATCCTCTGCCTGTGCCACCTCTCCCTCTAGTATGTTAGTAGTGGTCTATACCATGTTATTTTTTCTTCACAATAGATTACAATTATCTACAGAAAGAAAAAGCAATATGCCTACTAAGAATGCAAAAAGAAAAAAATATAAAAAGGCTTTATTCTCCAAGAAAACACAATTAGAAGATTTATCCAAAAAACAATGTTCAGAGAAAGAGAAAAATGCTCCTGGTAAGCCAACTAAGTATTTTATAAGGAAATTAACCCAATGTAAAAAAAGTGGGGATAATGTGCAAAAGAAAACAAATTCATCTGTAACTACAAAGAAAAAGCAGAGCCCCCAAAAAAATGTTGGAAATGTACATGGAGATGATTTGGTCTATAGTAATAGTCGCAAAAATCAGTTCATTGACATTCGTAGGCGAATGTTTTATTACAGAGTTGTTTTAAATTTATTAAAAAATGTAAAGAATTGTAAAAGGAAAACAACTTTTTACAAGAAAAAGAAAAGTATAGAGAGGATAGTTGATAAGGCTTTTGAAGTCAAAAAAATATATATATTTTAGTAATCAATAGAATTCGTACACTAGACAAGGCGATCAATGTTTTGAAAGCAAAAAGTAAGTGGAAAAGGGTCATTATTAGAACTAATTTTTGTGATGTTTTTTCTGGAGAATGGAAGCATAGTTCAAGCTGTGAGCCATTTTTAATGGAGAGACTTACTTTCAGACTAAAGATTTGTTGCATGCAGTTGACATCAGTGGTCGAGCACATGAGGTGAAGGATGGTTGTCCGATTGAAAAAGAGAAAATTGTGCCTAGAAATGTAGAAGAGGTGTTAGCTGATGAAGTTTTAGGGAGACATCCTAAGGCTCCGATGTACACTTGGAATTGTAGTAGTATTTGTAGTGTGCGACAGGATTCAATTGATTTGTTTCGCAATTTCTTACGTAAATATACTAAGAAATGTCTTAAACAAAAGTTTATGATGTTGCAAGAATTCGATCCTTGCAGACCGAGAGAAAAGAAAGGTTTGCAAGGGCATTCACTGGCTTGTCTTTCTAGAAAAGTATGTCAGAGTGTTTTTCACCATTTTAGGATGTTAGCAGTGCATCATACTGAAGTGAGGAAATTAGTGAGAAGGTTGTATTATGCAAAAGTCCGCACTTAAGCTAAAACAGTTAAACGGTGCTCTTTTGCATGGATCTGTATTAGATGTAAAGAACATTTGTGAAGAAATTGAGTTTAGTTATTTTTGTGAAAAAGAGGACAGTGCAGAAACTGATATAGTAATTGAAGGCAATGTGGATGAAAATATACAGAATTTTAGTACAGAAAATGTTGACCAAGAAATTACAAAGTTTAAGGTCAAGTGAAAGACCAAATTTTTGTTGTATGTGTTGTCGACAAATTCATTATAAGAATCAGACTAGGTTAGTTGATTTATATGTAAAAAGTGAAAAGGAAAATATTAATGAGTGGAAGGATTTTGCAACTTATTTGTTGGTAGAGAATTGTTTTGATTTGGGTTCTGATCAAAGTATTTGTAAATATTATTATGATAAATTCAGTTTTTCAGTTCAAAAGTTTTATTCGATTTGTAAGCAAAACATGTACATTTTATCAATATACTCTAAAATTCATCAAAATCACAAGACTAAAAACAATCATAAACATATTACATTACAATCCTATTATGATAGACATAAATACCCAGCAACTTGCCTTAAATAAATAAATGCCTTGATAATGCAATTTATATACTTATTTACCCCAAAGTGACAGGTGCAAAATTGCCGACACATAGTTTATCACGACCTTAAAGTGCGTAAGTAAGTCTTACCATGACATAGCATGGTCACAAATTCCTTCACTGCATGAGGTACAACTATTATAAAAGGCTTTTCCTACATCAAGGATTTTATTTTATTTTATTTTATTTTATTTTAAGAGTTTTCTATAGCGCGAAGACCCTTAGGTATCAGATTGCTTCACGTTCAATGAGCCAGTTATTGACAAGCATTGTTATAGTAAATGTTCCCAGTGGTATAAGGTATTACGTAAGCATCATTATAAAGATAATATCCATTAAAAGTTATACATAAGTTATATATAGAACATGACATAAGTTTGGTATATAATTAAAGCTAAGTGTGCTTGAAGCGATAGTCCCCAAGTGTTTATATCCTGTGCATTTTTCGTTGCAGTCCTTGGCCGGATATTTTGTAGTCCCGAGCCTTGCTTATGGAAGGAACTTACTCATTAGGAAGATCCTAGTTTCCCTCTTGAATGTTGCTGTGTCTGGAATTTTTCTAATGTTTGGAGGAAGTGAGTTCCAGATTCTGGGGGCTGCTCCTGAGAAAGCTCTATCATATGTTTTCTTATTCCGGAAGCTGGCTGGTCTCAGCACCAGTTCCTTTGCACTCCTTCCCGGTCTGTTTCCTCCAGATAGTTTAATTTTCTGCACGAGGTAACTTTGTGTGTTGTAGTGGAGCGCATTTTGGGTTATGCATGCCATTTTTAGCTGGATTCTGGCCTCGTAAGGTAGCCAGGTTAATGCTTTCAGGTGGGGTGATATATGGTCGAGTTTCCTTGATCCGGTGATGAGTCTTGCAGCTGCATCGAGGCATGCCTTTAGTGGTGCTGTTGAAATTTTTGGTAGACCTGCTAGGGTTGTACATCCATATTCGATCCTCGAGATAACTAGTGATTGGATTGCCAGTTTGAGGTCGCCTTAGGTATGAATGGTTTCACTTTTCTAATATAGTTCAGGTGATAGCGGGCACTTTTTGCCATTGCTTTGATGTGGGCCTTCATGTTTAGGTTCTCATCAAGTGTGATTCCTAGTGATTTCGCTGAGACAACTAGGGAAGGGGTGCAGTTTAACGCTGTGATCGTTTTGGACCATTCCTTCACTTCTATGTGTTTCTTTGGTGGTAAAATTAGTAAGAATTCTGTTTTTTGCGCATTTAGTTTCAAATGATTGTTAGTTAGCCATTGTAGTGACGTTTTTAAGGCCTCGTTCATTTTCTTGATGTCTTCCAGAGATGTGATCTTGATGTAAATCTGTGTGTCATCCGTGTACATATGATAGCATATTTTAGATTTTCAGAGGAGTTCTGTGAAAGGTTCGACGTACAGGTTAAACAGGGAAGGAGATAATGTAGAACCTAGCAGGACTCCGATTGAGTTAGGGCTTGACGGTGAGAGTGATTGGTTGACAAGGAATCTTTTATGTCTATTTTGAAGAAATGATTCAAACCATTTTAGCACATTTCCAGACAGTCCCATCCTGTCATGGAGTATGTTCAGTAGTTTTTCATGGTTTACTGTGTCAAAAGCTGATGATAGGTCAAGGAGGATGAGTAGACATGTCTGATTATGGTCTAAGGCCTGTAGTGCATCATCTACAATATGTAGTATCGCTGTTTCTGTGCTTTGTCCTGTTCTGAATCCTGATTGGCAGTCGTCCAGTAGCGAGAAGTTAGCAATGTGTTGGCTTAGTTGGTTTTGTACACATTTATCTATTAGTTTGGCAAGGATAGGAATGTTGGTTACTGGGCGAAAGTTGTTTGGGTCTGATGGGTCCGCTGTAGGTTTTTTGATGATGGGGACATCTTGACTTGTTTTTAGGCAATCTGGAAGGGCCCCTTGTGATAGAGAGGCGTTTATTATTTTCGTCCATATGGGAATCACAATATGGCCTATTTCTTTAAGGCATTTTGAGGGGAGTGGATCATTATAGTGGTTGTTAGGTTTGAGGTCTGATAGTGTTTTGGTGATGGTATTCTGGTCAAGTAGTTTGAAGTTATCACATTGTGCTTTGTTTTTTGTCCTGATATGGGTAGTTTCCACTGTGTTATTGACCGCTGAGGGTGTTTGGTTGTCCGTATTGCCAATGTTGTCAGCTTCTTCTCTGAGCTCTTTTTCCAACGAGTTGGCCTTGTTGGTGAAGAATGTTGAGAACTCTTCACAACTTAGTTGAGTTTTTGTAGTTTCTTGGGCAGTTTTGGCCAATTTATTGGAGTGCTGTTTTAACATCTCGAATAGTTTCCTAGGTCTGTTTTTGGCGTTATCTAGTTCAGATCTAATAAATTCTTTTTTGGAGCTTAGGATCTTTTTGTTGTATTCGTTCCTGATTTTTCTGAGGGATTTCAGTTCGGGAGATGATGGGTGTTGTCTCCACTTTCTTTCAGCGAGTCTTAGTTTCCGTCTTTCTTCATTCAGTGTTCGACTGAACCATGGATTTTTCACCTTCTCTGTGACTCTTTTCAGTTTTAGCGGCATGGTGGATATATAATAAAATGAAACCAAGCAATATTATAAATAATTGCTAAAATGCAGGGGGGAACAAAAAATAAATGATAAATTCTAATTATAAATATTTAGACAGGAAAAGTAATTAAACATAGAATAATGAATAAATAAATACATTAAATGATAACAAAATGCCTGCTAGAGCTGTACATAATAATATTGAGTTGGTAAAGATTCCTTCTGAATTGATGGATTTAAATACCTATGAGTCTATTTTGATTCAATGTGTGCATCCATTTCAGGCTATTGTTCGCATGGAGCCTAAGACAGGGAAATTGCCTCCTTAAGATTTACAGAGAGGATTAAAGGTAAGAGTTGTTTATTTGCCTCTAGATTTAAAGAAAAATATTGACACAATTGGTGTAGAAAAAGTGGAAGAGGAACCTCTAGTTATTCTAGTTAATGGCGTTCCTACAAAGAGTAAGAAAATCTGGAAAGAATTAGTGGATGTTAGGAAAGTGAAAAAGGCAACGTTGTATCTGGTAAGAAGCAACAGTACTATAAAAATGTATATGTAGGAGAAGAGGAAAGAACTGTAGAAGAGGACAATGATTTGTCAGCTGGGCAAATTGAAAAAGTGGAGGTGTCCAGAAGTGAACAAATTTATGAACATTATAGTGTTCATCCTCTGCATTCCAAAGAAGTAATGGTGAATGCTATTGATTTATTCCAATTGAAAGAAGCAAAAGGAAGTCCCATAAGTGTATGGGAAGAAAGCTTGGAAGCTCGTTGTTTTCCTCAGTTATTTCCAACAGGTCTAGGTGGAAGATGTGATGACCGACCCATGCAAATTCCTGCATCTGAGTACCGGACATTAAGATTAAATGCAGAAGATCCAAGGTTTCGTCAATGCATTCCATATTTGTTTCATCTTCTGTTTGAGAGTGACTTGTCTGGACTTTCCTATGCAGTGAACCATATACTAAAAAGTGGAGTACATCTGCAAAATGTTTCGGCAAGGGACTTTATGGATAAAGTCCAAAACAAAGACACTGTTTTGGAATCTCAGCTAATTAATCTCATGGCTTGTCAGTGTGGTACTAATGAGTATTGGTACCGTCATAATGGGGAATTGAAATGTATGCTAAGAAATTTAGGAACTCCTACATGGTTCCTTACTCTTAGCTGTGCTGAGTATGCTTGGGAAGACTTACTTCAATTTCTTCGAGAGGCAAATGCAAACATAGAAAATATAGAATACAAGACACCTGGAGAACTGTGCTCTTTGGATCCAGTTAATGTATGCAGGTATTTCAATCATAGATTTGAAGCTATGATGTCTTTTATCACAAACAAAAAAAATCCTCCTCTTGGAGAGGTTTTGGATTTCTTTTGGAGAAAGGAGTATCAAGCAAGAGGTGCTCCTCACATACATATGTTGTTATGGATCAAAGATGCACCCAAATTTGGAACAGATTCAGATGAAACAGTGATGAGTTTTATTGAAAAGTATTCTACATGTGCTGTTCCGAAAAGTACAGAACAAAACAATTTAAGACATCAAGTCTTAAGGTTTCAAACCCATCATTGTGGAAAATACTGTCGTCGGAAGTTCAAATCTAAGGACAAGTTCTACACAAAATGTCGTTTTGGATTTCCATGACCAGTATTATCAAAAGGAAGAGTAAACAATTTCATGTCATCTTTGCGACATACTGTTACAAGAAAATCACCGAAAAATACCTACAACTTAAGAAGAAATGAAGAGTCCAAATACATAAATGACTATAACCCACTCATTTTGTCCATGTGGAATGCTAACATGGACATTCAATATGTTGCAGACAACTTCATTGCTGTGGCTCGATATGTAACGTCTTACATTACAAAATCTGAAAAGACAGAACTAAAGGAAATGTGGGAGGAAATTTCTCAGGAAAAGAGCCTAAGTAAGAAATTGTACAGCTACAGTTTGAAGATGTTGTCTCATCGGGAAACGGGGGCTTATGAATGTTCAGATCGGTTATCATCTGGAAGTCTATATGCCAAATCTAGAACAATCATTTGGGTGAGTCATAGGTCTTGCTGCAACACGAAACCGAGTTTTGAAATCTGTACAAGAAATTGAGTATTTAGCAGAGAAAGAACCAAACAGTACAGATATTTTGAAGACAAATATGTTGGATACATACTATCCAAATAGAAGTAATCATCTTGAGAACGTTTGTCTCTATGAAGTACTGCAAAGGTATACTTTTAAGAGAAATATTACAGGAGATACCAATAAAGGAGTAAATGCTGTGATTGGATCTGAAGGATGTCTGGTGAAACAAAGAAAAGGACATTTGATTAATCATCGAACACTGAGTTGCGATACTCCTGACAAAAGGGGATTTTACTATTTAGCTCTTTTGCAACTCTTTAAGCCATGGCGTACAGAAGAGGAACTACTTGGACATTTTCTCAGTTATGAAGATTCATTCAATGCAACCAAAAATAATATAGAATGTCCTGTTTTTACTAATTATCTGAAAATGTTGAATGACGAAATACAGCAAGAAGCTACATTTGCAGGAGAGATTGCTAGAGACAGCTCTCAAGATAGTCAGAGTTCTGCTTTGTTGAGTCAGGATCCACTAGGAGGACCAATTATCCAAAATGAAGCAGCCACTGCCATGGATGAGGTGGAAAGAGCAATGGAAGAAGCTCAGGAGGATGTAATCAACTTAGAAGAATAGGAGAAACATCTAAATGTTGAACAAAAACAAATATATGATGAAGTAACAGAGCAGATTGAGCATGGTTTATGTCATGAGAAAAAAGACTGCTCATGTACGTCATTTAAACCTGTCCGACTGTACGTGAGTGGAGAAGCCGGAACTGGAAAAAGTTTCCTAATTAAAGGAATTGCAACTTATCTACAGAAAATAACTGAGTCATTGCTCTCTTGTGTTGTCACCGCTCCAATTGGGTTGGCAGCACATAGCATTAAAGGGATTACTTTACATCATTTATTGATGCTGCCAGTAGAGCAAGACAATAAATTAGAATACTGCAAGCTATCTGGAGAAGCTTGTTGTGAACTTTCTAGAGTCCTCAAAAAAAATAAACTTCTCATTATTGATGAGGTAAGCATGGAATCAAATGTAATGCTTGCTTTTGTGAATTTAAGAATGCAACAAATTCTTAAAACAGAGTATGATGTGTTATTTGGAGGCAAACACATCATTGTTTTTGGAGATCTACTACAGCTAACTCCTGTGAAAGGACAACCAGTGTTTAAAATGCTTACACATGAAGATAGCAGGAAGTGCCTAGGAAGCATTGGAAATGTTAATATATGATTATATTTCAAAAATACAGAACTCCTTCTAAATATGCGACAGGGAAAGGATGAGGATTATAAAAAAATTCTTCAAGATATAAGAATAAAAAAATTAAGTGAACATGGCAAAGAATCTGTACAGGCACGATTACTTTCAAATTTGTTTCCAAACAAAAATATTCTCCCAGAGAATATTTATAGAACAATTGCTGAAAATAAAGTGATATGCTTGATGCCAACTCTGCAAGAATGTTCAATCTTCAACAAAAAAATGTTAAAGTTAGAAAATCAAGAAGCTATAAAACTGGAAGCTATTGATAGAATAGAGTATGAAGGAGCTACTATTATTTTGTCAGAAAAGTTGCATTCAAAATTGGATTCTGTAGAGAAGACAATATCTAAAACTGGTGGTTTTGAAAAGAGTCTATATGCATGTTTAAATTGTCGTATAATTTTACGACGGAATTTACATGTGGAAAGAGGTCTAGTAAATGGAGCAATGGGTCATGTTGTTGATTTTGTGAATTACCGAAATAGAGATGAAATTGAATTTTTGAAAATCAAATTTGATGAAATTGAAGAAGTACAACAATTGAGTCCTTGTTCTGCTCGGTTTTTGCTTGTCAAAGATTTATATGTCCGCCGATAACAGTTTCCTGTTTGTTTGGCATATGCAGTGACTATTCATAAATCTCAAGGTTTAAGTGTAGATAGTGCTTTGGTGAATATTGGAAGTTCTGTGTTCAAGGAGGGTATGGCATATGTTGCTTTATCTAGAGTCAGAACTTTATCTGGATTATACTTGATTGATTTTGATGAAATGAAGATTAGTGCATATCTAAATTGTGTAAAAGAATATAATAGGTTAAGAAGAGATATGCTCCAAATTTACCTCAATATCCTTTATTTGAAAAGCGTGTGGTAGGTCAAAAAAGAAGATATGAGAAAAATTGTAGCGAGGTTGTAGCGAAAAGAAAAAAACTAGATGGACCAGTAATTGTAAGCAGTAAGGAAAAGGATTCTGTTGAAGATGTTGTTGGATTTCAGTTTGATAACAGTTCTAGTGTCAACTGCTATGCTAATGTAGTGGTTAATTTTGTGTTTTTTCTCCAAACTTTACAACAACAGATTGTTGAAAATCGGGAACAAAGATTTTGTTGTTTGTTGAATTCTGTCTTTGAGAAATGTAGTAGTGATAAAACAAAAATAGAAAGTGTTTCTGATATTCGAAATGTTTTAGACATATGGTCTGGTCTAAATCAATTTTCACAGAATGTTCAGCAAGATTGTCAGGAATGGCTAATGTATATGCTGGTTGTATTGCAAGATGTAGGTATAGATATTGAAAATCTTTTTGGCCTTTCTTATAAATGGGAACATGACTGTCACAATTGTTCCTTTTCAAGTAGTACTACAATAGACACTGAAAGATTTATATATTTGACTTTACCAGACTGCAAATCAGTGTCTTTTAATAATCTAGTTAGAGAAGCAAATCAAAGCATGGTCTGTACCCAATGTAACTCTGAAATGCTATCAACATTATTTATACAAAGATATGGACAGTATGTAATTTTAATGTTCCATCAATGTAGACCCGATGAAACAAAATTGACAACTTTAATTAAAAAATGTGTGGCTTCTCAATTATCAATTTCAGGAAGAACTTTTATAACTGCAGCAATTATTTTTCATGATGGTCCTGCTACAACATCAGGACATTATACAGCTTATTTAAAATGTCAAAAAGGCTGGACTAATTGTAATGATACTCATTTAACTTTCAAACAATGTTTGCCTTTTGACTTACAAAATTCTTACCTAGTGTTTTTACAACCCAAATTTTAGGGAAAATAATTGGCCTAGGAAGATTAGTGCTGTTAATAAAAGTTAGTCTACTGTTAAGAATTACTTTGCGAGTGAGGGTGATCAAGATAAAAAAAACTTGTAGTTGTCATAGAGGTAGTGTAAGTGTATCACATAGTGAGTGATATCAGCATTACAGGAAATGTTGATCATGAGTGAGCCAGAGGTGTTTTAGACTAGCTATAATTGTTGTAGATGTTGTTGACATTTTTGACTCTCTTAAAGAAGTTTATTTTAATGGTATACACCTCCTTTGTAAGATAAAGGATGAGCAGAGTGTCATCAGCATACCACATGATGTTTGGATTCTGATAGCTTACTGGTTGTTTAAGGTTCTATGTACATGATAAATAGCATTGACTGGAGATATAACTATTGTTAGATGATAGAAAAGACGTTGGAACTTTTGATTCAGAAGGTCGGGAAATGGAAGTTTAAGAGTACTATTAAGTAATTTCCAAACAAAGGACTTTCCATATACTATTTAGCCATGTGGAATAGTATATCAATCAAAAATGAGCATTTCGGGTAAATGTTGTTAATATATGTTTCTACATGACTTTACTTTGAGAGTATAAAAAAGAAGTATTAATGTTTTATTAGTTTGTGATTGTTGTTATTTACGTAAGAAATTATTGTTTGGAAGAAAACATTTAAGATATGTTTTTTTCTAATGTTTACATTATTTATTGAAACGTTGTATGGGTTTTTTAAACACAATCTTTTTGATTGTGTTTTTTTTTGCCCGCTGTCATATGATGAGTAGTATTGAACTCACTGTTTTTAGTGAAATTCAGTATATTCTGAGAACAGCAAAATAAAACATATAACATATTGTAAAAGTTATTTTGTATTTTGTATTGTGAAATATATATTATAACTCAATTGTTTATTCTCTCCCACAGATATTACATTTATAAGGTAAGTACGACAATCAAAAAATACTTTTTCATCACTTTTTTACTTCTTTTTCTGTCTATCCTTTCTTTAGTTTCTTTCCTCATCTTACTTTTCTTCCCTCATTCTACTTACTCCCCTTCATTCACCTTTACACTACTTCTTTCACCATTAGTACTCTTCCTACACATTCACTCATCTTGTCTAACTCTCTCATTCCCCTGTCTGTCCCTCACTTGTTTTTTTATCTTCCTCCATCACTACCCTTTGTCTTGCTGTATCGATAAGTGTCTTTTCACTGCCCCCTTACTCTTCACATCATCCCTGAGTGACCTTCACTCACTTCACTTCTTTCACTTCATTACTCCCTTTCGTTCACTCCACTTTCTTCCATCCATCTGTAAGTCTGTTCCTCTGTGTCACTCACTATAACTGAATTAGTTCCTCACAGTTCATCACTCTTTCTCTATTTCTCTCCTTTACTGTCTCCCTCTCTCTCCACCAGTCTTCCTTTCTTTTCTCTCTCTTTCCATAAATCCTTCTATCTCTCACTTACTTCTTTTTCCTTTCTCAATATTCTTGTTTTTCCATCACTCCCCTTCCCTCACCTTTATATCCCTTCCCTCACTGTCACTTCCCTTCATTCAATCTAAGTCCTCTTCCTCCATTTCATGTTCTCCTCTCTCTGCATCACTCTCATTCTATTTCTGCTGCACCCATTCCCTCACTCTCTCTCATACTCTTTCGCTTACTCTATCCGTCGATCGTCTTCCCTTATTCCCAGTACCTCAATCTTTTTTCATAACTCTCATTCCTTTATTCTCTCACTCCTTTCACTCTCACTCAGTCTAACCACTTCATTTCCTGTCAGTCACTCATTCTCTCTCATGTACTCTCTCACTCTCTCCCTCTGTGTTTCTCCCTCACCCTTTCTTTCTTTCTCTTTCTGTTTTTTCATTTCTACTTACTTTTGTATTATGAAATATATATTATAATTCAATTTTTTCTTGTCTTTCACAGATACTATATTTATATAAAAATATTCTATTAAATTGTCATTATTTATAAGGTAAGTATGAAAAACAGAAAATACTTTACTTTGTTCTCTTACTTGTCTTTCTCTCTTTCCCATTCTTTAATGTCTCTCTTACTCCCCTTCCTCTACTCATCTTAGTCTCCTTTTCTCATTCTCATTACTGCCCTTCATTCACTTTTACTGTCTTTCTGTCACTATCAGTACTCTCTCTTCATCCTCACTCACCCTGTCCAACTCCCTCTTTCCCCTGTCTGTCTCTCATTTCTGGTTCCTATGTTACTCTATCACTACCCTTGTATTGCTGTCTTGCTTAGTGGCTTCTCACTCACCCCTTAGTCTCTTTCAATAACATCATCCCTCATTCACCTTCACTTACTCCCCTTCTGTCACTCCCTCACTCCCTTTTGCTCACTCCCTTTCCTTTATACCCTCCCTCACTCCCCTTTCCTCCATCTGTCTCCAAGTCTCTTCCTGTGTCTCAGTCACTATAACTGCCTCACTCCCTACCAGTCTCTCATTCTCTCTCTCTTTCTCTCTCTCCTTGAGTGTCTATCTCTTCACAAATGTACCTCCGGTCAATGACACAATTGTTAGTGATAGCCTTACGTGCCTTTTTAGCTTTTTTCCTGATGTTTCGCTTTGGCCCTTCCTCAGTTCCCTCCCCACTCTCATCTTGAGTCTTCCTCTTCCACATAACCTTGTACAAATGTCGGTGCACAGGTGCTAAGTTATATTTGCTGCAACGAGAAAACCCAGAATTCAGTCTTTACCAAGTACTCGGGAAATCACAAAGGTATAAATAGCAACAAAATAACCACAGTACAATGGTTGTTCCAGAGTCCTTAGCTGACAAAAATATTGTTCACAACAGTACCTTTTTAAAAAGCTCCAACGAAAGACTGGGCACATCCACCAGAACCAAGGGGGGGGGGCCAGGTCAGCCTCTTCCTGGCTAAGATAGGCACAGATGGGCCCGCCCTTGGCCCAGGCTTCGCCAGTGCGCGTCCCAGGCTGCGGGAGCCCTGATGTAAATGTAAGTGCCTCCTGGCACACACAGATGGCGGAAAACTCTGGCGGTCTCCCTCTCTTTCTCTCTCTCTCTCTCTATCTCTCATTCTTCCTCTCTTTCCCTTTCTGTTTCCTTCACTCCTACTATATCCCTTAGTTCCCTTTAATGACTCTTAATCTCCTTCCTTCTCTCTTGTATTGTGAAATATATATTGCATACATTATAATTCATTTTTGTCATGTCTTTCACAGATATTATATTTATAAAAAATATTTTATTAACTTTTCATTTCATAGAAGTATGACAAATAAAAAAATATTTTCACATCACTGTCTAACTTTTCATTACTTATAAGGTAAGTATGAGAAACAAAAAATACCTTCTCTTATGTGACAGAATAACTGTCTCACTCTTTCTCAGTCCCTTGCTCTCCCTCTCTCTCTCTCTCTCCCTCTCTCTACCTTACACTTAATCTCCTTTCCTCTCTCTTTCTACCACTCCTCCTCTCTCCCTCATTCCCCTTCCCTCACCCTCTTATCCATTACTTAACTGTCACTGCTCTTCACTCACCGTCACTCCCCTTACCCCCCTTCTCTTTTGCGCTCACTTTCGCTTACTCCCCTTTGCTTTCTGTTTCAAACAGGTGCAGGATTTTGACGTAGTATAAGTCCAAAAGTGACTGAATGAAATATTATAAATTTCACTTATTCACTTTTAGGAGGTGTTCTTGCACCAGAACATTCTCCATGTATACAGGAAAGTCTCCGTTTTGTGCATGGTTTTACAATATGATGCACCTTCCAAGTACATCAGATTTTAAAAACCATACTTAATGGCGCATCTTTTATACCACCGCTGCATAAGAAATGTGATGCAACGGTTGTGTAAAAGACACACAAGGGGATTATAAAATTGCCCTTAATACATATAAATTCATCCATTCACTTTTACTAATAGTGCAAATTGAAGAATAGAGTTGTGACATATTTATCAACCTATGTTACATTTTAGTGCTTTGGAAGTACTACAGTATACTATAGGTAAACACCCTATAGATTCATGCTGTACCGCATCCTTATAGTTTTGCACTATGAAAAACTTTTACATACAAACATAGAATTATAGTTCTTTTTTTGACCAGTAGAGGTCAAACGAAGAACGAAGAAAAAAATAACGTTTTAAACAAAACAATTGTTCAACAAGAAAAAAGAACTACAAAAAAAGAAAAAAAATATTTGCAGCAGTTGTGCCTCCTGTTCTTTTCTAGAATGACTTCTATGGACTCTTGTCCATAAGAAATTAGTTGGTTGCAATGTATGCAACGAATCATTAAATTCCTAAATTCTGGCTGTATATTAGGAATCATGTTTGATGGTATTGGTGGTGGTGGTGGTGCCCTTGAAGTGCTTGGAGCAGAGTCCTGCTTTTCCTCCGATCTTAGCACAACTGCTCTTGCCCAATTGTTGGGGTGGATGTTTTTAACATGGCGTTCCAAGCTAAATGTGCCAAACGAATATTTTTTGTTGGCATTTCCCCTAGATAAAACAGTGTCACATATTTTGCATGTGACTAGTGAGGCGTTAACTTTTTTTAGACCTTCAAGGAAGGTAAAAAAATTCCAAACAATGGATTCTTTTTTTTTGTTGGCTGTGGGTCTTCTTCTACAAATTCTTCAGATGAAGAATGATCAGATTGTTCTGGAAGTTCAGCCATTTGAAATTCTTTATCTAAAGCCCTGGAGCGGAAGAAAAAAGATGGTTCTTCTGTGAAAGTCAAAGAAGAATATTTAACATGGGAGGGGTCCTTCAATAATTGGAGTAGGAAGTATTATAAACCAAAAAAATGTCCTGTTTTAAAGTCACATGGTTTGACGTAATCTTACGGTGCTCTTACATAGCGTTTACGTGCGCTTATGTAGCACTTTCGATGCATTTACAGTGCGTTTACGTAGTACGTACCCTTGCGAGATTCGTAATTGCTTTAAAAAAGTAATATACGGTCCTTAAAATAAAAAAACAAATTTTCTACACTATCCCCGATAATGTGTATCTTTACATTGTACAATAAATACGTACATATAACGTTTTTAAGTTTATAAAACTTTTGGTGGTAAACGCACGTAGGTCTTACGGTGCGCGCATGGGGCTCTCACGGTGCGTGCAAGTGCGACGTACCATAGCGAGATTTGTAATTACTTTAACAAGTAATATACTGTTCTTAAAAGTTCAAAAAAACCATTTTCTTCATTATACCAGATATTGTCTACCTTTAAAATTTACATTAAATACATAGAAATTACGTTTTTGAACTTCAAAAAACTTTCGGCAGAGCTCTTACTGTGCGATTACCGTGCGCGGACCTTGTGATGATTCCCCCCCAAAAAAATGCAAATAAAAACAATTTGTAAACATTATTTTTTTACTTAGTTTTATAACTATTTTACTATAAAATGTGAAATATAAATAAGGGAAAAATAATATGTAAATATTTATTATAAAAAAGAAAAATTTGTATGAAAAAAAGAAATTTAATAATTAGTAAATTTAAAAATATCTTTTACAAAACGTTTGAAATTCACTAAAAAAAACATAGGTTTTAAATATGTTACAGTGAGGCATTAGCATTTAAAAAACTGTACAAATTCACTGAAAAAAACATAGGTTTACACACGTTATAGTTAGGAATTAGCATTTAAAAAACCTTGCGAATTCACTGAAAAAAACAGAGGTTTCACACATGTTATAGTTAGCTGGACATTTCTCTCATACAAAACCATTGAAATTCCCCGGTTATAGTTAGTTCAGCTAACTATAACTCGCGCGCCAACAATGCACTGCTGATGACGTCACATATTACATCACTCATGACATGGTCAGTGACATCACTCATGACATCACTGATGACATCTCAAATGACATTACTGATGACATCATCCTTGTGAAAGAGTGGCAGACCTCCTCTCACCCTAATATAACCTTTGATATATACATTCAAAAGTAGAAAATAAGTTTTTTTTAAAAATGGAGATACCAATACCAGTTACAACAACCTATTCAGTAATTCCAACATCTACGTACACATCCACTCACAATCACTTATAGAAACACATACTTATTTATACAGGAACTCTTCCAATCTCTCCCTCTCATATGTACTCACTTATATACAACAATACTCACATATACTAGTTTAAAACATATCTACTTACTTATAAAGACACTATTGGGACAGTCATTCACTCACTAACACACCCATACACATACTCATCCACCCATATAGTCTTGCACACATGCTGTCTTCAAAACACATACAAACAGTGAGTCAGTCATTCATGCATCTATACAATAAGTAATATCCCCCACCGAACCATACAGACACTCATACTGATACTCAAAAAACTAACTAATAAGCCATAGACACACTCATGTATCTACTCACCAACCCATGCAACCACTTATACACAAAGTGAGACACTGATACAGATATTTACATATTTAAACATTACTCATTAATCCATGTATTCACTAAAATACACTTAATAAGTCAGTTGTAGAATCAATTTTACAAAAAAGTCATCCATTTAGACACTTACTTAACCATTTATTCTTCCATCAACCTTTAGATATACATCAATAAAAAATATTTATTTTTCAGAAAGACACACATCCACTGGATGATGTCATCAGTGATGTCATGAGTGATGTCACTGACCATGTCATGAGTGATGTAATATGTGACGTCATCAGCAGTGCTTTGGGGTCACGCGAGTTATAGTTAGCTGAACTAACTATAACCAGGGAATTTCAATGGTTTTGTATGAGAGAAATTTCCAGCTAACTATAACATGTGTTATGCAACGGTGCCTGCCACTTATGCTCACAAAGGAAGTCACCCCATCCAATTGTGGTAGGCGCCTAAAATGGTGCAAAATTATTCTGGAAAATGGAGAATATTGAGGTTATACTGTCTGCCGCGCAGGTTAAAATGCAGGCAATAGATTTAGACCAATGTGGCCCGTCTGAGGCAACAGACATATTCCAAGAAACTATCAAAGTACTAGGTAATATATTCCTAGTCCGAAACAGAGGCCCCACGCAGAGGAAACTCTGTAGGACCACTATTAAGGAGGGATGGTATACATCCAAGTGCCGGCATGCAAAAACATCACTGATAAAAGCTGTCAAAAGCAGGTCCCAAAGATCCATCCAGCTGGCACGCAAGGAATACAAACAGGCTGTCATTGAGGCCAAAAGAAATTGGGAAAATGAGTACTGGTGCTCTCTTAAGGAGGCTAGTCTGGAGAGAGATTCAGCCCGTTTCTGGAATCTTATTAGATCAAAGAACAGATCCTCCAGTGAGACCATAACCTGCAATATAGTAGGTGAAACTTGGTTTGACCACTTCTCCAAATTATACTCTTGCTCCCAGAATAGACACCCTGCCCTAACCCCTAGACCCGCTTGCCAACTCTAAGGGACGAGGATGGAACCTATTTCGCGGACAAGGAGGTGGAGGACGCAATTCGAGCAATTGTCCCGCAGAAAGCTTCTGGGCCTGATGGCATTCCTGGTGACCTCCTCCACTCTGATCCCCGCAAATGGGCAAAGATCATTTCTACCCTTCTTAATTCCATCAATAATGGGGGTCTCATCCCCGAGTTCGGGAAGGGGGCAGAGGTCCTCCCTATCTTCAAAAAAGGAGATAGGAGCGACCCCGCGAATTACCGCCCAATCAGCCTTATCGATATAACGCAGAAGGTGATTGGGAAGGTGATTCTCATGAGAATCTTGTCATGGGCTGAGGAAAACAGGATTCTCTTGGACTACCAGGTGGGCTTCAGATCTGGAACAGGAACGATTGAGCAGGCCTTTAGGCTCTTACTCATTTATTGGAAAACGGTTCTTGTGGGGAAGGGAAGCCTCTACTTGGCATTTATAGACCTCAAGACGGCCTTTGACTTGGTGCCCCATGCACGTCTTTGGGGAGTGCTATCTGAGATGGGAATTCCAGCATACATCCTGTCCTTGCTGGTGCGTCTCCACGATGGCAACTTTGCCCAAGTAAGGTGGGGTACCCAGGGGCAAAAGACCAGAAGAATCCCGGTGGACAGGGGCGTCCACCAGGGATGCGTCCTTGCCCCCACTCTGTTTTCACTTTATGTGAACAGAGTGGTGGAGCACTTAATGAAGATCCAGTCTGACGCACCATCCCTGTCGGGCGAGCGTATTCCAACCCTCCTGTTCGCCGACGATACTCTTCTCCTTTCTAAATCCCCAGTTGGGCTCCAGAATCTCCTTGATAGCTTCCAGATCTTTTGCGCATCGAGGGGGCTTGTGATAAACACCAGCATGACTAAATTTCTGGTATTGAACCCGCCAAGAAAGCTGGGTAAGCCCCCTGTCTTAAATTTGGAGCCTCTCGAGAGGGTCATGGAATTCGACTATCTCGGCATTCGACTTTCGGATTCCATGAAGTGGAACCCCCATGTGCAGAAGATGCTATTGGGCCACAAGAGGGTTAGGGGGCCTTGTTAATGGAACAGCGCTCTACATCCACTAGACCTATTGGTCCAGTAATTGACATTTACAGGGCCAGGGGGGTAAGCGCGGCCCTTTATGGAGCAGAACTCTGGGGCTCCAGCAATACGGAGCATCTGGCCAAATCTGAAAATAGATTCCTAAGGGAATTAATGGCACTCCCACAGAGCACGCCTATGGTGCCTCTATTGCTGGATCTTGTGTGCCATGCCATTAGTGACCTGGCAAAACTCCGCCCACTTCGATTGTGGGCGCGGCTGTGGCGGGTCCCAGAGCTGGCCATATATGCAGAAGGCTTGGTAGAGGTGATGTCTACTATGGGCTGGCAAAAAATTAAATGGCTCCAAGACGTTAAGTCCCTACTATTTGACCTAGGTCTTAGTGAATCATGGGAGAATAGATCAGCTCCACCAAAATCAGTAATAAAGAACCTTTTTGGAATTGGGTTTCAAGGAAGCGCAATTGTGACCCTAAGATGGGAAGCGTAACCAATAGGTTCCTAATGATAAAGGACGTTATGTCTACTGAGCCATATTTAGATATCATCTATAAACCCCTAGACAGGGCACTGTATTTTAAATTTAGGATCGGTACCCTACCCATAAGAGAATTTACTGCACGCTGGAAAACCCAATTCCAAATGTCATCTGCCTGCCCTTGTTTTACACTAGGAGTAGAGTCCATGGCTCACTTCTTGTTTGCTCGTCCGGCCTTCAGAGCTCCAAGGGGTTACTGTCTCAAACCGTTGTGTAAAGCACTGGGCACTAGAGATTATGTTGTAGCACTACGTATCCTCACATCGAACTCTAGTCTTTTGTGTGCCACTGGCCTGGCCAAATACTTAAGCTGGGCTTGGATGATTAGAGCAAAAAAGGCTGAAAGAAAATGTTTAATCCTTATTTTAAAGTTTTTAATGTACAACTGTTCTTGGGAATTATTAATGTACCGCAATGTGTAAATTTGTCTTTTAGAATAATTGCTGTAATTCAGTGGAGTTCAAGAGCCCCAAGCTGTGTTCTTATTGTCTTTTAATTGAAAAAATGTTAATGTTGGTGCTTTTAAGAGATTTTTATATCGAAATAAAGCCTTACTACTACTACTACTATATATATGTGATCAAGGGTAGTTCCTACCCAAAACGCGTCATGCCAGAGAGAAACAGAAGGAGATAATAAACTGACCTTTTAAACTGGGAAAGCTGTGTGGTGGTCCTTGTGTCCTGCATGCCGAGCTGGGAGAAGCAGGAAGGAGTGGTATATATATATATATATATATATATATATATATATATATATATATAGCTAGATAACAAGATTAATTTTATGGCAGGAAAAAGGTTTCTAATAAACTATTGAAGGGATTTGTGCTGCAACCCATGTTTTATTATTGGTTCAGAAATGCGTTTTATACAGGGGTTGAGAACAAGATTTTCAGGTAGGCTGATAGTACTACTTTGGAAACTCAGTAAATAATGAGGAAAAATGCAGTCAGGTGCAATAGGTCTCAGATTGTACAAGCACACAACAAATAGATGGCACTTGCAGGTCATTACACATGAAAGTGGGATAATAAGACTTTGAGCAAAGACTCTCTGGCAAATGGAAAGAGGCCACAACCAGGAAACATTTGCTATTGCAGGGAAATATGTTTGCCACTAAAAGAATAAATGCATTCTTTGAAGCTGCTAGCTTTCAGCGCCCATGAATGGCCCTGTGTATACCTGGCTGATACATATATCTGTGCACTGTTAGAAATTGCTGACAATGTTTAATGAATATTGAAATCAAATATTGCATCTTTTTTTAGGAACTACATACAGCATAGGGTTATTACTAGTATTTCAGACAGAACATTACATACAGTGCCTTATCTGCAAAATAATAATCCCAAAGTTTTCTCTCAGAAGCCTGCTGCCGGCAGTGCTGAATGTCCTGGTTGCTGAATAACAAGGCTGCCTATTCCTAATTCCACCTCATGCTTCCTCCATGCACCACCCTACACCCCATGCTCTTTTAACTTACTCTTACATCCATGCTTTTGCCTTTGTCATTGTTTTCCATCTTTCTTGTCCTTCTTTCTTCCCCCATTTTTCTGGGACAGTCTTGTTATAACAAATAAAATCTACTTCCAAACAATTAGTGACGATGGGAACCACCTGCAACCACCAGCTCAAATTACGCACTGATTACAAATGGAAAAAGTAATTCTACGTTACACGTGTATATCTGAATAGTTAAAAATGCACAATTTAGGATGTGTAAGAGTGGTACGCTTTTAACCTCCAGTATTAACTTTAGACTTAATGGCTCACAGCCTCAGGGTCGGTGTGGGGAGACAATCACACACTCATTTTCCACCTCTGGTGCCATAATGGTACCCCTTCCAGGCTCCTCTGTCAAGTCAAGTCAAGTCAAGTCAAAACATTTATATAGCGCACTACATACCCAGAGGGTTTCAAGGCGCTTAGGAAGGGGAGGAGGATTATTTGTCAAATATCCATGTTTTAAGCTGTTTTCTGAACGCTAGGTGATTCTGGGTGAGGCGAAGGTAAGCGGGGAGTGAGTTCCATGTTTTGGCAGCCAGGTATGAGAAGGATCTGCCTCCCATGGTGGTCTTGTTGATGCGAGGTACAGTGGCGAAGGCTTGGCTGGAAGAGCGAAGTTGGCGGGAGGGGGTGTAGAAGGATAGTCGAGAGTTGAGGCAGTCTGGTCCGATGTCGTAGAGTGATTTGTGTGCGTGGGTAAGCAGTCGGAAAGTAATCCTCTTATTGACGGGTAGCCAGTGGAGGTCTTTAAGGTGACCAGAGATGTGTTCGTTGCGTGGGATGTCTAATATGAGCCTGGCTGAGGCGTTTTGGATTCGTTGTAGTTTCTTCTGGAGTTTAGCGGTGGTACCTGCGTAGAGGGTGTTTCCGTAAACCGAAACAGGAAAATAATGTTTTTGTTTCATTTTCTAAGTATTTATGGAGCAAGTCACCCTGGGGACCTCTTCCCATTTGCGACTCCATTACCACCCTCTTGAAGAAGGTAGCAAATTGCGAGTCTTTTGCGAGCACAATTGAGGTCGCAAAACATTCATACATAGGTTGTGAGTCACTATTAGGAAGGGAACACCCCTTCCTAATAGCAAGTCACAAAACACTATTTTGCGAGTCACAATTTTTTGCAAGTCGCAAAATAGAGTTTGTACATTGGCCATGTAGGGTTTTGCATGCGCAAACGGGTCGCAAACCTGTTTACGCATGGAAAAACTGGTCGTACATCTGGCCCCTAATGTGTCATATTTTGTGATAATATTACTTCATGAATGTGTCATTTTTACAAATGGTAACACTGTCAGGGAAAAGATTTGACCTCATTAGTACAAGTGTAACAACCAATTACAGCAAAAAGCAAATGAAAGATAACCACTAAATCTGTGAGAAGAGTCTTCTGCTGCCCAAGAACACATCACCACATTTTCAGCAACTTGAGATCCATTTGAGCTACAAACAAATATGCAGATAATGCAGCTATGTTTCAAATAATATGTTGCAGAAGAGCATAATTTAAGTGATCTCTTGTTTAATACAGCTCTCAGACAGTGATACTAGGCCACTTGCATGCGGCATATTTCCTATGAAGTGCACTGCAATCCTGCAAAGCCTTTGCCTCTAAACCAGGCGACCATCATAGAATGATATTGTCCATGGTATGTCATTGCTTACCATTCCAAGATGACCAATATATTGTTCTTAAACATGCTGGTCATGCTGACTCTTTAGTACAATGATATACTATGTATGGTACTTTTCCAGCATAGCCACTTATTGTGAGTGCATGCTCACCCCTTAAAACTAGCAGTGTATATATATATATATATATATATATATATATATATATATATATATATATATATATGCCTCCACTTGTGCATTTTAATCAGTGCAATGAGTTGCTAAGAGGTGTTTCAGCACTGCACTCTTGCACACACATAATGGGCCTCATTTACTACATTTTGTCGTACGGCCGAGCAGCAGGCCTTCCTGCTGCGCTGCAGTGCGTCTTAATAAAAGGGCAGGAGTGTGCCATATCTACAAGATATGGCGCATCCCTGTTATTCTCCCTTGCGCTGCGCACAAACAGCAGCCGCGTGCCAATGCAAACACCCTTGAGTCATGTCGCAAGTGTACCTGCTTTGGGGATGATTGTTTTGGGCAGAAAAGGCCACCTTCCTAAACAAAAAACAATAATTCATGGCATTTTCCTCCTTCTATTCATGGTGCAGAATGCAGCACACATAGAAAGAGGAAAAAATGGGGAGAAATAAAAGTATTTCTCCTCGTTGCGCCATTCCTACACCTTCCCTGGGGAGCATAGGATTCTGAAGCATTCCCAGCTTTACAAAACGTTGTAAATCTTGGAATGTGTCAGGTTCTATGGATGTTGAGTGGGAACACCCACAGCAGCACCCATGGAACACCCATTTTACTTTGCATAAAAGGGGCCCATATTTACAAGGACAGGAAAAGTCACGCAGGGTGACTTGGTGACTCTACGTGGCTTTGTAAATATGGGCAAGCCCATTCCTTGCTGGTGTGTCAAAAAAAGTGACGCAATGGCGCACAATGGGCTTTTGAATAAGGCCCTATGTATTTCATGGTGACAAAAAGGGGGCATCTATCTTTAGAATTTGTTTTGAAGTGATTATGATCAGAATGGTTAGTTCAGTTGCCATACAGCATTAGCTAGGAGAGAAGTACTTAAAAACTGTGAAAGTCTGTCATTAAATGTGTGCTTAATTTGGACGATTTCTAAAAGTAGAGCGCACACCCCTGACACTGACTTCAGAAATGCTAGCCCACGTGTTATCTCGCGGCAGTGGGAGTAAGCCTCGATGGGGCAGCATGCACTTGGATTCTGAATGGAAGTTGTTCTTTCTACAATCTTCGGCACAGATCTGCTATTCACGTTGACAACAGAAGCATTCACATTACACAATTAGCTTCACTGGTTTCATAACAGAAGAAATCTGATGAGGCGAAGTCGGCATTATCCCACTGACAAATCACAGCAAGGGATTCTCAAACCTCTAACTTAATGACAAACAAAAAGACTGCCTGTTAATGACGAATTCACACTTCAGAATTGAGTTATCGTCATAAACTAGTGAGAAAGTCGTTAGACATGACATGAGGTTTCTGATTTCTGAGTGAATACACACATTCATTGAGGAACGTTTATTTAGAACAAGAGAAATAACTAAGCAGACTTCTCTTTTGAAGGAAAAAAGCATTTAGAATGGGAGTGGAGCGTGACAGGCCATCACTGGCTGGCAGGCTGTTCTTGGCTTGTGAGCAGTCATTCATCCGCTGGCTCGCTGTTTGGCTGTGGGTTTCTATTTTGATGCTGTCCGTTAGTACTGCTCAGTAGTTTCAAACAGTTCTTCCCGTTAACTCTTTAACCATTTTAAGCTCTGTATTAGTGAAGCAGAGACCGTGGACAGTTTACGTCGGGTCACAAACTCTTATGAAGGTGCTGTCTGGTGCGGACTCATTTATTCAATTTGCCATTTGAGGCCGAGTTCTGATTCGGTATACTATGTGGTGGTGTTGCTTCTTTTTCAGAGATTAAAAGAGAGCATTGTAGAGGTTTGTGGTAGAGTGACCAACTGGCATCGTGTAAATTCATAACAGTGAGTGCAAAAATTCAGGACAAAGGGTCAAAATTCAGGACAAAAATTCAGGACAGAAGGTCAGAATTCAGGACAAAAATTCGGGACAAAAGGTACGCTTTGCATACACATCATCGGAATTTGCGCAATAGTGCATATGTAAATAGATAACCAACACAAGCACAAGTCAAAATACGTTTATTTTATGTTGAGAGAACCTTGCACTCACTGCATCTTTTGTGTATGCAAGTGAAACACACTTGCGTTTGCATATTAAAAAAAAAGTGAAGGAAAAGATCACAGCTGAAGGTTTCTCAGATCCTACATTCCCCCTGCCCCCACTGGAAAAAAACAACTGATCCGAAATGCTGTCACTGGGCAGAGAGGCCCATTATCATTCTGTATGTGATAATTAGGCCAACATACATAATAATAATGGGCCTGATAGCAGTCTGTGCCAGGTCGGGGAGGGGCTGCTCTAGGCCACAGCAGGAGTGTGAGCTGCCCCCTGCAGTGAGAGTTACAGGCTGCTTGCATGGGGACTGCTCCCACCAATGTCAGAAATTATGGACAAAAGGCGTCCGTGGAAGAAACCCTTATGGACAACGGACAAGAGGCCCAAATTACGGGTAGTCCATGAAATTTATGGACGGTTGTTCACCCTAGTTTGTGGTGGTATGTGCAGCATCCTCCCCTGTCGGGAGCATGCAAATGAAAAAGCCACACACGGAGCTCTGTACCAGACATCTTTATTCCTCCGCATGCCATCGCACACTACATTCTGATTGTGCACCAATGGAACAAGTTCTGATGTTTGATCTAGACTGTTAGGCAGGATCACCTCATTCATGTTTGCAGGTGATGAACGTCAAGGGAAGTGCTTAAAGTGTGACGAGTCCCATGTGAAGGACATTTCGGGATGATGTGCCATCACCATATGTCCTTTGCATGTCACTACCCTCAGAGAATCAACAGCAAACTGAGTGTCTGTTTGACCAGGACCCAGACACCTTCATCTAAAACTGTTTCCTGAGCTTGTCGAAGCCGATCAGCATATGTTTTCATTTTGCACTTTCGAGAATTGTCTGGGACACACACCTTATCAGCATTCAATGATTGCTCTACTGTCCATTGTGGCAATTTGGTTCCGATGGCTCTCCCAAGTAGCAAGATGGCAGGACTCTCGCCAGTTGTGGAGTGAGGAGTTGAACAACAAGCATAGAAAGCTTGACACCGGGCCTGGTTTAACTTGAGCCCCTCCATCGATGCCTTGAATTCTTTGCTATTGAATGGCAGATAATTGTTAGATTTGAGAATGGCAGGTATAACCCATACAGCAAAGATATCATCCAGCCACTCAATGACCTAGTCATGGGTTGTTGATAATAACTCCTCTGCAGAAAAGCGTGAATACTTATCAATGACTACCATGACATGATGTCAGTTTTCTTAGGGCCCAAATAAATCAACTGCACCTCTTCCCCAAGCTTGTGCAAGACCGTCAGACAATGCCAATGGATGCTGTGTTACTTCGGAGGAAAGGCGGTTTCAACAGTGGCACTCTTTTAATTCCCTTTCTACTCACTCGTCTAGCCACAAGAACCACATTCGATCTCTCAGGGCTCTTTTGGTGGCTACAATGCCATGATGCCCTTCATGTACTCCTTCAATGACTTGTTGTCTTAGGCTCTCATGTATAAGATTATCAAGCCTCTCAATACATCACCTTCCCTGGTCATGGACAATTTATCCTGTACATTTTTGAATTTTTGAAATACCACATCGTCAGCAAAAGGTCGAGCACTCTTCTTCCACAATAGATTTGAAATTATGTCTTTGAGGATAAGCATGTTCCTATCTGCATAAGTAGCGCAATATTCTGTTCGATGGATAGGGCTGCTGGCATGCTGAACCTCACAATGGAGTTAATGTATTCCTCAGCCATTTTGGATGTCAAACTGTGACGATGTAGCAGTGCTCGTGAAAAGTAATCAGCAGGTTTCTGAACTTCACCTGGCTTGTTTACAATTGCACAGTCACACTCTAGCAGTCACAACCCCCATCTCTCCATGCGAGGAGGCAACTTGACTTTCGGGTTTCCTAAGCAGCGCCTTATGGTCTGTAATGAATCATGATAGTGAGACGTTTTCTGTATAGAAACACATGAAAATGTTTGCAGGCCCACAACATAAAGAATCAAATGTGAAGGGAGAAGGAAGGCATGATTCATTCAGCTACCTTGATTATAAGATTCACAAAAATCAGGTAAGGATGGATCACTTGTCCTGCATAACCTGGGTATGCAGGTTGCGCACCAATATGTCCCAATTAAAGCCCTCATGCACGTGTCTGACCTTTCGTGGAAGCGGTATATCTTGGTTCTCCGCTTATTGGTCACGTGTTTGCCTAATCATTGCGTTAGTGGTTATGCATCCTCCAGCCGGAGGTTTATCCCTGGTTACCGCAGTAGTGATCAGTGATGGGCGGGGTATGTCAATTAAAATGAACTCATATGGCCAGATATTCGTATGTTATTAGATCTGGGTTTGAGATAATGTTAAAAATAAATAGGCATGTGTTAGAGAGTGATTAGGGATCGCACACACTATAATAAGTGTTTTAAAAGAACGTCGACATGTTTCAGCCCTTGATTGCCTGGTAAGGTCGGGTGGGCTTTCTTCAGGACCAAGTGAAGGGTGTGTAGAGACCAAGGGCGTCTCTGTGAAGGTGATATCCTATGAACAGAATTGACTATTCGTGCGGAGAAGTGGGAAAACGGATATATTAATCCTTCTCCTGATAAGGTCTCGTAGGTACCTGTAATACACAATTAACAGACATACAAAGGAAAGGGGTAATGGGAAAATAATTGTAGGACTGGTGTACATATACAACTCTTTGTGTTTAAAGAAAAGTTCTGCACAGCAACTGGAAAATGGCAATACTTCATGAAATACACACCACCATGGCAAAGGTCTGCTCACCCATTCCATGTGTCTTCACCCTCTATGTGCGATGAAATAGGGGTGTCTTTTATTATTGCTGGCAAAATTTCTCTGCTCATTCTTAAGTCATGAATTGTGCGATAATGATTTTTTAGAGCGTATACTGATTCACTCACGCCGTTTTAATAAATTATTATTGTCATGTTATATATATTTTTTAAATATATTTTTTTTAAAAACGCTCCCACATTGTGCATAATATTCTTAATCTCACACAAGATCGATTAGTGTTTTATGCCTTGTACCTCGTTGTTCCACAGCCGATTAATGTCAGAACAATAGAATAGCTTAGCGCTGCCACTGCCAATTAGCGTTGGAACAATAGGGTAGCTTAGCGCAGTGTGGAGTTATCCCAATGCGTGCACAATCAGCGGTTTTTGATGGCGATATTAAACACATACCTGTAGGGGGTTTCTATCCGTGTCTCAATGGTTCCCCAGTGAGTCTAGAAGGCCTACTGGGATAATTTATAGGTTTTTAGAAAGAGGTTTTGATAATACATAACGGTTTTGTAGCTGTATTAGGCGTTCCCTCTCGCTCCCTGCGGTCCTTTTTTCCGAGCACTACTCGTGCTGACTCTGCCCCTGTGGCCCGGGAAACTAGTGTTGCTTCCAGGTGCTGCTATGTCACGTGTGCGAGTGTCTTCATTTGTAAGGAACGACTATGTATCTTGAGTCTGTTTTTTATTATGTGTCGTCAAATAGAGCTGCGAAATGATTATAAATAAATTGTTTATAAATTCAAGATGCTGCCTGTCAGCCCTTATGTTATTTAACAATCATTTTTGGAAAGGGGTCCTTCATAAAGCTATGTCTTTTTAGCCTGTCATTAGTGCGCTAGTGATTACAATGGAAAGGGAAGAGGGACCTTGCGCGCCAAGTCTGTTTTTATCATCAAGTAATACTTAAGTTATATAGAGAGTGGTTCTATTCAGAACAATCTTATTTATCTGTAAATTAAGTAAAATGAGTTGTAATCAAAAGGTAAACCTGATTAGGACATGACTATGGGCCAGTGGTCCCTCATAAGGAGGTATAGTTCACTGATTTAAATAACAATGTGACGTGTGGAAATATTCATTATGTAGTGATTGAGCTCTTTCACCCTTCATTAGGAGTTCTTAAACTCATTCTTAAGATACTGTTAGGTAAGATAAGTTGTTCCTTTTAAAGGGGGGTGGATCCCTTTTGATGATGTCTAATTAATCAGGCTCAGCCAGAGTATGTTATCATTTAGTCCCTCAGAGTCCATTTTTAATCTGTGTACCCACCTCTCTTCTTTCTCAAACGGTATCTTCTCAGCATTATGACCTTTATTGGTTAGGGTTTCAAGAATTATCCATTTTAGGTCTCCTATCATGTGGCCTGCCTCGATGTAATGAGTGGACATTTTTGTGGTACCCTTCTTGCATTTTGCATTACTGCGATGTTCGCAGATGCGTTGTTTTACCTTTCTGCATGTCATGCCAATATAGCGTTTGTGGCATGGGCACGTGATCATATAAATGACATCACTCATGTTACAATTGGTGTGGTTTCTTATTGTCCACTTAAAGTCTGGTAACAGCTGTATTTCTTTCACTGGTTTCGTCAGTGCACAGACTGAGCAGAAGCCACAAGGGAAATGTCCAGTCACTGGACGATGATCCCAAAGAGTGGGACATCAGGTCTCTTTATTCCAGGTGGTGGTCTGGTGTGGACCAGTATGTTCTTGAGGTTTCGCGTCCTTTTGTTTGCAAATCTCAGTTTTGGCCATTTTATATTTGCAGAGGTTAAAATTCTCCAATTTTTGTTGATTATCTTCTTCATGTTGTTTTGAGCAGTACTGTATGTAGTTACACATGTCATTAGGTCTGGTTCCGGTGTTCTTTGAGCTGATACCAATAGGCTTTCCCTATTTTGGTTCATTGCTCTTTTTTTACATTTATTGATAACTCTTTGTGGATAGTCACGGTCCTTTAGTTTCTCACACAGTTCCTCTGCTTGTGTTTTGTATTCCTTGGTCACGCTACAATTTCTGCGAAGTCTTAGAAATTGGCTGTAGGGGAGACTTTCCCTGAGCGGACGAGGATGAAAACTTTGAAATGAGAGTAGGCTATTTTTTGCAGTAGGTTTAAAGAATGTTTTTGTCTGTAAAGTATTGTTTTCTGTGTAAATACTGATGTCCAGAAAGTCAAGTTTAGATTAATCGGCTGTGTACGTAAACTTTAACCATTCATCGCTGCTGTTGCTCCATGTGTGGAAGGCTTGGAAACTATCCATGTCTCCTTCCCAGATGAGGATAATATCATCTATGTTTCGACGCCAGAAAAGTATCTGTTGTTGATATGGGTTGACAGGGTTATTGACATGTTGTTCCTTAAAATTACTGACGTAGAGCCCTGCCATGCTTGGAGCAAATGTGCTCCCCATCGCGGTGCACTGACGAAACCAGTGAAAGAAATACAGCTGTTACCAGACTGTAAGTGGACAATAAGAAACCACACCAATTGTAACAGGAGTCGTGTCATTTATATGATCACGTGCCCTTGCGACAAACGCTACATTGGCATGACATGCAGAAAGGTAAAACAACGCATCTGCGAACATCGCAGTAATGTAAAATGTAAGAAGGGTACCACAAAAATGTCCACTATTACATTGAGGCAGGCCACACGATAGGAGACCTAAAATGGATAATTCTTGAAACCCTAACCAATAAAGGTCATAATGCTGAGAAGATACTGTTTGAGAAAGAACAGAGGTGGGTACACAGATTAAAAACGGACTCTGAGGGACTAAATGTTAACATCCCCTGGCTGAGCCTGAATAATTAGACATCATCAAAAGGGATCCACCCCCCTTTAAAAGGAACAACTTATCTTACCTAACAGTATCTTAAGAATGAGTTTAAGAACTCCTAATGAAGAGTTGAAGAGCTCAATCACTACATAATGAATATTTCCACACGTCACATTGTTATTTAAATCAGTGAACTCTACCTCCTTATGAGGGACCACTGGCCCATAGTCATGTCCTAATCAGGTTTACCTTTTGATTACAACTCATTTTACTTAATTTACAGATAAATAAGATTGTTCTGAATAGAACCACTCTCTATATAAATTAAGTATTACTTGATGATAAAAACAGACTTGGTGCGCAAGGTCCCTCTTCCCTTTCCATTGTAATCACTAGCGCACTAATGACAAGCTAAAAAAGACATAGCTTTATGAAGGACCCCTTTCCAAAAATGATTGTTAAATAACATAAGGGCTGACAGACAGCGTCTTGAATTTATAAACAATTTATTTATAATCATTTTGCAGATCTATTTGACTACACATAATAAAAAACAGTCTCAAGATACATAGTTTTTCCTTACAAATGAAGACACTCGCACACGCGAAATAGCAGCACCCGGAAGTAACACCAGTTTCCCGGGCCCCAGAGGCAGAGTCAGCACAAGTAGTGCTCGGAAAAAAGGGCCGCAGGTAGCGAGAGGGAACGCCTAATACAGCTACAAAACCGTAATGTTTTATCAAAACCTCTTTCTAAAAACCTATAAATGATCTTAGTAGGCCTTCTAGACTCACTGGGGAACCATTGATACACGGATAGAAACCCGCTACAGGTATGTGTTCAATATAGCCGTCCAAAACAGCTGATTGTGCACGCATTGGGATAACTCCACACTGCGCTAAGCTACCCTATTGTTCCAACGCTAATTGGCAGTGGCAGCGCTAAGCTATTCTATTGTTCTGACATTAATCGGCTGTGGAACAACGAGGCACAAGACATAAAACTCTAATCGATCTTGTGTGAGATTAAGAATAATATGCACAATGTGGGAGCGTTTTTTCAAAAAATATATTTCAAAAAAATATATAACAGGACAACAATAATAATTTATTAAAACGGCATGAGTGAATCAGTATATGTTCGATAAAATCATTATCGCACAATTCCTGACTTAAGAATGAGCAGAGAAATTTTGCCAGCAATAAAAAAAGACACACCTCTTTCATCGCACATAGAGGGTGAAGACACATGGAATGAGTGAGCTGACCTTTGCCATGGTGGTGTGTGTTTCATGAAGTATTGCCATTTTCCAGTTGCTGTACAGAACTTTTCTTTAAACACAAAGAGTTGTATATGTACACCAGTCCTACAATTATTTTCCCTTTACCCCTTTCCTTTGTATGTCTGTTAATTGTGTATTACAGGTACCTACGAGACCTTATCAGGAGAAGGACTAATATATCAGTTTTCCCACTTCTCCGCACGAATAGTCAATTCTGTTCATAGGAGATCACCTTCACAGAGACGCCCTTGGTCTCTACACACCCTTCACTTGGTCCTGAAGAAAGCCCACCCGACCTTACCAGGCAATCAAGGGCTGAAACATGTCGACCTTCTTTTAAAACACTTATTATAGTGTGTGAGATCCCTAATCACTCTCTAACACACGCCAATTTATTTTTAACATTAACTCGAACCCAGATCTAATAAAAGACGAATATCTGGCCATACGAGTTCATTTTAATTGATTTACCCCACCCATCACTGATCACTACTGCGGTAACCTGGGGTAAACCTCCGGCTGGAGGATGCATAACCACTAACCCAATTATAATGCAAACATGTGACCAATAAGCGGAGAACCAAGATATACCGCTTCCACGAAAGATCAGACACGTGCATGAGGGTTTTTAATTGGGACATATTGGTACACAACCTGCATACCCAGGTTATGCAGGACAAGTGATCCATCCCTACCTGATTTTTGAGGCCCACAACACAGCCAGTTTCCCTTTCTCTGGCTGAGAATAGGCACATTCTGTGTCAGACAAGCTTTTACCGGCAAAGGCCATAATGTGTCTCTGAGCATTTGGATGACCATTATGCTGAGCAAGGATTGCCCCCAGGCTCACTGGCCTCGCATCTACTGTGATCTCAGTCTGTAACTTGGGATCAAAATAGGCCTTCTCTGTTGCATTCTCAATTGCATGTTTTATTCTTTTGAAGCTTTGATTACATCAGGCACAACACTGCAAAGGGTCATTTTGTTTTGTCAAGTCTCTCAATGGGGAACTCACTGTAGCAAAGTTATGAATGTACCTTGAACAATAACTGGCAATGCCTAGGAAGAATCGCAGTGTGGTGATATCTTGTGCGAGGAAAGTAACTGACAGTGCTTGCACTTTCTCTGGGTCAGGAGTAATACCACAGTCAGAGAATTTGTGCCCAAATAATTTAAGTTTGGTCTTGTGAAGCTCACACTTTGCTGCGTTCAGAGTGAGGCCTGCATCAGCAAATCAACGGCACCCCTGTGTCAGAGCCTTGTCATGCTCCTTTTGCGTTGCTCCAAATGCCAGTATATCATCACTGTAATTAAAAGAATGCATGACAGGTTGAATTATTCAGCGGATAACATCCTGAAATATTTCTGCAGCTGACAACACTCTAAAATTTAAACCTTTTGTATCTAAATAAATGACCATTAGTCAAAACAGTAATAATGTACCTACAGTTTTCTTCCAACTCTAGTTGATGGTATCCCTTATTCATGTCAAGACAGGAGAAGACTTTGGCACCATTCATTGCATTGATCAGTTCTTCAGAGTTCTCTAGGATTTCTTTAGCTTTTGATTGCTTTGCTGGCGCATATCAACAGAGATGTGCACAGCACCTCCACTGTACTCTTTTGGCACCACCACTATGGGCGAAACCCATGTCATAGGACCAGTGGAGCGATTGATGATGTCATCCTTCAACAGCATTTCTAGTTCTTTCTCAACAGCTTCTTGCAATTGAAAACCAACTCTACTGTGCTGCACAGCAACAGGGCAAATATCCTCATTAATGTGAAATTGTACTTTAATTGCCTAACGCCTTCCTAGGCTATGAAACAATGACGGAAATTACGGATTGAGTGTGGAGGTTGTAATTGAAATATATCTGTCCCATGTCAGTAGCAGTGGCAAAACTAAATAGGCATGCACTGGACAGATATCCCTGAAGAACGTCATTGTTGCTGTGAATGACCCTTGACTCTTCAAAGGTTTATAAGCAGCCCACATGTATACCTTTGTGTTTACTGAGTTGAGGCGTGGCACAGGAGACAGGCTATTGATCCTTTTGACTTGCTTGATGTTAATAGACACATAATTGTCTATGATAAAAGGTATGGGGCATCCGTTGACCTTTATTGCAGCCTTGGGGAAATGTCCAAATGAATTTGGTTGTTTTGTTTGATGGTTTGCCTTTGTCCTTTGATCTTTGTTGCAAGCAACCAAACCTATATGTGCCTGTCTTTCTTTGGTCGATATTATCATCCCATATCCATCTTCTTCACTGGTGCTTGATGATTACGTTGAAGACCCTCTGTAGGATGAATTTGATGATGAACGACTTCACATGGTTTTTACTTGTTGTAAATGATGTTGCTTTTTGGCCTTATGGGCATGGCAAGAATGCTTCTGGAAACTTCTGTCATCCATTTCCTCTTCTAGCTATGACTTATTTGGTTTCTGTTTCGCTTTGCACACCATTATGGAGTGTTTTTTGTTCCTGCAACCTTTGCTTTTCTTCCTATCACTGACTGGACATTTGCCTTCATGGGGACAAGTAAGCCCACATTGGAACCACAACTTTTTCTTCTTTGGAGACGTCGACTTTCGTGCACCTATTTTGTACTTATGCTTGCTTTTCATGATCCACCAACACTGATTCATTTTTCACTGTTCTAGCTTTCATAGCAGCAGCTTATCGATCTGCTCTTTCATCGGCCCTTGCAGCCATTAGTACTTTCTCTAACTGAATGTCTTTCTCAACATTCGTCTTCTGAAATAGTCTGAGAGACAGCCATCGATGACTTCGACATGTATGGTTTACTTCATCATTAAATTCACTAAACATACAGTTTTGAAACGCTCGCAAAACCTGAGGACACTCTTACCGGCAGCAGGCAGCTCGGGGGACTACGAACGGGGAGAGCCACGCTCCCAGCCAACGGAGAGACGCCCTACCGCCACGCCCTCAGCCTCAGGGGGATAACTACCTCTCATGTTTCCCGCTCTGCGGGAAACGCTCACAAAACCTGAGGACACTCTTACCGGTAGCAGGCAGCAGGCAGCTCGGGGGACTACGAACGGGGAGAGCAACGCACCCCAGCCAACGGAGAGACGCCCTACCGCCACGCCCCCTGCCTCAGGGGGATAACTACATCTCGCGTTTCCCACTCCGCGGGAAATGCTCGCAAAACCTGAGGGCACTCTTACCGGCAGCAGGCAGCAGGCAGCTCGGGGGACTATGAACGGGGAGAGCCACGCTCCCCAGCCAACGGAGAGATGCCCAACCGCCATGACCCCAGCCTCAGGGGGATAACCTCCTCTCACGTTTCCCGCTCCGCGTGAAATGCTCGCAAAAGCTGAAGACACTCTTACCAGCAGCAGGCAGCAGGCAGCTCGGGAGACTACGAACGGGTAGAGCCACGCTCCCCAGCCAATGGAGAGACGCCCTACCACCACGCCCCCAGCCTCAGCGGGATTACTACCTCTTGCATTTCCCGCTCCGCGGGAAACTCTCGCAAAACCTGAGGACACTCTTACCGGCAGCAGGAAGCAGGCAGCTCGGGGGACTACGAACGGGGAGAGTCACGCTCCCCAGCCAACGGAGAGACGCCCTACCGCCACGCCCCCTGTCCAATTGGATTTAACCGGTACAAAAGGGGGTGGTGATGGACGGAGCATCTGAATCAATCAAACACTCACACCCAATCAAAAGATCTGGGTTTAATCCATCACCGTTCTTTAGCCCATTCTGCCACCCCAGTTCAGACATGGATATATGCAAATCAGTCTGACCCTGTGCCTCATGGGAACAGTCTAGCCCGAACTGCCAAGCCATGTCTTTCCTGGACCGGAAACAAGCTTCCGAGGACCGGTTTCTGGCATTCCAGATGTCTTCAGCCAGGCTTGCTTGAATCCTGTGGCAAAGTGAGCAAGGGACTCACGTCTGAGCATCCCGTGCCACACTTATGGCGGCCAAAAGTGGTACAAATGGGGGTGGTGATGGACGGAGCATCTGAATCAATCAAACACTCACACCCAGTCAAAAGATCTTGGCTTAATCCATCACCGTTCTTTAGCCCACTCTGCCACCCCAGTTCAGACATGGCTATATGCAAAACAGTCTGACCCTGTGCCTCATGGGAACAGTCCAGCCCGAACTGCCAAGCCATGTCTTCCCTGGACCGGAAACAAGCTTCCGAGGACCGGTTTCTGGCATTCCAGCCGTCTTCAGCCCGGCTTGCTTGAATCCAGTGGCAAAGTGAGCAAGGGACTCATGTCTGAGCATACCCTGCCACTCTTATGGCAGCCAAAAGCGGTACAAAAGGGGGTGGTGATGGACGGAGCATCTGAATCAATCAAACACTCACACCCAGTCAAAAGATCTGGGTTTAATCCATCACTGTTCTTTAGCCCACTCTGCCACCCCAGTTCAGACATGGCTATATGCAAATCAGTCTGACCCTGTGCCTCATGGGAACAGTCTAGCCCGAACTGCCAAGCCATGTCTTCCCTGGACCAGAAACAAGCTTCCGAGGACCGGTTTCTGGCATTCCAGCCGTCTTCAGCCCGGCTTGCTTGAATCCAGTGGTAAAGTGAGCAAGGGACTCACATCTGAGCATAAGTTAGCAGCTAGCTCAGGAGCTGTAATGAATTTTGGCCGCAGATTGGGATGATGGTCCCCTGAGCAAATGCTGACTATGTATAACTCGATCACTTCCACCAAAGTTTCATATGGGGCAGAACTGTGGGGGGTGGTGGATGTTACCTTATTACAGATAGAGGAAAACAAATACCTGAGGAGGCTCCTTAAAGTTCCCCAATGCGTATCATCATACATAGTACATGAGGAACTAGGCTGTAAGTATCTGGAGGACAGGGTGAGGAACAGGCCCCTTGAGGCCTGGTTAAAGATATGGGTAAATCAGGAAGGCGACCTGACTCAGCAGATAATTACAGACTGTATGGGTAGGGAGAAAGGAATGTCCATTCCTTGGCTGAAATATGTGAAGGTGGGCCTTGAGAGTATTGGCTGTGCAAATCTTTTTTTAAACCCACTGCATATTACTAAACAGGACCAAGTCAGAATAAATGAGATGCTCCATAAACATAAAGCTACAGCAAGGGAAGTGAATGTGAGAAATAAGCAGTCAGTTCAGGCACACGCTGTAGTGAGGTCCTGCAGCGGGTTGGAGCTCTACCTTGCCCTTGTATATAATCCCCAGGGTAGGTTTTTTATAACACATTTTAGGATTAACCTCTTTCATCATTTATTAGCTGAGCCTGCGGGTTTCACTAATTCAGTTGAGTCAAAGGGTCCCCGCGGCTGCGATCACCGATCTCCGCAGGACACCCTTCATTTCGTATTATTATGCCCATTTTATCAAATGCCCAGGCGTCGCTTTTTAGTAGATCTATTTAAAAAGGCCAACCTTAGATTAGTGAAAGATGCTCTTGTATTTTTAAAAGTGTCTAGAGATCCCCTGACTCTATTTTGTGTGACAAATTTTTTAAGAACCTCAGTTAGATTAAGGGCTACCATCGAAACGGGAGAAATGATACTGTAACACCTTGATTTAAAATATTGCTTTTATATATGACTGATGAACTAAGTGAGATGTATCATAACGGATGTCATTTTTAAGGAATGTTTGTATATTTTTAACAGTGTACTTTTATGGTGTTAATGAAATGCCGAATAAAGAATATGCTGATGATGATGATGATGATGATGATAAGCACATCAAGCCTTTCAACAAACTCATCCATCATTTCACTAACTTGCTGTCTCACTTGATTCAAAATGTGTACCCAATACATCTTTGATCTGACGGTATGATATTGCATCAGTTTGCAAGATTTTCTTCAGCACTTCCTTTACTCTGTCACCAGCAAGGTCCTTTAAATATTTAGAGATTTTCTTATCTGCTTGTTATAGGGCATCTGTGAAGTCCTCAAATGTCTCGATCCATGCTGCCCACATGGCACCAATATTCAGCTTTTTTGTGGTGTCAAATGGTCGTTGGTTGTTTCAGCAATACAGCTGCCTCATACTTCATGCTGTTCCCTACTACCATTGAGAGCATATGCTGTTCAGACAACTTTCACTGTTCACCTGGACCTGAACCTTCTGCAAGATTGTGATCTTCCTTCTTGCCAGTGAGTAAAAGTTCCATTTCTTGCACTTGGCCATTAATGCTTTCTTTTCTTGCATGGTACCTAGTTGTCACTGCCTTTAGCATTTTGGTTTGTATTAATGACAGCTCTGTGTTGTGATATGGTGCAGCATGTCTTCTTTTGGTCTTTCTAGTGGGTTTATGGTGGGCTTTCAAAGATGCTCCTTCATAGAGCCTTCAATTTCTTCAATTGCCATGTCTGGGCTGGAGCGGGACCTTGACTCCACATACGGCAACTTTGAACTGTATCTTATCAATTTGGGCGCATGTGGCACGCATAAGCAGTTTGCTGTATCATTGCAAACTTCCAGGGAGAGAGGTCTTGTTTCCTCAGGGCACTGATCCCATTCTCATCGCCAGTTGTAGCATCCACCCCAGCTCGGGACCATAGAAATGAACACGCCACACATGGAGATCTGTAACATACATCTTTATTCTTCAACATACGATTACAAAATGCACTCTGATTGCTTCATAACCATTTATAACCACACCCTAATTCCTCCGAGCAAAGTAACGTAATTCCTCTGTTCAGGCCATCCAGAACCTTAAGGGGCCCAAAGCGCACATAATTTCACAACACTACAGTATGATGAATGATGAGACCTCATGGACCCTTACAATGTTGTAAACTGGATTCACACGTTATAGATTGAATTGGGTAATTCTGCTTCCTCATAGGGATTCTCTGTTGAAGATTCCATGCTATAGTTTTGTGGGGGTGGATGATGTGGAGAGATGGTAAGACCTTGTTGTGATTCCATGCAGTCACACCTCGTGGTATAATTAATAATATGCATTATGTATGTCAGCCTTCCCCAGAATGCTATCTGTAATATAAACCTAGGTCAAATGTCCTTTACGCTGGTGTAATCATTTGTAATTGCCAGCATTTTACATTAACATTGTTATGCATAGGTCCCAAAACTGTGCAATTATGCCGTATTGTACAAATTCGATTTTATTCTGGTAAAAACCCTAGGGTGGCATCAACACAAATGAGATGCACACAAGCAACTGTTTTCATCACACATGATTTCGCAGCATTTTGTAGCATGATATGCCTCCTCGCATCTATTTTGAAAGTGTGATGCCAGACCACAATTTCACACAATAACGTGTAATTTCATATGATTTTAGCATTTGGACTCATTTTGTCAAAATAAATTCTACAAGTTTTTCCCAGTCTTACTGTAATAGCCATTCCGTCTGGACAATCCCTGTACAATATTATGATGCTGTCAACATCTTTCAGAAAATATCGGTTTAAAATGATAAAATATCTAGAAAACTCATATCCCACTATCTTGGCTAACACAACGGTCAAGCAAGAATCCAAACCCTTTTTTGCTACATCAAATCCTGAGTTAAAGAATAAGAGGAATCGCTAACAATTCTGCAAAATGCCATTGGCAAATAAATGGCTTCTGAATCTATCCCGTTAGTGAACCTAATAATTTCCTATTGTCAGTCACTTAGAAGACACTGTGTGGAGGCAGAAGACCGAGTTAGTCCAAATCGAGATTGGATTTGGTTGCCTACTACAGTAATGAGCAAATAAAAGAATTGAAACTCAATGCAGTTGTCAAGCACCAAAAATAAACATTTCTCCATTCAATCACTAAATACTTGTTCATGGAACGTGTGTCATCTAGATAATCTAATCTGTGATGAAGATATATTTCTGTATTGGAAGCAATATAAAATCATCCACAAGATGTGGAGCCTGTATTTATAGCCTCTAATTGGATACATTGAATACCAAAACTGTGCAATAAAAGAAAAGGTAAAAAGCCCCCCCCCCCCTCCCCCTTCAAAGAGGAGTTTGGCCATATACATGGCCTGTGAGCTACAGTTGACTATTACAATAATAACAATAAATGAACAGTGGGTGCCAGCAATTAAAATAGAAAAGTGGTACCATGTTCCGCTGTGACCCTTGATCACTTTTTAAATATCTTCAACTCTTTTATTGAGCCTTATGGCTCTCACTGAGATTTTAGGATCTTGTTAGTTCTCTGGAGCTTTTCCTAAATACATATTTGGTGTCTCTCATCTTGGGTTGTATAATTTGTTCTATCTAGGTGTCAAAAGAAAATCCAGGATCTCTAACAATACTATATCTTGCTTTTACTTATATGAAGTAACTCTACTTCACATTTAGCTTCCCAGACAGGCCACCCCATTGTCAATTAGATGCTCCACCACACGTAAAGCAGAAAACTGGGACATTAGCACTGTGCTGTTTCAGCAATTCTGCTTCATGGCCCACTTCACAAACAGTAAAGAAAAAAAGAGAGGTCCCCCTATAATCCAATCAGGGACAGTGGAAATATACGGAAAACAAATATGTCCCTAACAACGATGATGATAAATCACAAACTAAGACAATTTTTAGAAAATGCTGGTGGTCAAAGAGCTACCAATTTGAGGAGACATTACAGTTACACAATATCATAAAGTTAACACTCCAATTATAAACCAAAAAACGAAATCATACATTTATATTGGGTTAGGGACGTATTTGTTTTCCACTTCGCAAACAGTCCTAAGTAGGCTGCACCTTGAGACCTATAAGAAGCCACAGCACCCCATTGTACTCATAGTGCTGCCTTCTGATATTTTGCCAGTCACATGGTCGACCCTCATATTAACTAAAAATACTGGAGTATTTCACACTTAAAGGCTTTCCCGGCTGAGATCAATGCACATCCTTAAAAGCTTGTCATCTGCTAGGGATAGTACTTTTAGACCCACCATTGCCATCATGCCAGTATTCGTCAGAGTACCAATACAAAGTGGTGGAGCAAGACATTACTCAAGTCATTTATCTCCACCTATATCTGACCGAAAAAACAGTGGATAGAACATTAGGTCCTGCCTCTGTAGCAAACGGTGGGCAGAGAGATATTGAGGGTGGAGAAATGTCATGCAAAGAGAGACCCTCTAAAACTCATCTCTCGCTGTACTGTCTGCATCTCCTATCAAAGGCTCCAGACCCAGTCAATGGATAATCTGTCTTCCAAAGAAGAAGAAAGATAACACAAGTCTGTGCTCTGAAGAAACAATATCTTTCAAACAAGTCTTGTTTCCAAATTGAGGGGGTGATTATGATGGCGGAGGATTTGAGTCTGTCCGCCATTGTCCCGGAGATTGGGACCGCCCGCCTATATTGGCAGCGGTCCCGCACATGAAATTACAATGCAACCGCCACTGTGACGGTCACATTGTGCATGTTTACAGATGCATTTTGTGCATTTCCCTCACTACATGGCAGGCTCTACGCAGGGCCTGCCACCTGGTGCAGGGAACTGTAGGGGGGCTCCATAGGGAACCCCAAGTGCAAAATTCACATGCCCCTGAACGAGGGGGGCCCACAACGGGCCCCCAAAGTACATCCCCGCCAGCCTTTCAATTGTGGTTCAACCACCATAGGCAGGCTGGTGGGGATGCAGCATCCTAATGTGGTGGACGGTGCCTGCTAGGCACTGCCACCATTCTAGGGATGCAGGGTGGGTCCGACAGGCAATCATAATGATTGCCTCAGCTGGAACCGTGGCGGGCAGTCTTTCTGTCCGCCAGGCACACCGCCTGTCATCCTGATCTGGTGGGTGGTAAATGCCTTACGATGGGGGTGAACCCGCCACCAGCAGCTTGCCGGTGGCGGGTTCAGCGCCATCGTAATTATCCCCTAAGTGTCTATGTACACATTTAAAAAGTCAGCTTCACTGTAGTCATTAATACCAAATAAGCAAATAATTAGTTGATGCATAATGGACAGGGTGTACAAGCCAAGGCTCTTAGTGAAATTGGGAAAGTTGTCACCATATTGTGCAAAAGATAATTGGCTCCCATTCATCAGCTATATCAGGAAGGCAAATATTTGGCTTTCTTTTTCATGACTTTAGAGGGGTGACACATAGACTGGGTGGCCCAAAGAATAGTTTTTTTTTGTGTACAGCAAATCTCATCTAGGAAGTTTCAACCCTTCTATAAGGCAAACAAATCCTTCAGGAAGACCTAAAGTTCTTCAATATGACCTTCAAGAGAATTGTCTCCTAGTATATTACATCTTTTTAACAATCCATCCCTGCTACCACCTTTGCTACTGTCTGGAGATGAGGTCTCATGATCCAGCAGTAACATGATACTGGGCTCTTCGAAGGGCACTGCAGCACATACACCTGTCAAAACATTTCAGGTTGACTAAAATAGATCACTTTGTCTACTGGTAGCAAACTCTTCTCACATTGTTAATTTCCTTGCTGCTCCTTGTTGACCTACAGGAGCATGATGGTGCAGTTGTAGCTCAGAGCCTACTACTGGGCTCTTTGGAAGGCCAGATTCTTCAAAACAAATCAGATCAATTGGGTTAGCAAAGGTAGACATGGGCATAATTGCTTTGAAGGCTAGAAGTATGGGTCATCCCCATAGTTCTAGTCTGGTTGGAAGAAAGAACATCTTGAAGTGTTGACTATATTTCTTGAGTCTTAGAAGAAGTCTTAGCAGAACTAGGTATGGGAGGAGGTCCCCAAAATCTGTCATTGCCTAAAAGGCTTAACATCCATAGAGAATTCCATGCTTTGAAATAATGAACAAACACAACAAAAACAAAATCCCCATAAGGCCAACAAAACCACTGTTGTGTATACTTGCCACAAAAGGGTGAAGAAGAAAAATTCAAGGTCCCTGGCTGTAGCCCATTGTCTCTTTGCTTGACAACAATCACTACAAGTACTACACTGGCTCTAGCCATTTCTTCTTTGTCTTTTTGAATGCTACCACAGCACCGCCACTATTTGTAAGGTAGTTGGTGTTTATATGTAGAATAGGTAGGACTGGGTGGGCCATCAGCCACAGCCTCACTTCAACCCTACGGATCCCGCTTAGGTCTCCTTTTGCTCTTGCCTCTCTGTCGCAGCATGGTTTTAAGGCACATTTAAAGTACAGTCATGCCAAGGCCTGACGTGCTAAACAGAAGTGAAACAAAAAGTCAATTCACATTTCTAAACTGTTCAGTAATATTATAAACAGGTGTGATAAATGCCACATAGCTTGAACACAACTTCAGCAATACTTCAGCGGTCAAGTAATAAAATGAGGAAGTGCTGAAATTGACCAAATGAAGATAGCCAATGGTAAACTGAGCAAGGGATAAAATGCAAATCAAGGCATTCCTACAGGGTTCAAGGGTTTGCTTCCCCATGTGGTGATGTTTGATCCTAATGCCATGGTGGCTTACTTGATAGGGCAAAGAAAACAGGAAAGAAAAGGGTCATGGCATCCTGAAGACCACTGCAAGCCTGTGGGTTTCCTTTCCACTGTACCTTCTGTACAAAAGGAAGGTTCTTAGTACTGTATTAATATGTGTACTCAGGTCCTCCTTGCATCACAGCTTTTACAGATTTCTTTTTAGATCCTCTGGTGTTTCAGCTCAGATGCTACCAAACTTTCATCCAACCAGATGTATCACCCCAAGAAAAACATTCCACCAATAACCAGTCCTGTTGTGAAGAGATGTCACCTATAGCTCCATATTCAAAGGGGTTTTACAAGTGTTAAGACAGAAATGTCCTTTAAGTAGAAGCTGATACAGCTCTCATCCGGCTTTTGCTTCTTGCTCGTATCCAGTCTTTCCTTCTAAAGAACATAAGTGTAGTTGTGGACCAAGGTCACTATTTTCCATAAGTGAGCAAAGGAAAACCAGGCTGCCCATAAACATACCTGCAAATATGAAATCACTACCAAATCTAATGCACTTCAAGAAAGTCTCAAACACCAAAGTCACCTAATGCCCTGAAAAGATGGTCTCTAACACCCCACATGCATTATCACTCAATATCTGAACTAGCTTTTCACCCATAACTACAAAATGTGCTGTGTGTACATATCACAAATCCCTATCATAGCATTGCATTAACTAACACTATGCCTGCCACATCTGAGTACAGGAGAGAAGGATAAGCACTGGACAGAAATCAGTATACATTTAAGAGGGAACAAGTCACAATGAGGCTCCATTTATGACTAACATTGCTTAGTGACAGGCATCATTGATAAATTGACAATATTTGTTATCCATACTGGAAACTTTGCAAAACACTAACACAGCTGTATGAAGACTTGGTAAAGTTATGCGATGGTGTTTTAGGAATGCAATCAATCATTCTGTTAAAGCATCTGTATTTTTACTTCAGCACTGATTCTAATCTGCCTTGTTCCATGTATGAAAAATTGTGACTCAGACAACTGTATAGTACTGAAATAATGCTTGCTGACTGCTTCCTAGCTTGTCGATAACAGGAAGGGTGATTCATAGCCACAGATACGTGCCTCATTACTGTGAGAATGCAGAATTCACTGCGCCTTGTTTCCATAACACCTGATGATCATAGAGTTCTAATAAAGGAATAAGGGCTACCTTAGCTCACAGAGTTTGCCACCACTGAAAAAGATTCTGCGATACAAAATAGCTTAGCAGCTTTATACTTCCCTGTGCCTCCAGATGAATATGTTGATAAAAACAAACAATTTTTGCCCGTGCTGCCACCGGTTCTTGAGCTCAAGGGGATCTCTGACATAATATTGAGCCATACAATATTGCAACCCAAGAATTTCTAAATCAAATATCAATTATCAAAAATATCGACCACCTATACTTAACTAGTAAAACCACAAATATCGAGAACAAAAATATAGTTATCAAACCTATCTATTTTTAACTATATTGAAAACAAAAATATCAGATTCAAATATATTTTTTACCTTTAAATAAACATATATATCAAAAAATAATGATTCCCACAAAATTGATTACAATATTATAACCAATATAATTAATCACTAGTAAATATATCTTTTTTAAACACTTTTAATATAAAACAATTACTTCAAATAAGACTAAAACGTATTTTACACACATACTTTAATTAACCAAAAATATATTGCAATTACTTTTCACCCCAAAAAACATGTTAGGTATAACAATATAGCCCCCAAAAAAGATTTGCATAAACTAGAAACATTTAAACGACAACCTAAATAATAATATATATACATAATACATATATACAAGCACCAGCTCCCAGGAACCCACAAGCCAAATCATTAAAGATATAGGGCCTGATTATGAGTTTGGCAGTCATGGTACCGCTGGGGAAACAGCATCGGATTCACCACCGTCTAGTTGGCAATCTACCCATCCTCATACAATGCATGCGCTTTCATTGATGAAAGACCGCTGTGGCACCAAAGCCAGGAAATATCAACTGTGGTGGGATAGGCCAATGCTTCTGTCAGAGGGCATACCGCCAGACCAATTATGATATGCCTTCCCGCTAATGTGACTGTGGCAGTCAAACCTCCTCAGCTGAGCTGGTGGAAAGGGACAGCTAAAAGTCTGAAACTCACCTGTACTCAGTTACACATGTCCTGTGCCACCATGGAGCCGATCATACACATCTTGCAGCTGCTGTTTGATGACATCCAAAACCGACACCATAGTGGACATGACCAATGGAAAATCACAATCTAGCACGTATACATTGACTTCCCAGTTAACAGATGCAAAGTCAGAAACACAGAAACATCTTGAGGTGTTTGAGTGGCCTGGTCCAAATCTATTTTGTGGGTCCCTGTTCGGAACAGCTTAAAATGTATGATCTAAATGCTCCTCTTTGATGCCCTCTTTCCAGGTCACTGACACTGCATAATACACCCTTCCAAATTCCAAATGTGTCTAATATTCATGGATAGTGATGTGTATTTTTTTTTAATTGCAACTCAACAGCAGCTACTCACTAACATTACATCAAATAAGCTTTGTGACACCCTCTAATTTCGCACTTGCTAGGTCCTGTTTTGATATGAAATACATTTAAGTATGGATGTTTCATGAAACAGAAACACGCCTTCTCTGCAAAATTTCTGCAATAGACTCTCACACATCACCCACATTAAAAAGTACTTCTTAGGAAATGTTAAGCTCGAACCCCGTCCTAGGATGATTGTTTCCAGTCTGGGAGGACCTGACCTGGCAGCTCAGGCTGGATTGTTCCCATTGGGCGCAGGGTCAAGACTGATTTGCATATGGCTGGGTCCAAACTGGAATGGCATGGTGAGCAAAACAACTATGGATTTAGGCCCAGATCTCCGTACTGGGGTGAATGTTTGACATTGTTCTGCATACTGTCCATCAATTGTTATTTTTCATTTGTCACCCTGAGTGAAAAGGGTATTCCCAGACGTGGATCCCATGTTCTCCATGCCACTGGAGTCAAGCTATCCTGACTGGTGAGGGCTGAAAGTCAGAAGAAGGTCTTAGGATGCTTGTTTCTAGTCCAGGGAGGACCTGGCCTGGCAGTTCAGGCTGGACTGTTCCCATTGGACGCAGGGTGCAGACTGATTTGCATATGGCTAGGTCCAAAATTGAATGGCATGGTGAGCAGAAAAACAATAATGTTGGCCCTTTCTCCTTCGATTGCCTGGGATGAATCTGAAATGACATATAAAATTGCTTTATTGCAACTGTGCTACCACACCTGACCATTAGATTTCACCACAAAATATTTCTAAAATGCACAGATCACACCAGTTTCATGATTAACTATATAGGCTTCAACATTAGCATGAACACATGTATGCATGCTACATTACCTGGAAACAGTTGGTCACAGTGATGTCATAACCCCAGGCTGCTTCAAATCCATTAATGAACTTATCTACACTCCATCCTTATGTCCATACTAGGATAGTTGAACACCTTGTAAACTTTGGCCCTTGCAGTATACCATACTAAACCGATGTCACCAAATAGGATGAATATTTAATATACATTTCCACACTATTCTCAAAAGGCCAAGAAGTCCCCAATACTCATTTACCTTAAACCACATCATGATGTTGTGAAGGTCAAGTTATAGAGGAGTGTAGCAGCAATATATGCTGTGGCAGAAATCATGTCACATGCAAATGCTCATTTCACATTGATGAAACTTTTGACTTAAAACTCCATCATATGTCCACTTCCAAAAAAGTCTAGTGAAAGTTGTACTGAAGTAGCTTAGCAATGTATCACATGAAGCATAGAAACGTAGCCAGGATACATTGAGGGCCAAAGTAGTTGGAGATAGATATTCCAAACGTACACAGCTTAAGAGTTCTTATAGCCCTATGGACATCCCCAATACTGCTTGGTCCTGGTGACAACACCATATTTAGATTGCATTCCTACAAGCCAATACAACTTTGCAGGTTTCTGTGTCAGTGAATATCTATGACAAGAAGAGGTGGTATCACTATAGTCTTAATGGGATGGCAAGTCAGATCACCATTTTGTATAGCAAAGATACATTACCTAGAAAGTGACCATAATCCTCTGTGTGTGGAGCACAAGTGGTGGTCCTCAACTAGTGCTGCAATGACAGATACAGTAGATGAAGTCCCCTTGGTTGTCCCAACTAATTACATGCGCCGACTAAAATGGATAAATGTCAAAACTAGCCAGCAGACTATTGACATTATTAATGCCAAGGTCGATGAAGCAGTAATATCCCTAGAGCAATTAAATCTAATAGACCCAGGCAGTGACCTAGCGACTACAATTCATGAAAATCTTTTTTCAAACATTAAGGTTCACTTTCAAAAACCACAAAAGAGAAGTAATGAGAGCAAACCAAAACAGGCTAGGTCGTACAACTCTGAGTGTAGGGCCTCTAGATTGGCTCTAGGGGCTGCAATTAAAGGGAGGGATTTGGTCTCATTCCGTCGTGCCCGCTTAGATTACAAAAAAAGTATAGTCAAGGCTAAGAAACTGTGGGATGAGCTTCATTGGCAAGAGCTAAGGAGGCAAGTGACAAAAAAGACTCTAGGTTATTTTGGAACATCATAAAGTGGGGTAAAGGGGGTGTAGCGGAGTCACCCAATAACAAGTATCCCAAGAGGATTTGGTAGAATATTTTAAGCCCCAGTACGCCGCCTATCTGCTTAACACTTCTTTGGACGACCTTGGCCCTTCCCACTGCGAAGGCAACCTATTCAACAAAAGTCATACAGAACTGCAAGCACTTTTTAAAATGAGGGTTAGTTATAACTTCTGTATCAAATTCTGGGGATTGTTCTTCCAGGCATTGCACAATCCTACTCTCACAGGATCTGAGGCCGGGTATTTCTGTGGTGTTGGACGCTATGGGCCCGACTTCGAGTTTCCTATGGGCAACGCTAAAAATATTATGGTCTCACTAAATAGAAAGGGTCGATCAATAAATATGGTGTCTGATTCTGTAGTCGCGCGTCATTCCCCTAATAAATAAGATGACCTATCTCAGTGGAGCTGGGTAGCAAAAACCCTGAATACCAACTGTCCTGAGGTAGAAAGAAGTGCTCGTCTGAGGTAACTAGGGGGGCTTCTTCTGTCCTGGAATATGGCCGGTTTGGAGCATGATGAGGAAAAATTGAATTATTTAAAATCTTTAAATCCTCTGATTATATGCCTACAAGAGACTAGGGTGTGCAAAGATTTTGATTGTAACGGGTGTTTTACATTCTCTTGCTACGCTAAGCACTCTGAAAGGGGACATGATAGTGGGGGGGGGGTCTCTATTTTGCTAAAGAACAGTATTAATTGGATTCAGAAAGTTTTTTACCATCCATCAAATCTCTGCATTTGCCTGAAGTTGGCATGTATGGGAGAGTTTGGTAGGTCCACCTTCTTCCTGGTGGCAAATCTCTATATCACCTCAGGAAAAAATTATGACCATCTGTTAAGTTCACTCTTTTTATATATTAATGAGCTAGCCACTCTGGAAGAATGCCCTTTAGTGGTATTAGTGGGAGATTTAAATGCAAAAATCTCTAATTCGTCGCAGGCAATATATGCTAACTCAGACAAAGAGGACATCTGGCATATTCCCAAATCCTTTTTACCAGACAAAATAAAAACGGACAAACGGGGATTCCTTCTGCTTGATAGCTTCAGAAGTGTAGACCTGGTCATCCTAAATGTTAGGATGCCAGTCGATTAAACAGCTCAATTTACTTTCCATTCTTCTCGTTCACAAAGCCTATTGGACTATGTAGCCATTTCTTACCAAATGTTTGGGGCCTGTGAAAATTTGTGGTTATCCCGTCACTATGGAGTGATCACGGCGTCATAAGCTTGACTTTGGCCTTTAACCTATCTGCACTGAATTGAGGGCATTTGTGCCAGGGCTCGATGGTTTTTAATAAATCTAATGTTTGTTTATTTTGGACACAAAAAAATGTCATTGAGGTAAGTGCGATAGTGAAAATAACTTTCCCAGAACAGCACGGTAATGTTTCCGTTAATATCATGCAATTTTTTGAGGCACAAATGAGGGAGATAAAAATTTAAGCTCGGTATCCTCTGGCCGACGTAGAGTAAATCAGGTTCCCTCTATTCTGAAGGCTTTAAAACATGAAATTAACAATTTAGTTCAGAAGCAACATAAACAATTTTCTACAGGTGTGCAACAGGAAATGAATCGCCGAAAGCGATCTAGAGGCCGTTATAAATTAAGAGTAAAGAGAGACGAGATGTATGCCAAATGGATGGGATTGAGAGAAGCAGCGAGAGCCAAAGAGTAGTGTCGTTCCTATATTCCCAATAGGCTCTGCACATTGGAATAACATAAACGATAGTTTAGACGTAGGACTGAAGTCGACTAGGTCTCTATTGGATATGTTAGACTTAACTGTGAATGCCAGCTAGCTCAGAGGTCACTAGAAACTTTCTTGAATAAACAAGAAGGGATTAGTTTCTGACAACCATATAACACGACAACTTTGTTCCCCAAGAATAAGAAATATATCTTCAGAGTCGCGGAAACCATAGATGGCTATTTCACTCAGTCAATCGTGCATGCTTCGTTTCACGAGGGTTTTTGCAGAGAAATAGAGAGCGTTTTCAATAAAAAGGTTATTTATTGAGCAGTCTTCTTTCTCATGCAAGAGAAGTGAATTGCCACAATCGTAATACCTGCTATGAGGTAAAGTGCGTACAGTAAAAAGAGTATTATGATATCATACTATAAAAGCATGATATGGTTTCTAAGCCATAAGATACATAAAATAGATAAAATATATACAATGATAAATAATGACTAAAAGTACTCAACTGGTGCATCTAAAATACGCCTACCCTGTTGTACCTAACCTAAGTCTAGTACAAGGGAAGAAGTAAGTGAGGTGTAGCTTGAGTTAAATAGTTTCTGCCAAGAATCTATCCAAGAATTCTCTAAGGGTCTAATCAGCTCCGTACCTTGGTTATAGAATGAAGGAGGTCTTGTATCTCTCTCGCAGGACTCGATCTCCCAGTAACCCGCAAGGGTAGCAGGGAAACACTGGAGCTGGATTTCTCGGCAGGACAAAAGACAGCGTCTCTCTCAGTGTGTCAGCTGGAGGGTCGGCTTTCTTCGGCACTCGCTACAGCAGGGCGTCGGGCAAGTAGTTCGTCGATCTGCTTCAAACCATTGTGTGTTTGCTAGGGCAGATGTGGGTATATTTATACCTGGAAGGTGCAGAGTTTGACGTAAAGGTGGACATAATAACGTCACTAAGAACTCGAAGTTCTTTACACGCTCCAGGAGTTCTGGGACAAATAAATACTGTAGCAGGGGGAAGTCCCGTACTGCTGAAGGCTGGTTGTCTTCAAGAACTCGTTGTACTCTAGGAGTTTAGTGGAAGTAGCCAAGCCGTATTTGGACTGCACAGGCTGTGTCTAAATATGGTTATGATTCTTATGCCTATATAAGGATATGATAAGTTATACCTATATAAGGGCATTAATCGGGAAAATTACACTAGAGTCCTAGATTCGTTTACAACAAAAGATTCAAAAAAGTATTGGCACCTGATCTCGGAGTATTGCGACTCTAGACAGAGGGCACTCCCCATTCTGATTCCAGAAAGTGAGTGGGTGGACTATATTTAACTATTATATAAACTTAACTGCTCAGTGCCTTTTCAGATGCCAGCAATAGAGGAGGCTGTCGGTGTTGATTATGGTCCCCCGTCAAGGGCTGAAGTGATGGGCTATATAAAGAACGCTAGAACGTCGGTGCACAAGGACCGGATGGTATACCTAATTAAAAAGGATCCAGCTGCACGGGGAGCCTTCCTGGCGCCTTTGTTTAACTTCTGTTTTCAATCAATTAGTATTCCCTCCTCTTGGAAGGGGAGTATCATAGTTCCGCTGTATAAAAAGGGCTCAAAAATTTCTCCTACTAGCTTTAGACAGATCACGCTGCTGGATGCTGCGGGCAAATTATTTGCAAAAAGTATACTTCAGCATTTGCAGCAGTGGTCCCAAGATCAGAACATCTTACCGCCAGAAAAGGCTGGTTTCAGAAAAAACCACGGAACGCTGGATAATATCGCGGTCGTCCAGACCATCGTGGAGAAATATGTTTTTTCAAAAAAGCATGCTAGTCTATAAAGCTTTTATTGATTTCTCCACGGCGTTTGATAAAGTGGATCGGCAGACGCTGTGGAGAAAGCTCTCTTATCTTAGTATGCCATACTGTCTCCTGGGCCTCATAATAGAATTACACACAGACACTTTGTGTCAAGTGATGATGGGTGGCTCGCAGGGGCTTTCCTGTAGGATTAATACATATATCGGTCTTAAACAGGGTTGCCTGTTGACCCCTCTTCTGTTCTCTTTTTATATCTATGACCTCCCCGAGAAATTAAGTTTAGTGTAGGGGGACGCCCCTAGAATTAGTATAATGTCCATTGGCTCTCTATTATTTGTAGATGACGTTGCAATTTTTGATTTAACCCCCATTGGCTTCCAGCGCCGTCTGGATGTCTTGACTAAATATGCAGAGGACCATTGTCTGAAAATTAATATCACTAAAAGCAAAATGTTAGTCTTCCGCAAGAAAGGTTTTAGAATAAAGAAAGGGTACAAGTGACTGTTGTGGCAGGAAGAACTTGAACTGGTCAATACGTATCTGTATTTGGGGAAGGTCTTCTCACAAAATGGGCGCGACTCAGAGCAAATCAAACGGTGTGTTGTTAAGGCCACCTCCCAGGCTGGAGCTTTAATTAGATTTTATAAGACCTGTGGGAGACGTCATTTTAATCATGTTCTGTCAGTATTTAAGGTTAAAATCCCCCCAACATTAACTTATGCTGCAGAAGTTTTGGATAGGAATTACTGGCTCTCTTTTGATAAAGCGGAAGGCTGTTTTTTCCGTCAAATTTGTAATTTAAATTCCTTGGCTGCCCCACATGTTCTTCGTTTGGAATTTTCTTTAGTTTCTTCTTATACTTCTTCTTTGGCAGCGGTCCTGAGGTGGGGGAACTCCCTCTTTTGGGGGGATGAGGGTACGCTAAGGGCCGCCTTGAAGTTGGAAATTTTTACAAAATTAAAAGATAAATCAGTTCTTTTTAGATCATTCGCCCATGCAAACTATTTATTTGGGCTTAATTTAAATAGTGATTTACCCATGCCAAAGCCTGTATTGAAGTCATTTCTAAAGAAGTCAGTAAGCACGATTAGTACAGCAAGAGATATAGCTTTAAGTCTCTTTAAAGCCCGCAATGAGGTGATCTGTGTGAGTGCGATGGGGAGCAGACCCCAGCCCTATCTTTCATGGAATGTACCACATGGAATCAGAAGGCTAATATTACTTTTAAGAACTAACCTGTTGCCCCTGAAAGAAGTAACGGGCATTTGGGAAAAAACTCCTAGAGAGGAGAGAATTTGTGAATTGTGCTGTTCCCAAATACAGGATCTTAATCATGTACTATTTGTTTGTCCAGAACTTTTAAAGGCAAAGCAAATGTTTTTAAGACCCTTTTTCATTAAATTTATTACTCGTTCTGCTCAGGAGGCCTGATCTTTTGTGTTGTCCCCTCCAAATGAAATGATTTGCCATAGAATATTTCAATTTTTTAAAACATTCCTGGCCATCTATTAGAATTGCTTTTTTTTTAGTATAGTTGGTATGTGTAATGTTATGCTAGCTGCTTTAGGTAGAAATTTGTATATGTTTTAAAGCATGTTTCTTTTATTGTATTGGTGTATTTTTGTGGACCTCTGTTGGAGTTCCGTAACAAATAAACTAATTGAATTGAATTGACATAATTTCAGCCCATTGTTGGTACACTGGAATAAAGATGGTATATGAGCCTGTATATGAGACTGTGTCTCGCCAACACTGCATGTGTTGGCGAGACTTGGTGTGATCCTGAGCTAAACATTATGTACATGAAACATAATCATGCTTACACAAGTTGATATTTTTAGCATTGTAAAGTTCAGATGGAAGGAAGTATATACATTGCAAGATGTGAGATATCCTACAGCAGGCAATGAGTTTCAGACTTGTGGATTTATTGACGTGAGCAGGGAGAAAATAAACAAGAAAACAGAAAAGTGAAGAAGTCAGTCATGATGAATGAAACCATAGTTATAGATGTCAAATTGTTTGAAGTCCAATGTCCAAAATACTACTCCCATCAGAAAGGTAAGCATGTCCCGAAATTGTCCACAGAGTGAATGTGTTAAACACACTTGAGGAAATTAGTTGCAATGTTTTTTCCTAGCAATGGTGGAGTTCTAGCTATCTGTACCTCCTGAAAATGTTTGTGGATATTCCCAATTGGCAGTGCAGAGGATTCACAGCCTCTGGGACAGGGGTGTCTGAAGTCATGTCTTCTTCTGGCAGATTCTCACATCCTGATGCTGCTGCATATGTTGATGAGCCTGATGTTGTTGGACCACAAGAGGAGATAGATGGTGTTGGAAAAACTCTGCACCCAATGTGGGTGCCCATGTTGGTGTTTTGGGCCTGCATCTCATGGTGTATGTCCCTCTGCAATTGCTTCATCTCCCAGATTTCAGTTAGTAACTTGCCCATCCTGTCTTGAGAGTCTGGATAGGCTCCCAAGACTTGGTTGATGGTAGCCTGAGTATGAATGGCCCCAGTGGCTTCACTCAGCCAGCCCACAGTACCCCTCGCACAAACCCTACCCCCACAAGCCTGTGGACTCGGCTCAGGGATCCCTCTCCAACTGGGTCCTGGCTCCTCTCTAGCTGGGAAGGTGATTGTCACCTCAGGATCCAGGACTTGGAGGCACACAATGGTTATAACTGTGCTACTTATACAGGTTGGGGGGACTGAGTTTGCCTCAGGTATTACAGCTGGGGTGGGAGGTATTGATGTGGGCACAGTGAGAATCACTGATGTGTCTGGCCAGGATGACCAGATGGACCAGCAACATCATCCACATCCAGATCTCCAGGAGTGTTGTCATCACTGAGGACTTGATCCTGGGATGGAATGGGAGGCTCTTCAGTGGCCAAGGTCTGGCTGTGTGCTCTGCCAGATAAACCTGCTGTAAAATAGAGAACATTGATATTCGTGGAACAGTGGTATCTACGTCCAAATGTTTTCTGACACAGTAAGTGGAAACCTAGGTAAACAAAATAGGTAGAAATTACTATTGTGGTATATTTCAGTGGTATTGAACTTGTTAACAAGACATTTGAGGCATTAAATGTATGTACTTGAATTAGTCAGCTCATTAGATGACCTGAGATGTTGCATTTCAGATTAAGGAATAAAAATGACATCTCCCAAACAGTTAAGGCAATACAGTGGGGAGGTAACATGTATTTTATAATTCCAATGCTTAGGTGATCACACAGCTTGGTTTTATATTTAGCAATAGTCATCAAGGGAGCAGTGCAGAGTCAATGGGTCACCTGTCACTCCTATTCAGCTAATTTACCTTCATGCCTTATAAATATTTGACACTCGGTATGGTGTAACAGATGTCATCAATAGTTTCAGTTGAAGAGACCTGGACAACATGAAGCTAAGTAGGTAGACTCTGAGTACAGAATTGTTTGTAGTTTGCTCAGTCCATGAGAATTGGACATCAGTTGTAATATGTCACACAAATGAGAATAGGCAAAATCATAATTTCATCTTGTTTTGAGTTAGAGGAACAGGGCCCAGTCGTGGTTGTAGTCATTTCAATCTCTATTTGTCAACATATGCAAAATGGTTTGTGGTACACACCTGTTGCCAAAATGCAGTTGGGATGGACCATACATTTACATATTAACACATATCAAGGTTCCTGGAATGATATTTTGATAGTAATACACTTACAGACAAAATTCCAACATTTGGCGTGTAATAGAGATTGATAAATGTGATCGTATATGAAACAATTAACACAGACAAACCAAAATCTCTGATACTTTGAGGATTGCATGTTAAGAAACTAGGTACATAACACATTAGCAAAAACTGAGTTCAGAGCAAACAGGACATTGAGGTTTTCTGACAGTTAGTGAGGTGTAACTTACCAGACTCCACTCTCCGAGGTATTCCTGTCAAGCCTTCAGAATGTAGGATGGCCAATACCTCCTCCTCCTAGGGAAACATATGTATTGGGGCATTGGGAGGACCACCACCAGTCTTCTGGGCCTCCAGGTGCTGCTTAGAGATCAGGGAATGTACCTTAGGTCATCCCAGCTCTTCCTAATATCCTCCTGTATGCGCAGGGTTGTACCTATAGTATTCTCTCTGTCTACTATTCTGGACCACATTTACCTTTTCTTACTGAGAGCAGTATGTCGGACTTGGGCTTCAAACGATTGTGACTCTACTCTTATGATGAACAAAGAAAAACCAAAGGTGATGATGGACCGAGTGTTGACAATACAAACACTCACCCCCAATCAACTGATCTGGGTTTAATCCATCACCGTTCTTTAGCTCACTCCGACACCCCACTTCAGACATGGCCATATGCAAATCAGTCTGACCCAGTGCCTCATGGAAACAGTCCAGCCCGAACTGCCAAGCCATGTCTTCCATGGACCGGAATCAAGCTTCCCAGGACCGGTTTCTGGCATTACAGCCGTCTTCAGCCGGGCTTGCTTGACTCCAGTGGCAAAGTGAGCAAGGGACTCACTTCTGGGCATTCCCTGCCAACTTAGGGCGAACTGGGGGTGAGTGTTTGATTTGCTCAAACGCTCCGTCCATCATCCCCTCTTGTATCGCTCTACTCTTATGATGTCATCCTTCATGACTGACAACTCAGTCTCTGAAAAACATGATTTTTTGGTGTAACATAACTCAAAATTAAAGTAAGCGATGATGACAAAAGATACGCCATGGTATGTAAGAAAAATGTGCAACATTAGTGTGTGGAGAGCGGTACAAGGGATGAGGACAAAAGGGCTGCCTTACCTTTTTCTTGCTGTGCTGCAGTGGTGTGGCAAAGGATCATGGTCTAAAATGGGGTAAGTTTTATAGTGTGATTTGCAGATGTATCCACGTGGCCAATGGACATCTGGTGTGTTGTATTCAGATCCATCCAATGGTCACTGTTATGGTGCTTTGCTGATCGCGTACTGTGGTTCACTACTGTTGTTGGGGAACCGCAGCAAGGAGACTTCCAGTACAACTGTGTTAGATCCTGTCTAGCACACAAAAAGACAAAAGGTCGCTTTTTTGATTGTGGGAGGCTTTAAAGTGTCTTGCGATGGGGTACTGCTTGTCATTGTGTTTAATAGCCCTCAGATGCTCCAATATTTGTTTTGTTTTGCTTTGTGAATCAATACCAATGTAGTACTTATCACACAGGCCTCTCAGGGCATACACCACTTATTCAGTGTTGCACAAGACATATTTTGTTGTCTTAAAAGGTTTACACTCCGTTGACAGTTTCACCTCTTTACAATTAGTACTATGTTTACAGGCTTTACATCTACCACAGGTAAAGAATCTGTGTATTGTACTCTTTTTTTAGTGTCAACTGTAGTAAGCGCTAGATAGATCATATCTTTCAGGGGCTAAGCTTTTCTGTATGTTATTTGGGGGTAATCATCAATGTATTTTTCCAAGTCTGAGTCAGTCTTTAAGACATTCCAAAACCTATCTAATGCTTTTCTTAAATCTTTAGTTGTTTATAATAGGTTGTTATAAACCTGACACTTGTAGGTGTCTCACTCTCAGTGTTCTCCTTCTGCACTAATAGATTATTTAAGTCTTATTTTTTTACTTCTGTGCATGCATTCTTAATACTTGTCTACGAGTACACCCTGACCTGAAATCGTTCTACCATTTGTATTTTCTCTCTTTCTTATCCTTCTTTGGTGCTACAATTTCGTTTTGCTCTTAGTAGCTCACCCAAAGGGATACTTCTGATAACATTTTCTGGATGGCGGCTTTGACTGTGAAATAAACTGTGGCATGTTTCTAAATAGGAAAGTCTCCAGACGACTCCCATTCACCTATATTCGTAGGTCTAGAAAATCAATACATTCTCTATCCAATTGACTGCTGGGATTTAAATTTAATGTATTTTCATTTAGAATTTCTACAAATTCATTTGCTTCATCAATGCTTCCATCCCAGGTACAAAACATATTGTCAATATACCTAGCCCATACTTTTACATGATTCTTAAAATAGTGCAGATTGCTGACTATCTGCTCCTCCCACCAGCCGAGGTACAAGCCTGTAAAACTGGGTGCGAAGCAGGTACCCATCGCAGTTCTGAGTATTTGCCTGAATATCTGGCCATCGAATGTAAAAAAAATTGTGTTAAGCATGTATACATCATATCGGTCAATATCTCTGTATGGAATAGAAAAGATAATGACCTAGTTTTCAAAAAATGTCACCAAGCTTTAATGTCTAACTCATATGGGATACTAGTGTAAAGACTATTAACATCTAAACACATTAAAAGTAGATGTTCGCTCCACTCAGATTCTTTGATACGTCGCAGGAAATCACTTGTATCTTTAAAAAAGGATGGTAAATTCTGTAGTGGTTGGAGACATAATGTGAACTATTCACAAAAAGCTTCCTCGAGAGGAAACTATTGGTCTGCCAGGAGGATTTACCTTGTGTTTATGTCTTTATGCAATTTGGGTAGTAGATATAGGGCGGGTAGTTTGGGAAACTTACACTGGAGGAAATTATATTCTTCAAATTCTTTCTTTCCACTCACCTAGTTGATCTTGGTACCTTTTATTAGCAATTTCATTTTTTGCTTTTGTACTCTGTTCATATCTGGTGTTATCGTTTACCTAACTTTTACCCTCTTTTAAGTACATTTCTTTTGATAACACTACAATATTTCCACCCTTGTCAGATTTTTAACTACTATACTTTCGTCATCACTTAGGCCCTGAATGGCTTTTATATGTACAACAGATAATTTCTTCTTACCATACTTTTTATTTTTTGATAGTTTTTTAGTTCCTTAACCACCCCGTCCTCAAACACATCAATTGCTTTGTTAACAATTTGTGACAGAAATATAGATTTGGGTTTAAAACCACTTTTCTGGCTAAGGTCTAGTCGAATGTTATCATTAATCAATTCAGATATGGATCTCCTATAAAATCACATTCCCCTTCCAATTCATGCAGGGTATGCAACATTTCAATGTCCCCAATTTGAATTGAGCATGGTAACTCACTTACATTGTCCTTAATGTTCTTGACCTTTGTAGCAAACAATTTTTTCAATCTTAATTTTCTGGTAAATTGAAACAAATCGATGCGTCCTTGAGTAGAATCAAACTCCGCAGATGGGCAAAAAGACAATCCCAACAATAGAACTTCAGTCTCTATATTACTCAGACTACGGTCTAATAAATTCACAACTGTTCTGGGATCCATTACTTTGATTTTTTCTGCCCTCTCGTCCTGCTTGCCACCAGGCTTTCGGAGTCCTCTCGTAGTCTTGTATTTACTCTTCCCTCTCCTCTCCCTCCTCAACCTCGTCCTTTGTATCCTGTGGCACCTTGCTTGTTCTGTGCAGATTTCTGCCTTGTGCCATCATTAAAAACTCTTTTTTAAAATGTGTTTTTTTACTTCTGTAGGAGCTGGGTCATTTCCAACATCCCCTTCATCTGTATCATCGTCAGCGGTTCTGTTCCCTTGGTTTGTTGTCTCTTGTTCTTATGCGACTTCATGGACTGTTCCTGTTGGAACTGATTGTAAATTTTTGTTCGGGTTGACATTACAAAGGTGATCGTAGTGTTTGGCAAACCGGTATATATATATATATATATATATATATATATATATATATATATATATATATATATATATATATATATATATATATATATATATATATATATATATATATATATATATATATATGAAAAAGCAGACCCCTCCGGTAGGAAAAGGAAAGAGGCCACACAGGGAAACGTTCAGGAGCCGTTTAATGGACACAGCATAGCATGATGCATTTCGGTAAAATAACCTTCCTCAGATGCTGCTGCTTCCGTGATGATGCTCCACCCCCGCCTTTAAAGTGTCCTGGCTTGCCCTTATTGGAAGGTAAGTAACACCCCTAGTCACATGATGTTGAAAGAGAAAATGTAGTCCATAATGGGACTTCATGTCCCAGCCAGCATTGCGCCCAAGTGGATGCTGCGTGAATAGGGGGTCAGAGTTTAGGGTGAAGGCGCGGCAAATATGTATGGAGCCTCGCGGAAAAATGTCAGTCTGGGGCTCCCTTGGTTTCCCTTCAGCTCCCACCTCGTGTGATGACGTCTGTTCGGCCAAGAGAACAATCCGGTGATTGAAGTCTCCTCGTGGGTATACGGGCTGCCGCTGGCAGTGGACCATAGCTTCATGCACATTGGAGGTGGACAGAGGTTTTTTCGATACCTCGAACAGTTGAAGAAATGCCGATGAACAGCAGGTGCCAGCATTCCTCTGTCACTTGATGGAGCGGAGCCTCTTGCGTGCCTCTGGCTTGCACGCAAATGAAATGAAAAAGCAGACCCCTCCGGTAGGAAAAGGAAAGAGTCCACACAGGGAAACGTTCAGGAGCCGTTTAATGGACACAGCATAGCATGATGCATTTCGGTAAAATAACCTTCCTCAGATGCTGCTGCTTCCGTGATGATGCTCCACTCCCGCCTTTAAAGTGTCCTGGCTTGCCCTCATTGGAAGGTAAGTAACACCCCTAGTCACATGATGTTGAAAGAGAAAATGTAGTCCATAATGGGACTTCATGTCCCAGCCAGCATTGCGCCCAAGTGGATGCTGCGTAAATAGGGGGTCAGAGTTTAGGGTGAAGGCGCGGCAAATATGTATGGAGCCTCGCCGAAAAATGTCAGTCTGGGGCTCCCTTGGTTTCCCTTCAGCTCCCACCTTGTGTGATGACGTCTGTTCGGCCAAGAGAACAATCCGGTGATTGAAGTCTCGTGGGTATACGGGCTGCCGCTGGCAGTGGACCATAGCTTCATGCACATTGGAGGTGGACAGAGGTTTTTTCGATACCTCGAACAGTTGAAGAAATGCCGATGAACAGCAGGTGCCAGCATTCCCCTGTCACTTGATGGAGCGGAGCCTCTTGCGTGCCTCTGGCTTGCACGCAAATGAAATGAAAAAGCAGACCCCTCCGGTAGGAAAAGGAAAGAGGCCACACAGGGAAACGTTCAGGAGCCGTTTAATGGACACAGCATAGCATGATGCATTTCGGTAAAATAACCTTCCTCAGATGCTGCTGCTTCCGTGATGATGCTCCACCCCCGCCTTTAAAGTGTCCTGGCTTGCCCTCATTGGAAGGTAAGTAACACCCCTAGTCACATGATGTTGAAAGAGAAAATGTAGTCCATAATGGGACTTTATGTCCCAGCCAGCATTGCGCCCAAGTGGATGCTGCGTGAATAGGGGGTCAGAGTTTAGGGTGAAGGCGCGGCAAATATGTATGGAGCCTCACGGAAAAATGTCAGTCTGGGGCTCCCTAGGTTTCCCTTCAGCTCCCACCTCGTGTGATGACGTCTGTTCGGCCAAGAGAACAATCCGTTTTTGTGTGAGTAAAATAAGGTTTTGTAAATTGTAATCCATAACTATATATGGTCTATAACCTATGTTTTTTTCAGTGAATTTTTAAGGTTTTGTAAATGCAAATTCCTAACTATATATGGTCTATAACTTATGGTTTTTTCAGTGAATTTCAATGGTTTTTTAATAGCAAATATCAAAAGCTATAAAATGTATTCTTATTTTAATGGAAAAATATATTTTATATGTATTTATGTAAAAAATGTTATGCATCTGCCAAACCCTGACCTCTTAATAGTGCACTGTGGTGGAAATGATTTGGGCACTATGACTGGGGTAGGTCTGGAAATGCTTTTCAAAGACACCTTTGAGCAATGGCTGGCACTTTTTTCCTCAAACTGCCTTGGTATATTCAAATATATGCCAAAGACAGAAATGGAGGTGGTCCAATCAAATTTGTCCACAAATTGAGAAAGCGAGGAAGCATTATAATAAGTCTGTTTCAGCTTACATGAGAAACCATGGAATGGGCTCCATCTACAACAATAACTTGCGTTACTAAATGCAAGATATCTACAGAGGAGATGGTGTGCACTTCTCAGATGAGGGGAACAGAGTTTTCATCCAGAATTTAAGACTGTGTATTGGTACCTACTTATAAGTACCTAAATCTTCCACAGACCCAAAAGCTCTTTTCAGAGCTACCCTAACTATTTATTTATTTATTTATTTACGTAATTTTTATAGCGCAACAAATACCCTGGGGTGTCTCGGCGCTGTGGAGCTACTGGAGTCAGCCAATCTCTTACTGGTTAAACAACCAAGTTTTTAAGAGCCTGCGGAAGCTCATCAGGTTCGGGGCAATTTTGATGGCAGGTGGCAAAAGATTCCAAAGTTTTGGGGTGGCCACAAGGAAGCGCCTGTCCCCCCAGGTGGCCGTTCTTGTACGTGGCACAGGGAGGAGACTGGTGTTGGCCGATCTTAATTGCCTTCTGGGAGTATACAGCTGAAAAGCTTCGGTCAGGAACCTGGGTCCTATGCCATGTACTGCCTTATATGCAATGCAGAGGGCCTTGAATTTAATGCGGCTCTCAACTCTCAGCCAGTGGAGCTGACGAATGCCAAGAGTGGTGGATTTGCGGCGAGGAATGTTTAGGAGGATCCTGGCAGCCGCGTTCTGGATGGATTGCAGCTTTGTTTTGACACGCTTCTGGGTGTGAAGAAAGAGAGCGTTCCCATAATCTATTTTAGAGAAGACTAAGGTAGAAACCAGAGTCTTCCCAGCTGAGGGGGGGAGATAAGGTAGCAGCTTCTTAATTTTTTTCAAAATAAAGAATGATGACTACACGACCTTGTTAGTGTGGAGGTCAAAAGCCAGCTTGCTGTCAAAAATCACTCCCAGATTTCTGGCTTTTTCCACTGGGGCAGGTGGATGGCCGAGCTTTTCCGGCCACCAACTAGAGGACCATTCAGGGGAGAGTTTTCCGAAGGTCATAACCTCGGTCTTGTCCGAGTTAAGCCTAAGACAATTCGAGGCCATCCAGGTACTGACCTCAAGCATAGCTCTCTGGAAGTTGGCTGCCACAGTGAGGCCGTCCTTATGGATACCCAGAACCAGCTGTGTATCATCTGCATAAGATGTAAGCCGTACCCCATGGGCCTTTATTACCCTCGCTAAGTCCGCTACATAGATGTTGAATAGCATAGGACTTAGCGAGGAGCCTTGTGGAACCCCACAAGGGAGTACAGAGATAGGAGAGTAGAAATCTCCCAGCCTTACTGTCTGGGTACGGTTTGCCAGGAAAGATGAGATGAGATCCTTGGCCGAACCGTTTATCCCCAGGGCTGTGACACGGTCGACTAGGGTGACATGGTGACTATGATCACTCTAAATACATTTTTAATGTAACTTTTTTTTTTCTAATTTTCACGATTTACGCTTTCCGGGGGGCTACCCGGTTTGCGCACCGGGCGCTAACCGCGCGAAAATTTGAAAAACATTTTTTTCTTTTTTTTTGGGCATATATGAGCCTCCTCATCCACCCTCACAAAACATAGGGGGTCAGGATATGTCTCCCTTGCCCCCTTTTACACAATCCCAGCATTGTTTATCATCCATCTTGTGTCCAAATTAGACCTTAACGCAAGATGGCGGACTCCCGTTACGCTGCCGGTAAGCTACCCGGTGCACGAACCGGGGCGCGCAACGGCACACGCAGCAAAAAAAATGTGGGAAGTTAATGTACCAAAAAAGCACTGGAGACACTTTCACCAAATTTGGAATAGTCCCTACTACATACCAGTCCCTACCATTTTCCCAAATTTGATGGAATTCCATAGAGCCATTCAAGTTGTAGCCCTGTCTAAATAACCTGAAGTAAATTACATGGCAAAAACACATTAGAAAGAGTTGACATTTTCAACCAATGATAACATTACTTTCAAGTTGTATTTTTATGTGCTGACATTTGATTGGTTTGCTACATGAATATATATGAGAAATAAGAGGGAAAGACAGCCATTTTGACTGGAACTCCCTGAGGCACATTTACAGAGCATTTCCTGGGAAACCTAAGACACTTTTCCAAAGGTAAGTTAATAGTTTCTAAGGAGAAATATGTTGTGCACCTAAAGTTATTTTTATAAAAACGTTTCCTGTTAGATATTTACTGTCCCTCAGTTATAGTTATAGATTGAGTTAGGCTTCTCTGTTGTAGTCATGGATTGAGTTAGACTTGATCACATGCAGTACTTTATATTTCTACTTCCTGCCTTGTAGAATACACTGCCCAAACATAAATTCACTCTTAAAAACTCAGAACTATGTTGTACACGTTAAGTTAAAAATAAAAATGTTGAAGTTTCTTACTTAAACTCTATTTCTCTCTCTCTTTTTATTCTACCTTAACAGCAATTATGGATAAAGAAGCACAGGAACCCAAAGTACAATCAGAAATACAGGACAATATTGACGATTTTATTAATGTGACAGTAGACGAACAACCGTTGGAATTTATGGACAATTTTGATAAACAAGAGACAATTTATGAAAATAAAGATCATGAAATTTCAGATGAAGTACTACTTGAAATTTCCAAAGATTATTAAAATTAAAATCAATAAAATTGTATTTATAAATTAAAAATTGTTTAAGACATTATTCATTTTTTTTCAAAATTTAAGATATAATAGTAGAGTAATTATAAAAAAAAGTCAGACTAATGGTAAAGAGTACAACATTTTTATATTACTATGTGCTCAGGGAGTGCTCAAAGGATCTGTTTCTACTTTCCCATGAATCTAGGAGAATAATTTACTTACTTGATGTGTTTTAAAAATGTGTTTTTTGACTTAAAATGGCTTAAAGGCTTTGTAAATATGCCCCATGCTGACAATGAAACTCTAGCAGTATATATCAAGAAACCTAAATGACTTCAATAAACGTTTTTAAACACATCAAGTAAGCAAATTATTCTCCCCCATTCATGGGGAAGTTACTTAAAATTCCCTAACACACATGAGGGCGTATTTACAAGGCCCTTGCACCACGTTTGCATCACTTTTAACATGGGGAAAATAACTTGAAAGTGGCTCAAAGGCCTTGTAAATATGCCCCATGCTGGCTATGAAACTCTAGCAGTACATATCAAGAAACCTAAATGACTTCAAGAAACGTTTTTATACACATCAAGTAAGCAAATTATTCTCCCTGAATCATGGGGCAAGTGAAATATTTGTTTAAAGAAGCAGACACCATTTTTTCCTTCTCTGGGGTAGGTCTGGAAATGCTTTTAAAGGACACCTTTGAGCAATTGATGGCACTTTTTCCTCAAACTGCCTTGGTATATTCCAATATATGCCAAAGACAGAAATGGAAGTGGTCCAATCAATTTTGTTCACAAATTGAGAAAGCGAGGAAGCATGTAAATAAGTCTGTTTCAGCTTACATGACAAACCATGGAATGGGCTACATCTACAACAATAACTTGCGTTACTACATGCAAGATATCTACAGAGGACATGGTGTGCACTTCTCAGATGAGGGAAACAGAGTTTTCATACAAAATTTAAGACTGTGTATTGGTACCTACTTATAAGTACCTAGAACTTACACAGAACCCAAAAGCTCTTTTCAGAGCTACCTTAACTATAATTACTCTTTTAAAATTTCGAATGTACCTTTTTTCACTAATTTTCACTTATGTTCGCTTCCCGGTTCGCTACCCGGTTCGCGTACCGGCAGCTAACCGCGCGAAAAATTAAAAAATGTGGGGTTTTTTTCGACATATATGAACCTACTCAGCCACCCTTAGAAAACCTAGGGGGTCAGGATACGTCTCCCGTGCCCCCTTATACCCATTTCCCACATTGTTTTTCCTCCATCTTGTGATTAAATTCGACCGAAACACAAAATGGCAAACTCCCGTTACGCTACCGGTGAGCTACCCGGTTTGCGTACCGGGTAGCGCTTTTACAGAGAAAAATCAAATTTTTTTATTTTTTAATTTTTTGACCCACGGGACCCTTCAATAGCCCCCACATCATTCCTAGGGGGTCAGGAGGGGTCTACCATGCCCCCTTTCATTAATTTCCCCCTTCGTTTTTCTCCACCTCTTGTCTCTCGATCCTACCGAGAGAGAAGATGGCGGCCGTTCCGGACTGTTTAGAATGTTGACAGACACCGGAGAGCCAATCAGCTTCACTTCGCGAAGTTCCGTTACGAGTCAGGTACGCGAACCGGGGCGCTAACCGGAGCGCTGTCACAGATATATCTGTTTTTTAAAACGTTAATTTCTCAAAATCCACTGGAGCACATATATTGAGACATAGCAAAGGCACGTCGGGCAAACCATATCTACAATTTTGCCAAGTTTCGTGTAAATCCATTCAGCCGTTCGAGCTAAAAGTGATTCCAACCGCCCTATAGAAAAATGAATGGGAAAAACACGTTTTGGGACCCCCCTTTTTTCTCGGCCCCCCCTTGACAAAACCCCCCCAAATGTTTAGGGGCTGCTCAGAAACAAAATGTGCCATTTTCCTGAAAATTTCAGCCAATTCCGTCCACAAATGCCAAAGATATTCGACATAGAATTTTCAGAAATCCCATAGGAAAAAAATCTTAACTATATATACCTACTGGCGACCGCCAGTAGGTAATATATATATATATATTACCTACTGGCGGTTGCCAGTAGGTATATATAGTTAGGATTTTTTCTCTATGGGATTTTTGAAAATTCTATGTCTAATAACTTTGGCGTTTGTGGACGGAATTGGCTGAAATTTTCAGGAAAATAGAACATTTTGTTTCTGAGCAGCCCCTGACAATTTGGGGGGGTTTCATCCAGGGGGGCCGAGAAAAAAGGGGGGTCCCAAAACGCGTTTTTCCCATGTTAATTTCCATAGGGCGGTTGGCCTCACTTTTAGCTCGAACGGCTGAATGGATTTGCACGAAACTTGGCAAAATTGTAGGGACTGGTAGCCCGATGTGCCTTTGCTAGGTCTCAATATATGTGCTCCAGTGGATTTTGAGTAATTTAGGTTCAAAAAAAGATATATATCTGGGCGGAGCCTAACCACACATCTGATCTGATTGGCTGTCAGCACTTCATCCAAGAAGTGTTGGCAGCCATCTTGGGACCAATATACATGATAGCACCTCATTAAAAAGCATTGTAGTTAATAGAGGGTTTTAGGACTTTAGTTACATTATAAATCATTTGTTGATGGTACCATACTCGTTTTAGGAATTGTGGTGGGTTCTAAGGTGATTTTACCATGTGAAAAAACCTTCTGCTGTGATATCATGAATATTGTTTGAAAGAAAACTAATATCTCATGATTTTCCCACAGTGGTTTGGAAGGGGATCTATAAGCTAAACTGAAAGCATATTTTCTGTAAATTCACATTATCTTTCTCAGTCATGTGAGAATGAAGTCTGACATTCTCAGTAAAACATGTACATCCAACAAGGACAGAGACTGTCAGTTGATTCCTTTGTGTTCTACTGCAGCCTCCTAGAGTGTTCTAAAGAACAACTAGAGCGCTAACAGTCCTACTTATTACAAAGGTATGGCACACCTGAAGCCATCTTGATTGGAATAAAGTGGTAACTCTTAAAACATTTAATTTAAAAAGAAACAACATGAGGGGGTATATTTTGCCATAGAAAGTATGATTAGTGCTGCAGAATGAAAAATTAGGGCACATTTTGAGTGACTTCTCAAATCCTTTTCTATTTCATTAAAACATTCTGACATACAGTCTCCCAAAATGGCCACCAGAGACAAAAGAGCCCAAATGTAGCCCAAATATCACCCAGATGTAGCCCAAGTATAGCCCAATGACAGAATGTCCCAGAGTGTTCTAAAGAACAACTAGAGCGCTAACAGTCCTACTTATTACAAAGGTATAGCACACCTGGAGCCATTGTGATGGGAATAAAGTGGTAACTCTTAAAACATTTAATTTAAAAAGGAACAAAATGAGGGGGTATATTATGCAATAGAAGGTATTATTAGTGCTGCAGAAAGAAAAATTAGGGCACATTTTGAGTGACTTTTCAAATCCTCTTCTATTTCATTAAAAAATTCTGACATGCAGTCTCCCAAAATGGCCACCAGAGACAAAAGAGCCCAAATGTAGCCCAAATATCACCCAGATGTAGCCCAAGTATAGCCCAATGACAGAATGTCCCAGAGTGTTCTAAAGAACAACTAGAGCCCTAACAGTCCTACTTATTACAAAGGTATGGCCCACCTGAAGCCATCTTGGTTGGAATAAAGTGGTAACTCTTAAAACATTTAATTTAAAAATGAACTAAATGAGGGGGTATATTTTGCCATATGAATTATGATTAGTGCTGCAGAAAGAAAAATTAGGGCACATTTTGAGTGACTTCTCAAACCCTCTTCAATTTCATTAAAAAATTCTGACATACAGTCTCCCAAGATGGCCACCAGAGACAAAAGAGCCTATATGTAGCCCAAATATCACCCAGATGTACCCCAAGTATAGCCCAATGACAGAATGTCCCAGAGTGTTCTAAAGAACAACTAGAGCGCTAACAGTCTTACTTATGACAAAAGTATGGCACACCAGAAGCCATCTTCATTGGAATGAAGTGGTAAGTCTGAAAACACTCAATTTAAAAAGGAACAACATGAGGGGGTTAATTTTGCCATAGAAAGTATGATTAGTGCTTCAGAAAGAAAAATTAGGGATCATTTTGAGTGACTTCTCAAATCCTCTTCTATTTCATTAAAAAAATTCTGACATGCAGACTGAAACATGCACTTTGAATACCAGCAGCAGACGTCCCTGGTGAGCAGTAGCTTTACTACAGTGATCTAATGTGCAACTAGAGTGCTAACATTCAGAATTTATGGCAAATGTGTGACACATCTGAATGCCTTCTTGATGGAACCAAAGTAAACAAGCATTGAAAATGCAATAGATCTCGCCCTCGTTTAAGTTAAAGCCATTCTGTTTGTAATGAGGTGGCTTTTTAGCTTTGCTTTTATTAGTGTTTTTTCAACTTTCATGTAAATAACATGCATCTGTATGCATATAAGTATATGTATGCATGCATTTATGTTTGTATTTATATAGATATACAGATGATATATGTTTATATATGTATGTATATATATATATTCACTGAAAAAACCATAGGCTATAGACCATATATAGTTAGGAATTAGCATTTACAAAACCTTGAAAATTCACTGAAAAAACCATAGGTTATAGACCATATATAGTTAGGAATTAGCATTTACAAAACCTTGAAAATTCACTGAAAAAACCATAGGTTATAGACCATATATAGTTAGGAATTCGCATTTACAAAACCTTATTTTACTCACACAAAACCATTTAAATTCCATATATAGTTAGTTGCACTAACTATATATCGCGCACCCGCACCCGCAATCCACTGCTGATGATGTCACATATTACATCATTCATGATATGGTCAGTGACATCACTGATGACATCTCAAATGACATCACTGATGACATCTCAAATGACATCACTGATGACATCACTGATGACATCTCATTTGACATTACTGATTACATCACTGATGATATCATTCATGTGATAATACGATGAACCTCTTCAGACTCTAATATAACCTTAGATACAATCAGTGTAAACAGACACTCACAGACTGTCACTCATCCATGGAGTTACTCACACACCTAGTCAGTCATGCAAAGAATCAATCACACCTCCATTTCCTCAACTATACAGTTATTCTAACACATATTTACTCTCTTATACAATCCCTGATACAAGTTCACAATGATCCATACAGCCACTCACACATTCACTGGCTCTTATGCACAGTTATTTATATATGTCAACTCTCACATGTACTGTGTTTTACATATGTACTTACTTTGACATGTAGCACTGAGATATCCATTCACTCACCAATACACTCATGCACACAGTCAACCGCCCATACAGCTGTTTCCACATGCACTTTTGAAACCATACATCTAGTGAATCAACTGCTCACACATCTATGCACAGAGTCATACACCTCCCAGCCACCCACACACACACTCAGTCTCCCATACAAATACTTGGGCAACCAATCAATAACCCATATAGTTACTCATATAGCTACTTATCAACACATGCAACAGTTTATAGAACAACAGACATAATGATGCACAAATTAAGACAGTTTAGTCACTAACCCATGCACTCAGTGAGACACATTTAATCACTCACTCATACAGTCAGTCATGCACCTACTAAATCCTTCATCCAGACACTTATACATCCACTCATTCTTCAATATGTAAGACATATTTTAACTTTACAGAAACATACAGTCACTGGATGTTGTCATCAGAGATGTCATCAGTGATGTCATTTGAGATGTCATCAGTGATGTCATCAGTGATGTCACTGACCATGTCATGAATGATGTAATATGTGACATCATCAGCAGTGGATTGCGGGTGCGCGATATATAGTTAGTGCAACTAACTATATATGGAATTTCAATGGTTTTGTGTGAGTAAAATAAGGTTTTGTAAATGCGAATTCCTAACTATATATGGTCTATAACCTATGGTTTTTTCAGTGAATATATATATATATATACGAACCAGTACCACTCCACAAAGAAACGGGTCCGACACATGCTCAGTGGCTCGAAAGAAATGTATTGAATGTTTCCCAGTGAAAAGTCTTGTTGAGGTGAAATGAGGGCAGACACCTTTCAGTCTTTCGACTTTCCTCAGTGCCCGCTTCACCTGTAATACAGTTCTGCCTGAGGGGCTTGTTTAAAAAGGTAGATGGAGCTTCCCTTATTGGTGCAGGAAACTCGGGGCCCCGCTTCCCACAGCTTGCCACCCCACCTCTCCTGCTGAATCCATTTCGTGTTTTGTTGTCCCACGCTGTGCACGCGGATACAGTGATCCACTCCCGCAAACACACAGTGGTGTCCCATTCCTGGCTGCGTGTTTCACTCGCCGCCGTCGATAGTCTCAGCAGGGCTCAATGTTGTCCTGTCTCATTTGTGCCACCATAAGCAGCATACTGCTGCTTCTTCACTCCCCAATCGGGCTCCAACTCAGGTGAGTGTTTCCGACCTACATATATAATGTTCTTATTTCTTTGGCTCAGCTCATAATCAGATTTAGGGCCTGAATATGACTACGGTGGTCTGGTGGACCGCTGTAGCCTGAGTGGTGGTGTGATTCAGAAAAGGGGGTGGTGATGAACAGAGTGTCTGAATTAAGCAGACCACTCTTACCCAGTGCAAAGATCAGGGCTTAATCCATCACCGTTATTTATCTCACTGCACCATCCCAGCTCAGAACCTGGCTATATGCAAATCAGTCTGTCCCTGGCCCAGTGCATCATGGGAACAGGGCAGACTAAACTACCAAGCCAATTCTTCACCAGAAAGGAGACAAGCTACCGGGGAACGGTTTCTGGCATTTCAGCCGTCGTCGGCCCGGCTTGCTTGAATCCTGATGGTGCAGTGAGAAAGGGACTCATGTCTGAGTATACCCTGCCACACCTATAGTGGCCAAAAACGATTCAGAAAAGGGGGTGGTGATGAACAGAGTGTCTGAAATAAGGTGGTGGTGTGGGCAACCTCCGCACCGGCAGTCCGACCGCCCTATTATGTGTTTGGCAGTTTGACCGTCAAATGAATGTTCCAGCGGTGTGAGACTATAATATGTTGGTGGTGCCACTGTGGCACCGCCAAGCATATTATGAGTTTCCTCATATCCACCCTTTTTATGGCAGTGAGCCTGCCATGAAAAGGGTGGTACAGAGGAAACAAAGGGAGCCCTACAGGGCAACCCGTTCTCTCGAGGTCTGGGGATGCATGCAGGGGGCGCATGGTGTGCCCTCCTGAGTGCATGTACCCCTTGTTCCTGCACGGCATGAACTTCAGAGTTCATACCATGCAGGAACGGGCATTGGCACTGCTATTGTGGTGACTTTCTAAGAGGCACCACCATGGGACCAGTAAAGAACCACCTGCCAAACCAGGAGAAAATTCCTAATCTAGTGGCTGGTAGGTGATTAAGTATGGCAGAGTGGCCTGCTTCCACACCACCAAACTCATAATCAGACCGTAAGTCCTTTGACTCTTCTAATGGGCCATGCTAATTACTCTGCTGCCCAGCAGAGGTAACAAAGACCTCTAAACACAAAAGGAGCAATTATCAGAGACCCTTGACCCTGTTTCCAGGCAGGTCGCTCCCAACGCTGTGCAGTTCCACCTGACTGCGCCCGTGCTCCTGTGACCAGCCGCTTCTTCTGAGGGTGTTTGAGGCCCGCCTCCACGCTCAGGCTACCACCTTCGCCTCATCCTGGTGGCCAGTGGTAGGCCTTAGGTTTGCTCTGTGCCCGCTCGCTTTTTGCCTTTGACCGCTGTTTTTGGATTGCTTTTTGTATTGCTTTGTGACTGTATTTGCCTTGTGCCACTTGTTCCCAGCCTTTGCCTGTGCTTGTTTCCACCCTCTGTGCCCGTTCCCTCGCCAATCCCGATTCCCGCCGCTGTGTCCACTGCGGCCCCACCCCATTGCTCTGTGCCAGCTCGCGTTTGGCCTGTGACCGCTGGTTTTTGTATTTCTTTTTGTATTGCTTTGTTACTGTATTTGCCTTGTGCCACTTGTTCCCTGCCTTTGCCTGTGCTTATTTCCTCCCTCTGTGCCCGTTCCCTCACCGATCCCGATTCCCGCCGCTGCTTCCCCTGCCCCCCGCCCTCCCGCCCTCATTGGTCCACTCCCCCACCCAGCTGCTCCTCCCTCCCACCTCCCCTTCTTATGGCAGCCGCTGTATGGCAGTGAGAGCGACCCTTGACCCTGTTTCCAGGCAGGTCGTTCCCCACGCCGCTCAGCTCCACCTGACTGCGCCCATGCTCCTGTGACCAGCCGCTGCTTCTGAGGGTGTTCGAGGCCCGCCTCCATCCGCAGGCGACCAACTGCGCCTCATCCCTGATGGCCAGTGGTAGGCCTTAGGTTCGCTCTGTGCCAGCTTGCTTTTTGCCTGTGACCACTGTTTTTGGATTTCCTTTTGAATTGCTTTGTGACTGTATTTGCCTTGTGCCACTTGTTCCCTGCCTTTACCTGTGCTTGTTTCCTCCCCCTGTGCCCGTTTCCTCGCCGATCCCGCTCCCCGCCTCGGCGTCCCCTGCCGTCCCGCCCCGGACCCCATTGCTCTGTGCCCGCTCGCGCTTGGCCTCTGACCGCTGTTTTTTGTATTGCTTTTTGTATTGCTTTGTGACTGTATATGCCTTGTGCCACTTGTTCCCTGCCTTTGCCTGTGCTTGTTTTCTCCCTCTGTGCCCGTTTCCCTCGCCGATCCCGCTCCCCGCCGCTGTGTCCCCTGTGAATAGAATATAGGATTGTAAATAGGATTGTAAATAGCAAGAGAATTTTTTCTAAATCAAAGCATATAGGGAAAAAAACTAAATCTGTATAAAAAAGTTTGCTTTAGTGGTATTCTTACGTTATTTTGACACCGGGACCTTTGTGTGTTTGTGAGATAAGGTTGGATAGTGTGAATGGGTTATGAATGGTTGGCCAAGAATGTGTTCAAACTTATGGTGTGTCAGTCACAAATTTAATTGTAAACGTATTGTATATAATTGTATATAGTCTTTATGTTTCATTTGTATTTTCATGCACAAGTAATCATGAGAAAAATGTAACGATGTCTAAAAAAGTGTAATAAAAGTGTATTTTTGCAATTCAAAAGCAGGTTATTATGTTATGTTCATAAGACCACCCCCTTTTCAAACAATAGTTAGAATTTAGAGTCCAAGCACTGGCAGTTGTGTTGTTCGATAATATTAGGTTCGCTCTGTGCCAGCTCGCTTTTTGCCTGTGACTGCTGTCTTTGGATTTCCTTTTGATTTGCTTTGTGACTGTATTTGCCTTGTGCCCCTTGTTCCCTGCCTTTACCTGTGCTTGTTTCCTCCCCCTGTGCTCGTTCCCTCGCCGATCCCGCACCCCGCCTCGGCGTCCCCTGCCGCCTCGCCCCCACCCCCATTGCTCTGTGCACGCTCGCGTTTGGCCTCTGACCGCTGTTTTTTGTATTGCTTTTTGTATTGCTTTGTGACTGTATATGCCTTGTGCCACTTGTTCCCTGCCTTTGCCTGTGCTTGTTTCCTCCCTCTGCGCCCGTTTCCCTCGTCGGTCCCGCTCCCCGCCGCTGTGTCGCTTGCGGTCCTGCTGCCATTATTCCACTCCCCCCACCCAGCCGCTCCTCCCTCCCACCTCCCGTTCTTATGGCGGCCGCTTCGCGGCAGTGAGAGCGACCCTTGACCCTGTGTCCAGGCAGGTTGCTCCCCACACCGCCCAGCTCCACCTGACTGCGCCAGTGCTCCTGTGACCAGCCGCTGCTTCTGAGGGTGTTCGAGGCCCTCCTCCACTGGCAGGCTACCACCTGCGCCTCATCCCTGGTGGCCAGGGGTAGGCCTTAGGTTTGCTCTGTGCCCGCTCGCTTTTTGCCTGTGACTGCTGTTTTTGGATTGCCTTTTGTATTGCTTTGTGACTGTATTTGCCTTGGGCCACTTGTTCCCTGCCTTTGCCTGTGCTTGTTTCCTCCCTCTGCGCCCGTTCCCTCTCCGATCCCGCTCCCCACCACTGCGTCCTCTGCGGCCCGCCCCCATTTCTCTGTGTGCCCGCTCGCGTTTGGCCTGTGACCGCAGTTTTTGTGTTGCTTTTTGCATTGATTTGTGACTGTATTTGCCTTGTGCCACTTGTTCCCTGCCTTTGCCTGTGCTTGCTTCCTCCCTCTGTGCCCGTTCCCTCGCCGATCTCGCTCCCCGCCGCTGCGTCCCCTGCAGCCCCGCCCCCGCCCCCATTTGTCCACTCCCCCACCCAGCTGCTCCTCCCTTCCACCTCCCCTTCTTATGGCGGCCGCTGGCGTGCCAAAGGCAAGCCCGTCTGTGCCCGTCCGAGCCTGGACCGCGCCCAGCGCCAGACCCCTGGCCCCCGGAGACACCTCTGCACCCGACTGCACTACGATGGCAGCACCCTCCACGCACTGAACCTCGGACGACAACACGCCTGCTACCGGGCCACACCAAAGTGCACACACGTGTCCTTCACCTGCCGGAACTGCAGCTTCACCAGGATCCAGCCTGCCAAACCATTAAGCAAAGATCCCACCCACTTCCAATGCATCCTCCTCAACACCTGCTCCGCTCGCAAACACGCCATTGAACTCTGGGACCTCCTCGACTCAACCACCCTCGATGTCACCTTCCTGACGGAGACCTGGCCGAACATCACCTCAGCACCAGACATTGCCATAGCCATCCAAGACGGCTACAAGATCTGCCGCAGAGACTGCACCAACGGAGTTGGAGGGGGTATCGCCATTGTCCACAAGAACCATCAGAGTCTCGACCAACACCGACGACACACTCAATACCGCCGAGCACCTGCACTTCCAGATACACACCGACCTCAACACCACCCGCAGAGGAACCCTCGTCTACCGACCACCCAAGCCCGACCACAGTTCAGCGACTCCATCGCCGACCTCATCAGCACCCACAGCCTCACCTCTATGGACTACATCCTCCTCGGGGACCTGAACTTCCACCTCGAGGACAACAACAATGCCAACACCACTGCCCTAATGAACAACCTCGCCAACCTCGGACAGCTCGTAACAACACCCACCCACGCCGCTGGACACACGCTTGATCCCATCTTCTCCGCAAGTCCCCACATCTCCTTCAACCACTCCACCGAACCCCACTGGACCGACCACAGATGCGTCCACTTCACCATCAGGAAACCCACGACGCACCACCGCACCCAACAGATGCCACGCCACTGCTGGGGCAAGGTCACAGAAGACCAACTGACCAACACCCTCGCCCTGAGACCACCCCCTGACCCCACCTACCCCGACACCACCGCCCTCAACCTCAAACAGTGGATCAAGGACTGAGCCGACACCCTAGCTCCACTCAGGACCCCCGCCACCAACCACTCCAGCAAAAAATCTACATGGTTCACCGAAGACCTCCAGGCCTCCAAGCGCACCTGTCAAAAACTGGAGAAGAACTGGCTCCACAAACGAACACCAAACAGCTATACGGCCCACAAGATCGCCACCCGTAGACACCACCAACTCATCAGGACCGCCAAGAGGACCACCTTCAAGGACCGACTGGACAACAACGCACATAACAGCAAAGAGCTTTTCAGCATCTTGAAAAAGCTCTCCAACCCCAGCTCCAACACCAACGACATTCCCCCTTCCCAAGACCTGTGCGACTCGCTGGCCACCTTCTTCCACCGCAAGATCACCGACATCCACAACAGCTTCAACGCCACATCCACCGCTGAGCCCACCACCCCTGCAACCAACATCCGCACCAGCCGGCTGACCGCCTGGTCCAACGTCAGCGACGAAGACACCATCAAGACCATGAACTCCACCCACTCCGAAACCCCGTCTGACCCATGCCCACACCACGTCTTCAACAAAGCCAGCACAGCCATCGTCCCCCACCTCCGGAAAACGATCAACATCTCCTTCGAGACAGCAATCTTCCCGGAAAGCTGGCTTCCGTAGCAACCACAGCACCAAATCCGCCCTCATTGCCGCCACCAACGACATCAGGACCCTGATGGATAAAGGAGAAACAGCCGCCCTCATTTTCTGGACTTTTCAGCCGTCTTCGCCACGGTCTGCCACCGCATCTTAACAGCACGCCTCCATGATGCCGAAATCCAAGAGGAGGCCCTGGCCTGGACCACATCCTTCCTCTCCAGCAGAACCCAGAGCGTACGCCTCCCACCATTCTGCTCCAAGACAACCGAGATCATCTGCGGCGTACCTCAAGTATCCTCTCTCAGCCCAACACTGTTCAATATCTACATGGCTCCACTCACCCACGTCACCCGTCAGCACAGCCTCAACATCATCTCCTGCGCTGACGACACCCAGCTGATCATCTCCCTCACCGAAGACCCTCTCACCACCAAAGCCAACCTCCACAGGGGTATGAAGGCCGTCACTGAATGGATTAAGGACAGCAGGCTGAAGCTGAATTCTGACAAGACGGAGGTTCTCATCCTCAGCTCACCCCCTCAGCCTGGGATGACTCCTGGTGGCCTACCTCGCTGGGAACAGCCCCAGCACCCACCAACCACGCACGCAACCTGGGGGTCATCCTAGACTCGCCCCTCTCCATGATCAAGCAGGTCAACGCCGTCTCCACATCCTGCTTCAACACCCTCCGAATGATCCATAGGATCTTCAACTGCATCCCCTCTGAATTGAGAAAAACCGTCACCCAGGCCCTTGTCACCAGCAGGCTGGACTACGGAAACGCCCTCTATGCAGGAACAACAACTAAGCTCCTTAGACGGCTGCAACGCATCCAGAACGCCTCGGCACAACTGGTCCTCGACATCCCCCGACGCAACCACATCACCCCCACCTGAGAGACCTACACTGGCTCCCCATCAACAAGAGGATAACCTTCAAACGACTCATCCACGCACACAAAGCCCTACACAACACTGGACCAACACACCTCAACGGACGACTCAGCTTCTACACCCCCACCCGCAGCCTCTGCTCAGCCAGCCTCACCCTCGCCACGGTCCCACGCATCCGGAAAACAACCGCCGGCGGCAGATCCTTCTCCCACCTCACCACCAAGACCTTGAACACCCTCCCCACCAACCTACGACAGACCCAAGACCTGCTGACCTTCAGAAGACTTCCCAAGACCTGGCTCTTAGATCAGTAGCAGCCACCCTCCCCCCCCCCCTCAGCACCTTGAGACCCTCACGGGTATGTAGCGCGCTCTACAAATTCGTTGATTGATTGACTGATTAATTGACCCAGTTCCTAGCAGAGGAAAGGGGCGTGTGGGACATTTGTATCTGATAATTAGCTTCTCTTGCTGTTTCTGGGCTGGACAGCCCAAGCTTACTAGAGCAAAGACAAGGGGCCAGAACCTCCGAAGCCAAAACAGTAAGGACTCACCTTTAATGTTTTGGTAGGAAAGGATCTGGAAGATATGTCAGTTTGGTGCAGCTGAGGCCCTCAGAAGATCTCTTTCCCCCCTGCACAACGGAGAGACAGTGAGGAATTCCCTGGACCTGGGAGGCACCGATGGTGGAAAGCATGCCCAGCTGGAAAGAGAAGCCACCTGATGCCCTGCAAAGATGCTCTAATTATTTTGTCACTCACTGTCCCCCAGCACTAGAAGGGTCTCTCCAGGGCCATGGGTGCTCGTCCTCATATGCCCAATGACTCTATTAGGGGAAAGACCAATGCCTGCCCACAGGCGCCCTGAAAGACATTCAGGAGGCTTTGGGGCCTGGGGAGTGTGAGCAGGAGGGTGCTTTGCGGACTGGTTGCAGGGGTGTTGAACACAATTCCCCCACCAGCATGAGAGGAGCGCCAGGAGCCAAGCAGAGGAGAATGTATGGTGCACGGAGCCGTACAATCTTGATTCCCATAGAATGCACCCATTTAGAGGTCAGAAGACCTATTAGAAGACTATTGAAAGCTAGGCCTGCACACTAGGAACCAAAGGAACACAGCATGAAGAAAAATGGCTCACCAGGCCAATAATATATGCCTCATTGTGCTTTTTTAAATCCCAAACAAAGAAAATGAGCACGTGCTCTCCACAGTGTATCTGTTCAAAACCCCCGGGGAAGAATCAAGGCCCGTGAATCAGCACATCTTTATTTATTTAGTTTTTTGCATGCATGGAGCTTCCCTCCTTGAGCCATCTTTTGGTCACGCAGACCCAATCCTCCTGGTCCCAATGCAATGAAGTCCTGGGGACTTCATCCCTGGGACAAAGACCAGAAGAGGCTCCAAGCACAGCCTCACCAATCGTTATGCCTGTGACTGGAGATGAATAGGGGAGGTCCAGCCACACAAAGACAGGCTTCTCCCACCACGAGAGAGGAAACACAAATACCAGCTTTGTCGCGCCTCAGCTGAGGTATTCACACTAGCAGTGAGTTGATGGGGCAGCCTGGATTGGCCTCATTGCTCTGCTCCCCCCTATGCCTACCAGCACATGGGTGCCGAGTGGGCACAGCACCGTGGATTATCAAGGTTAGAAAAAGGAAACAAAACAAAAAGGATGGCATGCAATACCAGAAAAAACTTCTAAAGCAGCTGGAGACCCACTCACTTAATATTCGCTGCTCCAGCATGGAGTGCCCCATAAGACCCTGTGGGCCTAGCATTTGAATATTTTCTTTTGCTTGTGGTACCACAAAGAGGGGCAGGTGAACCTCCAACTTGGGGCAAAAGTATTGTGGGGGGATGCTGAAGTTTCAGCAGCCCTCCCCATGCCACAATTCTCCGGAAACATTACAATTATATCCCCAAAACAGGTTATCAATAACCTAAGCACTCTCGGAGCTGGAAATTTTGCTCAGAGGCTCGGGAGTGCTGGCAATCCATGTGGTTGGTTCTATGGCTACATGGTGGGGCTTGAAATAAGTGAAGAATAACTCAGACACACATGTTAATTGTTAATTTTACTGTAGATGTTTTACTGATAAACACAGCAATGTTTATGAGGTTATTGTCACCATAAATTTTAATGGTGACGCACTGGTAAATCATAACATTTGGTTGTTAATATTACTTTGATGAGGCCCTGACAAAGCCACAATGCCAGTAGGCCTGTCTTATATGTATGAATGTAGTCCCCTCGATAATGCCATAAAGTCTGCCTTATGTCTAAGGACACCACTTTTTAATGTGTTGTTGCATTTAGTATAGGTGAACGGCATTGTGATTATGGGGTTCAGAACCCACTGGGGTGGTATGTAGGTGTAACCAAAGTGCAAGCGCAAAGTGATGTTGTGGTGCCCCTGAGTGATGCGGTGGTGGTGCGATAGATAGAGTGAAGGCGATAGATAGCTAGAGGGAGGACGAAAGGTAGATAGAGTGAGGGCGATAGATAGATAAATAGAGTGAGGGCGATAGATAGATAGAGAGATAGAGATAGATAGATAGATAGATAGCGATAGATAGATAGCGATAGAAAGCTAGATAGCGATAGATAGATAGCGATAGATAGATAGCGATAGATAGATAGCTAGATAGATGCCGATAGATAGATAGATGGCGATAGATAGATAGAGGGCGATAGATAGATAGAGGGCGATAGATAGATAGAGGGTGATAGATAGATAGAGGGCGATAGATAGATAGATAGAGGGCGATAGATAGATAGATAGAAGGCGATAGATAGATAGATAGATAGATAGATAGATAGATAGATAGATAGATAGATAGATAGATAGATAGATAGATAGATAGATAGATAGATAGATAGATAGATAGATAGATAGATAGGAGTAAGGGCAATAGATAGATAGACAGATAGATGGCGATAGATAGATAGATGGCGATAGATAGATAGATGCTGGCTGGCTCAAGGCACTGCATTGGATTGCTATGGGATAAATCACGGAAGGAGCTACGCTGGGGCTAACAAGGCGATGCTAACTAAGTGAAGGAATTAAGAAAGAGTAAGCAGAATTTAGGACAGGAAGGTTTGTGAAGGGGCAATTAAGCAAAGACAAAACTGGAGTAAAGCAGCTTGGGCAAGAGAAAAGGAACTGCAATAGGCATGGTTGAGCAACAAAAGGGTGAAAGTGAAGATCACATTACTTTCACTGGAGCACAGCAAAGAGCGGCAGGGTATCAGTAATGGTGCAGCAGACAAGAGAGGCTCCGAAGCTGTCTTTCGTTCCAGCACGAGCCCATCTCCCTCAAGCTGCTGAAACATGAGGTCATAAGATTATGATGAAACTTCCGGATGGACCCTTGGGGCTCACAAGAGCACGTAGCCACCAAGCCTTGGCCTGCTATATGCAATAATGAGCTCTCGGTGTGGGCAACTCCTAGTGGTGGTTGTTTTCATGGGCATTCATTAACAAAGCTGAAACCAGGCCAGCTCAGCAGGCCACGAGGATAATGGAGCACCACAAAACAAAATAACACAACAGGCAGGCTGCAAAGTCTGACTCTCATGGACGAGGTGCCTTCTATTGTTTTCAGGGCCTGTATTGTTGATTAGCACTGTCTGGCAGCAAACTGTATTTCCTGCTGCTGCGCCCACCCAAACGACCCCTCAACACTCCAATGCTTGCTGACAGTGTGGCTGTCCACTGCAACAACGGGTACAAGACGTTTTCACCATTGCGGAATTTGATTCCCATCTAGATTACCAACGGCCAGCCCAATGGACAGTTTGGGTGATGCAGAGTCATTTTTGACTCGAGTGTCAGCTTCTCAAAGTGCCCCACCCAGCCCTCTAGTTAAGAGAACCACACCTATGTGGGTAGAATGCCCCATTTGGCCCGGCAGATTTCATGGCTGCACATGTAACAAGCGGTGTCTCCTCGTTCTCCATCTATTACTCTGGCAGCTAGGTGATGAACTCGAAATAGCTCCCATTTACGATGCGATTCTAAAGCCTTTGGTTGCTGCTTGGACTGGAAAGCAGACAACGTGCAGGCGCTGCTGAATGCGTCCCAGTGTTAAATCATTCCTACCGTTATGGAGCCTTGCAGGCTGCGCAACCGAACTTCAATACCCAGAATGGAGTGCGGGGTTGCGCCGGTGAATGCGGAAGTAAGAGGCGGTCTTTGAAATTGACCTGTTTATGTAAATAGCTTCCTAACTATAATCCTTAAGAGGAACTAAGGAAGGAGGGTTAGAGATAGACAGGCAATTGAGAGGCAGCGACCTAGAGGGGAGTGAGTCGGGGGAGAGACTGACAGCAAGAGGAAGGGCTGAGAGAAGAGAGGGCAAGGGGGATAGAATTAGATGAAAGACACAGGAGAAGGGCTTGGAAGTGCTGGGGAGGGAGGGCGAAGAGAAGGTAGACTAGAAAAGAGTGGCAGAGGTTAAAGGAGCAATACGGGCAAGCGTAATAATTGAAAAGTGATTGACAGGATAATACGAACACTCTGAAGACTAACGGTAGAAATGTAACGGTGGAAGCACTGGCAGTGGGAATACGTGCAGGCATGGCAGCAAGCTAGGAAGAGACAGGGACTGCCAAGGAGTAATAGAGACGCCCCGACTCGAGTTCCTTGGACTCATCGGTGACAGAAAGAGAAACTTTGAGACTAACAGCAAGAGTGACAGTCGAGGATTAGCAGTGCCTGCTCCCGATCAGAAAGTGAGAATTATCACAGCATGAGGCCCCAAAGTAATAATTATCACAGCATGCCGAGAGGCGCCCCATGCTGCTGGAGCACTCAACTGCGCATTAATTATAGTTGAGTGCTCCAGCAGCCTGGGGCGCCTGTTGACATGCTGTGATAAGTGGGGTCTCATGTTGTGATAATTGTAACTTGCGGCGCCTGACGTGCTGCGCATTAATTAACGCGCACAAGCTGTTCCATCCACTGTGAAGCGCGTTCACAGACCTGAATCGGCTCGTGCCCATACTAGAATCGGCTCATGCACAGGTCTGTCTCCAGGTCTGTCTCACTTGGAGGCAAACACGGCGACTATAAGTCTTGTTGGCGGCAGCGTTTCACGCAGCAACGCCAGCGAGACCTAAAAATGATGCTCTCCTTTCACCTTGTGAATGAACTTCAGATTTCAGGTGAATGTTTAATAGTAAGATAGCAAGGAACATGTTTTTGAAGAAATAATTTCACCGATGAGGAGCAAAAGACGTATGTTAATTTAGATACATGTACTTTCCTGAGGATGCGATTACAGTGAAAAAAGAGCAGGGACAGAGAGAAGTGACAATTTGAAAGAAGAGAAAAACTTTTTTAGTTCGAACTTACCAGACAGCCCAAGCTGTTTTGTTGCAAAAGTCATAAAGTAGGCTTACCAAGAATATATGGGGCTTCCAGACCACCGATTGCTTATTATTCATTGGCCTTATTGTCACTCTCATTTGAATGCTTTAATGGTTTTTCTTATCCGGGCAAGTCCATCTTGTGTTTGTCTCTGTCTTGGAGCATGGCCTCTTTACCATCATTTTAACAAGATGGCTTCTATCCTTACAATGTTCATTTTTAGGGACTTTTTTCTTATTTGTTAAGTACTCTATGAGAGTGCATGTGTTCTATACCTTGTGTGTTTCATCCCAAATGCGAACTCCTGTTCTCAGTTTTTTTATCTTGTGTAATTCTCCCTTTCCCATTGTCCCCTGTGTCTTTTTTGCTTTGCCCTTGTGTGTGTCTCCTCTGCTCCCGGTATTCGGTCACTTTCATCTTTTTCTAGTGCTCTTGTGTGCTTCTTCCCTGTCCACATGCTTTTTGTTCTTCTCTCCATGTTTGCTTCTTCCCCCATTATGCTCTCTGCCGTGTGCAATGTTTTTTGCTTTGTTGCTCCCGTCTGCTTTCCCATTCACTCCTCCATTTCCCCATTGAGTCCTTTAAAAAAACAAAAAATCGTTCTAAAAAATCGTATTTTTTCTGTAGTTAAGTGGTATTGCCATCTTTGATGAGTACTTTAAAAAAAATGAAAGCAAATGGTGCCTGTATCATTGCGCAGATGCCCGCATGTGTCACGATGTAAGCGTGTGCAAGTGAAATCATGCAGCTGGCATTAACAGTCACATAATTTAATCTAGTATTTTATTTTAATGATGCTGCAGATAGCCCAATGTTGTACGGGAGCGCCAAAGTTATTGGCAAAGCCATTAGGTTCCAAAGGGAAGAATGATACATGGACACTGGCATAAAAGCAGAGCACACCCAAATCACTTTGGCAAGCTCAATTACACCATGGATCTACTACTATTGCAGCTCGAAGAACCTAGGATATGTCCACCACCGCCACTGCGACTGCCATCACCACCACAGTTCGGTACAAAAGGGGGTGGTGATGGACGGAGCATCTGAATCAATCAAACACTCACACCTAGTCAAAAGATCTAGGGTGGCGTGATGTCCAAAAAAACGATGGATTTAGGCCCAGATCTTTGTACTGGGGTGAATGTAAGACATTGTTCTGCATTCTGTCCATGAACTGTGTTTTTTGCAATTTTCACCCCGAGTGGGCTGGGTATGCTCAGACGTGAGTCCCAGGCTCTCCACATCACTGGAGTCAAGCTATCCAGGCTGAAGATGGCTGATAGCCAGAAACCGGTCCTTGGATGCTTGATTCCGGTCTAGGAAAGACATGGCTTGGTAGTTCGGGCTGGACTGTTCCCATGAGGCACAGGGTCAAGGCTGATTTGCATATAGCTAGTGTCTGACCTAGGGTGGCGTGGAGTGCAAAAAAACGATGGATTTAGGCCCAGATCTTTGTACTGGGGTGAATGTAAGACATTGTTCTGCATTCTGTCCATCAACTGTGTTTTTTGCAATCACCACCACAGAGGCAGCGTAGGTGAAGGGAGTGGACATACTGCTAGAGGATTACCCTCAATGACTTCAGGGAGGAGGAGGTCATTATCCATTACTGGCTCAGGAGGGAGTCCATTGTTCACCTCTTGCACCAGATAGCACCAAGGCTGCAGACAACATTGTAGCACACCACCAACATACCAAGCCAAACCAAGCTACTGGCTGTCCTCCACATGCTGGCATCTGAAACTTTCCAACCCAGCACAGCCAGAGTGGCAGGAGTATCTAAGGCATCCTTCTCAAGGTTTCTCCACTCGGTCCTGGTTGCCATCTTAAGCTTTACACCCCAGTACCAGTACTTCCCCAACACGGCACCCCAACAAAAGGAGAACAGGCAAGGCATATATGCCATTGCAGGATTTTCAGATGTGTTGGGGGCAATGGACTGCACCCATGTGGAACTTGTGCCTCCAGCGACAACATCACACATCTATCGCAACAGGAAGCACACCTACTCAATGAATGTGCAGGCAATTGTGGACCATTTGGGCCTCTTCATAAACATCCTAGTGATGCACCCTGGTAGTGATCATGACTCCTTCATCTTCCAGCATTCCACCATCAATGAGAGCTGTCAGAATGAGACCCATGAGAATGGTCTACTGGCTGGAAAGTACTTCTCAAGCACATCACAGACCACATAGCAGTCAATTAAGTAGGAATACATTGACATATCAGTATTGGGTTGAATGAGACAGTGCATACGTTGTTGGTGTGGGTCTACATACTTGCGCCAAACTATATGACATATGTGCAAAACAATCCTAAAAGTCACACATGTCAAGACTGCCTACGCCACTGCAGGCCAAATGTACAAGTGAACTGTGCTGATGGAGTATCACTTCTGATGATGCTTTGGTGGAGCGCCTCACCAAATCATATAATATCAATGTCACAATGCAAAGTCTGCCTGCATGACATTGCATGGCCACCTAGTTACGCAGTAAGGCAGGTCACAGCAAAGTGCAGCATTCATTCCCCCTACATTAAGGATGTGTACCATAGGCCTTGCAGTGGCCTTTCCCATGCAGCACCCATGAAGAGCTCATACATTTCCACACATCCTATGTTCAGGGACCCTGGGACTGTGTGCAAATGGTGTGCCTTCCAAGGGGAGCTAAATGAGGATACATAATATATGTCACTTTGTCATATTCAAATACTATTTTTCCTGCATTCCGCGGGAAACATAGAAGGAGGAACTTGCATAGATTGTGTGATTTTCTATGCTGGAATGTGTCCCTTAAAGCATGATGACATATGAGTACACTAATTTGACACACGAGCTCCATGGTACAAGGGGGGTTGTTGACTCTAGTCACTGCCATGTGATGGTGTGTATGTTGACTAATCGTGGATGCACTTTATGTTAGGAAAAAGGCTCATTTCACCCTTCACTTCGGATGTAGGTCAGTGCAGTCATATTACATCCATTGCTGCCCAGTGGCAACAACTGCTAAATGAGAGAGGAATATAGTTGGAAGGAGCACACTTCAAACATATATTCGCTTTTAAAAGCAATACAAGATGCTACATTCTTATCACAAATTTGTGAAAAAACAACACAATAACATTTATATACAATAAAACATTACACAAATTACACAAACCACTATATCATTCATTTAAGGCCCCAGACTCTGCATCAAGCTGCAGCCTGATTCACAGACTACATCTCCTTTGACAGCAAACGGCACAGTTATCATGGAATAATGTGCCTGTCTTAGAGCAATTTTGTACAGATTCTGCCAGAGCAGCCACAAAACCCTGGACATTGAGTCAAGTGGAAAATTTAGCCTAAACTGTCCACAAGCAGTGTGGCAATGTAGCATAGTCAGTCTACCAGTTGCACTGTTCAGTGCAAGAATAATACATATCTCAAACCTCTAGTGTACTGTCGTCATAGTGCACACTGATCACTCTCATGTGTACTCTATCATGTCCCACATTGATATCCACTCACTAACTTTCCATGGCAGTACACATTGAACAACATTTACTCCAACTCTAAATGCCAAATATGTGCGACTGAAGTACGTCACAATACATGCTCCATTTATGTGTTGTGAAATCAGACAGGTATCTGTTCAGGAATGGCAATAGAAGTCAATTGAAAAAACTTTCAACAGGATCCCCCTTGAACACAGGAAAACCGCCACCCACGCCCTCATCATCAGCAGACTAGACTACGGCAACGCACTCTACACTGGGATCAACAAGAACCTCACCCGCAAACTCCGGAATGCCACCGCCAGACTGTCCTCAACCTACTGAGTCACTGCAACATCACCCAACACCTGCAGGTACTACACTGGCTCCCTGTCGAAAAAAGAATCACTTTCAAGCTCCTCACCCACGGCCACAAAGCCCTCCACAACACCGGCCCCACCTACATGAACCATCACCTCTCGTTTAACCCTGGGCTAAGTACTTCGCTACGCCCACGGAGTGGGCGTGGTGTTGCCGCCTACTTCGCCCTTTGCGAAGTAGGCATAGCAGACAACACTACGCCCACTCTGTGGGCGTAGCGAAGTTGCCCACCACCGCCTCCCTCCCGCCCTCCCTAAATACTTAAATTACCTTTTTAAAATGAATAAAAACCACTTACCTTGTCCGCTGCGTCCCTGGGGCTCCCTCTTGTAATCGCGCTGCCGTTTCGGATACTAATGCGCATGCGCGGCCGCCCAAAATACGGTTTATCACGAACTATGACTGCCAGGCGTGGAAGCTGCGACAAGGTCTGGGAAAGTACTGGGACATATTAAGGCTGGACAAAGACTTGAAGGAATTCATTCACGAAACTCCCTCATTGACCTTTCGAAAGGCTAAATCCTTAAAGGATGCACTAAGTACTACATTAATTAAGGAACACCAAAAGTCCAACACAATACAGGGATTTTTTCCTTGCCACAAGTGCAAAGCATGCAAATACAACCATAATTGCAAAAAATTGAAGTTATCAAAAGAACGAAGTGCACATAAAATAATCAAACACCTTACCCGCAAGACGGAATATGCTATTTATGCACTGCAATGCCCGCGCAATACATTTTATATTGGATGTACCACAAAGCAAGCTAAACTGAGAATCCTAGAACATCAAAGGGCAATTAAGAATGTAAATCAACAGTATCCAGTTGCTAGACACTTTGCGGAGGAACACAAAAAAATCCAAATCTAATGAAATTTTACATACTGGATTGTGTGGAGAACAGGGAGAGAGGAGGTAATAGACGGCTGGAATTAAGAAAGCTGGAATCAAAATATATTATTAAGTACAACACAATGCAACCCATGGGACACAACCTGGGGGAGGAATTAGCTATTCACCTACAGAATTGAAATTGTCATTTAAGGTAAAGGTGTGTCAAGTAGCCGCTGTTTGCTCTGTAACTGTATTCTTGTGTTTTTAACATGATTTTAACTTAGGAAGCATGGGATCTGACATAGGTAATTCTGCTAAAGTAGCAATGTCTTTCTTGATTACAGGAACTGGAAGGATAATCAATAATAATGGATACATTGATTTGCCCACTGGGGCACGATATTGGCATTCAATCATACAGCAATGTGTGAAGCATCTTTTGAAATAAAAGGACAATTGCCCACATGGGCAATACTTGGACTTTCAAGATAATGTGCAAATCGAAAAAATAAGAAACAGTACAAGATGCAAACAATGATTGCCGGTGTGAACTATCATTAGCCTTGAGCCCACTGGGGCTAAATGTACACTGTTTTTCCATGTATCATAATGAGGACTTATATCCTGTTCCCATAACATTTTAAGGCATGATAATAATGCGATAGAATTGATTTGAACAATTTAAACTTTATAAGGTTCATTTATGAATTTGCGGACATTGTAGCAACGAAAATAACTTGTCTATGTCTATTGATCACGTATGAGTTTGGAACACGGTAATTTTCACTTTAAAAAGAATGGCGGTACACCTAAGCTCCACCCTTGAGCAAGAGGTCGGCTGACCTCAAAACGCGTAGGGTTTTTCTTGTGCCAAATAAACCTGAAGCACTGTTAACTATATTGGGGCCTCGACTCTGGTTGTTTTCGAGCAAAGAAAAAGTGGACCAGGAGTGCTGCATAATATTTAGGGGCTGGCAAACCCCGTCGAGTGCCCGCCGTTTAAAGCGGCAGAAGCACGCCATCTGTGTGTGTATATATATATATATATATAAATTCACAGAAAAAACCATAGGTTATAGACCATATATAGTTAGGAATTTGCATTTACAAAACCTTGAAAATTCAATGAAAAAACCATAGGTTATAGACCATATATAGTTAGGGATTAGCATTTAAAAAACCTTATTTTATTTGCACAAAACCATTGAAATTCCATATATAGTTAGTTGCACTAACTATATATCGCGGACCCGCAATCCACTGCTAATGATGTCACATATTACATCATTCATGACATGGTCAGTGACATCACTGATGACATCACTGATGACATCTCAAATGACATCACTGATGACATCACTGATGACATCTCAAATGGCATCACTGATGACATCACTGATGACAACACCCAGTGACTGTATGTTTCTGTAAAGTTAAAATATGTCTTACATATTGAAGAATGAGTGGATGTATAAGTGTCTGGATGAAGGATTTAGTAGGTGCATGACTGACTGTATGAGAGAATGATTAAATGTGTCTCACTGAGTGCATGGGTTAGTGATTAAAGTGTCTTAACCCCTTCCGTGCGGGCGGTTTTCCCCGCCCATGCTGACTCCGCCTTGCGCGGGCGGAGTCATGACGGAACGGTTCCGTCATCCGCACAGCTCACCCGTAGTGCATGACGGAACCGTTCCGTCAGCAGCATGGAAGGGGTTAATTTGGCAATCATTATTTATGTTGTTCTGTAAACTGCTGCATGTTTAAATCAGTAGCTATATCAGAAACTATATGGGTTATTGAATGGTTGCCCAAGTATTTGTATGGGAGACTGAGTATGTGTGTGGGTGGCTGGGAGGTGTATAACTCTGTGCATAGATGTGTGAGCAGTTGATTCCCTAGGTGTATGGGTTCAAAAGTGCATGTAGAAACAGCTGTATGGACAGTTGACTGTGTGCATGAGTATATTGGTGAGTGAATGGATATCTCAGTGCTACATGTCAAAGTAAGTACATATGTAAAACACACTCCATGTGAGAGTTGACATATATAAATAACTGAACATAAGAGCCAGTGAATGTGAGAGTGGCTGTATGAATCATTGTGAACTTGTATCAAGGATTGTATAAGAGAGTAAATATGTGTTAGTATATGTTTGAATAAGTAAGGTGTGTATAACTGTATAGTTGAGGAAATGGAGATGTGATTGATTCTTTGCATGACTGACTAGGTGTGTGAGTAACTCCATGGATGTGTGACAGTCTGTGAGTGCCTGTTTACACTGAGTGTATCTATGGTTATATTAGAGTCTGAAGATGTATTATCACATAAATGATATCATCAGTGATGTAATCAGTAATGTCAAATGAGATGTCAGTGATGTCATCAGTGATGTCATTTGAGATGTCATCAGTGATGTCATCAGTGATGTCATTTGAGATGTCATCAGTGATGTCACTGACCATGTCATGAATGATGTAATATGTGACATCATTAGCAGTGGATTGCGGGTCCGCGATATATAGTTAGTGCAACTAACTATATATGGAATTTCAATGGTTTTGTGCAAATAAAATAAGGTTTTTGAAATGCTAATCCCTAACTATATATGGTCTATAACCTATGGTTTTTTCATTGAATTTTCAAGGTTTTGTAAATGCAAATTCCTAACTATATATGGTCTATAACCTATGGTTTTTTCTGTGAATTTCATTGGTTTTTTAAAAGCTAATATCTATAGCTGTAAAATATATTCTTTATTAAGTGACGTATCACGTAGCCCGTGAGACGCCTCATGATGCATCGCATAACCGTGACGTATCGTCTCTGCAGCGCAAACCAAACCCAAAACGTAAGCGCGCCAGAACACGCTTAAAGATATATATATATTTTTTTAACCTTAATTAGACAAAATCCACACGTGCACATATCACAAACGTTCAAAAAACACAATATGTCGGACTCCCGTTACGCTGCCGGTTAACTGCCCGGTTAACGTACCAGGAAGCACCTTTACCGCGAAAAATCGCAATTTTTTTTTTCTTTTGCCCCGCAGGGAACTTTAATAGCCCCCTCATCAATCCCAGGTGTTCAGGAGGGGTCTGCCTTACCCCTTTCATTCATTTACACCTTTTTTTTTCCACCTCTTGTCTCTCGATCCCACAGAGAGACAATATGGCGGCCGCTCCAGACTGTTTACAATGATAACAGCCAATCAGCTTCTCTACAGCGAAAAAATCGGATTTTTTGTTGTTGTTTTTTTTGGCCCCGCGTGGCTTTATAATATCCCCCTCATCAATCCTAGGGGGTCAGAAGGGGTCTACCTTGCCCTCTTTCCTTCATTTCCCCTTTGTTTTGGCCTCCTCTTGTCTCTCGATCCTACCGAGAGACAAGATGGCGGCCGCTCCGGACTGTTTACAATGTTGACAGCCAATCAGCTACTCCTCAGACTCCCGTTACACTGCTGGTTAGCTTCCCGGTTAGCTGCCCGGTTAGCTGCCCGGTTCGCGTACCAAGACGCGTCTCTACGGCGAAAAAATCGGAATGTTTTTTTTTTTTTTTGGGCCCCGCGTGGCTCTATAATATCCCCCTCATCAATCCTCGGGGGTCAGAAGGGGTCTACCTTGCCCCCTTTCCTTCATTTCCCCATTTGTTTTGGCCTCCTCTTGTCTCTCGATCCTACCGAGAGACAAGATGGCGGCCGCTCCGGACTGTTTAGAATGTTGACAGACACCGGAGAGCCAATCAGCTTCGCATCGCAAAGTTCCGTTACGCGAAAAGTACGCGAACCGGAGCGCTGCCCGGAGCGCTGTTACAGATATATATCTTATTTTAAACGTTAATTTCTCAAAATCCACTGAAGCACATATATTGAGACCTAGCAAAGGCACATCGGGCTAACAGTCCCTACAATTTTGCCAAGTTTCGTGCAAATCCATTCAGCCGTTCGAGCTAAAAGTGAGGCCAACCGCCCTATGGAAAAATGAATGGGAAAAACGTGTTTTGGGACCCCCCTTTTTTCTCGGCCCCCCCTTGACGACCCCCCCCAAATTTTCAGGGGCTGCTCAGAAACAAAATGTGCCATTTTCCTGAAAAATTTCAGCCAATTCCGTCCACAAACGCCAAAGTTATTAGACATAGAATTTTCAAAAGTTCCATAGAGAAAAAATCCTAACTATATATACCTACTGGCTATCGCCAGTAGGTAATATAAATATATATATATATATATATATATATATATATATATATATATATATATATATATATATATATTGACTGAAAAAAACCATAGGTTTCAGGCACTTTATAGTTAGGAATTAGCATTTAAAAAACCTTAGAAATTCACTGAAAAAACGATAGGTTTCAGCCACGTTATAGTTAGGAATTAGCATTTAAAAAACCTTAGAAATTCACTGAAAAAACCATAGGTTTCACCCATGTTATAGTTAGCTTGACATTTCTCTCACACAAAACCATTGAAATTCCCCGGTTATTGTTAGTTCAGCTAAATATAACTCGCGCACCCGCAACGCACTGCTGATGACCTCACATATTACATCACTCATGACATGATCAGTGGCATCACTCATCACATCATTGATGACATCTCAAATGACATCACTGATGACCTCACTGATGACATCATCCAGTGAATGTGTGTCTTTCTGAAAAATAAATATTTTTTATATATGTATATCTAAAGGTTGATGGAAGAATAAATGGGTAAATAAGTGTCTAAATGGATTTTTTTTGTAAACTTGATTGTATAACTGACTTATTAAGTATACCTCACTGAATACATGCATTAGTGAGTAATGTTTAAATATGTAAATATCTGTATCAGTGTCTCACTTTGTATATAAGTGACTGCATGGGTTGGTGAGTACCTACATGAGTGTCTATATGGTACTTGCTGAGGCCAAATTGAAAGCTGACAGGAAGCCAAGATCATAACTAGTATCTAAAGTAAGTCCTATGATTTCCCAGAAGAAATGGAAGGATAAGAATAGCATGAGATTGATCGTGGAGTATTCTAGCGATGCTCAGGAAATTAGGCAGAAGTGAGTTAAGAACTGGCACATACTTAGATCGGATCCCATCATTGGTAAAGACTTACCGAGGTCTCCTCTTATTACATATAGGAGAGCAAGGTCACTTAGATCTAGTGTTGTCCAAAGTCACTGTGGGAGAGATGAGAAAAGCTCGCCATTTGGTAAATTGGCGGGATTTTACCCATGCCTCAAGTGCAAACCGTGTAAAAACAGTAGAAAAGTGTCTAGTTACCTAGTACCAGGGATGAAGGAACCTAAGAAGATCAAAAGTTTAATGAACTGTAACACAAGCCACACGGTATACTGTCTTGTATGTCTGTGTGGCTTGCGGTACGTTGGGAGTACCACACATCCTACCAAGATTAGGATTTTGGAACATCTCAGGGCCATTCAGAACAAGGACCCCACATACCCAGTGGCGAGGCATTTTGAGGTGTTCCACCAAAGCAACAGAGATCTTCTCAGTTTCTACTCTATGGATCAGGTGCCTGCAGATATAAGAGGAGGGAACAGGTTACTCAAGTTACGAAGGTTGGAATCACGACACATAATTGAGAACCAAACCAAAAGACCAGGAGGTTTGAACAGCGGAGAGGAATTAGTTGTCCATTTATGAATCTCTGTATAATTTAGTGTACCATGATGCGCAACTGACATATTCTGGGTTAAGCCCATCCAGGGCTGAATTGTTTTGAAAATGTATATATCTTTAATAGCTTGCATTGTTATTTGTGTTAAGCCCATCCAGGGCATAATATTAGACAGTGAACTTTAACTGCATTTGTACCACTTAGTAATGGTGGGTTTTATGATGCAAGTAATGTGTCCTTTCTTTATGTTTAGGAACGTATGTACTTAAACTCTGCCTAATGGTGGCCCCGGCCTCTAATTGTCGAAGGCGGTTGCCGAAACTCGTCTTAGAAGTGTGTTAGTCCAATAAAGAATATTGGACTCGTCCCTGTGAGTGCTGCGTACTTTCTGTACTAATAGCTTTGGTCTGCAAGGGACCAGCGTGGTGTCCGTCACCCCACCTAAGCGGCACACACAGAGTCCCAACCATCCGTTTTTTTCTTTGTTTGACCTGCCCTTCACATCACGCTGCAATTATTTCTTGCCCGACGCGTTTCCAGGATTAGATCCTCTTCATTATGGGCTTGCAGGTTTTAGGGGTGTTATAGTTAGCTGGACATTTCACTCATACAAAACCATTGAAATTCCTCTGTTATAGTTAGTTGTACTAACTGTAACTCTCGCACCCGCAATCCACTGCTGATGATGTCACATATTACATCATTCATGACATGGTCAGTGACATCACTGATGACATCACTGATGACATCTCAAATAACATCACTGATGACATTATCCACGTGACAATCTGATACATCCCATCATACAATAGTATAGCCTTTCAACACTCATTACAAAATATGGAGTTCTATATTTGAAACCATTGACACACCATACAAGTTTCTAAAAACCTACTCAGTGATTCCTACATCTACACACACATCTAAACACTTACCTATCGATTCACTCATACATGCTAACAAAGATCAATAGAACACTATTAAATATACTTATACACCTACATCTAGATTACACACCAGCACACATCCTATTCACATATGCAGTCATCCTACTCACTTATGCAAACAATTGATCATACCTACATTTACTCAGCTACACACTTATACAAATAGCGCTTCATTTATTCATAAATATAGTAACTCATACTTAGTGTGTTATGAAATCACTATTACAAGTATACAGTTATCTATACAGTCACTCATGCAATCAATGAGACTTATGTATACTTATTTATATACAACAACTGTCACATACACTATCTTTTATTTTTTCTACTTTGTTGGACATGTACCATTGAGAAATATATTTGCTGATCACCACACCCATAAAGATATTCACTAATTCAAACAACTATTATAACACATAGTCTTAACGTCATATATCTACTGAATTAACTATTCACATATCTTTGGGCAGTCACAGATCCCTCACCGAACCACACAAACATTCACTCTCCCACATAAATAGTCAGTTAACTAAACAATAAATAATATAGACTTTCACATAGCTAGTAACTAACTGGTGCAGCAGTTTACACAAGAACTGACAAATTAATACAGATATTCACACAGTTTAGTCACTATCTAATATATTTAGTGAGACACTATAAATTAGTCAAGTAAACAGTCAATCACACTGCGACTAAATCCTCCCTCAAGATATGTATATATCCATTGATTCTTAAATGCAGAGTGGTATATATAATACATATTTAAATAACAAACCAAACCACATTTACTGCATGATGTCATCAGTGATGTCATCAGTGATGTCACAGACCATGTCATGAATGATGTATTATGTGACATCATCACCAATGGATTGCGGGTTTGAGAGTTACAGTTAGTTCAACTAACTATAACGGAGGAATTTCAATGGTTTTGTATGAGTGAAATGCCCATCTAACTATAACACCCCTGAAACCTATGTTTTTTGTCAGTGAAAAAAAATAAAAATATATATATATATATATTTATATATTACAACTGAGTATCCCGTAGAACACAATATCCCATGGGAAACAAAAAGAAGCCGCCACACCAGCCACTCGAGTTTTACGTGAGACAACACTTAATTTATTCTTAAATCCATTGCAGCATATTCACAGCAAAAAAAACAACGTGTTTCGTTACCTCCCCACTAACTTGATCACAGTTGTTTCAAACACTGTTTGCTGGTTGTGTTTTAAAATTGGGACTTCCCGCCCACCTCAGTCACGTGATGACATCCATATGTTTTATTTCACAATTGGATTCTGGGATATGTAGTCCAAATCTCTATCAAGTGCAAATAATTTCAAAACTTTCCCCAATTATTTACAGTTTTACTCCCTGTTTCCCTTCTTATTCTAAATATTCAACAATTATCATATTTTCACATTTTCTTTTTCATCAAAGTCACATATTTTGCGCTTTTCTTTAGATGTTATTCATTGTTACCAACCTTAGGTTTCAACCGATTTACAAAAGTAAAAGAAGCGGTAAGGGAATACAGGGTATATTTTTTTACCAATAGCATTGTCTATTTATCAGTTTGAAGCCCTCAAGTGGGCTGACATTAATTTTGGAGTTCTAAATCTCTTAATTGCTTTTTTCAGTTGATATATGAGAATGTTCTATTTCATGATATTTTTATGGATCCCAGATTCTTTATAATGTTCATCTCTAGATGAACCTGTTGTGTGGGATTAGGGAAGAAGAATAATTGCGGAGATTATTTCGAGAAGTTTATATATTTTAAGTCTATCATATATGTACATAGAGTTCTTCCGACTGGTTAAGTCCGAAAGGGGTCATCGTTCGAAAGTTCAAAATATGCCGTGACTTCTTTTGACGTAACAGTTTTTCGCGGTGTCCCCCTCTATCTGAAAGCGACATCGTTTCCAATCCCAGGAATTTTAAAGGCTTCCAATTCCCGTTATGGTGTGTCTCCATATGTTTGGCCACTGCATTTCCTCTGTCCTTGTTTACAGTGGCCCTTACATGCTCCAAAATACGCTTTTTCAGGTCCCAGATTGTGCTTCCTATATAACGTAATTGACAAGGACATTCAATCATGTAAATGGTGTATTGACTTTTGCAGGTAATCAATTCTCTTATTTTCCAGATCTTTTGGTTTGCCATGGTTATTTGTTTAGTGGGTTTTGCTATCTCACACACTTTGCAATTATAGCATTTAGTAAATCCAGTGGTTTTTAACCATGTTGTTTTTTTCTTTTTGTTGACAAAGTGACTGTGTATCAATTGATCCTTTAGATTTTTTGCTCTTCTGTATGTCACTACCGGATGATCTCCCATTTTTTGGCTTATGGTTGGATCAAGTTTTAGAATTCGCCAATTCTTTTTAAGGATTCTGATTACTTATCTCGATTCCTTACTGTAATCCAATATTAACCTGATTGGTTCCTCTGATGTTTTCTCCTTTGTTTGTGGTTTCAAACAGTCTGACCTCGATTTTTCATTTGCTCTCTCCCAACATTTTGTTATCAGATTTTTTCCATACTTTCTTGTTTGGAATCTTTTTATCGTTCCTGCACTGTGTTTCTCCCATTCTGTGTTTTCACTACAGATGCGTTTGATTCGAAGAAACTCTCCGTAGGGTATACTCAAGATCAGGGCAGGTTGGTGGAAGCTCGTGGCTTCAAGGGTGGCATTTGTGGCCGTCACCTTTCTGTGCCGTGTTGTTTCCACTTGGTTATTTTTTATATAAAATTCTGTGTCCAGGAAAGATATTCACTCCTTGCTTTTTGTGCATTTGAATTTTAATCCCGGTGTGCTGTTGTTCAGAAGTTCAAAATATTGATCAAATTCATTTTCACTTCCGTCCCACACTATAAACAGATCATCAATGAATCTTTTCCATTGTATAATGTGTCGGGTGAATCTCAAGTTCTGTGTGTTCCAGGCTACCTCCTCCTCCCACCAGTCCATAGCTATGCAAGCATAGCTTGGGCTGAATGAGAAACCCATCGCAGCCCTGTTGCGCTGACGATAAAGTTGTTCACCAAAGAGAAAGATATTGTTTGTTAACATCAGAGAGATCATTTCACATAACATATCGTTATGTTCCTTGTAGTGTATGTTTCGCTGTTTTAAGAAGTATTTGCAAGCCTGCAAACCCAAGTCATTGTCAATGTTTGTGTATAGGGCGATGACGTCCATAGATATCAAGAGATAATTTTCTTGCCATTTCAGATTCGACAGTGTACATAAAAAGTCTGTTGTATCCTTAAGGTATGATTTTAACTCCTCAACAAAGGGTCTCAAGGAATAATCAATAAAATTTGCCATTGGTTCCATCAATGAGCCATTTGCCGATACAATCGGCCTCCCAGGTGGTCTAGTGGGATCTTTGTGTATCTTTGGCAAGAAGTACATTGTGGCTGTATGTGGGAAATCTACCGTTAGATATTTCTTTTCCTCATGGTCAATCAGGTTTTTCCTTTCCCAGATTATTAGTTTTTGGTCAATGTCTCTTTTTATTTCATCAAGGGGATTTTTTGATAATTGTTCATAGTACAGGGGATTTGTCAACTGACCCATCGCTTCTGCAGTGTAAAGTTCCTTGTCCCATATAACCACGTTGCCCCCTTTATCTGCCATTTTTATTTCTAACTCTTGGTCATTGATCAGAGTAGACAATGCTTCTCCTTCTTGTTGGGATAAATTGTCTTTGTAACGTGTTTTGGAGATGTTATAGAGTTCATGTATTACTACCTCCTGGAAGATGTCAATTTTATTGCCTGGGGTGAGCTGCGGGTAGAATTTTGACTTGGCCTTCATTTTACTAATTCCTGCTCCCAGTTGTGGTATTGCTGTTTCCAGAGTTATTTCATCTTCTTCTTCCACATCTAAATTTAGGAGTGCTAAATAGCCATCGGCATCTTTTACACTTAGTTTTGAGGATGGGTTCTATGGGATTCTGTTAATCTGAGGTTTATTTTTTCTTTCAAGGAAGTGTTTTGCCAGCTTGATTTTTCGAATGTATAGATAAAAATCTATCCTTGTCTGTGCCAAGTCCATTTTTCTCGTGGGACAGAAGTTGATGCCTCTTTTTAATAAGGTTGTTTCCGCTGGTGATATCTCCCTTTTCGATAGATTCACTACTTGTAGTTCTTCATTTATTTGCCCTTCTTCTGTTTCATGCCCCTCGTTTCTATCCCAATCTGTTGGTTTGACGCGCTTTCTCCTCCAGCCTCTTCTGTTTTTTTTTGCCTGTCGATGCGCATGCGCATCGAGCTTGCGAGACTATGGGGGCTTATCCACTCTTTATCCAACTTGCAAGGAATCGTGGCGATTCCTTGCAGTGCACGAGAAATTTAAGCTCAATGCGCATGCGCAATGATCTTCAAAGCGCGTGCACATGCCCCCAGCCGCCTGCATTGCCTGCTCTCTCTGTCACAGCCTCCCCCAGCTCCGCCTCCTCACTTTTTTGATTGCACGGCCGTTAGGCCGTGCCTCCCCTACTCTACTCCCCCCTCCTTCTCCACTCCCCCTCACGACGCACCTCCGGATCCGCCCCCTCCCCATTTTCTCTACCACCGTGAAACTGTCTGGCATACGAAAGTCTTACCATTAACAAGACCTATTGCCCAGCAGAAATGACTTTCGTCTTCAACTCTAACTTCCCCAAATCTATTTTTTGGGACAATGAAACATACTTATTTGTTAACAAACTTTTCTACAGCCTTCGACATCTCTTCCACAAACGCCAGAACCTCCCCCCTCTGTTCCCGTACACAGCCAGGCGCGCAATTCAACTCCCCCTCCCCAGACGCCAGCACCTCCCCTCTCTGTCCCTGCACACAGCCAGGCTCTCCGAACACAAAAAGACTTGAAACTGAAATCGTCGAGAAAAAGAAATAATGACAGACGCATTACAAGCTACATCGCCTTGTACATTCCCCAATCAGCAGACCTACTATTCCCACCCCTCCCTCTACAGCGTGCTACGCAAAAAATAGCGATAGTATGTATAGCATTGCACCTAAAAAACAGTTACGATTACAACCCACAAACGCCAGCACCTCCCCCCTCTGTTCCCGTACACAGGCAGGCTCGCAATTCAACTCCCCCTCCCCAGACGCCAGCACCTCCCCTCTCTGTCCCTGCACACAGCCAGGCTCTCCGAACACAAAAAGACTTGAAACTGAAATCGTCGAGAAAAAGAAATAATGACAGACGCATTACAAGCTACATCGCCTTGTACATTCCCCAATCAGCAGACCTACTATTCCCACCCCTCCCTCTACAGCGTGCTACGCAAAAAATAGCGATAGTATGTATAGCATTGCACCTAAAAAACAGTTACGATTACAACCCACAAACGCCAGCACCTCCCCCCTCTGTTCCCGTACACAGGCAGGCTCGCAATTCAACTCCCCCTCCCCAGACGCCAGCACCTCCCCTCTCTGTCCCTGCACACAGCCAGGCTCTCCGAACACAAAAAGACTTGAAACTGAAATCGTCGAGAAAAAGAAATAATGACAGACGCATTACAAGCTACATCGCCTTGTACATTCCCCAATCAGCAGACCTACTATTCCCACCCCTCCCTCTACAGCGTGCTACGCAAAAAATAGCGATAGTATGTATAGCATTGCACCTAAAAAACAGTTACGATTACAACCCACAAACGCCAGCACCTCCCCCCTCTGTTCCCGTACACAGGCAGGCTCGCAATTCAACTCCCCCTCCCCAGACGCCAGCACCCCCCCTCTCTGTCCCTGCACACAGCCAGGCTCTCAGAACACAAAAAGACTTGAAACTGAAATCGTCGACAAAAAGAAACAATGACAGACGCATTACAAGCTACATCGCCTTGTACATTCCCCAATCAGCAGGCCTACTATTCCCACCCCTCCCTCTACAGCGTGCTACGCCAAAAATAGCGCTTGTATCTATAGCATTGCACCTAAAAAACATGTAATATTTTGACATGTTTATAAACGAAATGAAACACACAGAGTCAGTTCAATTCAACGGGCCTACTATTTCCCTCCTCCGACACAGCGTGACATCACAGAGCCTCTAGCACATCCACGTGACTAAACAGTCCTCGCAACCCGCCATAACCCCCAACAATACGCCGGACCTGCTGGGACCATTCTTTAATACCATTTACATGAACACAAAGCCAGGCCACAGACTCCAAGGCTTTCGTCAACAAAACTACAGGATGCTAGACTACTTTAAGCGCCGTCATCAAGATTGTAATCACTTGTGAAGTTCCTTTGGGGATGTGCTAATTTACAACAGCAGGATGCGAGCCGGGTGTTAGCTCGAGAACAACAACAAACCCCCCCAAAAAAAAAACCCACTGAAAGAAAATACTTACACTAGAAACGTGATACTTTTTCGCTAAACTTAAACAATCCCACTGAACGAAAATACTAACACTAGAAACGTGATGTTTTTTTAACAATACTTATTTACTTTACATAACCATGCCTAGTATTTCACAACTTCCCTCTACAGCGTGGTATGTAAAATCGTCCTATTCTACGTCGACGCTTGTACAGACTAAAGATTTTCTATGTTGCCTTCAGTGAAACATTTCCGATGTTGCCTTCTTTTGGATAACCACCATATTTCTTATACACACACATTTAGGGAGGCATCCGCAGCAGCCTCACCCTCACTCACCCTCACCCTCACTCACCCTCAACCCCTCTTGCTATTTTTTAAGGGTAACTTGGAGCAGACAGTTCAAGACGAATTACAGTAAGGGAGAAAATGCCGTCTGGAAACGTTAGGTTTTTAGACCAAAACTCCTATACTTTACATGCCATGCCGTACACACACACCGACAACAATCCCAGCATTTAAAATTACCCACAGCCACATTAAAGGGCCGCATCCTCAGCAATGCTCACGATTTTTATAGTAAAAATAACAACACAACTTTGATGCCAAATACATCAGCTCAAAACATTTCGCCACACCTGTCTCTAGATTTATGTATTGCCAAACAAAATTATCTACCATCTTTCTAATTCGCCCACTGTATTTTAACGTTGCCACACACACATTAATGGAGGCATGCTCACCCTCAATCACCCTCACCCTGAACCCCTCACCTACCCTCACCCTCACTCACCCTCAATACTTCACCCTCACTAACCCTCAACCCCTCACCCTCACTAACTCTCAACCCCTCTATCACCCTTACCCTCACTCACCCTCAATACCTCACCCTCACTAACACTCAACCCCTCACTCACCCTAACTCTCAACCCCTCTATCACCCTTACCCTCACTCACCCAACACCTCACCCTCACTCACCATCAACATCTCACCCTCAACACCTCACCCTCAACACCTCACCCTCAACCACTCACCCTCACCCTCACTCACCCTCACTCACCCTCAACCCCTTACCTAGCCTCACCCTCACCCACCCTCAACCCCTCACCTAGCCTCACCCTCACTCACCCTCAACCCCTCACCCACACCCTCAACACTTCACCCTCAACCCCTCACTCACCCTCCACCCCTCCCTCTCACCCTCACTCACCCTCATCCTCACTCACCATCAACACCTCACCATCACTAACCCTCAACCCCTCACTCTCACTAACTCTCAACCCCTCAATCACCCTTACCCTCACTCACCCTCAATACCTCACCCTCACTAACACTCCACCCCTCACTCACCCTCACTCTCACCCTCACTCACACTCAACACCTCAGCCTCGCCCTCACTCACCCTCACCCTCAACCCCTCATGCCATTTTTAAGGGTAACTTGGAGCAGACAGTTCAAGTCGAATTACAGCAAGGGTGAAAATGGCGTCTGGAAAAGTGATGTTTTTTTAACAAAACTCCTATAGTCACTCACCCTCAACCCCTCACCCTCACTCAACACCTCACCTTCACTCACCATCAACATCTCACCCTCACTCACCCTCAACCCCTCACCCTCAACCCCTCACCCTCAACCACTCACCCTCAACCACTCACCCTCACCCTCACTCACCCTCCCTCACCCTCAACCCCTCACCCACACCCTCAACACTTCACCCTCAACACCTCACTCACCCTCAACCCCTCCCCCTCACCCTCACTCACCCTCACCCTCACCCTCACTCACCCTCAACACCTCACCATCACTAACCCTCAACCCCTCACCCTCACTAACTCTCAACCCCTCAATCACCCTTACCCTCACTCACCCTCAATACCTCACCCTCACTAACACTCAACCCCTCACTCACCCTCACTCTCACCCTCACTCACACTCAACACCTCAGCCTCACCCTCACTCACCCTCACCCTCACTCCCCTTCAACCCCTCATGCCATTTTTAAGTGTAACTTGGAGCAGACAGTTCAAGTCGAATTACAGTAAGGTATAAAATGGCGTCTGGAAACGTTATGTTTTTTTAAAAAAAATCCTATAGTTTACATACCATGCCGTACACACACACCGACAACAATCCCAGCATTTAAAATTACCCACAGACACATTCAAGGGCCGCATCCTCAGCAATGCTCACGATTTTTATAGTACAAAAAAAAAAAAAAATTTGATGGCAAATACATCAGCTCATAACATTTCGCCACACCTGTCTCTACATTTTTGTATTGCCAAAGAAAATTATCTACCATCTTTCTAAATCGGCCACTGTATTTTAACGTTGCCACACACACATTAATGGAGGCATGCTCACCCTCAATCACCCTCACCCTCAACACCTCACCTACCCTCACCCTCACTCACCCTCAACCACTCACCCAACACCTCACCCTCACTCACCATCAACATCTCACCCTCACTTTTGTATATAGTATTGTATATATAATATGCAATAAAATATATACATATTCTAAATCCCTAAGTTATATGCAAAATACACAAATTTAAACTTCGGTAAATATATACAAACCTAGGTGCAAATTACTGCTTAAATGCAGAAGCGTTTCTGAAAAATATGCAAAGATGTAAATGAACATTAGCTGCCTGTATATTCTATTAGTATCAAATGGATCTACCTTTTAATATCCAACAATGTGCAAATCACACTGACCTTGTGTGCAAATTTCGCAATTAAAGTGTTCATAACTTTTGTGCAAATTTACGCAGATATAACTTTACACACTCTAGTCAAAAAGTAGTGTTCCTACCCTTCTATCAACTTTCAAACAAATCTTAGTCTGAGAAATAATCCAAAAACATCCTGTCAACGAATATTCAAAAGAGTGGCCCTCAATCATGTTAATCATATTATATAGTCATGAATGATACTGTTCCAAAAATACAAAGTGTCAAGTGCTAATCCTCTGTGAAAAATAATAATGTTTAAAACCAATGGTTCTCTTAGAGAACCGAGGCTGAATGGTTGGGTAAAAAGATGTTCAATTCCCATACCATCTGCGGCATCTCATTATTGTATATAGTATTAGTGACTTGACCCTACACCAGCCTGTGAGGGTAAAAATTGGTACAACAAAGGTCTTCTAAAACTTCAATAATGTCTCTTGTATTGAAAAAAGATTAGGATTATGAGCGATCTAAAGGAAAGTGTGCATGTCCTCTTTATTATTGAGACCATTAGGAGGTTTACTATCCAGGTTTACGATATATCTTGTTTCTAGTTCTCTCAATAATTTTTCTCTATTGCCATCTCTCTGTGGCATGGGGACAGAGTCAATCACATAATAGTATAAACAATTGATATCCTTATTATGGATTGCTTTAAAGTGTCTTGCGACTGGATAAGTAGGATTGCAGTTCAAGATGGCTTTAATGTGTTGAAGTATTCTCATGTGCACCTGGAGCTTGGTACTTCCCACATAGCTCAGCCCACAGGTGCACGTGAGAACATAAACTGAAAAATCTGTACGGCAATTGTAATTACCCTTAATGTCAACTTCCTTTTCCCTGAACGGAGTTTCATATTTGGTTGTATTTTTAACAAACTTAAATGCGCGGCATGTAATACATTTATAAAACCCCTTTTTCGGTGTTACCCATGTTTTTATGGGTTTTCCCTCAGTATTGTTTTTAGATAACTGAGAGGCCATTGATTGAGATTTTCTAAATGTAATCACTGGTTTTTCTGGTAGTCATTCATTTAAAATGCTATCTGTTAGGACAATGGGCCAGTTTTTATTCATAATGGCTCTGATCTTACGTTCCTGACAGCTGTAGGTAGTGATTAATCTCGGTGAATCATTCACTTCTCTAACTTCATCCTCTGCCTCTGTCTCTTGTGGCAATAGGGATGTTCTAGATCTTGTGCTCGCTTTTAACACTGCATCTGCTAGTATTTTCTCAGTATAACCTCTTTTCTTCATCCTATCCAGGGCTTCAGATTGACATTTAATGAAGTCCTCTGGTGAGCTGCAGATACGTTTAAGCCTTAAGATCTCACCGTAAGGGATGCTAGCGATCAGGTATTTAGGATGTGAACTTGTTGCGTGTAAGGTTGTGTTACCTGCGGTGGGTTTTCTAAACGCTGTTGTAACTAGACTGTTGTTTTTAACATAGAAGCACACATCTAAGAATTCAATTGAGGTAGGGTTAAGATGTGAAGTGAAATGCAAGTTAAAACCATTGATGTTAATGTTTCTAATAAAATCCTCTGTACTTTCAACATCCCCCTTCCAAAGAATAAAAACATCGTCTATGAAACGCAACCAGTGCATAATCCTATTGTTGCAAATTTCTCTATGCTGTTCCCTGAGGACCTGCTTCTCCCAGAACCCGACGTGTAAACACGCGTAGCTCGGGGAAAAGCAGGCCCCCATGGCAACTCCCTGTTTTTGTCTAAAAACATCCCTTCCGAATAAAAATAAGTTATTATCTAAACACAAGTAATCAGTGACAACAACATCTAATTATTCAAGACATATTCTGTAGGCCTGGTGTTCAGGAAATGTTCAATTGCTTGTAGGCCACACATGTGTTTGATACTCGTGTATAATGACTCTATATCTAGAGTCATTAAAATCATGTCATCAGTCCATGTAATGTCTTCTAGTTTATTCAAAAAATCTCCAGTGTCTTTCAAATAAGAGGGCAGAGTTTTGACTAGCTCCTGTAAATGAAAGTCTATATATTGCCCCACTTGTTCCGTCAGGTTTTTATTGCTGATATTATAGGCCGGCCAGGAATTGGGAATATTTCTTTATGCACTTTTGGTAGCAGGTACAAGAAGGGTAAAACCGGATATTCATTGATCATGAAGTTATATTCCTCGGTCGAAATTAACCCTTCTCGTTTCAATGTTGTAATTCCTTCTTTAGGGCATCTTTTGCTTTGTTATATGCTTTCATCGATTATTTCTCATAACAATGAGCATTATTCAAATGACGCATGGCCTCTTGTTCGTATTGATCTTTTGGCCACAAAACTATATTTCCACCCTTGTGTGATTTTTTCACTAATATTTCTGTGTTTAGACCAATCTTATCCATGAGATTTTTATATTGTATCTGTTTATGGTTGACTTGATTCCTTTTGAAGTTGACTTGGCAATGTAATTTCTTCATTTCATCAATGATCTGCTCATGAAAGATGTCCACCGCATCTTTTGGCGTTAGCGGTAAAAATTATGATTTGGGTTTAAACTGGCATTCACCGGCACCTTTCTGTAGCAAATTGATCTTACTAAGTCTTTGTTGTGTTGGTAGTTGTGATTCATTTTGCCCCTCATTACTTAGGTCATGCATAGCCAAGAGTGTTGGAACATCTGCTGCCTATAATCTGGGATCAACAGTTCGATTGTATATATCATGTTTTTTTATCTAATTCTGTTTTAAGCGAATAGAGCTTCCTGAGTTTCAAATTTTCGCATGAAACAAAAAATGTCAACTCGCGTTGTGGCATAAAATGCCAGCATTTGTAGAGTGCACAGTCAGGTTAGGTTAGGTTAGGTTAGGTTAATTTGTATAGCGCATGGCTACCACAGCAATGGGGCGTCCCAGCGCTGCGGACTAACTTAACAGATCAATTGTATGGCAAGAGAGAGTGTGATGGTGGCTGCCATTGCCATGTCACTGCCATACAGGTTAGATGGTAGAAAATAACCAAGTTTTAATTAGTTTGCGGAAGCGCTGATGGTTCGTGGTAGCACGTACTTGTAATGGAAGAGCGTTCCAAAGAAGTGGGGCCTTGTGTTTAAATGAGCGTCCACCTGCTCTGCTCCTGCGAACCCTCGTGGTGCAGGCCAGAGGGAGATCTGCAGAGCGGAGATCGCGAGTCGGGGTGTAAGGGGTGCAGAGTCCATGCAGAATTTGAGGGCCGCATCCGTGGAGGACTTTGTGGGTTTTAAATTGGACTCTCTGTTTAACAGGTAGCCAATGCAGCCGGGCAAGAGCCTGTGAGGCAGAGCAATGTTTTGGCAAGGCAAGCAGAGTACGAGCTGCCGCATTCTGAGCCCTTTGAAGTCTCTTAATGACCGTCAGATTAGAGCCCAGAAACAGAACATTGCAATAGTCCAGATGTGAAAGGACCATACTTTGGACTATTGTCTGCCGTGTCAGAGGTTCAAAGAATCCCAGAATGGGCCTAAGGGAGCAAAGGCACCCAAAGCTGGTGCCTGCCACTTTTTTTTGCATGGGAGTCTAAAGAAAGATCAGTATCCAGCAGGAATCCAAGATTTTTTACTTCCAGCTTCGGGGTTGGGGACGAGCCCAATGTAGGGGGCCACCAGTGTTCCACCCACTTCTGTGAATTCCGGCCAGTTAGCAATGGCCATAAGATCCTTTCCAAATTTAGCTTGGTCTAGCTCGGCGTTGTTCGAAAAGGTGAAAATAAACTGAGTATCATCAGCATAAGATGTTAATTTTATCTCCCGTTCTTTGGCTAATATGGCCAGGGGTCTAACATATACGTTGAACAGCGTGGGGCTGAGAGCTGACCCCTGAGGGACCCCACAGCTGAGGGGGTGTCTGCCGGACGAGTGCGGAGCAGCAAGCACCTGGAAGGAACGGTCGGATAGAAATGACGCAAACCAATCCAGGGCGCTGCCCCCAACCCCGATCTCCCCAAAACGTTCAAGCAAAATCCTGTGGGAGACCGTGTCGAAGGCCGCACTCAAATCCAGAAGAATAAGGGTGGAGGTATTGCCCAGATCTTGTGCCACCCTCAGCTGTTCAGTGACTGCCAGGAGGGCTGACTCCGTGCTGTGGTTGGCTCTGAAGCCATTTTGGGAGTCAGCTAAGATATCATTAGTTTCCATATATTTAGTCAAAATAGCATTCACGTGGGATTCCGTAACATTGGCTAGGTAAGGTAATAACGATATAGGTCTATAACTTTCTGGCCTTAGAGGGTCCAAGGTAGGCTTTTTCAACAAGGGAACCACCTTAGCATGCTTCCAAGAGCAGGGCACCGTAGCTAGTTGGAGAGATTGATTAATCAGCTCATTGTCCTCTCGCAAGATAGAGTCATGATGCAGTCTAAACATCTCAGGTTTGGCCGAAGCATCGGGAGAGCCGGACTTTACCTTACCGGCAAGAAATTCCAAAGCTTCCTGGGAAAGCAAGGGGAGGGTTAAAAGGGAGTGAGATAGAACAGATGAACCTGTGGTGTCGGGGGGTGTGGCTCGAGCATTGGACTTTAAGGCATTATAGATACCTTTGAACTTTCCTGTGAAAAAACAAGCTAGGTCTTCACACTGTGTATTAGATTCTATTGTGCCATCAGTGGCCTCGGGCCTTTAGACAAATCCTTTATCAAGGAGAAGATGGTTTTTGATCGATTAGTACTAGAATTGATCAAATTGGTATAATACATGGCCTTGGCCTTTTTTATCTGTTTATGGTACAATTTGGTGGCAGATCTGTAGCTAGCTTTTACTACGGGGTCATATGAGCGCCTCGACTTGCGCTCAAGGAGTTTACATTGTTTTTTCTCCTTAACGAGTTCCTCCGAGTACCAGGGATGGGACTGGTCGCGGTAGTGCCTAGACAGCTTCTTGGGAATGAAGTGGTCCAGTGCATCAGTATCTATTCCCTGTAGATTTTATCAGCCTCCTCCAAATTGCTAGACCATACCGGACGTGTAATTTTCAGTCTAGCTTCAAAAAGGGCACCGTCAAGTTTGTGCCATGGGCGCCGTAGAAGGGGAGGGAGGGGCTTAAGTCCAGGGCCAGGGAGTATGGTAATATGAATAAGATGGTGGTCCGTCCAGGTTAGTGGAAGAGGTGTATATACCGTTATGTCACAAATGTTGGAAAATACGGGGTCTAATAAATGTCCTGCAGAGTGCAAGGTCCCTTAACCAGCTGAGTTAGTTGGCAGGCTTCTAGATCGCCCAAGAAATTCAGAATGGCGGGAGAATCAAGACTTTCAAGATGGAGATTTAGGTCTCCCAGGACACTAAAGTTGGCTGACTGTAGGGTAAGAGTGGAAATAGTCAAAGCCAGGGAGTCTTTGAAAGCGCTAGATGGACCCGGGGGCGATATATTAAGAGGCCTGAGATGGTGAAGATGTCAGAAATCCAGATTTTAAATAGGGCACTTTCGCAATCAACTATGTTGGCAGGGGATAGGGAGCAAGGAGAGGCTTGATTTTGAAATTATAGCCAGTCCGCCGCCCCTCCCTTTCGACCTGTTCTGACACCTAATAGAGTAGTCTGGAGGTAGAGCCAGGGCTAGATTAGCACCTGAGTCTTCGGTCAACCACGTCTCTGTAAGGCATAATATATCGGGATGGTAATCCACTAAAAGGTCAAAAATATCCTTGTGATGCTTAACCATGGACCTACAGTTTAAACTAAGGATCTTAAGTTTCTCAATTTTCTTTGATGTGCAATTTGATACTGGAGATGACACAGGTGCCTCAGTAGCCTTTAGGCCACATTGCTTACACCACAGGTTTACAGTGCCCGGATGCCATAGCTAAGACGTGCAGGCATGTTTCCCGCGGAGAACGATAGCTCCTCTCGCGTATAAATTGCCATTTATTATGTTGATCAACCAGGCCTCGCGGCGTCTAGCGTCGGCCCGGCGCGGACGGGCGCGACCCGCCGGCGACCCGCCGGCTATCCGCCGCGCGCATCCGCTGCGCTGGGAGAATTGAAGCTGACTTAATAGGCACCGTCCCCGCCTCTGGCAAGGAGTAACACCCTTGGAGGGTGGGTCCAAGGCCGTGTACGCCCTCCACAACAAACGGCACTTGTCGCGGTGGAACGAGGCGCAGACCGGAAGAACAGCAGGTAGGAGCAGAGAAGTATTGAATAAGCACAAGTCACAATAGTTTAAAAATGCCCATGAGTTACAGGTTTGAAAAATACAGATAGCACCAAAAGCACACTTCTCAAGCACCACCTCGGCGCTTAGTGAGTCAAGCTACCTCCAACAGAAGTGTCCCAGCGCTGTCCGTATACCGCTTAGGAACCCTTCCTGGCTTTTCCCTGTGAAAAATCCACTCCTGGGCACCCCCTAGGTGAGGCCAGGCATCCCAGCGCTGTTGGGGCCATTGTGGAGATTAAGCAAGCTATTGCCCAGAGTTGCAGAGTGGGAACCATGATTAGAATAGGCACTGAGGCGAGAATTATCAGGTCCGAGGAAATTAAGCCCAAGACCCGCCGAGGCGGGTATTGAACCCAGCTATCTGGGAAATACCAAGCAGCAAGTACACGTCAGAATTCTGCAACATCTGCGTGCTATCGTGAATAACGATAGCACGTATCCTGTCGCAAGACACTTTCAGGCAGTCCACCAAAACAACCTAGCGGACATAAAATATTTTGTCATCGGAGCAGTAAATGAGAATCCGCGTGGTGCCTTAGGCAGCTGGAATCTAAATTCATTGTAGAATTAGACAGTAGACAGCCTAATGGTTTAAACAATACGGAGGACTTACATAATTTCCTTTAAGAGCTTATTCATTGGTTAAGATGTCTCCGATAAGGTACTCTGAAACTTTTGTTGCTTGTTTTGAAGCCCAATAGTTTACTGCGGTCCCAGTGCCTTTTCCATTTATCTCAAGTTTGGTTTTAGTCTTTCACATTATAAGTATAAATTATTTTTATCTTATAATTTTTAAAACACAAATCTTGCCAATATCAAGATTTTTTTCTTTTTTCCTTAAAAAGAGCACCGAAATTATGGATTGGGAAAATATCACTGTAATTGTTAGCACCTTATTTGAAGAAATACTTTTATGCTGCTATAATAACATAGTTTGCACTTATCCTGTATTTTGCACATTGCTCTATTTTGCACAACTCTTATTTTGAATAGTTCAGATTAATGAGGCTAGGTCCTTATGAAATTTTGGAATTCATTCCGATATATATGTGTAGTCAATTGTGAAGTACCAATATTTTTATAGCATATTTCTATTTTTATATTGTATATAACATGCATATTTATTATGTATATATATATTTTTTTTAAAAAGAGATATATATATATATTTTTGTATGTTATGGGTACATTCATGCTAATCAACTGGATTATACACTAAGAAATGGCCAAATTGTGAAGTATAATATGCTGTGTGCTGATATTCCAACACATTTGTGCATCATGTTTTATTTATCATCAATGAACCGGCATTCATGCTGTTATATTGTTTTAAATTCAATATGTAATGAAATTGACTTGAAGTTTTGACTTAAAACTACAAGACCCAGCAGGCACATGTATATAGTATTTCTTCTATTTTTAGCACTTAGATGAGGTGAAAGCATCACACCAAAAAATGCATAAAAACTAAAAGCGGACCATCTGTTTGTCAATTGAGAAAGAATACGGAGGTATTCGAAACGCGTCTGACAACACTTGTAAAATAAAAAGACCTGCAAAATCCACGAAAATTGGAGTCTGTATTTCGTTCCTTTGGCTGTGTTCCGGCTGGGCACTGCAGAGGGGATTCGGAGATATATTCATATATATATATATATATATATATATATATATATATATATATATATATATATATATATATATATATATATATATATATATATATATATATATATATATATATATATATATATATATATATATACATATAGAGAGAGAAATCTGGGTAGTTCCCAAGTTTAGGTGGAAGGCAGCTCCTGTATAGAGCACCCTCAACACCAGCGACACTCTAAATTTGCTCACCTCAAATGTCTGCTTTTCTATCAATGTTTTTGAGCATTAGGATTAGCACAGTGCTATCCACTATGTATTGACCCATCTTCCGCGATGAGGGTAACTTCTACCTCCGCATGCAGGTCTTCATCAGGACAAAAAGACAACCTAAATATAGTAGAAAATAAAATTCAAGCCTATTCCTCTGTTGTACTCCTGTAGCGTAACCACCAAAGATCAAAAAGATCCTAAGACACTGACCGTAATAGTAGCCTGGACAATCCATAGTGTGTATGTTGTCTGAAATCTAAGGAATCAATCCTTTTCACAAAACCTGTAGGGTGGTCTGCAACAATAAATGTGTCCTAATTAGAAAACCCCAATCTAAATAAAGCAGTACTCAATTTATTCAAAAATCATTAAAAAAAACTTTCAGGAGTAAAAGGACCCCCTAATGAGCTTCTCAAAGTAATTCCAAGATTCAGTGATGAAACAAAAAAGCTCCGGACTGTGTCAAATCGCAGGGGCCTTGCCAGAGATATCTAAATCAATAATGAAAATCAAGTCTCAACACGTCATGTGTGAAAACTGATATTATCACTGTCATGGTGGAACAAAATAAATCGTACCTTATAATAAGACCAGACAAACGGGGCCCATAATCACCACTAGCATAGAGTGGAAAAAGATCCTCACTGAGGGGGCACATTGCCCATATCCATTGCTGCCTGAAAGAGTGTGCGAATAAATATATCTTAGTTTTTTAGTCTTGCATGTAAAGAGCATTCATGTGAGAAGAGAGGGATAACAATTCTTACCTCCCCAATGTCGTGCCTGCAATTTGAAGAATTCCTGTCCCCACGGGTCAAGGAAAGGAAACGAGGGTCTCAGCCCTCGCGGATAAGTAGTTAGGAAGCATGTCCTGGCAGGATTCTATGATGCAGATGCTGTGAGCTCTCACTGGTGGGCAGCGTACCAGTAATGAGCATGGAAAAAAGGCTGCCTGGTGTTGGCTAATCGACTGAAGGGACGATTTTAATGTCCAATCTGACTTAATGAATATTACTGGTTGTTAACCATAGTATTGTTTATTTTCAGTATATGCGCATTGCACAAGCCACTCCTGAATATCATAAATATCAGAGTATGTGGAAATAGACTGTATTGTGAATCATAAAACAAAAATATATACAATATTTACACCCACACAGATTAAAAAGGTGTTTCATCAAATATATGCCATGGCATAACACCAAGCCATGAGAAACTGTTCCATGACCAGGAAATTATCCTGGTTTAAAAGGTGATTGTAGTATTCTAAGAAAACAAGGTAAGAATCAGCCATTATTCAGGGCAGCTATTTGTTGTGCAATCTCTTCATATTCATTCCATCCCCTTGATACTGTATCAAAAACAGGAATTCATTTACATTCCCATATATTAAAGATGTTACCAGATTTGCCAGGCTTGCTGCTCAGACTTTTGTGTGGTCTGGCCAATATACATGAAATCGCAAGGACATGTTATAACATAGATAACTCCCATCGTATTACAGTTGGTATGATCCCTTGGGGTACTATGTGTGTGATTATTATGGGTGGAACTCCTGATCTCTTTTGTTATGGGACACGCTTAACATCTCCCATATTTAAAATGGCCTTTGACAGGTGGTATCTGCCATAATGTACCGGGGTTCATTGTGGTAGAGATTGGGAGCAATGATTTCACCATATGGTCCCTTAGGCTTCTACCTTTCTTGAAAGCATGCATGGGTGGGTTAGGGATCCCAACCTCGTCTACCACCAAACTCCAATGACGATTAATGATCTTCCTAATCTCATTGCTCTGTGTGCAGAACATGGTAACACTAATCATGCATTCCTGTTCCAGGTTGGATTTCTGGTTGGGTCCGAGTAAGAACTCGCTGTGGCAGAACCACGCCCGTTTCTGAGCTTTCTTTAGCAACTTTTTAGCATACCTTCTCTCTGATAGTCGGAGTATGAGATTGTCTGATTCATTGAAAAAGTCTGTTTTTTTGGTAAAATTCCTCTGGAGTGGGAGAAATCGGCCAAAGGGTAAATTGTCCCTGAGGTTCCTTGGGTGATGGCTAGTGTATCGTAAGAGTGTATTCCTTTTTACTTTCCTTCCTATAGAAGGAGGTGAATAACCTACCCCCTTTTCTCCTATTGATATGTCAAGGAAGTTGCTGACACTTGTACTGTAATCAATGGAAAATTGGATGTCACTCTACCCTATGTTGAGATAATCATGGAATGCAAGCAAGTCTTGGTCGTTACCCGACAAGATCATGACTATATCATTGAGGTAACGTTTCCACATCTCCAAATTGCCTCTGTATGGATTTTGATCACTCAGTACACGGTACTGTTCGTAATTTTCCATGTATAAAATGGATAGATCAGGTGTGAATCCTGCACCCATTGCTACCCCTTTATTCTGAACATAGTACTCCCCCTGGCAAAAGAAAAATTTCTTGGTCATGGCAATTTCTAGTACATTTATGATAAATTGAGTTGCAACCTGAGTAGGTCTAGTTCTGTTGTTTAATATAGTCCGTATTACTTCCAGAGCATCCCGCTGCAGGACACTAGTGTATAGTGACAATATGTCCATAGTCACTAGTATTTGTTCATTTTTAATGAACGCCAAATCATCAACCTGAACCAACTTGATGGTTTGCATGGTATCTCTCAAGTATGCCATACTTTCTGCCATGGGTTTAAGAAATATATCTATGTACCTACATAAAGGTTCAAGCAGGGAGCCAAAACCAGAAATTATGGGTCTACCTTTCTGGGTTCACCATGCGTTTATGAATCTTAGGTAATGTGTATATAGTCAGCATTCTAGGTTGGGTATTGTTAAGGTAGTTGCAGTCTTGAGTTGTCAGGAAACTTCCTCTAAGCCCATGTCTGTGACTTTCTTGATGATGTCTGAGATTTCCTTGGTCGGGTCTCATCTTAGTTTCATATAGTAGTCACCTACCCATAGTTGTGTCAAAACCTCTGATTTAAAGTCACTATCGCTCCCCTTCATCAGTGGCTTTGATGACTATCTCCTTGTTATTTTTCAGGGATTCTAGAGTCTTGCTTTATGATTTCGAGATGTTATATTTAACATACTACTTTTTGGATAAGAGATTGCTAACATCTCTCAATACCACCTGTTCAAATGCCATGATCTTGTGAGACATTAGAAGTGTCGGTGGTGTGAAGTTGGAAGGCGGACTGAGACATGTGCTTGAGAAGGTTGGCTGTGATGGAATCTTGTTGAAATAGTGCTTAAGACGTGCCTTCCTAAAAAAATATGTAATTTCATTTTGAGGTTAACTGTATTTGGACGTGTAGTGGGTGCAACTGACAGTAATAGCCTAGCATTGGTTAGGTTAATCAATAACTCATTCCAACTAGTGTTATATATGAAAATTCAGGTAATATTGTTTCTCATTTTTCCTGATTTCTCTCTTATCTCTTCACGTTCACAATGGACATGAGCACTTTATTTTGCCTCTTCACCTGACAACCATCCACTGTCAAAATGACTTATCTACTATGGCTAGTTCATATAGATTCGATAAACAAAGATTTTTTCTATCAAATAATGTTGTCTTTGGTCCTTCTCTCTGCAATATTACTCACATGTACAGAATAACTTGTTGAATGACCGTTGGGATTGAACTTTCCAGTCCCTTGCGCCTTTTTGTAGATATTAAAATAAGATACGTCAGAAACAATTGTTGTTTTGACTGAATTGAATAACTTGTGGCAAATTGACAGTAATGCAGTCTGTGGTTTTATATCTATGATAAATGAATTGACTGAGCAACCAGGAGAGACCAGTGTGAAAACAGACAAACCTACATGGTATCCTATGATATCTCTAGGTCTTTATATGCTTAAGAAACAGAATCAATGCTACTTGATAAAATATGATTTTGTTGAAAAAATAAAACTTAGTAAAAAAGATCAGAGTAGCAGTTGACTACTCTGGTATCATCATTACAGGAAAAACTAATATTTCCATAGGCCAATCTGATCTGTCAGCCTACTCAACATAATATGTTATGTTATATGGGTATTTATTACGCGCACAACTACTCTTGAGTATCCTGGCGTGGAGCAAAACCACAAAGAAGTCAAGAGAAAAACAGCATAACACAACATGTTTAGTAAGCTTTCTTAAAAAGGTGAGTTTTGAGGAGCTTTTTACAGCTGCTAAGATCTCTGGAATCCCAGAGAGTAAATGGGAGGGAATTCCAGAGGGTAGCCGCTTTGACCGAAAAAGATTGACCGCCCAATCTGGTTCGCCGGAAACGGGGGTTACCAGTCGACGTTGAGAAGCCGACCTGAGGTGTCGACTGGGAACATGGAACGTCACTCTTTTCTTGAGATAGGCAGGGCCAGTATCATGTAGGGCTCGGTGCGTGAGAACCAGAGCCTTAAATTGGACTCTTTGGGCCACCGGCAGCCAATGCATGATCTAGATGGGCTTTGCTTAAATCAGTGAGTCTTAAATCAATACCCGTTAATAGACATAAATGTAATCTACTTTTTGTCAATAGGGCATCTTACCCAGGTTTAATGTCACTACCTATTAAAGGGCGGTTGGATATTTTTTCAAATTCAGTTCTTTTTAAACACAACAATAATGAAAACAAGAATCGCATGACAAGACACACCATCAAAAGTTCATTGAAAGATCATGAAAAGCTATTGTTCTCTCAATGGCACAGCTTCAGCCTTTCATCAATCTCATAATATGATTGGTCCAGGCCAGTCAGAACAATTCATTAAATCGATGTTTAGTTTTTCTGTGTTCAATTAAAAATTGTTACATTATAAGATATAAAACCTTTTTCACTTACAATTGCGGCAATAACCTCATAATATCACCTTTAATATTCACACAGATGGGATTATTAACCTACTCAGATATGTCTTTAAATATCCTACATTTTTACCAAGCGTGGGATAGTAAGAAATTGTATCACTTTCATAGAAGCAAGCAGTCTCTGAAATCTCTCCACGAAAGGTAACAGCCTTAGAAATTAAATTGGCACTGAGGGTAAAGATGTACCCATAAATGCTTTCTGTGATTCACTTTATCCAGAGCTGAATTCTAAGACAAATGTGAAGATAATCTCCCCATTACAATTTAATGAAGGCAAAATTCAAGCATCTTCTGAAAACTTTCACTTGCTCCGGTCACTGAAAATGAATGAGTTTTGATCTAAAAAAACATGCTTTTATTTGCAAAGCACATGGTCACCCAAATCTTGGGTCTATTGGCATTAAAATAACATGTTTGTTTTCTATAGTTAAGGACTATAGGTTCTCAGGGTTATTTGAATAGCGATTAGTGCTTTTAAAGTTATCTTTGTTAATCCATCCCTATTTTGCCATATCACTCCATGCAGTGTGTGGCGTTTCTACCTAAAACCCTATAAAATGCCTTGCTTTTTGGAGACGTGTCAGACTTTCTTGACCTTTTTAGGGAGTGGACTCTATGGTAGTGTGTTTACTCATTTAATAGTTAGACTTTCTTTGCAATTTTAAATTACTCACCTTGCACCTTTTACATTGTAGAGACTCTGCACTAGTCTGTCATTTGGCTCTATATTTGGTTCTGGCTGATCACTTGTTTCACAGACTGAACTTTTGGTACTCTTCTCACAAATGATGTCTTTGACTATTTTTTATTTGAGATAATTCATGATATGACCAACAATCGTTTTGCCATCCATAATAATCTACATTTTGAATAATTCTTTATAGTTTTGATTTGAATTACTGTCTTGTGAAGGCTTTATTATTTGGTATAAGGAATTGGAGGTTGTTTTATATGTTGAGAGAAAGGGACTCCATCACAAGGGTGATAGAGTACCCTTTCTGTCAACATGATGGTCCTTCTGCCCAATTTATATAAAGGTGGACCTTAGGTGGAACAATGGTGGAGACTATCCAATCTCCACCATGGTTATACCCCTCCAATGGCTCTAAGGAGTAAGGGTTGTCGTGGGTTGACCTGTATGTCCCTACACCTAATTTAATTGGGCAGACTCACAGGTTGGTTTTCACTGCCCATCACCGCCATGAAAACCCAGGCAGAAAAGAGGCAGGGAAAACTGCATAATGCCCTCTCGAAATATCTCCCAAAGTGAGAGGGCATTGTTTTTTTTAACATTGCTTTGGGGTTTTTTTTTAAATGAAGAAATAATTTTACTTTATAATGGAAAAGATGCAATATATTGGCTGGAACCACATTGAAGTGGGTCCTGTCAATACTGGAGATGTACGCTGGTCCAATGGACATTTCAAAATATGTTCGTCGGGACATCCACCAGGGCAACTGAGTAATTTACTTCATCACCATGACAGAGGACACCGACTGCCGAACTATGAATAAGGCTCTTAGTCTTATGAAAACATACTAGGTCTAACAAAGACTCAGACAGTACTGATCCTGCACATCAATCCTTTAAACTATTAAATTACAGCATCAAACATAAGACACAATACTGTACATTTCAAGTCAATTAAAAGCACACTCAAATAAATGATTGGCTTGCTGGTCTATGAACTTTAGATGTAGATGGCTCCCATCAGGTTGTTCTGTGAACCATCCTTGGCCTCCAAAAGCATAAGTCAATTAAGTTAACTATGATCTAATCTACTATCTCTAGCATTGTTAATATGCTGTGTATTATTTATGCAGATTGAAGCATGTTCTTTACACGAAGGCATCTTTTTTCCATAAAAACAGTCTCTCAATACAATATTGGTCTCAAAACCAAGATACAAAATGTAAATTGTCTCCACAAATATTATATTCAATAGGAGCCAGGCATTTTATAAAGTATTGCCTGTTAAAAAATGTGTGAAAGACAATTGTAAGTGCATTCGCAAAAAAGTCCTTAAAACAGGAGATATGGGCAATATAAAGAAGATGGCCACAAAAGAATCTTCAAGGACATTGATGCAGACACAAAAATACAGAAGCAAATAGATACATGTGTCAGTTTAAATGTTCACCTAAAGCATGCAGGCAGAGAAAAAACAAATTCAGCACAGAGTTGAAAATCAGAGTTTGATTCAAATGTTTCAAGGAACCACATGGACATAAAAACCTTTTCTTCAGCTGAAAATTCAAGTAAGTACATAATCAGCCTTCTTAAGATGTAGATACATTCTACAATACAGGAAAAACTTAAACATTTTATTTGTTAGGCGCACACACAAATATTTCGCAAAAATAAAAAATAAAACATTTCCAAACAATTAAAAAAAATCTATTTATCCTTCAGGAAAAAATATTCAATAGTGATCATCCTGATTTCTGATCATCTCATACAAATTCATGGAAGTTCTTCAAATCTAAATCAATAATCTTTCAAGCCAATGTTTTTTTTTTCTGGCACCATTTTTGACAGATATGCCCATTCAGGAGCTATGTATTTCTTGTTTGGCACTCTTACTCTTCTTGATTTTCTTTCTTCATATTCATCAGACTCTTTGCCATTCCGATCTGTCAGTGCTGCAGCTGAATTATCTTCACTCCTCTTTAGACCATTTGCAACACTCTCTTCATTCTTTCACACCTTCAGACTATTCAGCTCAAATTTAGGTCTCATCTTCTGTTTTATTTTCTTCACCTGTCTATCTTCATTCACTTCTTGATTTGCACACTCTGCAACTGTAACATTCTGATTTGCTTTTGTGGTCCAATTTTCTTCTTATTGAATGGTTTGAATACAAGCAGAGGTTTTAATCAGCACCTCATGTGGTGGTAGTCCTCTTACTTTGTTTGGGTACTTTTTGTGACAAGTAGAACCAGAAGAAGCATGTCTGGTCATTTCAGTGAGTTTGAAGAACATAGATTGTAGGGTGGCACCTCTACAAAAAAGTACTTGCAATCTTACGAAAGGGCCTTCTGATTTTGACATGTGACTCATGATCACTTATGTCTATTTATCAACATTTATCTGCTGGCAGATTACATGTCTTTGACACAGGCTTTCAGCAATCATTCTAAAATGAGGATAAACCAATTTCTTTTTTTAACATAGCTAACATTCCATCATGTCTTCCATGTGTAGGTCCGTGAATGCATCTTGCCATCTGCAATAACATTGAAATTGGTAGCCCAAAGTGCTGATCAGCAGATAGCTGATTTCCACATTTTGTTTTTGTCTTGGAAACTTACTACTTTTTCCCAATATTTATGTTCCCTTTCTGACACTTAACTTTGTAAATTCATGAGTTCAGTGAGAGTTAGAACCAAGGTTATCAAAAGGTTCTTTACTTTTTCTACTTCTATTACAGAACTCTCGTCCAGTTCTAATGTACCAGACACAAGAGCACAGCATTTACAACTGTGTTTGTGAAGTTGTTGCCCTTTTAAACCATGTCATCTCCAATCTTATGTGCGCACATGGTACAATAGCAATGTTTTTAGTACATTTAATAAGTCTAAAATGTCATAAAACATCTCTGTGACCACAACTGACCAAAATCAAGGGACACTCCAAAATTATACTATCTGTATTGAGTGTAGCACTCAATGAGTTTGGCACTCAGTATGCTTTTGTAACAGCAATCAATTCTGCTAGTTGTGCTTAAGTTTCATTCCTCAAGTACAATGCTTTCACAATGCATGTCATGGTGCAGACTGCATATGAAACTCAAAAGGTTTCATAATGGTCTCTCAAGCAAGAAACATCCTCAAACAAAATTAAATCAGACAACTAACATGGTGTATGTTGAATGTGTGGTCTTGGTTTGGTACATTATTCATTCACGGCAATACAATCAGGGTCACAATCATCGATCTCATTATCCCATTTCTTCAGCTCCTCGCATTTGGCAAAGGCAAAAGTGTAACATGATTTAGAGTATTGCAACATTTAATTGAAATGTTCTCTGTCACTAAATTTGTTTTCTCACAGTTAGGCAAGTGGCTATTCATGACACGCTGAGTGCAGGTATGAGATAGCAATGTTTAAGCTGAATGTGCTTTGCGGATTGTAAAACTTCCTAAAGTCATGCAACACATTATAATACAATGCAATACAACTGAAAATGTTCAATGCATTAACATAGCACAAAACCATTGGCATAACACATACACCTAAACAAAATATCCAAATCACATCACAACGTCACCAAACAACATACATTTCAGAAAGCCATAATAATACTCACCTCAAGACAACATGTATAATTACTACAGCAATGATCCAAGTGAATGCAAGATTCTCTAACGTCACACCACCAAAGGTTTTGACTAATTTGGTTAATCAATATCGTTAATGATGTTAAAAGGCAAGTGCTATTTTGGCAAGCATTCTCCTTCAAAAATCTTCAAAAATCCTTGAAAAAATGTATTTGCTCACCATTCTCCACTAAAAGTTGTTGATGTTTTAATAAAGTAATTAGATGGTTGATACACAGGATTAGAACTGTATGTGTCTTTGTAAGACTAAGTCCTAATACCAATTAATAAAACCTTCACAATACAAAAATTCAAGTCAAAACCTAAAAGGTTTAATTAAAATGTTGATTATTATAAAAGGCAACAAGATTGTTAGTCAAATCATAAATTAGTTCAAGTCAAAATAGTCAAAGTCATAATATATGAGGGTGCCAACATAAGGTAGACGTCTGAAACAAGCAATCATCCAGAACAAAAAATAAAGTCAAATAATTAAGCAGAGCAGAGTCTGCACAATTTTAAAGACAAAGAAAATCTAAGAATAAAATGAACAAACAGACTAGCATAGAGTCTGATGCCTAACAACGTCAATTCAATTTCAATTTCAAAATGCTTTATTCGGTGTATATAAATATAACCATATAGCAACAAAAATAAAAATTACATGTACATCATTAATTTACATCAGGCCCTAATTTATCGAGTATCAAATACAGGCATTATGTGCTCCTTCTTGATTCTGAGAGAGGAAGACGTAATAAAGGGTTTACTTTTCATTATATAAACATGAATCATAAGAGTAACATGTGTTAGCGATTCAGTAAGGGACAACAGTCATAATATACGATAGCTGAATTAATCAGGTGTGCAAAATTGGCAAACACAATTTAAAATACTCATTTTCTGACGTATGTGCAAAATGGCAATGACAAAGGCAAATAGGTTAAAAACGGTGTATACCTTCATCTTAAAATACATGTGCAAACTGGCAGTTGTAAAGTGCATATAGGTTAAAAACATGTATTAAGTTCGTACAATGATTGATTTCCGTGCAAAAATGCATTTTAAAATGTATGTAGCCACATGGAAGCATATATCTGGACTCCCTAAATTAAAAATCAGCTTCATCGCTATCTTGGTACTACGTATATCATATTTTAAAAAGATGGGTTTCAAATAAAATTTGCAAAACAACATAAAATGACAGCTACTCTGCTTGGAAATACCGTCACAAGGGCATGAACATGTGCCATGCTGCTTAATCAATGGAAATGCTACTAGGTGGTGTACAATTCCTAGGCATAAGCGGGTTAATACAAAGCGATAAGAGCTTTTGGTGACATCAGTAAGGTATGATGGAAAGCCTTTGCTAACGCTGTACTCTTGATAAGAGTTGAACGTAGTTTGTTTTGCACATTCGGTCATTATGGTACTTCTTTTATGTTTCAGGAAAGTGACTTTAAGCTCTTTTTTTGATAAACCTGCCTCCATAGGTTCTTTAAAAATATCAGATTCATAGAGTGTTTTATACCAAGATTGAATATGGCATTACCAAGGTATATTTGAGCGGTGATCGAGCTTTAAACAGTCATTAATCACATCCTGAGTGAATTTTGTTTCTTCTTTTGACCAGATTGATCGCCATAGGGCCAGAGGGAGCAAGGCAATTAAGTCCTTGACATAGTTTAAGCCCACTTCCCTGTGTATTAGCTCATTTGAGGCCGCAGCCGGGGCGCAAAGCAATCGTTTCAAAAAGGCATTCTCCTCATACTGGATTTGGTTACCGCTCTGGGTATGATAGCCCCATATCCCTGCTCCATACAGGGCTGATGATATACACCTAGAGTTATAAATAGATACCATCTCTTGTATTCTACAGCCCCCTAATTTTGTCGCAAATCTAAAAACACTACTAGTATTGCTGACCATTTTAAGACGAACACTCTCCTGTTCATTAGCCCACCTTCCGTCTCCTGAGAATGTAATACCCATATAAAGGAACTTTTTTACAGTTTCCAGTTTCTCCCCATCTAAATAAAAGGTCCTATTCTTTCTTGTCTTCCTTCCACAAGACATTATAAATGTTTTCCTTTATTAATTATCAGTTTTCTACTTTCTGTGAAGGTCTGAAACTTGTTAATTAGATTTTGCAAGCCGTTTTGGGTCTGAGAAAGAAGGACCGCATTGTCCGCGTATAAAAGAATTGGGATGGGGTTACCATTTATAGTGGGGGCATCTGCTTGGGTTGTTCTTAAAATTTGATCAATTTGGTTCATAAATAAAGAGAATAAAAGTGGGGCAAGAACACATCCTTGTCGAATGGCTCTGTTAATTCTAAATAAAGGTGTGCATTCGCCAGCAGTACCAAATCTTACTTTGCCTGACAAGTTTTCATAGAGTCTGGCTAAAAAATAAATAATTTCAGTAGGAGCACCCATTTCTAGTAAAACTGGCCATAGAAGCGAATGTTCTACCAAATCAAAATCCGAACTTAAATCAGCAAAGCACAAAAATAAATTTCCTTCTTTGGCTTTTGTATATTTGCTAATGATAAGTTCCAGGTTCACGCACTGCTCCATCGTTCCCATCCCCTTTCTGAACCCATACTGCACTGGGGATAAGATGTTATTTTCCTCAACCCAAGCTTCTCGTCTCTCTAAAAGGACCCAACTAAGAATTTTAATTGACGAGTCCAGAAGCGAGATGGGGCGGTAGTTACGTGCCTCTGACCTGGGGCCTTTCTTGTAAAGGGGTACGATAATGGACTGGCCCCATGTTGGTGGAAGCCTGTCTTCTATGGCAGCATTAAAATATTGTGTCAGGATAGGTGCCCATAGGTTCATTTCATGTTTATAAAAATCCAAGGGCACCCCATCCGGGCCCGGGGCTTTACCGCCCTTACTCTTTCTTATTGCCTCGGTGACCTCGGTTAGGGTCACAGATAACGGCTTTTTTTGCCATTTCGAACCGGGTACTATATCTATATCTAAAATCAACCCATCTGAATTAAAAATCTCAGAAAAATGTGCTATCCAGGCGTGGCAGCTTACGTGGGAGGTGATTTCAGGGATGTTGTCGTTCTTTAAGAGCGGGCTGTTAATGGTTTCCCAAAATAATTTGTGTTTTTTTGTTGCCGCTGCCATGTCCAGATTAAACCAAGCCTCATTTTGCAATTCTTTTTTCCTGGTAGCCAACGAGGTCTTATAATTGTGGCGCTCCTCTCTAATTTTTACTATATCTCTGGGCTTGGTATCTAGAGCTAGTTTGAGTTTATTTAGCGAATGGGCACAATTCTTATCAAACCAAACCACTAGAATTTTCCTCAGCTTTCGACTCCTAACTGTAAGTGAATCGTCAATCACTTTAGTTATTTTAAAAAAATTAGTGAGTAAATTGCCAGGGGTCACTTTGGAACCTAGACAGTAACCTATTTCCACACTACATTTTAAAAGTACTTCCTTCATGAATTGGGCAGGGTTAATTCTAACCCACTTTATTCTCATGCCGTTTGCTCTTTCGGCTGTAATCCCTTGGACGGGTCTCCCATAAACGTGGGTTTTTCGCCCCCAACCAAATAGTACCAGTATAGGCTGTTGTGATCGCTCACAGTCTGCTCGACTACCCATAAGTTGGAATAGACTGATCCATTAGACGCCAGAATGTGGTCAATATTAGAGTGGGCATCCCTCCCTTTAAACAACGGGCATTCTACATTATCTCTATTCTTTGTGCAGTCTAGCAACTTTAAATCTAATTTAGCTGCTAAATTATTCAAGGCGCTACTGTAGTTGGTATGGGGGAAATGATTGTAAACAATACTACCTCCGCTATAGTACTCGCCTCGATGACCACAGATCCCCTTCTGTGCATGACTGCACGCTTGGATGTTAAAGTCTCCCGCCCAAATTATTACAGGCAGATCGCCTAACTGCTCTAATACTCCCTCTATCGCCCGCTCTATGTCTCGAACAATCAAACCCCGGTTAGCTCCAATTATGTTATTGTAAAAATTTACTATAACTAGGTCCCTACCTTTACCATGTACGAAACGTAGAATCTGCGCGTACGGGGCCACCTCTACACAGCTACCAAGACTGAATTCAGTTAAGGTAGTCGATACTAAAGTCAAGAGGCGGCCTTTTGCCCTTCCTGCTACGGGGATTGCTGCATTCACACTATAGGATGTGTACCCCTCAACTTGTATTTGGGCTCTATGCCACGTCTCCTGGAGACAAATTATATCATGCCCTTGTGTAATAAAGGTGTTCCAAAAAGGGGTAGTTATTTTACCGGCAATACCTGCTATATTCCAGGTAATGATGTTGAGGCCTTCATGAGTATTATCATGTACAGTGTCATAAGGTGCAACCGTTTCTATACTCTCAACCGGGATGGTATCTATGACGGAGGTTACATCGGTCTGAACTATTTTAGCAATTGTGTGTACCCCATCACTTGCTATCCTGTCCACAATGTACCCGGCTACCCTCTTTATGCCAGACACCTCTGAGTCAGTTTCAACCTTTCCCCTAATAGCAGTAGTATCAACTGATTGGGATAATGTGGTGTGTTCCCTCAGTCAGTCATTCTCATTCAGTGAGCCAAACACCTGAAATCTGTTGTAGGTCGGTATTGCGAAGTTGTCCCAAGGATTATATATTGGGGCAAAGTCGTAGGCTGTGTTATATTGATTGAATGGGCAGTTCTCTGGTGGTCAATTATCCGTGCTGTAGGGTGTCTCCCTGACTGGCCCCTATAAAAATAATCTAGAGGGAGTAGAGTTTTGTTATATTCCCAATTAGAGGGCACAGGTGCATTTAAGATTGAGTCTCTGGCCCAGTCGGATGTCCTGAAGTTTATAACTATACAGTCACCATTTATCTCCTTTTTACTGGGTCCCAACCAACCTACTCTCTGGGTTGAGATAATCTGATTTGCCCCACGCATCGGAAACCCACAGTTTCTAGTGAGCCAATGTAGTGTTTTGTTTTTAAGTGTTTGCTGGTTTTCAAATTGGGTGGGCTTTAACTTTGGTACATTGGCGAGGATAGCTACATACGCACTGCTTTCCGGTGGTAAGTTTATCGTTGCAGAGATAATATTGTTGATGTTCCGGACAGGTGCTCCACTGTCCATAATATTAGATTCTAAGCTGCCTTTCTCCCTTTGTTCCACAGTGGATTTCTGCCCTGTTGTTATAGTAGGGATGTTGGTAGTTAATTTTTCCGGGGCAGTGGCTACAACTGTTGGTACAAGAGAGCTAACTACTCTCGTGTCACCGCCAGCCCAGTTGTTATTAGGCTTCCCCTTTGGGGCATTTTTTGTAGGTTGCTTGTGCTGTGTGCTGTGTGCTAATGTGTTCTAACAGATCTAGATTAGCTATTCCCAGCTTTTCTAAATTCTCTACCTTGTCCGTTAAAACCCTCGATCTTTCAGCTATTGTGGTAATAAGTGATTTTACTAAATGCTCGAGCTGTGTTATGAGACCCTTCCTATTAACAAGTAAGGAGTCTTGTTGCACAGTACCCTGGTTTTCATTTGAATGTCGGTGGCTACTCTACTGCATATTATTTCCCCCCCCCCTTGTTTCGAGGAAATTTGGGTTGATCTCTTCTGCTTACTTCTACGTCTTTCCCCCGGGTCTATTTACAATTACCAATTTCCTACTAGGTACCGGTCTACCTTTGGGACCACTAGGTCCATTACCGCTTATGCTTTGTGATGGGCTCATATCAGCTGTATTATCTGCTAGATTAGCATCATTATTACCATAGTTATCTAGCTCCTCTCTGACATTAGACTCATCAATCACAGGTTGGGGAACCACACTTGGCTGCAAGTTGGAGGTTAATTACAGCCTGCTCTCCCGAGCAGCAAAATCAGTGGGTAGTGACTGTTGTAATACATCAACACAATTCTGATCATTCCCTGGTAAGTCCGCATATGAATGCAATAGGATGGAGTCCTGTGACATGGCTGTTATTATTGAGGTGTTTGCAGGTATATTAGTTCCTTGCGTAGGGTGAGTAATCAAACACATGCTCGGCGGTAGTGAGAGACGCCTCTCTGTATTTTTTATGGCAGTGACAACAACCCCTATTGTTTTTTGTAACATTTTGTCGATCGCAGTCAAGCTTGGAAGTGGGGTTGTTGCCTGTGCTAATTTCCTTGACGTAGATCGAGTTGACATTGGTGTCTTTTTAACCATAATGCCAATTAGCACCTCGGCAGGTACTAAGTTAAGCCAAAATCTAATCACATGCAGTTCAGAAGAGATATATTACCTTGGGCGGCGGCTTGATGGTGTAACCAAGAGACGTGTCCCAGACCAGACTCTTCAGGCCTCTTCAGGCCTAAGAGGGCCCGCCCTTTGCCCGGGGATGGCCCGGCGCGTCCCGTGCTCGTCCTCGCGGGACGAGGGAGCGAGCGGTGCTTTATGCGCCTCCTGGCGCTAGATGATGAGGAGGGCGGCGTCCTGTAGACGAGGCTGCTGGAAGGTGTAGTGCTGACCGGCGGAGCCAAGCCCGGCCAGTCAGGAAATGCAGTGCAAGTTGCTCGGCGGAGCAAAGCCCGGCCACCACACTGAAGCAGGAGACTGTTTAGACGCCTCAGCGGAGCAGGGTAAGCTCAGCCGGCGTGGAGACTCCTTTACAGCTGACACCAGGTCCTCGGCAGCGGGCGGTGCTTTATGCGCCTCCTGGCGCTGGATGATGAGGGGGGCGGCGTCCTGAAGACGAGGCTGCTGGAAGGTGTAGTCGTGACCGGCGGAGCCAAGCCCGGCCAGCCAGGAAATGCAGTGCAAGTTGCTCGGCGGAGCAAACCCCGGCCACCACACTGAAGCAGGAGACTGTTTAGATGCCTCAGCGGAGCAGGGTAAGCTCGGCCGGCGTGGAGACCCCTTTACAGCTGACCTAACAAGGTCAGGAAAAGTCTGGCACATCTCCCTAAAGCAAGGCATTTTCTAGAGTCTAGGAGGAAAAGCGGCATACTCAACATGTTGTGAAATTACGTAATAGGTCTAGATCAGTGATACTCAAAGTACGGCCCGGGGGTTCTTGCGGCCCTCTTGACCTTTACATTCGGCCCCACTGGTGAACAGCAGCACTGGCTACCGTTTAGTTGCTGAACATTAATGTTTGGAAAAAAATTGTTAAATAGACATGCAAGCATTTAATAACCTGCAAATTAATTCTTGCCCGTTTATGTAAATATTTTTTTGACCTCCTTACACAATCCCTGACCCACCAAGACCCCCTAAAGCCATCCAGCTGGCATCAGTGCAGACCACGGACACACCACAGACAGTACTTTGTGGCCCTTTGGCAAATGTCTGCGAGTACCCATGGGTTAGATTAGAAAAGATACATGTGAAAATACAAATCACTACTCGAATTCAGATGAAATATGAAATAAAAAACATTTAGGAACACCTACTTTGCTGCATATTAATAAGCAAAGTATGAAAAAAACAAGAGGACATGACTTCTCTTCATAACAAAAGGAATACAATAACGCATTCAAGCAATAAATGGCCCAAGAAAGAACCTTGAACAAAAGATCTTGAACTGTTACAGAGACAGGAACAGCCCGGGCATGGTTTCCTCATGTGGAATACTATTGTATTTTATCAACACAAAAACACCTTGGACAGACCTTCTATTTCGCTGAATTTTTGCTAATGAAATAGCATACGGAGACATGCAAGTGGGAAGGCTTGTTTATGCAAAATAAAAGTGCACATTTCTTCATGAACATATGTTGATGAAAGCTGGCCGTAGCCTTGTCCTGTAAACTGTGGCTTAGTTGTGCTAACAAACACACCTGAATTAAGCATTATTTTCTAATTTATAAAAAAACACCTTCATTTTCGGAATGGGCTATTAATCTCTTTTGTTACACTCTGTACCACAGGGTCCTGTCAGCCTTCCTCTCTGATATGCCCAATGTTAGCCTTTAGATCTGTTTTCTATCTGAAAAATATTTTGACATTTTGAAGTTCAAGGCATGTATGTGGGTTTCCAAGTGTGTTACGGTGAGCTTCCTGTTATGTTGCTATTGTTCTTATCTTCACTTTGAGCCACAGTGTTGCCTGTCCTGTTCTTCTCTTTACTTAATCATTGCTGTGTCATTTTCCATTAGTGTATTGCAGAGCTTATCTTGTGTGGTCAGTCTACCATGTTCTGTTGCTGGAAATGTTCTGTCTTCAGTTTTGTGTTTTTTATAGCGTACAAATTAGGTATTACATGTTGGTGATGTGCCTGCCTGCCTGCTTTCTTATTTAAGCAGTCACTTAGAGTAGCTGTAAAATATGATACATATATTTCATTTGCCACACGCGTTTACTACATTTGAGTCATTTATAGTAATGCTGCGTCATTACATTCTCACTGCAGTTGCATCACATCATAGCACAGAAAAACATCCATGCTACCAAAAGCTTTCTGCTGGCGGTAACTTGATACACACATTTTTTATATTCTTACACGCAGTATTTATGTGAGCCAACCCTACTTGTGTGCACAAATGACTAAGGGTCCAGATGTAGGTAAATCAGAAATACTGATTCCTTAATAGCAAATTTTACCCATTCGCTATTAGGAATTTGGTATTTCCTATGTAGGTAAAGATTTGGTGAAAAAACCTGAATCCTTAATATTCCTTATTACCGAATCAGTAATTGAGATTCAGTAATAAGGAATACCTACCCATTCATTTCTATGGGCTAGGAGGCCCATAGGAATGAATGTGAAGACATTCAGTATTAGCGATTCGGTATTACCGAATCGGTAATACCAGGAGGTATTTCAAGGATGCCAGGGTGTCCAAAGGACACCCTGTTGCGCCCCTGAAATGTGCATGTGTGCACATGTGGCGCACATACATGCCCTAAGGGCATGGATGTGTGCCACATGGCACTTTAAAAAAAGCAAAAAGTTATTTTTTAAGGGGAATCGGTAATTACCACCAACTAGAAGTTGGTGGTAATTACCGATTTCTTAAGGCTCAGAAGCACTCCTTAATGTGCTTCCTGCATTGCATTTAAGGAATCAGTATTAAGGAATCGGTATTTAGCAGGTCCTTATTTACCGATTATCTGGCACATGCATCAACGGAGGCTTTTGCGATTCCTTAATAGCAATTTTTAAGGAATCGCTATTTAGTAATCGCAAAAGCCTATGCATGTAGGAATTGCTATAAAAATAGCGATTCCTAAACATTCCTTAATTGCTACTCGCAAATTGCTAGTCGCAATTAAGTAATGCTGTCCCATTCATTCCTATGAGCCTCCAGGCCCATAGGAATGCATTCGAGATTGCATGAGCAATTTGTGAGTACCAGTAGGTACTCGCAAATTGCTCTTGCAATTTCAAGGATGCAAGGGTGTCAAAATGACACCCCATTGCACCCCTGAAATTGATCTCTGCACATATGTTGCACACACACATGCCCCAAGGGCATGTGTGTGTGCAACATGAAACTTTGAAAAATGCACAAAAGTGCATTTTTCAAAAATTTTGCAAATTACCATGAAGCTCACCTTCATGGTAATTTGCTACTCCTATTAGCGAAATCGCTAATTTTTTAACTTTCATGCATTGCATTTAAGGAATCTCAATTTGGGATTCCTTAAATGCAATTGGAATTTAAGGAATCGCAATTAGAGATTCCGTAAATTGCGATTTTTGCATTTGGGATGATGCATCCCAAATGCAAAAATACCGGTGGCAAAGGGGCGTATTCTGAGAATCTGCTCGTTTGCGACCGGTATTTGGTTTGATGCATGGGGCCCTCCTTGCCTACATTAGGAATGGCTAAATACCGGTCGGTAACGCTGAAATTTACTGAATTTCGACTATACGGACGGATATTTAGCCACCTAAATCTGGCCCTAAATCTGCTACAATACCTCGCTTTTCTGGGTGTGGTAGTGCAATTACCACACAAGCTTTGTTACCAGAGTTGTAGCATGGCTTCGGTACGTGTTTCTGCTGGGTGACAGCCTTGCTTTTTGTAACTTCATTTTGCTGTTTCTCTGCAGTTTGTGGTCGTGCGATTGAAGTTTGCCTCGAGTCATGTGCTGATTCATTCTATTCTGGGGCCATATTGTTTGTTTAGTTAAGGATGTGTTCCTCTGCGTGTTTGAAGGTATTCAAATTGAGACTGCACGTAACTATTTTCATAGTTTATTCTCTAAAGTCTTTGTATACTTTACTTGACAAACATTGCATGATAAGAAAGAGCCACACGAGCCAATTAACTTTCCTCCACCATTCCATTTGTAGGTGCCCTCTGGGAGTTAAAGCACCAGCTATCGTTCACAAATTCCTTCACACACCTGCATGTTCACGTAACCAATTAAACCTAGGAAGGGAATGCTACCAGCAAGACAAAGTTATATTCGTGCACTTTGAAATTCATTGCATAGTTTTCATTTCTTAACAAGAGTAAATATAAGTCAAATGTGAACGCATGTTTACTCAGATAACCAGGAAGTCCGCCTACAGAACGTTCATGTTTTCGGCTATCTATTGTGAAAAGGATTTGACATTCGTTCGGGGCTGAAACCTGACCAAGAAAGATTCCACAATGATTAACTGCTAAGTTTGGTTCTCTTGCAGATTGGTTTGTTGATTAACTTCGGAGACTATGACGGGGATGTGTACTTTTGGAGGTTGTTTGAGAGCCCTGACCGCATATTGTTGAAATAAGATGTTTGCTGTTTTTCTTGTAATCCGCTCTGAACGTTTTTGTTTTTACAGTTGCAAGTGCTGTTTTTTCTTCTAGAGAGTCAGCTGCAGTGTTTTCGTCTCTGCTCTCAGTGAGGGAAACAAACAGTTACTAATCACCACGTGTGATTGAATGCATGTGTTTGTGTAATAATTATTGTTTGATTGCTACATACTGTACGATAATCCGAGGACAGTAAGTGCTGTAATAGGAAAGCAAACAACGTGTGATTGAACGCATGAGTTTGTGTAATAGACATTGTTCGATTGCTATATAGTGTAAAACAATCCAACTGCATTCAGTACTGTAATAGGAAAGCATACAATTACGTTTTGAGGATAGTTCTTCTGTTACTTATATAATTATTTTTAATTGTTTTGCATCTGAGGAGACTGGGAGCAAGATCTTAAAAAACTGTAGCAATGTCTGGAAGTTTTGCATCAGTTTTGTGAATTTTAGCCTTCAACCTCTGTCTGTTTAATTCTGCATCAATCATCAACCTCGGTTTGCATCAACCAACTATAGTGTCACCAAGTGATAGTCCACAACACATCACAAGGCTTACTTGCCTTTCCCAACAACAGTTATCAGTCCTTACTTAGGGGCCCATTAGGATCGCGGACGGACGCAAGAGTAGGAGGGAACCTCCGCATGGCCTGCGGAGTTCTCTCCTGTGAAATTAGGAGGTGACCGCCACCCTGGCGGTCACATCCTCTATTTTTACCATTGCGGCGGGTGCGGCTTCAAGCTGCACCCGCCGCAATGGTAAAAATGCATACATTGCATGTGTATGCAGAAAGCGGCAGGCACCGTGCAGTGCCTGCCGATTTCTGCATACAAATGCAGGGGGTACCAAAGGTACCCCCCATGTGCAACCCCCACCCCCCCTTCACCCAGGGGCCCACAACGGGCCCCTGCAGTGAAGTTCCACATGCTTTTCCACGTCGGAAAACCCGCCGCGGAAAAGCATTTTTTATAACCCATCCTAAAATGGCTAGCGGTGTCTGAGAGACACCGCCACCATATTAAAGCTTTTCCGCCGCGGTTGTAAGCCAACCGTGGCGGAAAAGCAGCGGACTAAAACCAGGACCCACCAGCCATCCTAATGTGGCGGTGGGTCTTTGGTGGGTCCGCAGCGGATTTTCCGCATCCTCCGGCGGATGCGGAAAATCCGCTATCCTAATGAGCCCCTTTTTCTGTAGAGCCCAGCCGGGGAGTGAGGAGGGTCTAAATGTCTATTTCCGGAGCTGATGCCATTTCAGAGATGTTTCGCTGCTACATGTTCCGCTGCTACTGACCTGCACTACTACTATGTACAGTTCTAGATGGCAGGACAAACATTCCATGGCTTTTCGTTCAGTCAAATGTGATTATGCACCAGGGGTGGTTTAATACGTTTCAGCTGCAGATGCTACACATTTAGTTATCCTTGCACCTTCTCTCCACCCTCTGTTCCTTTCCACCTTCTCTTTACTATCATCCCCATGATTTGATCTATCCCATCTTCTGCATTTTACATTACTTCAATCTATTGCTTACCGCCCTCATAATTTTCTTGGTGTCCCTTTTCACCCCCTCTATATTGCCGCACAAGTCCATCTGTTGGCAGCATCTTTCCACTTCACCCTCTCCTCCCTCTGTTTCATAATCTTCTTACCGTCCTTTCGCCAAATCCAACATGCATTCTTTTCTACATCTCTTGGTTGTCAATCCATCAAACTTCTCCACAGAAAAGTATTCTAAAAATGGCATGGCTGTAAAATTAAGGCGCACGTCTTTTATTCTTATAAATGGGGGAACTTTTTAGGACAGAAGGAGACACAGGACTATGAAGAAAGAAAGCACTTGCCTGTTATCCAGAACATAAACAGGGCACTATCTCATGCTTTGGTCAGAATGTGTTCTATCAGGGGCGGCTCTAGGCTCATGGTGGCCCTGGGCAGGGAGCGTAGGTAGGGGCCCCCAGAAGCGGGGGGGTCTGGGCGGGGCGGAGCGTGGAGGCCAGTGAAGAGGGGGGAGTGAGGGGGTCAGGGTGTTTGAAAGTGGAACAGAGCCGGAGGCTACCAAATCCCTGCCAGGGGCCACCATGCAAATATGTATCCATCCTCAGAGGATTATTATATTAAGGATATATATTGGCATGGTGGCCCCTGGGGTTTGGTGGCCCTGTGCAGGTGCACAGCTTGCACATGCCTAAGGCCGGCCCTGGTTCTATGCAGCTCCATCCAACCATTTGCAACCAACTAGCTGCATATTTAATAATCCTCGACAATTATTTCCCCTTGATACAGATTGGAGTTAAGCAAGAGGGGAGGGAAGTGAAAAGCAAAAGGAAAAGTTGAGGACAGCAAATAATCATTATGATGGACTAACCAGGAATGGGATAGGGAGAATTTGTAAGGGTGTAGGGGGAGGATCAGAGAATGAACCAGTAATTAGGATGAGTAAATCAATGGGGGCAGAGAGAGTGAAGTGAGAGGGATAAAGAGTAGGGAGAAGCATTGAAAGGGAGGAGGTAAGGAAGATTGATTCATCTAAAAAAAAATCGGAGGGAGGGATACAAGGAGGAAGAAAGGGCACTGAGTAATAGGAACATGTTCATCTCAGAGAAATGTGCATATTAATACTTGCTGTTTTTTTCTTGAATTCCTGAGATGCCAGATATCCTTTTTCGACAATTGTAACCTATTTAATATTTTTGCGGAGGCTCAACTGTCACAGAAGCTCGAGAAACCTTGGTGTCGAGTGTGAGCCATGTCATCTTCATGATCGCTTTGTTCCACCAGGCAGTCAACAAGCCAGAAGCCGGACTGCTTCTATTGTCACAGTTGCCACGCGATAAAGAATATTCCTACACAATCGATGAGTTGTCTACGGAGTTAAAAGCTTCTTTACGTACCTGCAGAGTGGTTGTTGGCTGACAGCGTTGCAGAACTGACGGGCTCCCGTTTTGCTTCTTCAGCATTTTATCAGCTCTGTCCAAGGCTTATAGGGCCACGTGGAACTGACGCACTAGCGCCTTGCTTCCTCAGCGTTGTGCCAGATCACATTACTAGACTCTGCAGACAAAGTTAGGTGTTGTAGCAAGACACTCAACTCAAGGCTCAGAAGTGCAAGTTTGGTGGCTGAGCAGTACTGGTGCTCTGTATTTTGATTTTTTTGCTACTGCCTTATTTTATCCATTATACAAGCATCAGCCATGCAGTACTGTAGTTTGTTGGCAAGCAGTGGGGGAAATTGTTTTAGGGGCCATTGATCTTGCTGATTTCTGTCACTTGTATAAAGGAAATACCAAGAACTAGGTATTACATGTTGTGACAACTCTGGAGCTAGTTCAGTTTAATTTTTTAATTGCTATTTTTACCAGCTCTTTGGATATTTTTGCAGCATTTTGTAAAGGAGGAAGTGCGAGTATATCTATTGGGAAATATCTATATTTATCTGGATTGGGATTTAATCTACCAGCAACATGCAGTTTAACTCTTCTTACAAGTTTCTGCAGTGTAACGGTGAAGCACCTATTCCATTGGTAAGGTGGAGTTTGTAATGTATCTTAAGGCTATTGATGGAGACAGAATGGCTGTGGAAAGGAAGAAGAACATTCTACTGTGTTGTTTACATTCGGAGGGTCAAATGGCTTTCAGGACTCCCCACCTATGGAAGGAAAAAGTGACAAAAATGTGTATGAGGAGGCCATGTTGAGGATGAAACATCGGTTCAAGCCTACATTGAGTGTTGCACTAAACAGGCTCAAGTTTTATGCCCCTGTACAAGAGGAAGACAACAGTTTCGATGAGCTTCTTACTGATCTTTGGGCTCTTAATACTAACTGCAACTTTGGACCCATCACTGACAAGATGATTAAATATCAGATTATGTCAAGAGCAAAAAAGTTCAGGAACAGTTGTGGGTTTTAGGTGGCCCTAACTTTGCAGTTGGCTATTAGCACTTCTAAAACGTTGGAGCAGTCAGAGTTATGGATGAAATTGTTGAACAAAGGTAGTAAGACTGAAGGTGTGTGTAGTGTGAATGCGGGTGGTCAATGATGGAGGTGTCCGTGAAGGAAATCAGACTATCAGTGCTTGAGGTGCTCAAATTTATAGAAGAAGTGACAGGAATTTTCATTGTTTTAGGTGTGGTAGCACTGGCCATATGGTGTCAGCCTACAAGTGTCCTGCTGTAGGTAAAGAATGAAGCAAATGTGGGCATGTGGGACATTTTGCATGAGTGTGTAGGGATTTCATGAAAAGTAGTCAATCCACTAATGGAAGAGGGAAAGTGTTGTGTGATAATGATGAGGGCCATTTCCATGAAGATGGTGAAGGCAGTGTGGGAATTATACTGTCCATCAAGGGCACTGGTTAGGGTTTGCAGAAAGAGGGAGGTATAAAACCACCTAAGTGTGTGGTCCACATTTGGGATGAAGAATTAGAGTTGATGGCTATTTTCGGATCATCTTTGACCATCATTACTAAGGAATGTTTGCAGAGGTTTGGTGACAAGGTGTGCTTGCATTTTTTTCAAAGTTTGGATATTGCTGCTGATAGTTTTGATAGGTTGAGAATAGATATTGTGGGGTATGTAGAGATGGGTGTTGAATTCAAGGGCAGACCTGCTCAGTTGTATGTGGCCACAAAAGGTGTCAATGTGTTGGGATGGAAGGACCACTGGTAGTTTGGCATTATCCTCAATGCGAGAAGTAGCAAACCTGTATTGGTGGATGAGGATGTGATGGACAAGGAAGGGGTGGTCAAACGGTTCACCAATGTTCTTTATATAAAGCTGGGGAAGTTAAATGGGTTTAGTCATAAAATCAAAGTGAAAGTTAATGCTATTCCCGTGAAGCAGAAGTTAAGAGGTGTTACAGTATATGTCAGAGAAGATTTAAAGAACATGTTGGATGAGATGGGAAAGGGAAAGCATGGAATAATTGAAGAGGTTGAATCTACCAAGTGGGTGTCTCTATTGTTTTGGCCCATAAAACTGACAAACATTTTAAGTTGTGTGTGAAATTGAAAGCTCTTAATGTTAACCTGGTGGTGGAGTGCCATCCGCTGCCAAACATCAATGAGATTGTGTGTATGCTGGAAGGAGCCAAAGTGTTTTCTACATTAGATCTTTGCTCTGCATTCCACCAGGTTGAGTTAAGAGAGGAGTCAAGGCAGTTTACTTCATTTCTTACTCCACATGGACTTTTTCAGTTTATTTTTTGGCCTGGCCTCTGCAGCATCAGTTTTTCAGAGCTTTGTACCATATTTTCCAAGATTTGGACAAGTTCGTAAAATGTTTTCAGGACGATATTCCAAATTTCTCTGGGAATGATAAGAAACACATGGACCATGTCGGGGAGGTTTGCACGCATTTTGAGGGTCATGGTCTGTCGCTTAAAGGGGAGAAGTGCATGTTTTTGTGATTCTGTTTTGTATCTTGGACCCATGCTGTCTGGTAATGGGGTGTTCCAAAGAAATACTTGGTTGATTACATTATATATGCTCCTACCCCTGAAAACAAGGAGAAGTTGTTATCTTTTGCAGGGCTGTGTGAGTATTAATGGGAAATTTATACAGGGGTTTGCAACTAAAATGGAACTTCTCAGAGAGCTAACAAGGAACAGAGCTGATTTTGTTTGGACAGAAAGGCAGCAAACAGCTTTCCAACTAAAACCTTTTTGTCTTAACAGTAGATGCCAGTTTATATGGTACTGGAGGAGTTTTGGGCCAAATGAGTGGTAAGGGCGAATAGTGTGTGGCAAAATCAACTGCTAGCTTGTGTGTGGGGCATGGAGCATTTCTGGAAATATGTGTGGGGTAGCATGTTTGCATGTAGGACTGACCATAAGCCTTTGGTGGGTATTTTGTCACCAGAAGGAGGATGGAATGCCACTCCACGCACAGCAAGACTTACTTGGAGATTGCAGGAATACAAATTTGTGCTGAGTGTGTGCCTGGAAAATGCATCATTATGGCCAATTCTCTTTCCAGATTGGCATATCCGAATGACAAGAGTGAAGAACACAATGAGATGAAGATGGTTGCAACAGTTGGTGGCTTTGTGAGTATGGATTTTAAAGGTTTGTTAGACGAGGCATGGGAAGAGAAACTAGTCAGGATGTTGTGTGTCAGCTTATTAAAAAATGTTTGTAAGGTTATCCCAAGGAGAACGGTTTGAATTCGTAGGTGTAGCCTTTCTTTAAAGTTTCGGGCAAGTTGGAAATAGAGGGTAATTTAATCTATAAAGGCGACAAATGTGTTCCTCTGGGTGCAATGCAAGAGAAAATGTTGGTTTTGGCACTTGAGGGGCACCAAGGAATGTTAGCTATGAAGAGGGGATCAGTTTTAGAGGCCTGGTATGGATGTTACAGTGGACAGGATGGTGAGGGAGTGTACTATGTGTGTGAATAGTGATAGGAAGCTTAACACCTTGACTGCTACAGCAATTCCCCCTCTGTGCTGCAGATCCATGATCCCCATTGTTCATGACGAGCCAGCTTGTCATGAGCACACGAGCAGTGTACTGCATGACGAGCTGAGCTCGTCATGAGCATGGAAGGGGTTAAGACATAACCAGCTCTTCTCAACCCATGCAAAGGCCTAATTCACCATGAGAAAAAGTGGAGTGTGATATTTTTGGTCCACTTGATGGGTTACCCCAGCAAGCCAGATTTGTGTTCATCACGATTGATTAAAATTCAAAGTGGCAGTAGGTCAAGTTTGTTGCGCATGCCATGTCATTTGTGGTGATTGAAATTTTTAGAGACGTTTTTGCTCCTGAAGGGTGTCCAGAAGTGCTAGTTACCCATGATACTGTGCAAACTAAGTCACAGGAGATGAAGGAGCTCCCATCTGGGTGTGGCATCAGGTATATCACCACATCCTTTTATGAACCACAGGAAAATGGTCAGATTGAGCACTTTAATTGTGTCCTCAAAGACAGTATAGTAGTAGCATGCAGTTCAGGAGGTGAGTGGAAAAGTGTACTTAGAGAAAGACTGTGGATGTATTGTATTACTCCTCATTCTGACACTGTAGTGAATCCTTTCATATTACTGAAGGGTAGGGATCCCAGTTCAAAACTACGTCCTTGGTGGATAAAGAAGAAGATGCTAATGGTGAGTTTCATTTATCTTGGAAGGGTGGCCGAGAAGATACAAGAAAACAGGAGAAGATGAAAGTGAGGCATGATGAGGGATGGAGAGAGAGAGAGTACCCACCTTTGTAGTGGGATATTAGGAGATAATACTAAAACCTGGTGGCACTGTGAATGGAGGTTTCAAGTTTGGTAATGCACTTAAAGAGATGAAGGTTTATAAAAACAGATTGGTCAATCAGGATGGTAGGGTGTGGAATGTGAGAAGAGATGTCAAGTGCAGAGGTATAAAGGAAGATCTGTAGGGTTTTGGGTATATATTGTGGGTTTGTTTTGTTCCTTCTACCTTGGTTGGAATCTTATTGCAGGTTTGTATTGATATAGGTTGGTGTAAGTAATATATATGTTTACTTGACGTTTCATTTGTTCATATTGTTTTGCTTATTTAAGGGGGGAATGTGTTATATATGCCATTGCAAACTATGTTTGTTTACCTTCAATCTGTTGCAACAGTTCCATGGTTGCCAGGGGTGTTCTGGAATGCCTCTGTAAACTGCAGTTTCCAGTGGGCCTGCTTGCATGCAGTTCCATCGTACTGGGCTGCTTTAACAAAGAATCTATAACCTGATGTTGCCACTTTACACCATTGTATTAAATGTGGTAAATATGCCACTAATAAAAATTTAATGGGAAAATATATACAGTGTATCACACTCAACTCTGATGACTTACAAGGACACAGGGAACAACAAGGGGCATAATATAAAAATGCAACTATACATACATACAAACAAAACACCTGATCCTACTAGGCATCATATCACAATGGACAGTGTCATGCATCCTAAAGGATACCATGCAAATACTCTAATATCCAATAATTTTGATACAACCAAAATACTTACAAATATGGTCAGTTACCTGCCTGAACAACAACTTCCTACCACAGGAGAACATGGCGGCCGTGAGCTAGTCGCCGTCAGGAACTCTCGGAATTCTCCCTTAGGAGAATGTTCTAATCTGCTTCACGGATTCACGCGAAAGCCTGCGAAGGGTTTCTGAGGGCTTTTAAATAACTTTTAAGTGCTTTGTCTGCAATAACACGCTGAAGACGCTGGCTTGGAATCGCCATTACCTGCACCGCTCACGGAGCCCTGGGAGGAGTTTGGGGAAAGGCGGCGGCGTGGCTCTGCTGGAGCCGCCGCTTTGTGGTGAGAGTCGGGTTCCCGCGGGTAGGCAGCGAGGGCTCTTCGTCTCGATGTTTCAGCATGGCTAGGCTTCCAGTCAATAAATCGCATTTAGGAGTGGAAAACAATGGATATTCTCTGCATATGAGGCCGGTAAGGAGTAGTGGGAGGGACCCGGTGGAATTAAACGTTGAAGAGGAGGAAAATAGGGCGAGAGACCGTGAGCTGGCTACTAGTATTGCTATAGAGGAAAAAAAGAAGAAACAGATTTCCTCGCCAGTTGTAGAGCAAGCAACTAATAGATATACATTGAGAAATAGAGGGGTTTGGGGGAAGGAGATTTTAGAAAGTTTTGCAACAGCTAGTTCACATATAAGGCTTTCAGCAACAATCTCAGCAGACTGTCCTGCCCAATTAAAAGACCATCTCCGGGAGGTAAGCAGATAAATGCGGTAAAAACCGCAAAAATTGGCAGGAAGTTATCTGAGCCTAATGAAAAACGAACTAAGGCAAACAACACAGTAAAAAAGGACTCGGAGAAAATAAAAGTCACTCCTTCACTTCGCTCTTTCTTTAAAGTGAAAGATCAGGCAGATTACGGGACCCTGTCTACTTTTTCCAACACAAAAGGCAGAATGGCCTCCGGTTCCAGTTCTAAAGAAATCTATTCAGAACAAATTTTATTGAAAAATAAACATGATCCTCTACTCAGCTGAAAGGAGAACAATACCCACTCTCCTATTGATAATCATGTGAGTGGTAGTTCCGCAGGCATACCTATGCAGTCAATGGCTATAGCCTCCCTCAAATTGAATGAAAATCAGTTAATCTCAACAGAGCTTGAAAATACAATGTAGGTAATGCTAGCAGAGATAAGAGAGAGGTTTTCAACATCTGAACTTAATCAACAGAAAATTCAAGGATATTGCAAAGCGATGGATGAGAAAATTAACAGTCTTGTTGACAGAGTAAGGGAGATGGAAATGAAACAAAAAGAGATCTCAATCAAAGTGGACGCTAATCAATCTAGGGACTAATGCCAACATCCATTTCCCCGCCACTCTGCAAGCAATAAGGGACAATAAAATGCATAATTTCAGAGATCCAGACGAAGTAAAAAAAATTGTTGAGCAGATTAGGGCCAAACCATAATAGAATTTGTAAATATTTTTGGAGTAAGAGTGCTCATACGAGGTATAGAATTACCTCGTGTTAAATGAGAGGGTTCCCCAGTGGCGGTGGGAATAGTCACATGTAAAAATGCACATAATAATTCAAGGCACACAGGGTGGGGGAGCATATGGGAAAAAATTCAAAAGAGAGAGGGGGGAGGAAAGGAGAGAAGAAAGTTTACTTTAATAATCAAATGGTAGCCCCAAACAATAACATTCTAAACGTGCTATCATGGAACGTGAATGGATTGAGAGTGACAGCAAGGCTGAATAAAAATTTTGAATTTTTGAAGATGAGGGAGGCAGACATTATCTTTATTCAGGAAACACACTTGTTGAGAGAGGAATGGTGGGATATTCTTAAAACCCAATCCTGGATAGAACACTGTATATGTACAACAAAATCAGTGACAGTTAAAGGGGCAGCGATAATTGTTAAAATGTCTGCGCATTGTACTATAGCTGAAGTCAAGGTTGATTTCCAAGGTTGATGGGTAATAGTTAAGGCTAAAGTACAAGGTGTTTGGATAATACTGGTCTCATAATATGGCCCTAACTTGGATGATCCGTTACCCATTCGATCATTAACGCCTCATTTAATAGAATTTAATGATATAATTATTATGGGTTGTGATTTTAATGTCATCCTTGACCCAGTTGAAGATACCACCTCAAAAAATTCAGCACAGCAACATCAAAAATGAGAACCGCACTAAAGTTATTAATGCAGGAATTTGAGTTAGTAGATATATGGAGCTTACAAAATAAAAGAATGGAGGGAGAAAGGAGCAATCAAATGAGGGATTTCACATTTCACACCAAAAAGTATGGGCATCGATTTTTTTTTAACCTCTAGAAAAATTAATAAGCAGGTCATGAAATAACACATGTCCCGGAACATCTATCAGATCATTCGGCAATATTATTACAGTTCTATCTTTCAGGTAAACCCCTGGAGACACGTTGAACACTTAATCGCTCTCTACCTTTGGAACCCTCAATAGTAGAAACAATATTAACCCAGACAAAATAATTTTTAGTTTTTAATACTGGCACGGCCCCCATAAACAAAGTTTGGGATACGTATAAGGCTTACTTGCGTGGTGTTCTAATCAGCCTAAATGCTAGGAAAAATAAGGAAAGGAAAAGAGAACTTACCTCCTTAGAAGATCAAATTAAGGAGTTTCAAGAAGCTTTGCCTCATGTCTCAGATGTAAATATAAAATCATTAATTGAAGCAGATTTAACTAACGCTAAAACAAAATTAGTTGAGTATTTAGAGATAGGTTGAAAAAGAGATGGGAAGCAAGTAAACTAACAAATTATGAATATGGAGAGGGAAGTGGCAAGCTTTTGGCTTGGAAATCTAAAACGGATAGAGCCAAGAATAATATAAAGGACCTGAAAAGTCAAGTTACAGGTGATATAATAATAGAAGATGAGGCAATAGACCAGGAATTTGTTTTTTTTTCAGGACCTATACACAGAAGAATTAATACAAAACAAAGAACAGATCGAGTCCTTTTTTAACAATATAAAACTGCCACAGTTGACCAGTGAAAATAGAGAGCAATTATCGGCGCCAATAACATTGGAGGAAGTTCATAGCTCAATTAAGAATTTGAAAAAGAGCAAAGCGGCTGGTCCCGATGCCATACCCAATGAGTTATACAGTCTATTGAGGGAAATCCTGGCTCCAATTCTGCTGGATCTTTTTAATTCAATATACATCTCGGAACAAGACTCCCCTATTTCATGGGATAGCACAACTATAATTAATTGTTGCAGTAGATCTTGCCATTGACCAAAAAAAGCCTCCGTCTATAATTACCTGCGATGCTGCAAAAGCATTTGGCAGGGTCAATTGGCTTTCGCTATATGAGTTAATCAAGCGTTTTAATTTGGTTCAGCAATTAAAGCCTTATATAGGAATCCAAATGCCAGGGTATTAGTAAATGGCTCTCTTTATAACATTGTACAAATAAGAAGAGGGACTAGACAAGGTTGTCCACTTTCCCCTATTCTTTTTAATATGTACATTGAACCACTGGCTATCAAATTAAGGGCATGTAAGAATATCCAACCATACTCTTGTAATAATTGGGAAAAAAACATCGGGCATTATGCGGACGATCTTATGATTTTTACAACGCATTTAGATTCAATTTTACCTGTTATCTGGGAAACTTTAGATAACTTTGGTACAGTATCATGCTATGCTATAAATCCTTTAAAAACTGAAATAATGCAGTGGAATACTACCTTTCAAAGTGAACTTGTCAAAAAGAATATTAGGTATTTAGGGATTGATCTGGTACAAATTCTGGATTCCTTAGCGAAGGAAAATTTGACCTGGTCACCTTTAAAGTTAAGAAACAATTGCAGCAATGGGAAAATCTACCTTTCTCCTTTCTTGGCAAATCAAATCTACTTAAAATGTCAATTTTACTAAAGCACAGCTTTATTTTTAATGCAATTCCATTAGAATGTAAGCCAGAATGGATTAAAAAAGCACAAGGAAAATTGTCAGGTTTTATTTGTGGTAGGAAAAGGCCCAGAATTGCATGGAGAAAATGTATGGAAAAGAAGGAAAATGGTGGTATAGCACGTCCTGACCTATTACAATATCAGAGAGCTTTCCATTTAAAAATATTCAGATAATTATTAAAAGACTCAAATCAATATACACCTATGTTTTTCGCTTTGACATACGGCGCACCTGACCTTGCTAATCACTTGTTATATTAGTTTGGCGACCCTAAGTTAAAAAAAAAATTAGACTAAAGAGTCTTTATTGGGCCTGCAAATTTTGGTACCAAATCAAGAAGCTATGACAAATCCATATTTCAGTTATTATGCACCAATATGGCATTCTCCAGGAACCCTCACATGTCTGCAAGATGTTTTGGCAATCCCGATAAGAGAAAAAGGAATATGCAAATGTGGTCAATTATTGGAGGGAACACAATTAATTTCTTGGTGGAAATTTCAAGAGATTACAGAAAATGTGGCTTCTCGTTTTAAATGCTGCCAACTATTAAGTTGGGCTGAAACTTTGAAACAAGGGACGATTCATAAGGAGTCTCGGGAGTCTAAAATATCATTGCAGCCAAGTTTTAAAAAAGAGATTTCAGCATGGTACTGGTTATTGGTACAGTCATTAGAAGACCCCAATATATTTCCACTTGCCATAGCAAGTGGAAACTTAGAGGAGGGAGCTACCGGAGCTGGATTTAGAAGCTTTATGGCAAGTATCTATATCTCATCTATGGTATTATGTGAAATTTGCTCCATTAAAGAAAAATCACTTTTTTACCATACACAAGGCATATTGGACGCCTCGAAAGCTGGCAAAAATGGGTTGTCAAACAGTGAAGAATTGCCAGAAATGTGGAGAATCTAATGCAGATGAATCGCACATGATTCGGTGGTGCCCTTCTATTCCGGAATTATGGCAGATAGTTGGTGAAATTTTGTCAGAACTGGTGGGTTAAGAAGTTAAGGTGAGCTTGGCATTGGTTATTTTTGGGGTAATTCTTGACGAAGAATATACTGGTAACATATCTAAATACTTAAAGGCTCTTATTTTTGTTTTGATATTGTTAGCACGTAAAGAACTATGCATCAAGTGGATTTTAAATATTCCACCTGTAGAGTCTGAATGGATAAATTCAATCCATAGGCTTGCTAGAATGGACAGGGGAATGCATCTCAATAAGAGAACGAAATTTTGGAGTATTTGGGATAATTGGGCTGAGAAGGCTAGTTGTTTATCATAGTTAGAAATGTTATAGTTCACATACAAATGTAGCCCGATGTTAAGATCTTTTTCTTTTTTTCTTTTTTTCTCTCTCTCAGATTTTTCTTCCCTCTCTTTTCTCTGGTCCTCCTCTCTTGTTCTTACTCTTTTTTCCTTTTTATATATGTCTATAACATTGTAAAACAATAAAGGTTAATCCAATGATTAAGCATCAGTAAACACAGGTCTTTCTCTGGTTATGGGTTTCATCAAGAAGGATTGGTGACCTCTGGAAGAGAATCTAAGTAAGAGCCTGTGATAAGGGAGATAAGAGAACACTGACTTTGTAGCAAAACGATCCCGTGATGGTAACATCACCTCCCGTTCGGAGAGAGCGGGATTCGTTTTGTGGGGAAAGTGAAGGAAAACAGTTGGTAATCTCTTTTTTTCCCTCCATTTTGCATACTGATCAAACATATGAGGACAACAACAAAAAAAAAACTTCATACCACTACAGATATATATTCTGCCTGAAAAAGTCTTCTGATTATGGACAGTTCCTGGGAATGACTCCAGGATATAGATGCCCCAGGTTCTAAATCAATCTTCTTATCATAACCTAATTGTGGAGATAATATACTTGCTTTGTTCTTATCAAATACATACTACAATTATTTGTAAAAAGAAAGCAAAGTAAATGTACAGCCAGTAACTGAAGTTACCATTATTCTAGCTAAAGTATACAAAAAGGGTTGGATTAAATACTTGCTTTTATTTCAGCCATTGGTAATTAGTCGGGCCGCATGCCAGTCCATTGTTATTTTGCACACCTACTAGGCACAAGATCACAATGGACAGTATCATGCATCCTAAAAGAATACCATGCAAATACTCTAATTTACAATCATTTTGATACAACAAAAATACTTGTCAGTTACCTGCCTGTACAACAACTTCCAACCACTACAGGTATATATTCTGCCTGAAAAAGTCCTCTGATTATGGACAGTTCCTGTGAAGTGCTCCAGGATGTAGATGCCACAGGTTCTAAATCAATCTTCTGATCATAACCTAATTGTGGAGATAATACACTTGTTTTGTTCTTATAAAATACATAATAACATTATTTGTAAAAAGAAAGCAAAGTAAATGTACAGCCAGTAACAGAAGTTACCATTATTCTAGCTAAAGTATACAAAAAGGGTTGAATGAAATGCTTGAATATATCTCAGCCATTGGTAATTACTCAGGCCACATGCCAGTCCATTGTTATTTTGCACACCATGCCACTTGAGTTTAGACCCAGTGATTTGCTAATCAGTCTTGCCCCTGCACCAATAGGAACAGTCCAGCCTGAACTGCTATGCCAGGTCCTCCCTGAACTGGACCTCTGACAGCCCCAGACCAGTTTCAGACTATTTAGGGCTCAATAGTCAGCTAGTTTGATTCCAGTGGCACCTGTTTTCCCCTCAACAAGTAACAACAAAGAGGGTAATTTTACCTCGTTGAATCAGACCACGCCAGGGCAGTTACTTGATAGCAATGTGGAGGGTAACTTTGGAGTAGGTTAGAAACTATGTTATCTAATCTATCAGAGCCAATGTAAGTGTGATAGAGGCTAGGTTGGCTAAACTAGAGGGGTCTATTGTTTGTAATTCTCCAGCCATGCCGACGAGGAGCCCACCCACAAACATGTAAATGTAAATGTACAGGAATTTATATAGCGCAAATCACTGAGCGGTTTCTAAGCGCTTTCTTAGGGAACCCGTCCTGGTATTCCCCTGTGAGATAACCCCGGCAGGGTATCTGCAAGGTGAAAGCCAGGCATCCTGCCTCGAGGGGCCGTTGTGGTGATTAAGCAAGCTATTGCCCAGAGTCGCAGAGTGTGAACCCGTGAATCGAGTAGGCACCGGAGCGAGAATTGTCGAGTCCATGGACATTTTAGGACTCAAGACCCCGCCGAGCCGGGAATTGAACCCTGGTCCCGGGCTGACCTCTGCTTCCAGGTCTGCCTCCTCTAACCAGTGAGCCACACTTCTCCACAAAAACATAGATAACACAACCAAGAGGGGCAAAAGAGCAGTGGGGGAGGGAGTAAGGAGGGGGACCACCGCAAGGACTGCAGCTAGTAGTGAGGCACAACACAAAAATAATCTCACCAGTACTAGGCCCAGGAGTTCAGATACCCTGGTCACTTCTTGCCAGCGCCCCAGTCAAACAGGATCCAGTATGGTTAGGGGGTCATCACTCATTAAGTCCCCCGATTATAGACCTTCCACCTGAATCGACCCCTTATGTAGTGGTACTGGGGAATGTACCTCCTCCTCCCAATGGGGTAGAGGAAAATTTTGGGCAGCTGAAAAATAAATTAAATCACTGGTTCTCACATAATACCACCCTGGGCCACCGAGTCTACAAAAATATCCTCATGGCTCGAAGGGTCAGTTGGTTAGGGAGCTTGTGTAAGCCGGACATTGGAGACTGTGTCATTGTAAACTCTGACAACCCCTTCACTACCGGGCGTATTTTATCTAGGGATAACAGTCTCACTCCATTAACAGGTTCTGGTGTTAAGGCTTTACCCCTGGGATACTTTTATAAGCCAGCCCCCAACAGGGAACTGCCACAAAATGGCCATAGGGCACGCCTTCAAGTAGGCTAGTTAAATATACCAGCTCCTAAGCAACAACGTGCCACCTTAGCCCATTTAGCTCCTGAGTCAGATGGGCGGGCTCGTAGTTCCCACACATTGGCGCTAGATAATAGATTTGCAGTTTTATCCGGATTGGATAACTGCGATTGACTAAAGGCTTCTGCACCTCCAGGACTATTGTCAGTTATATCTCTTCAGGCCCCAGGGTTGGTAACCGTGAGGCATACCGCTGTAAGGCCTAATCATTTTTTATCCTGGAATATTGCAGGGGTGGCCAACAAGTTCCAAAATCCTCGGTGGTTATGTTTTATGAAGCAATATACTGTAATCAGTCTTCAAGAAACATGGTTGGTGAATAGTGATCTTTTTCTAGAAGGCAACAAGGCATGTTTTGTCCTGGCCATTCCATAGGTGAGTGGAAAACCAAGGGGTGGTTTAGTTACTTACATCTCGGTGGCAGTCAACTGCAAGTTGCAGGAGATTCCAACCACAATCCCGGGAATTCCTGCATTATCAGTATCTAGGGGGGATACAAGATGGGGATTTTTTAATTTCTGCTACTCAGTGGCCTGCCTTCAAGAGGTTTTTAATATTACCAACTTGGGAGCTCTTATTAAACAACTTATGGGTCGCGGTTTCCATAATTATTTGGTGTCCGGTGATTTTAATATACACCCTTGCGGTAATCCCTTATTATCCTGCACATCAGAGTTGGGTTGCCCAAGTATGAAGGGCTTTTACCTTGACCACCTTCCCCAAGGAGAATTGTTGAATACCATGTTAAATGAACTAGATTTGGTATTTATGATGTCTTTATCTGACCCTCACACTAAGTTCCCTGTACCAACGTTCAAAGGAAATGGAAGAGGTTCATTTAGTGACTTCATCTTAATCTCCTCGTCGTTGCAATCTTCCTTTAATGGCTTTAACATCTTAGCAAGTGAATTTAGTGATCGCAACCCTCTAACAGCTTATATGTCTGGTCCATTACTGGTGAAATTTAGGTAGGTTATAAACAGGGGCACCCTGAAACTGACCGATGGAAAGAGAAGATTAAAGTGGACCCAGGTGTCCCCGGATAGCTTTTATAACAAGGTTAAAATATCCTGTACCCACAAATTGTCAGTATGTACATCTGAGAGGTCCACACCCAATGAGATTCTTGGAGCTTATGAGGCAATAGCGCAAACTGTGGGTGAACTGCTAAGTACCCCGGCCAGAGACACTGCTTCTCACGGCCCCAGATGGTTTGACTCAAATAGTTCAAATCAGCTAAGTGACTGAGTGTGGCTCTGGTAGCCAAACCAAGAATTCAATCTGAGGTCTGTGTTTGTTGCAGGGAATATAAGATAGCCTTGGCCAAACGTCAGGGAGCCCTGAAAGAAGATGCCTGGAAGGAGTTGATCGACTGTAGTACTCTGAGGAACATCTCGAGGTTTTGGAGGAAGGGAGCAAGGGCCTAGAGGCTCACATCACAGAGGAAGAGTGGGTATCTCATTTTAAACCCATGTTTGATTGCCCGTCCGAGCCCATATGTAGTGATCCGCAGAATAGGAAGAAAGCCATGATATGTTTTAATCGGAGTGAGATCATGGAAGGGATTCTAGGGATAACTATTAACAAAGCCCGGGCCCAGACGGGATTCCCCCGGACGTTTTTAAATCTGACCCCTTGTTTTGGGATCCGATTTTAGAGTCCATATTTAATGTGGCAGCCAAGATGGGTCATCCTCAGTCTTGGGCTTCGTCAACCATAGTGCCAGTCTTTAAAAAGGGCAATAGAAATAGCACTTACTGCTATAGAACCGGATCACTGACAGAATATCGACAGTCAAAATATCGACTTGCCAAAATATCGAGGTAAAAATATAGAATGCCAGAATATCGACTTCCTATCTACAAACAGGTAAGTACAAAAATATTGACTCCAAAATATTGATAGGAAAAAATATAGACAGTCAAAATATCGAATTTTTTAAATATCTTAAAAGTAATTTAAAAGTAATATAATAATAAATATAATTAATTTAAACATCCTCAAAATACTTACATAAACTTAAAAGTAATAAATAATTATTGTAACTTTAAAAAAAAAAAAATGTAAAACATATATATATATATATACATATATATATATTTTTAGAAAACAAAGGAGGCGGCACAATCAGGATATCTTTTTTCAAGCCTTTTTTATTTCAAGACTTTCACCCCACCAACGCGTTTCAGCCTTACACGGCCTTGCTCACGGTTGGTTAGTCCCTCTACTGTGTTTCTATTTATACTAGCCCATAGTTAGCCATTTATGAGGCATTATGGGATCTGTAGTTTTGTTACATATTAGTGAAAAAAATTAATAAAAGAAAAGAAAGACTTGGCATGCTTGTAATTTTCAGCATTTTGGTAACATTAATGTAATGTTCTTAATTCTGGGTATAGTACCCTAGTCTTTTCATGATGTTTTGTGATTTGTCACAAAATGTTCAGGGTATAGTACCCGATTTAGTTCTGAGGTTAATTATTCCAGGTGAATGTGCAGGTCCTCTCCAAAGTTCATCCCCTTCGGGTGTTTGGTCCGGAGTCTAATGATCATCCGCGACTCCATTTGTCGCAGTCTTCGGACCACATCTCCTCCTCTTTCCATTTTGTCCAGTACTTTTGCCCCAAAGAAATGCATTTGCCTCCAATCTCCATTCTGGCATACGCTCATATGTTTGGCAGTGGCATATTGCATGTTGGAGTTTTTTACTGCTCTTATGTGTTCTAAAATTCTTTTCTTCAACATGCAGGTTGTGCTCCCCACGTACTTCATTCCACACTTACATTGAACTATGTAAACAACGTTTTTTGAGCTACATGAGATTTGTTGTTCTATTCTCATCAACTTGCCATCTGGTTCCTCAATCATTTTCATGTTTTTGCCAATTTTGCAAGCCTTACATGAGTTGCAGGGTTGAAATCCTTTTCGTTGTACGTCCAGCCAATTCTGTTTTGGTTTCTCTTCGAAATGGCTCTTGACCAGTAAGTCTTTGAGTGAAGTATTCTTTTTATATGTTATTAGTGGAGCATTTCCAATGGTAGTGCCAATGTCAGGATCTTTTGTTAGCACATGCCAATATTTTTTCATTATGCGGGCAATGTCTGAACTTTCTTTACTGTAAGTCATTATTAATCTTGGAGGAGTGTTGGTTTCAATTTTTTTCGGTTGTTCCATCAGTGTTTGAGTTCGTGTTTTTTGATCAATTTTCCGTTTGCAATTAGTTAACACTCTTTCTTCATAGCCTCTCGCTCTGAATCGACATTTACTTTCTTCAATGATTTCTCTGCATCTTCTGGTAACGAGCAATTTCTCTTCAGTCTTGTAAATTCTCCATACGGTATGCTACGTAGAAGGGGTGTGGGATGAAAACTTGTACCATGAAGTACACTATTTGTGGCTGTCTTTTTTCGAAATAGAGTGGATTCCAGTTTTCCATTGTGTACATATATTTTAGTGTCCAAGAAATCTATTTCTTTTGTGCTTGTGTTGCATGTAAATTGCAACCCGACTTCGTTCTTATTCAGTTTGTTGAAATAGATTTTGAATTGTTCATCCGTACCATGCCAAATAATGAATAGGTCGTCAATGTAACGAACCCATAACATTATTCGTTCCAGATCTTCTTGGTTTTCTTCATTCCATGCTATGGTTTTCTCCCACCACCCCATCGTGATGTTCGCATAGTTTGGTGATAGAGAAATGCCCATGGCAGTGCCACAGGTTTGTTTAAATAGTTGTTTATTAAACAAAAATACATTGTTTTTTAGGCAGAGCTCAATCATTTGCATTAGCATTTTCGAGTGGTCTAGATATATGATGTTCCGTTGTTTCAAATAGTATTCGCAGGCCTGCGTTCCGATTTCATGACGGATTGAAGTGTAGAGTGAGACTACATCAATAGTTACTAACAGGAAATCAGGGTTCCAGGTCACATCCATTAAGGTTCTCAAAAAATCACCAGTGTCTTTTATGTATGATGGAAGACTTTGGGCAATGGGGGCTAAGAATTTATCAACATAGTTCGAAATGTTCTCATACAATGATCCGCATGAGGAGACAATGGGCCTCCCTGGTGGTTGATTTAAGGTTTTATGAATTTTCGGGAGAAAATATATGCATGGTGTTATTGGGTGGTCGATAGTTAAGTATTTTCTCTCATCATCATCTATTAAACCTTTCTTATGCCATATTTCCAAATATTCTTGTAGTTCTTTTTTCATGTTGGCATATGGATTCATTGTCAGTTTTTGATAGTTGTTTGTTTGATTTAGTTGTCTCATAGCCTCCCATGTGTAGTCAGTTGTCTTCATGAGGACAATATTGCCCCCCTTGTCCGCTGGTTTTATGATGATTTTGTCATTATTCATTAGTGTTTTGATTGCTGCACGTTCTATTTTTGAAAGATTTTCACGTGTCTTGTTTCTGACTTTGGAGAGATTGTCAAGTTCTTTTATTATTGCTTCTGAAAACAGATCTATTTTATTGCCTGGCGATAATATTGGGTAGTATCTTGATTTCCTTTTTAAACCAGTAGCTGGTCTCGCATCTGTTGGGATATTTAGCTCCTCTAAAAGTTCAGCTTCCGATATAGAGGCCCCGTCCAGGTCAAATAATGTTTCGAAACTATTTTTCATGTCTGGAATATCTGCAATAGTATCAAAAAGAACTGTGTCCATATTCTCATCCACATTGTTAATGGGCTCTGTTTGGTTGTTGGCATGTACTTTTGCTAGTTTTAACTTCCTAATGTATTTATAGAAGTCTATGCGTGTTTCGGTGTAATCAAAGTGAGCCTCAGGACAAAAAGATAGTCCCTTGTTCAAGACACGCTGTTCTGTTTCTGTCAGTTGGTGGTCTGAAAGGTTCACTATTAAGTTGGCCTCGGATTGCGATTGCGCAGTGGGTACTGACGTTTTTCTTCGTTTTGCCCTACGGGTTTTTCTGGCACTGATGTGGGGGTTGTTTGATTTTGCGGTCCCCTGCCTCTTCCTCTGTATCTTTGGTTGGGGTATGGTCGTCTCCCCCTTCCTCTTCCCCTTCCTCCGCCTCTCGCAATGCTCTTCTCCAGATTGACCAATTCGACCTCCTCTAAAACTGACCAGTTTTTTGACTGGTAGGTGCTTCGTGTTGAGCCATCATCACTAATGCTAGATTCACTCGCACTGGATGCCATTTTCTGCATAGGGTAGTTCTTTTTAAGACTGTCATATTTTCTGGCGAAAGTCAAAATTCTGCCATGGATGTAGTCCTGTTCATCCCGTTGAAATTTACGCTCTTTGCGTTCCTGAATATCACTTTCATAGGATTCAAGTCTAGTTTCCATTTCCTTACGGAGTTTGACGACTTCCTCTTGATTAGTGTCACTTGCTATTTTATCTTCCAACTCTTTAATTTTTTGTGTAATCTCATCCACTTCAATGCGTGCATGTTTTATCAGAATGCGCATCATGTTTAGAGAGCATTGGGTATTATTGTCCATCCATTCCTCAATCAGTTCTTTCTTCACTTCCGTGTGCGTTGGCATTGTGAAGATCCTAAGCCCTCGAGGGATGCGTTTGACTTCCAAATATTTTTCTAAAGCTATTGCTTCCCAACTCTTATTAATTTCTTTCTTGTACAATTTTTCTAGAGCGTTTAGCTGCTGTTTCAGAGTGTTCTCCGATATTGAGGATGTTGTTGAGGTTGCCGCAGTTTCGTCTGGCTTGCCCCCAGGTTTAAACATCGTTGTTACTTTTGAGGCTCTTTTAGCTGCACGAGCCTCCATGGTTCCGATTTGTTTGTGCTGCACGCCTTAAACCTTCAAGGGCGAAACAATGCTTGTACGTGTGTGTCTCTTTAAGGCGGTATCCTGATCTGACAACTCTCCGTAACGCTGCCCGTTTTGTTCACGAAGACAGCATCTGTTCTACGGAGATTGTGTCAGCCACTTTAACATCCTGCTCGCATTTGTCGGAGAATTGCACTCCGCTTAGCTTGCGCTGGACTTCTTGGATCGGAGGTTGCGTTACACAGCTTCTCCGCCGGTCCGGCAAGACAATCACTTGCACGCTGCCTTTCGGTGCAGGAAGTTGGGCGCGTCACTCGGCTTCGTCTCTCTGCATACAAAGTGATCCTTCAGCCCTCTGGACGCGCTCAGCAGTGTGTGCTCTGCCTAGGGGTCGGATCCTGACCCAAGCAATTTTAGAAAACAAAGGAGGCGGCACAATCAGGATATCTTTTTTCAAGCCTTATTTATTTCAAGACTTTCACCCCACCAACGCGTTTCAGCCTTACACGGCCTTGCTCACGGTTGGTTAGTCCCTCTACTGTGTTTCTATTTATACTAGGAATACTCTGGAATGAAGAAAACCGAGAAGATCTGGAACGAATAATGTTATGGGTTCGTTACATTGACGACCTATTCATTATTTGGCATGGTACGGATGAACAATTCAAAATCTATTTCAACAAACTGAATAAGAACGAAGTCGGGTTGCAATTTACATGCAACACAAGCACAAAAGAAATAGATTTCTTGGACACTAAAATATATGTACACAATGGAAAACTGGAATCCACTCTATTTCGAAAAAAGACAGCCACAAATAGTGTACTTCATGGTACAAGTTTTCATCCCACACCCCTTCTACGTAGTATACCGTATGGAGAATTTACAAGACTGAAGAGAAATTGCTCGTTACCAGAAGATGCAGAGAAAATCATTGAAGAAAGTAAATGTCGATTCAGAGCGAGAGGCTATGAAGAAAGAGTGTTAACTAATTGCAAACGGAAAATTGATCAAAAAACACGAACTCAAACACTGATGGAACATCCGAAAAAAATTGAAACCAACACTCCTCCAAGATTAATAATGACTTACAGTAAAGAAAGTTCAGACATTGCCCGCATAATGAAAAAATATTGGCATGTGCTAACAAAAGATCCTGACATTGGCACTACCATTGGAAATGCTCCACTAATAATATATAAAAAGAATACTTCACTCAAAGACTTACTGGTCAAGAGCCATTTCGAAGAGAAACCAAAACAGAATTGGCTGGACGTACAACGAAAAGGATTTCAACCCTGCAACTCATGTAAGGCTTGCAAAATTGGCAAAAACATGAAAATTATTGAGGAACCAGATGGCAAGTTGATGAGAATAGAACAACAAATCTCATGTAGCTCAAAAACGTTGTTTACATAATTCAATGTAAGTGTGGAATGAAGTACGAGGGGAGCACAACCTGCATGTTGAAGAAAAGAATTTTAGAACACATAAGAGCAGTAAAAAACTCCAACATGCAATATGCCACTGCCAAACATATGAGCGTATGCCAGAATGGAGATTGGAGGCAAATGCATTTCTTTGGGGCAAAAGTACTGGACAAAATGGAAAGAGGAGGAGATGTGGTCCGAAGACTGCGACAAATGGAGTCGCGGATGATCATTAGACTCCGGACCAAACACCCGAAGGGGATGAACTTTGGAGAGGACCTGCACATTCACCTGGAATAATTAACCTCAGAACTAAATCGGGTACTATACCCTGAACATTTTGTGACAAATCACAAAACATCATGAAAAGACTAGGGTACTATACCCAGAATTAAGAACATTACATTAATGTTACCAAAATGCTGAAAATTACAAGCATGCCAAGTCTTTCTTTTCTTTTATTAATTTTTTTCACTAATATGTAACAAAACTACAGATCCCATAATGCCTCATAAATGGCTAACTATGGGCTAGTATAAATAGAAACACAGTAGAGGGACTAACCAACCGTGAGCAAGGCCGTGTAAGGCTGAAACGCGTTGGTGGGGTGAAAGTCTTGAAATAAATAAGGCTTGAAAAAAGATATCCTGATTGTGCCGCCTCCTTTGTTTTCTAAAATTGCTTGGGTCAGGATCCGACCCCTAGGCAGAGCACACACTGCTGAGCGTGTCCAGAGGGCTGAAGGATCACTTTGTATGCACATATATATATATATATATGTATGTATATATATATATATATATATATATATATATATATATATATATATGTATATATATATATATATATATATATATATATATATATATATATATATATATATATATACATAATATTAACAAAACATATACAATATTTTTTTCCGTAGGATAGCGAGAGGGTTACATTTACTATTCACACTCCAGAGAGTGCAACAGTAGGAAAAGAGCTGGATAGCGTAGGGGTAAAAATTACTATTCCCACTCCAGAGAGCGCAACAGTAGGGAAAGCTTTAGATAGCGTAAGATTAAAAATTACTATTCCCACTCCAGTGAGCGCAACAGTAGGGAAAGCGTTGGATAGCGTAGGGGTAAAAATGACTATTCCCACTCTAGTGAGTGCAGCAGTAGGGAAAGTGTTCGATAGCGTAGGGGTAAACATTACTATTCCAACTCCAGAGAGTGCAACAGTAGGGCAAGCGTTGGATAGTGAGAGGGTAAAAATTACTATTACCACTCCAGAGAGAGCAACAGTAGGGAAAGCGTTGGATAGCGAAGGGGTAAAAATTACTATTCCCACTCCAGAGAGCGCAACAATAGTTAAAGCATTGGATAGCGTAGAGGTAAAAATAACTATTTCCGCTCCAGAGAGTGCAACAGTAGGGAAAGTGTTGGATAGCGTAGAAGTAAAAATTTCTATTCCCACTCCAGTGAGTGCAACGGTAGGGAAAGCGTTGGCTAGCTTAGGGATAAAAATTACTATTCCTACTCCAGAGAGTACAACAGTAGGGAAAGCATTGGATAGCGTAGGGGTAAAAATTACTATTCCAACTCCAGAGAGTGCATCAGTAGGGAAAGCGTTGGATAGCGTAGGGGTAAAAATTACTATTCCCACACCAGTAAGTGCAACAGTAGGGAAAGTGTTATACAGCTTAGGGATAAAAATTACAATTCCTACTCCAGTGAGTGCAACAGTAGGGAAAGCGTTGGATAGCGTAGGGGTAAAAATTACTATTCCTACTCCAGAGAGTGCAACAGTAGGGAAAGCGTTGGATAGCGTAGGGGTAAAAATTACTATTCCAACTCCAGAGAGTGCAACAGTAGGGAAAGCGTTGGATAGCGTAGGGGTAAAAATTACTATTCCCACTCCAGTGAGTGCAACAGTAGGGAAAGCGTTGGATAGCGTAGGGCTAAAAATTACTATTCCCACTCCAGTGAGTGCAATAGTAGGGAAAGTAAATACTTCATATATAAATATAAATGACATAAATATTAATACCAATTACAAAATAATTATAATATTTCACAATTTTATAAAACATATTAATTAATCAATTAAAATTACAAATAAAAATAATAATAATAAAAATTACCTACTAATACTAATTATTTACCAATTACTAATAAATTAATTTACAATATAAAAATAAAAAAAATTAGACACAAAAAATTATAAAAATGGAATTACTTACAATTAAAATACTTCCCAAGCTATTTCCCTATAAACACACAACCCACTACAGAAAATAATGTAATAAAAGTAACATAATTATCAATTAATGAATTACAATAAATTACAAATTATATTTTAATTAATTACCATTTAATAATTAATTAACAATTAATTCTAAATAAATACCAATAAATAAATTAACATATTTAATTAATTATAATTAAATCACTTCCCACCCTATTCCCCTATAAACCCACAACCCGCTGCAGAAAATAAACTACTAAAATTAACATATTTATCAATTAATCAATTAAAATTAAATACCAATTATATTTAAATTAATTAACAATTAATAATTAATTAACATTTAATTCTAAAGAAATACCAAAAAATAAAATAACATATTTAATTAATTATAAATAAATTACTTCCCAACCTATTCCCCTTTAAACCCACAACCCGCTACAGAAAATAAATTACTAAAATTAACATATTTATTAATTAATCAATGAAAATTAAATACCAATTATATTTTAATTAATTACCAATTAATAATTAACTAACAATTAATTCTAAATAAATACCAAAAAATAAAATAACATATTTAATTAATTATAATTAAATTACTTCCCACCCTATTCCCCTATAAACCCACAACCCGCTACAGAAAATAAATTATTAAAATTAACATATTTATCAATTAATCAATTAAAATTAATTACCAATTATATTTTAATGAATTATCAATTAATTAATTATTAAGTAATTCTAAAAAAAAATAACAATAAATAAAATAACATATTTAATTAATTGTAATTAAATTACTTCCCACCCTATTCCCCTATAAACCCACAACCCGCTACAGAATTAAATTACACAAAAATTAAAAATGAATATTAACTTTCCATAAATTCGATATTTTTGTTGTCTATATTATGTCTAGTCGATATTATGTCCATTCTATATTTTTGATTCGATATTATGTCCATTCTATTCGATATTAAAATTTTCTAGTCGATATTTTGGTAGTCTATATTATGTCTAGTCGATATTTTGCCTATTCTATATTTTGTACTCGATATTATGTCTAGTCGATAATAAAAACTCGATATTTTGTTTCTATACCTATAGAACCATCTCGCTTATTGATTCAGTGGTCAAAGTGGTGGATCGTGTCCTTTTACAGAGATTAACAACCTGGGCAGATGAGAATGGGATTTTGTCAAAAGTCCAGTATGGCTTCTGGCCGGGGCATTCTACTGTTGCACAGTGTTTTAATTTATTTATGATAGTGAACAAATACACTGCTGCACATCCTGGAACCATCCATATTGCATTCATGGATCTGTCATCTGCTTTTGACTGTGTAAATAGGACTAAGCTATGGCAGTCCATGAGGGCAATGGGGGTGGAAAATAGCATAGTTTTTTCTGGAGGACTTGCATTCAAATAAAGCTGATGTCGGGTTCTCACAAAATTTGCAGGTATTCAGGGACTTTGAGATTATGAAGGGTGTCCAGCAAGGTTGCATTTTGGTGCCATTTATATTTAACTTTTATATTAATGAACTAGACAGAGTGCTGAGGGCAACCAGTGCTGATTTTCCCTATGCAGGACGGCGGGGCATCCCCGTTCTGCTTTACGCGGATGATACCGTTCTAATATCCAGAGCCGAATTGGGCTTACAAACCCTTTTAACTGCATTTTCTGGATTCATGACAGATCGGAACTTAGCCATTAATAATTTAAAGTCCTATGTCATGAAAGTAGGGAAACACACGAAAAAAAGCTTCCCGTTTAGATCCAGCAATGACAAGATTCCTTACACGAACGTCTTCTCTTACTTAGGGGTCTTATTTGATTATCAACTCAGGTGGGATCCCTTAATCAAAAGAAAAAAAAGGGAACTGGTGCGGGTCAGTGGTGGAATTTTTTATTTTGCCTCTAAAGTGGGAAAGAAACCGGCGGGAGCTATGCTTCAAGTGTATCAAGCAAAAAGCTTAGCTACAGCAACCTATGGCAGTGAGCTCTAGGGCTACACAGTAATCGAACCCCTTCAGGTACTGAAAAATGGGTTTTTAAAAAGGTTGTTATGTGTCCCGAGAGGAACCTCAAACATGGCGGTACATGAGGATTTCCTACCTAAGCGATACCCTTGCTCTGCGTCCCTTGATCTTCTGGTTAACGTGTTGGTTAAACAAAGATCTAACCTTCACTCAATTGATTTTAAGAGAGTGTCTGACCTTAGATAATGTGGCTCGCCTCCCCTGGCTTAATTATATTAAAAGAGGATTCAAAATGATTGGGCGGGGAGATTTATCTTTTAAGCCAGATGCTATTGTAAAGGAGGATGTGGAATTAACCAAGACAGTCTTTCTGGGGAGAAGGCATGCAGATCGGGCTGCAGAAGAGGTACGGAAACCAAGTGTTCGGGCATACCTATTGCTCAAATCAACACCACTGTCTGAACCATATCTTATGGGGTCCTTGATGCCTCATGAAAAATTTCTTTTAACTAGGTTCTGGATGAATCTCTTTCATCTCCTACTAGCAAGACCTAGGGGGCTTCTAGAGGTCAAGTGCTAGCTTCCTGTGGCTGCGACCGAAAGGCTCCTCAGGATTTGCTGCACTTTATGTTTTTTTACAAAATGTATGAAGTCCCCAGGAGGCATTTTTTAGTTCCTATTTTAAATAAATTGAATTTTAATCAGGTTAGACCTGCACTAATGCATCCCCAACTGCTGAAGGATGATTGCATTATTTTTATTGTAGAGTTTTTAAAGGCAACAATGAAATCTAGGGACTGTATGGACGTGTAGCATCTTTTTTATCTATACAAGTTTTTAGATGATTCTTTGTGTGGTACGGAGTCTGTTTTTTAATTTGTGTTACAATTTATTGTCTGTCTGTATTGTATCTGTGTAACTTGTATGGTTTTATTAACAAAAACCGAATAAAGTTTTCTGACTGACAGTGGCACAGTGTGCGCAGGACCCACAGCTAGGCAATCCGTCCCACTTAGGGCCTTGTACTGAAGTATAATTTAAAGGATGGCTGGAATGCTTATTCCAGCTGAGGCTTTTGAAAGGAGACTTGAAAGGAGACAATGTGCATGTTTAACTGACATAAGGCAATTATTTATATAATAGTCAAAATTCATTTGTATGGGTCTTGCTGCCCAATCAAAACTAGAACCAAGGCATGCCCACAATCACCTTAAACCGATGTGCATCAATTAAATAAAATTGTAACTTTTCATGGTGACTTCCAAAATATACCAAAGAAATAAAAACGTACAATCCATGAAGACAATGCTGAACTACCTACTACTTTAAGCGTTTCAAGACCCTATTTCTTGATCACTGGCATCTGTACAGATTGCACAGACGTCCGTTCTGCTCCCTAAGGCTCCTGAATTTAAAAGTCCTGAACAAATGTATCCTATCCATAGAGTTTTCTGCAGGCTTTCATTTCTATGACTGTGAAGTCACGAATATGAGGTTCTTTGGAAGTCTATGTTTACTTTGAGAGTCTTTTTCAAATGGCGCAGATTTTCCACAATACATATAACGTCTTTGGACTTGTCTTTATCCTTTGACACAGGACCCTTCACAATACCCAACTGGTTAGAAACAGTTCTATCTACATTTTTATTTTCTGATTTGGTTTGTCTGGCTATAATTCATTTCCTCCTGATCTTAGGCTCCACAGAGTGATGTTCATTTAAATGATGATCTAACAGTATTACCGAATCTAAATGTTCTGCACACTTTTTAGGAAGATTAACAATCAGTGCTAGTACATTTTTCATTCCATTTCATCATCCTTGATGAAAGAGAATTGATATGTTCTCCTCGGGCCAACCAATCTCAACTATCAACCATTTAAATATGGTTATATAACTGTCTAAATCTTGATAGCCCTGTTATAAATTCAGCAACCCACTAAGAAAAGAACACAGGACTTCCTGTCAAACAACTTCTACAATTGCTCATTGGAACCAAAATAACTATAGTACAACACTTGACCATTTCATTTGACTAATGAAATACTGTAGTTGGCAGCAATCCCACAGTATTAAGACAGAATAAAGGTAATTTTGGTCAAGTGTTTAAGGGCCAGAGGTTTCCATAGGAAATACTATCAGTATTGATGAAGAAACAATTCAACCTTGTTGGGATCACCAGCAAGTCTCTCTTGAGGTTCTAAAAATATTACAGGCTACACTATTGGGGTTGAAGGAGGTAATACTATAAGTCAGATTGACAACGATAAATTTGCCGGTGTACATTTACTCATATATAAATCTACTTCTGCCTTTAGGAGTAACTTTACACTTTTTTGTGAGTCACCATTTTCAAGTGTAATACTTACTCGTAGGAATAGACTTACATGTGTCCATATCCTAGTGGAGTCTCCTAGAACAGGATTTATGAATGTAGTTACTACATGTATTTCCACGGATAGCCAAGGATCTCCAACATCGGGACAAAGGAATCCATATAGTAAAGATTTAGAGAACATTTTATTGAGCTTTTAAAAATGACAACAAATATTTCATCATAAAATATCAATGTCAAATAATTGTATATATAACTATTTTAAATCTAGAATTAATAAAATAAAATATTAAAGCACTTGAAGTTAAATGTACATTTAAAAATGTTTTATTTAAAATCTACTAATTTAATTTAAAAATAATATCCCTAAAGAATAATTAAATAAAAACGCATACATTAAAAAAAAGATTTTAAATTAGGGCCTTATTATGAGTAGGGCAGCCATGAGACCATCGTATTGTCGGTGGCGATCCGGCCACTGCCTCCTGTTTGGTCTGAAAGGCTGATTACGAGAAGTGTGGTCAGACTACACAAGACTGCCGCAACTGCCAGAAAAACTAAAATATACTACCTGAAAACTATGTTGGTCAGAAGTAGAACCAGGGATAGGGGAGTGGAATAGGAGAGAGAATAAGATAAACTAGAAATTTTCACTGGCTGTTCTTTAAGTATTTCACATTTAAAGTTCCAATTCAACAACCCAAATATAGCATATGATGTAGCTTCTGACAAACTGTAGTTCTAACTCCCTGTAGAATGTTGAATCCCTGGGACTTCGTAGCGCTGAAGCATAAATGTAATCTATATTATAGATGGTAGAGAATACCTAAACCTGAATGCTTGTTTCCATGCCAGTATTGATTGGTTTATAAATTAAATCTATGCTCTGAAAGCTTCATAATGTAGTTTACCAGCTGAAAGATAAGGAATAAACATTAATATCGAATCTTTCAAAGCAATCCCTTCTTCACCATTGTCAATACCTGAATACCATATTGTGACTAAAAAAAATATAAACAGGTCTACGCAAATAAGGATCTATCTTGCTCCTCTCATTGAGAAAATATTGCAGGTTAGACTTCATATACTATGGAAAAGATTATTCCACTACATAGTTTTCAAACATCAATATAAATCCTTGAATGCAATGCTGTCCCAACCTACTTCTTTAAATGCTATGGGGCATATTTACAAGCCCCTTGCGCCGTTGGTGCGTCACTTTTTGTGGCACACCAGCGTCATAACTTGCTGCCCCATATTTATGCGTAGCTTTTCATGTCCTGGTTAATTTGGTCACTACTCAAGTAACACTTTGCATGAAAGGGGCATGACAAAGGTGCTGCATTTCCAGATTTACGAGAAAACTTAAACCTAGAAATGCGTCAGAATGCTGCCCCGCCCCATGGGACGTGTAGCGAAGCTCAACATTTCTCCTCGTTTTTTCCTCTTTCTATGCGTGCTGCATTCTGCAGCACACATAGGAATAGGAAAACACCTCTTGTCATTGTTTTTGTGCAAGAAGGTGTCCCTTCCTGTACATAAACAATCATTAAAAAATTTAAAAAGACATTTTTCAACTTAATGCAGCACACATAGAAGTTTCAAAACGTTAATGCAGATTGTTTATGTGCAGGAAAGAATACTTTCCTGCACATAAACAATCATTCCCCTCAAGGCAAGGCACTCTTGCACGATGGTGCAGGATACCTGTGTTGTTGCATAGCAGCTAATTGTGCGCCAGCACAATTGAGAGCAGAGGATCTGTCATATCGCTGTAGATATGATACATACTTGTGCTTTGGAATTAACGCAGTGTTGTGCAGCCAAATGGCTTGTGGCACGGTGCTGCATTAATTCCTTGTGAATAAAGTCCCAAAGTCTATTACCAATCTGACAACAGGAGACCATCTGAAGCAACTCATTATCTTGATTGCCTAGCAAAGAAGGCTCTGAGACACAAGGAACATATATTCCACAAACCCAAGATGGTGTCCACCATTGCAAGTCTGACGAGAGTCCTATGGCACCCTGGGACTTATGGTCTGTCTGACTTTGTTCACATAGTTGAAGATCCCTTTCTCAGAAGTCTTGTGCACCCATAATGTTCCTTGGAGAGTGTCTCCTCATCTGTTTTCTTATCACAAGAGAGCATGGACTGTGAATCCAGACAGAGAGCACCTCTAAGGACCACCAAACAAAGCAGTAACCTCCCACCACAAAGCCCAAGGGGATACAAAAACATCCCAACTCAGCCACAGAAGATGCCACTACAAACAACAGCTTTGTAAAGAGTAACCAACAAATGCCTGCACTCTCAAAGGTACTTAGTTGTCTTTAGACCTACCTAAAAACTGACCTGAACTATTCATATTGCTGCAAATATGCGAAGAAACAAATGACCCTAGTGATGCATTCTGTATTGGATCAAAGCAGCAGATTTACTAGCACTTTGCACAAGTGTTCACATAACAAATGTGGCAAAAATTAGTGCAAAAGTGTTGTTTTGGGATTTACTTTCCAGTGCAAATCCTTATTAGATTTGGAAATTAAACCTAAAGTGAATCAGAGTAGCAAAAGGGTAAAGGGAGAGACCCATCAGTGGTACATAGGTATTCCCATGCAACCACCAATGGATTTTACTGAAAAGGTCTACATACTTAAAAACACCTTGACAGGACTTTGCTCCAAAAATTAAAACCTCCTCAAGCCAGGTGAAAGGTTTGAGAGAAGTGATTTCTTCTCAAACCTAGAAGCGATCTGATAAATCGGGGTGTATACATATAGTGCATCGGGCAATGTGCAGCTATTGTGTCTTGTTTAAATCTTTAAAGAGCAGGTTGGCCTTTAGTCTGTGTTTAAAGAAAATGTAGAATGGGTCGTGTATGTGTCTCTGGAGATATTGTTCCATAACATGGAAGATTATCCTGAAAATGATTTAGACTGCATGCAAAGTGTACAGTATTCAGTGGTTTTTAAGGTGGGGGGTGCTAAAAATACCTAGCATTCGGTTTCCATATTAAACTGCAGCCTATTTTTCAGGTGGTTGATTGTTTTTGTATTCTAGCCTTCAGAAATAATGCCTGTTAATCAGAAGTTTAAGTGCTTCAAATCATAGCCATTTAAGTTGAAGTAGTTCCAACAATATGTAGTTGCATTTTGTACATGTTGGTCTGTCTTCGGAATAGCTGCACAAATTGCAGAAAGAATTGTGAATATCCCATAATCAAAGATGGAGATGAAATGTTCCTAAAATACATATCTATGGTCGTTCTTTGGAATGAAAGTTATATATATTTATATAAGCAGTTTTAATTGGTAACTTGTACAATTAGCCACAGTATTAATGCTGTGTTGGAATTAGTTTGCTTTCTGGTGAAAGTCAAGTGACTTAGAGCTGTGCACAAACTTAGTACAAAATCCTGTAATCTAAAGGAACTCCTACCAGGAGGTGACTATACCACTTTTAGGATGAGAGCTGATAATGAGGAACTGCATTTTAAGTGGCTTGACTAAATTGCTGTTGTGACATCCAGTCGTGTATGTTTTGATAGGGTTAATGAAGGTGTCCACATTTATTCTAATGTAATGTTAGGTATTGTCCTCATATCGGTGGTTTCATATGCTGAGCATATTCAAGAGTTGACATAGTGATTCTAGGTATACGTTAAAAAGGGTAGGTGTTGGGGCTGGATGAGGAAGTGAGTTATTGAGTTTAGTTGCCTAGTAACTTTCAGATTATACAATTTAACCACTTCCATGCTAATGACAATGTCAACTCGTCATGGGTTTTACCTGCCCTGTGCTTATGACGAGTTGACCTTGTCATGAACAATGGAAAATCTGGGAATGCAGCACCCAGCGGGAAAACCCCTTAGCAGCCAAGGTGTTAAACCATTACAGTAATATAGCACCAAACCTGTGTGTGTTGGCTGTTATATTTCAAGGTCAACAGTATTAAAAGGTGCTGCTAAGTCCAATAGGATCTCTAGAAAAGTGGCATTGACAAGTATGAGCATTTGCAGCTATTGTATTGTAAATGTTTCAAAAGCACGACAGGACAGTTGTGCAGTCACACATTTTTCCAAGAGTTTTGCTAGGAATGTGAGACTAAAGATGAGCATATATTTTTTTCCAAAGCAGCTTTGGATATCTTAAGACTATACCTTGTAATTCCCATTTTACAATGACTATACCAATTTTAGGATGAGAGCTGATAATGAGGAACTGCATTTTATCTGGCTTGACTAAATTGCTGTCGTGACATCCAGTCGTGTATGTTTTGATAGGGTTAATGAAGGTGTCCACATTTGTTCTAATGTAATGTTAGGTATTGTCCTCATATCGGTGGTTTCATATGCTGAGCATATTCAAGAGTTGACATAGTGATTCTAGGTATACGTTAAAAAGGGTAGGTGTTGGGGCTGGATGAGAAAGTGAGTTATTGAGTTTAGTTGCCTAGTAACTTTCAGATTATACAATTTAAACCATTACAGTAATATAGCACCAAACCTGTGTGTGTTGGCTGTTATATTTCAAGGTCAACAGTATTAAAAGGTGCTGCTAAGTCCAATAGGATCTCTAGAAAAGTGGCATTGACAAGTATGAGCATTTGCAGCTATTGTATTGTAAATGTTTCAAAAGCACGACAGGACAGTTGTGCAGTCACACATTTCTACAAGAGTTTTGCTAGGAATTGTGAGACTAAAGATGAGGATATATTTTTTTCCAAAGCAGCTTTGTAAATCTTAAGACTATACCTTGTAATTCCCATTTTGAGGGTTAGAAGAACCTTGTGGTGAGCGAGGTAGGAATTAACAATATTCCCCCTGTGCAACAGGAGGGACGAAGAGGTTCATTTAACTAGATATGAAGCAATGGGATCTAGGATATCATTAGGGAGTGGACGATATGCAATTGGCATTATTCTGTGTTTAATTTTGTATTTCTTTTTTTATAGAACAATCTACCTAAATCAATGCATCATTTTCCTGCATTAATGGTGTGTTCAATGTGAAAAATGTTTGCACTTTCAAGTGTTACCAATTTTTGGTGATTTTATCTGGCCTTCAAGGAATATGGATTTTGCTTTGTACACGTCTGTTTTACCTCTTTTTCTTCTGCTTTGATGTTTTTAGTCAAAGGAAGTGATTATTTTCAAAGGGCATACATAGTGTCTCTTTTGGGTCAAACTGGGGGAAAACACCATTTAGGAGTAATTGTTTTGCCAGTGATTTACAGTAGGAGGCACCTCATTAATTAATGGTGGAAGCATGGAAGTATAGCAGTCACCAGTAAGGTAGTGTTAACAGATATGATTTTTATATGCAGGGATGCAGAGATCATGATCGTGGTTTAAAGAGATGTGAGTGATATTTTTCAGGGTTCCCAGACTAGCACATATTTAAGATTAGATTTGGTTCAGGGTGATATTGCTGTAAATTTGATAGAGAAGCAGATTGTTTGATGATTGGACTGTTCTGTAGTAACTGACACTTAGTAGAGATAAGCTGAGAAGGGACTAAAATAACATCAAGTGTAGCTCATTCTAACATGTCAGTTTCTGTAAAAATGGAATCGCATCATTCTTGCTTCGGAAAAGGTAGAGAGGGCATTGACATTATTGTTATTGGTAATGATGCAGTGCAGAATTAAATGAACAAACAATGTGACATCTTTGGGTCTCATCAATAGGCCAGTTGCAAAATCAATCGCATCATCCAGAAATGCTCAGTTCTTATCAGGTACATGAAACAAGAGCAATCCCTAAGCCAGTAGAAACCTGGATAAGTATTTTTCTAGAAGGAACAGTGGTTCATCAGGAACTCATTTAAGTAAACAATCATATACCGTTGTCAGTGAGAGCCAATGTGAACATTGAATGTTATTTGTTATATAGTCTTACTCCAGAGAAAATTGTTGTATGCAATGAATGCTAAAATAGTCAGAGGTGCTGTTCGAAAGTCATCAGATAATGTAATGTTTAGCATTAATTATACAGACATTAGTATTGCTTATACATTGCATGAAACAAAAGAGTGCACTGTGTCGCAGTGAAGAAGAAACCACAAGGAGACAAAAAATGAGCCAATAAACAAATAGCTATGTGTTTTTGACAACCATATAACTGTAATCTGCTATGAAATGATTTAATTGTTGATTACTTGTGTCAGATTTTGGTTGTTTTACACATTCCTTGTTATGTTGGATAAGGGGTGAAATTAATGTTTTTAACTCCCCTTGAGCTAGCAGTAGAAGGAGCCTTAAAGCACTTATCAAATCTGTCATGATTGCAATAAGCTGTGATAGAATTTGAGTGGTGTTGTCATGGAGATGCATCTTTAAATAGTCAATTAACTTAGTCTCATGAGCTGGTTTCAGATGGAAGAGACGGTCGGGTCAGGAGACAGTTATTGTGTATGTTGCTATGAGTGGAAGAGTGAGAAGCATTATGGAAGGCCTTGTAGGTGCATAGCAAGGGAATTAAATGAGCTTCTTTGAATGCTAAAGCTTCAGTGGCATAATTATATAGTTTTGGTATTTTGCAGAAATTTGGAATGAGTATGAGAGAGGGAGCAGAGGCTATGTTGGTGCCATCAGGAGAAGCGTTCAAGTGATTAAAGACTACTGTTTGTGTTGACTGAGTACATACCAGTTCATAACCTTTATTTATTTATTTATTTATTTTATTTTTGGTTTCCTCATTCACCTTTTCACTTCCAGCTGAAAACCTACGGGCCCCATGCTGCCACCCTGTTTTTCCATCTGGGGGCACTAGGCCTACGAGTTTGGGAAGATATTGTTGACCTTTTCCAAACTTAGCCAGACCAGCTGGATCTCCAAGTTCAAGTTGTAGTGTAACCATGGGACCTTAGGGTTTAGCTTTCCACCATATTCTCACCCTACCATCTAATCAGCAGGCCCCAAACGTGTGATCCCATTGCAGACCTGGGGGAGGTATCCCTTCACACAGTATATATCTCTGAATTTAGCCACTCAGCAATTATGGGAGTGTCTTTTGACACCCACTCTCTCAAATCTCTTTCCTCACCAGCAAGATCAAATAGAACAACAGCTTGCTGTTCCTTCTGTTCAGTTTCACAGCTCCTTCCACTTTCCCAAAAACTAATAATCCAAGGTTTACTTTAATGTCTACCGGGATCATTTGACTAATGCTCTTGCTTACATCATCCCAGAACTGTTGACTCTCTTAGCACTCCGTAAAGGGATGAATGTCATCAGCTTTTTATAGGTAAACTGGTTCTATTTGAATGCAATTCTGAAACTTATCAACTCAGGAGAGAACTTTCGGAATGTGATCCAGCGAATATATTGTAAGTTCTCAGCCAAAATCCTTATAAATGTTGGAACTACAACAGAGTTCAAAAATAGGGATGAGGCAGGGGTGTCCTCTCTCCTCTTTGCTTTTTTACTTATACATTGAACTGCTGGCAAGGAAGCTGAGAAGAGAGAAGAAGATAACCCTATTTAAGTATATAATGTGGGAGAAAAAGATCTTGTTTACTGTGGATTACAAGATGATATACACAACCACTTTAAAATCATCATTATCAAAAGTGGAGTAACTTCTATTGAACTTTGGAAAGTTTATAACCTTTATTGTAGTAGGGATTCAATAAGAAACCATTGCCCTTGTCTTTAGAAACCTTTATTTGTCAAGCAGCGCATTGACAATTTAATTGCCATAGACTGCTTTTGACCAATGGCTTCCAATTTGGGAAAGAAAATGCAGGAACTGAGGTCTGATGGCCCCTCCAGTCTTCCATCCTTGTATTTGCAGCCAATTACAGAAGGGTTGTAAATTGTGAAGTGGCTATGTAATATTCATTACTCAGGTCGTTATGGAGATGGAGACAATAAAGAGCAAGATAGCAAGAAAAGAGAAAGAGAGAGCTTATAGAAAGAGATAGACTGTGTGTGTGTGAGTGTGTGTGCGTGTGTGTGCGCGTGCGTGTGTGTGTGTGTGTGTGCGGGTGCGGATGTGTGTGTGTGGGTGTACATGTGTGATGCGTGTGTGTGGGTGTGTGTGTGTGTGTGTGTGTGCACGCACACTTGAATGAGGGAAAGAGCGAGAGAGAGAATGAAAGAGAGTCAAAGTGAGAGAAAGAATTACAAGTACAGGATTTTGTTTCAGAAAGAGAAAGCAATTCATGACTGGGCAGCTGATAGAAAGATAGAGGCCTACCTAACCTCATAGGATTGCTGGTACTGCAATATTCAAATGAAGAACAAATGAGATATATGACAGTGAGATAATGGTAAAAACAGGAAGAGGATTGGTTTTTCAGTGCTCCTTGCACCTCCCATGATGTGGAATCAGTGGTAGGAACAGCCAACGGGCACTTTGTCTAGTGGGCTTTGGGACTGCTGGAGGGTTTTAGGAAACTATCTGAACTTATAGTAAACCTACCCATCTTTGACTCCCAAGACTTTTGATCTCTAAGCTGACCAGTGGCATTTTGTGGCCTTCCACCTTGGTGGACGCTCTTCCTGTTCATGCTGTCCACTGTTCATGCCATCTAATTCGCCATCTTGTTTTCGACCTATCAGAGAGCAAGTAAACTGATCAGTAGTAATCTTCCCTGTTCACACCTGTTATTTTATGTGGACTTGCATTTAACATTTAAATTGAATGGTAGTTTCTTGTTAGGCTGTGGAGGAACTTATTTTAAAACTTTCAGATTTACTTCATAATGTGCTCTTCAGCTAGTTTATGTTTGAGTCATTTTTACTAGATGATGTAGTAGCATGCACTGATTCAGTGATAATCCTGCCATTCCAATAAGCTTGGTTTATTTGTCCTCCCCAATCTCTTTCTGTCTTTTCTGGTGTACTCCTGTAAAGATGACTTCCAAAGCCACGAAGTATACAACATGAAGTTTAAGAGGTTTCAGCACAGTGCATGCCAGCCGCTCTACGCAAAACCTCCTGAGCTTCTGCTACCTGGAATGTAGAACCTCCACAAATTATAGCAACAGATCACAGATGGAATTTAAATACAAATAACATGAAAGGCAAAGTAATTAAAGAAATAAAGCACAATAGAATAGACAACTCCGTTGTTATCAGCTTAACCCCCACCACTCTGTGGCACAAAGCTGAATTCTAATACAAATACGTTAGTTGGTGGTGCTGTGCCCCTTGATCTTCCCTCTACAGAGCCCCTTTCGGGTAATTGCACCAATGGACAAAAAAAGCAGAGAGCAAACATCTGTTCCTTGCTCTCTATTGTACAAGTAAACTGGAAGTACTGCTTGAGGCCTCGTACGAATTTTCGGAAGTAACCACAAATGTATCACTGCCTCCTTTGGGGAGTCATAGTAGGGTAAGAATGAATCATACTGGACAATAAAACAAGATTTATTTACGGAATGATGGGTGGATGCTGGGGTTCACTCTAAAAGAGTCAATTCTCCACAATGAAACTTGTATGTCAATGAGCCTACTATTCAGAAAGGTTAATCCCGCCTAAACAGAAAGCTTTGCTTTTTACACCCTTAATTGTTCACTCTTGTTTTCACATATCTTCGACTTTTATGTCTCCTTTGTTATTTTGTAAAAAACATTTTCACGCCATATACATACGATTGTATAATTTGATTGTGACAGGTTAAATGGCTAAAACAAATAACTAAACTTTAAACAGCTAAAGCTCTAACCAGAACTAACATCAGGACTACTTATAAAGCTTGAAAGAAGAGCTATGTTGTGCTTTAACATGCAGGGTTTCTGCTACTCAACAAATAGGCTTGGTAAGCGGGGTCGGACTGCGACAAAAAACTAGGCCTAATAAAAGTGGCCCATATTGGGGCAGCATATGGTAAAAACAAGATATATATGGGAAATAAACCCTACCAACTGGCCTACCTGGCCATAAAACGGGCCCAAAACTGCTAATAAAACAACCCACACACTCATCTGTCAGACCAGCCCTTCGGACACTGCCTGATTACCCAATAGGCTAGTCTGACCCTACTTGGTAGTCGTTTACGGGCGCCCGATGCAACATTCTTTTTCGGCACCCCGCCTCCCTATGACCTCCTCATTGGATTCCCTCACAAACCACCTGGCAAAAGTGCCCCACGTCTAACTATAGCCCTCTCTCACATGCATTTGCTTTGTTAGCAAGCACTGGTAAAGGCTGGCTTTACTATTCCCCTTAGCTACCCACATAAAATACACCTGTTCTTTGCAGCAGGCACATTAATCCTCTGTGCTACTTTATGGTGATTCGAAACTGCCATTAGAAAATACTCCAATCTCTCCTTCTAGCAGGAACATTAATCACAAGAGTTATCTTGACAATTAATTTTCTGTCTGAAAGATGCGCACAAGGAACTCTGCAGCAGATGCTTTTAAATGCAAGTTATTGCTAAACAAAGTGCCCCCTCCAAGTCAGCGGCCAGTGCAGCTGCACCAGTCGCACCACCCTAAAGCCGGCCCTGGAAACAGAAAGATCTATACATTAGAGATTCTGCATACATGCTGATAAGCTTTATTTACAAAATCCCAGCCTATTCAGAATTTCCATGCGCATTTACAGATCTGTCATAGCCAGTCAAAATGATGCTGCAATTAAATGAAAACAGAATTACTTTTTTTGCTGCATAATTAAGGATGAAGGTCTGTGGCCAACCACCGTAAATACAATCCATTTAGATACTTGCGTATGTTCAGCATTTGTGTGTCCCTAGAGAAACGCTAGTTAGAGGCAATAGAAATTAAAAAAGGAAGTAGAAATACTGTAGATAAAAAAAAACGCATTTGTTTTCGGCTGCTGACTCCAGTAGTCTGGCATGAGCATGCATTTCTGAGAGTGACACTCACTGACAGTGACAGCGCCGTGAATGGGCAGTAATCTGAGACCCATCTTTGATGGGCTATTTCTGGCAGTGTGCTTTGGGAATGAAATAGCATTCTAAAATACGACCCGCGTATCTGTGGCCTGCTCTTTTCTCTCTACTAAATCAATGAAAGTGATCCAGGTAATAGTGCATGAATCACAAAATGGCTGACCTTACCTTTAACTGCAGACACATTGCGGTGTATTGTGATAGGGATGTTTTGGTCCAGGTGCCTGCTAGATGTCTGTACAAGTGCAGCATTTCAATCTCCAATTGATGTTATGATTAAAGGGCTTGGGACTGCAAGAGCCTGCCCTTGTATGCTAAATCTCTCCGAGAGAATACATTTGTTCAAATATGTAGCATAGAGCAATGATTCAGCTGTGACCATTTTCTCAGATCTCTCATTAATAAATCACACCAGTTCCAACAGCGAAGTCCCAATTTGAGAAATGGTATAATGTATAACGCCACGCATGGATACATGCAGCAGCAGCGCTCCGTGCTTCTCCACTCCACTGAGGAATAATGTTGTAGTTTCTGACTTGCCTTGCTCGGTTAAAGTACTGATAAAGACACAAATCAAAACGCCTCTATTGAAGTTCATGCTAAGCTTGCAAAAATGTATACTTATGTGTTTATTGTGATAGGAAAGAAGATAAAAGATTTAAACAGTCGTTTTAAAATTGGAAACCAGGGAACCTTTTCAACGAAACTCCTCTAAGCTGACTGGAGAGATTTGTGAGTTGCTCCGAGTTCACTGGTAACAAAATTCAGGCAAATTCACCGTAGAGGAACATAGATTACAAACTGATGGGTTATAGATGTATATAGATTTACAGCTAGATTCATCAAAGGCCCGTTTTGCGAGTCAGTAATAGCAATTCATAAGGAATCGCTATTACAGACTCGCAAAACGGGATTCATGTACAAATCGCAATTTATTTTGCGATTCCTACAGCTTCCTTATTTGCGATTAGCTAATTGCTAATCGCAAATAAGGAATAACTCCCCATTCATTCCTATGGCCTAAAGGCCCATAGGAATGAATGGGAAGACATATCAATGTGCGAATCGCTATCAGCGATTCGCATTTTGAAATTGCGATTTCAAGGGTGCAGGGGTGTCCAAAGGACACCCTGTAGCACTCCTGAAATGTAATCCACATTGGTGTTGCGCACACACATGTCCAAAGGACATGTGTGTGTGTAACATGCAACTTAGAAAAATGCATTTAAATGCATTTTTATAAGTTTTCGCTATTTACCGCGAGGTTTGACCTTGCGGTAAATAGCGGCCCAAAATTGCGATTTCGCAATTTTTAAATGGTTCATGAATTGCATTTATGGAATCTCAAATAGAGATTCCTTAAATGCAATTCCTCGCAAATGTGCGAATTCCTTAATAGCGTTTTTTTGCATTTGGGATGATGAATCCCAAATGCAAAAATTGCGCTCGCGAAGGGCCAGATTCTCAGAATCTGGCCCTTTGCGAGGCGATTTTCGTTTCATGAATCTGGCTGATAATCCTTATCGGATTCCTGAGTAGCTTGCTACTCGCCAAGAAAGTGCTTCAACACCCCATTAGGGGTATTAAGCGCTATATAAATACAAACCTTTTTTCCCCTCTTCTATCCCTCCGCTATCCTTCTCAACCCAAATAACTGCCTAATATCTAGCACTCAAATTACTTTCACATTTCGCTATACTAATTCACCGCTAATCCTTTATGGGTTGCGGAGTAGCATGCTACTCGCCGAAAAAAGCACTTTAACATCCTATCAGTGGTAACAAGCGCTATATAAATGCAAACCTTTTTCCCTCTTCTATCCCTCCGCTATCCTTCTGAATCCAAATAACTGTCTAACCTATCCACCACTCAAATTTCTTTCATATTTCACTATACTAACTCAACACTAATCCTTTATGGGTTCCGGAGTAGCATGCTACCCGCGAAAAAGCGCTTTGACGCCTCATCAGGGGTAGTACGCGCTATATAAATGCAATTACACCATACAATTATGATGACATATGTGTACTTATCTTAAATAATTGAAAATGAAGTAATAATGATGTTCATGACGATCAACTGATTCATTGTCCTTTTGATCTGATTATGTTACTAAGTATCACATGCGGTGACACTCACTGTGTATATAATCTACTGAAAACAAGCAGATTGAGGGACTGAGAGGCACTCTAGGCCACAATAGCGTCTGGCCAACTCACAAAGTAGTAAAATCTCAGGCGAGAAATAAGAAATACGCTCCCTTTTTCACCTCCTTTTTCTTTTCTAGATGTTTCTTTTTGGAAAAAAAATGTAATCAAAGGGCTAAGTCGTATGGCAATAAAAACTTGAAACTTGAAGCTATTTGTGGTTGGTTTTTATCATTTACCTCCTTGGTTTGGTACAGTATTACTTTGTTAAAAAAAAGTGGAACAACCACATTTCCCTAAACTCATAGAAATGGCAAAACTGCGTGTCAATTGTGAAACCATGTAGGTCTGACTAATTATCATCTTATCCTGGTACCTTGTTCGATTCGGACAGCGTCAAACACAATCCTACAGTAATTAAACACCAGAAAAGAGTTCATAGTCATTACACTATGCTATTGAAAGACAAAGCTAGAATTCCCTCGGAGGCTTTGCCAGAATATAAACAAAATCTGTATGACGTACCTCTGTTGGAGGGATCAGTGTAGACACATTTGAATGTGATTTCATAAGATCTTGTGATGGACAATTTAAGGAATGTATTCTCCTCATGAAAGTGCAGGTTCTTATCAGATGGTAGGTCTAATTTAGATTTTATTGACTAAACACGATTCTGGCATAATTATTTAAAGCTGGTTGCAACACTAAAATGATCCTAGAGGTCTGGCATGTTTCTTTCATAATTCCAATACTTATGAAAGCACCAAGGGAGAATCCTGCAAGGTATTTCTATCTTTTGCAAAACTGTTCTTTGAATATTTCAAAGGCTGGTCCCAGAAAATAATAAAAAAGGATTCCATGTATACAATTGGATTTATGAATCAAATTTTAGCACTGCTAATTTAGCATTTTCAAACTTGGCTAAAAAAAAATAGTACCAAAGTTAGTCCATTTATGGTGCAAGAGGAAGATGGCGGCCGGCTGAGACACCCGGTCGGGGGCTCCAGGATCGCTAATGCCGGAAAATAACAAAACTACTTTCCTGCAATCATTATAGACTCGCAACAGAACGAAACACGAAACGAATGCAATAATAACCCAATAACACAATCATTTCACCTTATGGGTCCGAAGAAACCGAGGAAAGCGTGAAGCTAGTAGCGCTACAGCCGAGCACTGCCAGAGTAGACGGGACGCTGTGCACGGGGACCTGGGCTGCAGCAGTCAGCGCATCGAGGAGCTGCCGGGTCGCGCTGGGCAGAGTTTCTTTCCTGTTCCGGGGGAGGCGCGGCGGAGTCAGCGGAGACGGCAAGCTTGCTACAGAGGTCGGGCCAAAAGCGAATCTAAGTGCAACACGTCTGTGGCTCCATTGTACATCAAGGGGAGAGACGGTGCAGCAGTGTAGGCTTTCGATCTCTGGTGAAAGTGGTGGGAGCGGCCCAGATACCCGATACCCTGTCCTGACAGCTGATTTCAGAGAAAGCAGAGAGCCAGATATACAGTCCCAATTAAAAGAATTGAAAGAAGAACTGTACCACGAGGAAGCGGACGAAAACTACATGAATAAGGTACAGGGGGAGGAAAAAAATGTGGGGGGTGAAATAACACCAGACCTAATTGTGGGATGCAATCTGGTCAATAAGGAACTAGTGAAACAAGTGGAAAGAGATAGAAACATTACTGTGAATACAGACACTACATCAGTAAAAAGAATTTGTGAAGAAAGTAATCCCTCACAGCAATCAAAACCACTCGGGACTTTAAGTTGCGATAGTGGAACGGTACCAGAATCAGGATCAGGGAATAATGTGAGATCCTCCTACTGTCTTAGGAACAAAAAATTCTCCAAACAAGGCTTCCCCCCACCCACAAAACAAGCCATAGCTCCCAGGAGTACAAAAAAAAAGAAAGCAAAAAGGTCTTTCTAATTTTGAAAGCTTATCTCAAGGCATAAAAACCAGAGCAGCAATAGCAAAAGAACAGGGGAAGACCCTTACGGACCAAAAAGTAAAAATTACTCCCTCTTTGAGATCATTTTTTAAAGTGCAACAACTGGTACAAGTCTGAGGGGGCACCTCGTCCCAAAGAGATAAAATTGGTTACTCTCCTTCCCTAGTAAAGGCTGCTCTCTCAAACTCCCAAATGGAAGAGACAACAATACCAGTACCAGTAAAGATAGGAGATAATGCCCTGGCCACAAGCAAGGAAACACCATCGTAGGAAATTTTAAATTCTAGATCGACTACGGTACCTCTTGATGTCCCCACATCAGGACCCTCTGACCTGGTTTCTACAGAGACAAGAAGTAATTCTCCCCACGCTAGCCAAACCGAGAAATATATGGAAGCACTCATGGATAAAATGATGGGGGAAATGAGAGAGAGGTTTACAATTTCAGAAGAGAACCAGAGTAAAATACACGAGGTGTGCCAAAACCTAGACCAAAAATTGAACGAATTGGGGGAGAGGGTCACTATAGTTGAAGCTGCTGTGGAAACATTAAATAAAAAAGTTGCAACAAATCAAAAAGATATAAGACTGCTAAAAGAAAGTGACAAATACATGAAAGATAAACTAGAATCATTAGAGAACCAAGCAAGGAAAAACAACCTGAGGGTCCTAAATGTTCCGGAAAATCTGGAAGGTACGGACATTAAGAAATTCATTGTCTCTCTTTTAGAAGAGTTCTTCCCCTGGACTAAAGAGAGTAATTTGCTAGAGGATATACAAAGGGTCAACAGAGACCCCTTTGGAAAAAGCAAAGAAAGAAGAACACCAAGAAAAATCCTAGTAAATTTTAAAACGTACACTTTGAAAGAAAAAATCTTAGGTGAAGGATTATAAAATGGTACACTGAAAAAAGACAACTGGTCTTTCAGAATTCGTTCCGATATGTCCAAAGCCACCCAAGACAGACAATGGGAACTGGGTCAATTTATGGAAGAATTAAAATCCCTCGGAGCCACTGTTCAAATGAAATTCCCCGCGGCTCTACAAATAATGTGGAGGAATAAAATGCATAATATAAGGGATCCTAAGGAGGTAGAAAATTTTATTGAACAGATCAAAGATCAACTTCGAACGGAGAAAGTATGAAAGTATGAAAATATGAGAATATGAAAATATGAAAGATTGATAAAAACAGAAAAACAGAAAAAGGGAAAAGAAACTAACCATGCCTGGCGAAATGGAGCTCAAAACGGGCGAACAAATCGCCCGAAAAAATAAGGGAGGCTTCCTCGGGGTGGGAAAAACCGAACCTCACAAACATAAACTGTAATTCACAAAGTAAAACTAGAACACGGGTGGGGAGCAAACTAGGGAAAAAAAAATGTCCTCTGATATTGAATTAAAAAGAGTTTTTTTCGGGAGCAACAACAACCATATTAATTTAAATCAATGCCCAAAACTTTCAAATATACAAGCAACTACTAAGAAAATAAATAAATAAATGGAGACAAACCAGAAAAAAATTACAATCCTCTCATGGAACGTCAATGGTCTCAGAACAATCAATAGAAGGAGAAGAATTCTTGAATACTTGAAAGAAATTGAGAGCGAAATAATAATACTGCAAGAGACACATCTCCTAAGTTCGGAGTGGGATAAAATATTAAAAAATTTAAATTGGGTGGACGAGTGTGTATGCACTAATCAGGACTGCAATATTAAAGGGTTGGCAATCATCTTTAAAAAATCCTTAAAAGCTAAGATTGAATATAAGGTAGTGGATAAAAAGGGGAGATGGGTCGTAACTAAAGTGAGAATAAACGACAATACTCTTTCTATAGTTGGATATTACGGTCCCAACCTAGATGACCCGACTCCACTTCAAACACTCTAATCTGAGTTACTATCAATCTCTGTCCCAATAATACTAGGAGGAGACTATAATATTATTCCTGATCCTAAAACGGATAGATCTCCCCCCAGTAAATATGTCAATCTGCCCAAGATGAGGGAATGGCTAGGAAACTACAAAAAAGATTTAAATTTGATTGACATGTGGAAAACAAAAGGAGACAACAGACATCCATTCACTTTTCACAATAAAAAATTGGGACACAAATCTAGAATAGATTTGATCCTATTAAATAGAAGCTTACAGGAAAATGTCGTAAGGATTGAACATCTACCTGCGCACTTATCTGACCACTCTGCAGTATATCTAACCTTTCTATTGACAAACAAGAAAACACTACCTAGATGGACAGTTGACCGAACTCTACTGACCAACTCGCAAGTTATTGAAGAATTAATACCTACCTCCGCAAATTTTTTTGAGGACAACAAAGTAGGCACAACAAAACAAACAACTTGGGACGCCTACAAAGCAGTTATCAGGGGGGAAATACTAACCTTGGGGGCTCATAGATCCAAAATGAAAAAGCAGGAGATTAAAACTATGGAGGACGACATCAAACTGGTAGAAGAACAAATAACATCAGCAAACACACCAGAACTTAAATATACATTAGAAAATAAAAGCCAACTACTAAAAGAAAACTTGTTCGACTACTTAGAGAATATAGTGAGGAAAAAATGGGAAGCTAGCAAACTATCAAATCACGAGTACGGAGAAGGATGTGGGGAAATGTTGGCGTGGAGAACAAAAATAGATCAAACATGAAATCAAATAACCTGCATCCAAAACCCGGATCAACCTACACCAAGCTTTGATGACCTCACAATAAAACAGAAATTTACAATTTATTTCTCTAACTTATACAAGGAAGATTTTAAGACCAACAAAAGAACAGTCCTCTTATTATCTAGACTCAATATTGTTACCAACATTGACGGAGGAAGAGAAGAATGACCTAAATAGCGCAATTCGCACGGAAGAAGTGAGAGCTGCTACAAAAGATCTGAAAAAAGGCAAAGCTGCTGGTCCCGACGCTCTTCCAAATGAATTCTACAAAACAGTAAAAGAGTCAGTAGTAGATCAGCTAACAGATTTAATGAACGCAATATACATCAATCAAGAAAAAATCCCCGACTCATGGAATGAAGCAATAATCAGTATTATCTTACAACCTGGTAAAAACCCGAAACTCTGTGAATCCTACAGACCGATTTCACTGCTGAACAGCGACTATAAAATCTTCACGCAAGTTATAACAAGGAGGTTAGCCGCTGTAATTCCAAAATTGATTAATAATGATCAGAAGGGCTTCATAAAAGGAAGACAAATACACAAAATTACACACGAGTTGTTTGCGTCTATAGACATAGCCATCAGTGAAAAAAAAAACCTCACCATAATCACCTTTGACGCAGCTAAAGCGTTTGACAGAGTCAATTGGACTTTTTTAAATCAAGTTATAAACAAATACAATCTAGGGAAAAACTTTGGACATATGGTAGGGGAAATATACAACAGCCCGAAAGCAAAAATTCTAGTTAACGGAAATCTAACCAACAACATTGACATACAAAGAGGGACAAGACAGGGGTGCCCACTGTCCCCACTTCTATTCAATCTTTATATTGAACCACTTGCATGTATGCTGAGAAGTCATCCTCAAATAACCCCTTTTAAACATCAAAACTGGGAAAAAAAAGTCGCACTATATGCAGACGATCTGATGATATTCACAGATAATTTCGAAAACTCTAAAGAGGCAATAGAAAATACAATACTAAATTTTGGTAAAGTGTCAGGTTACTTAACAAACCAAACAAAAACGGAAGCCATGAGTTGGAATTCACATCCCATTACTCCATATAACAAGAATATAATAAAATACCTGGGAATAAATCTTGTTAAAGAACTGGAAAAAGTCCCCCATCTAAATCTGAATAGAGTCCTTAAAGACTCAAGGAGACTGCTCAAAGTATGGAAAGGCCTTCCATTGACCTTCCTGGGAAAATCTAACATTATAAAAATGATAATTTTACCGAAATTTACATACCTATTCAATACCATCCCGTTAGAATTCAAGAAAAATGAGCTAAAGAAAATCCAAGGGGAGATATCCAGTTTCATATGGTCATCAAAGAGTATAAGAATTTCTGGGAATAAATTAATGAGGAAAAAAGAATATTATAGGGCGTTTCAATTTAAAAACATGAGACCTCTATTTGGATTATACACTTCCTATCCGACCTTTTTACAAAGTATGACAGGCAATCTCGATCACTTTCTGTTCAAATTTGGCCACCCTAAATATTTCAAAAAAATAAAACTAAAGATTATACTCAACACTGAAAAATTATGGTACCAAATTAGAAACACAGTAAAGATACCATATTATAGCTCCTTGGCTCCAATCTGGAACTCTCCTGGCACACCAGATTGTTTAAATGACTCCCTGTCCATACCACTAAAAATGGCCAAAATCGAATACTGGGGACAGTTGCTGGTAGAGAACTGTATAATTACATGGGACCAAATATCCTTAACCACTAACTACTCTTTATCAAAATTTAAATACTACCAACTGACCAGCTGGGCCAAATCCCTAACAGAAAAAACAACAGGCAATGAAGATCTGGAAAGGGAAATGACCAAAAGCACTCCAATAAAAAAAGAAATATGAAGGTGGTACTGGGCATTCATAATGGCTGGCGAAGAAGAGTGCATGGTTTCTGAAACAATATGGAAGAAGGAAATGCCGGGAAAAGACTTACAACTTATTTGGCAGAAATCTTTTGAACACTGCTGGTCCACAATAAAACCAGCAAACCTGAAAAGAAATCACCTGTTCACAATCCACAGGTCATATTGGACTCCAAAAAAACTATCCAAATTCAAAGGAGCAAGCATAAAATCATGTCCGAAGTGTGGAATGGAGAAAGCAGATGATATACACATGTTTCAAAAATGTCCTTCAATCTCTTCTTTCTGGAAGGAAGTCGGTAAGACAATTGACATGGTACTGGGAACTCAAATCGAAGTAAGTACTATTTTAATTATTTTTGGGATTCATCTAACTAATGATATAGAACCAAGAAAAATGTCCAAAAAACAAGAAAAACTTTTATTCATGTTAATATTGCTAGCTAGAAGAGAAATCTGCTTAAACTGGATCAAACCATCCCCTCCCACACACACAAATTGGCTAAATTCAATTATAAAAACTAATAAATTAGATAGGAAAGAGAAGACAAGTAAGAAGTTAGAATTCTGGGCAATATGGGAACAATATATCCAAACAATTAATTAACACACTAAACATGGTCTCCAAATCCAAAATCCAATGATTAATGCGGTAACAATAATTCTAGCGGAAATGATTTTCGCCGAGTAGGCTATCTCCCCCACTATCGAAACAGAATTATTGGAAAAGACAAAGGAAAAGGAGAAACCTGTTTGGATACGAAACTTAAAAAGGGAAACTCCCCGATCAAATAACATATATGGGGCAGTGACGGTACAAAAACGTTAAAACAGAGGTCTCCCGAAACTCTTTGTACATAAGATTCGCAAAATGAGGATAAAAAAAAAAGAAAGTTAGTCCATTTATTTCTTTGAAAATTGCATTCTGTTGGCTCAATAAAGATGGCCTGTGTAAAAAACTTGGTGCATGTGAATCCCTGTTGTGTCCTTGAATCTAATTCAGCTTCTCCATAGTAAATGATTGAACTTGCTTCCCTTTGGTAGATGAAAATCAATGACTGGCTATCTCTGTGGTAATGAATTTGACTTACCTGCAAGATCAGTAAATAGATTCTGGTTTTACTCTTAATGAATCATTGGTTCTGAGAACAGTTTCAATGATGATAAAGTATGCATGTAAGTTTGCCATTCAATTCATGGTCCATTCACTGATTAATCAACCTAATACACGTTAACTCACAAGGCCAGTTTACTCACTGGGGAACTAGCACATGATCAACCTCAAAGAGATTATTGATGCTGATCTAACATGACTTTTACACACCAAAACAACCTGGTCACCAAAAACAGATTCAGTCAATTCTGCCTTGTATTGGGTTCTATTCCCTTGGTGAAAAGGCTACATAAGATAGCTTCAGGTTTTGTAATGTCTTACATGAACTATTTCAGCACTATCCTAGTGCAAAAATGCACTGACCACTGAACCCCAGTTGTGCAAGTCTTATACAAGCATCTGATTTGCTAAGGTGTGCTGTGCAAGGTACACTGCACACACTGACCGGAACTGCATAGCCTCAGTCCTAGCGACTGCAACAATATCCTTACATCCTGCCAGTTGAACTGGCGTCCTAGGTCAGTCATCTGCAACTGACTTGCCTTTTGAAAAGCCATATACAGTAGATTTTGGGATAGCTCACTCCACACAAAATGTTCATTGCTTTGGAATATCCTTCACAAATCTGGCTTGACAAAAACTTCCTTTGACTCAGCCATGGCTACAATTTAACCTGTTCTATTAGACCTATCCCTGCCTTCCAGTGAGGCAAACTGAAGAAACTGCTATACGGAGTGAGTGTGCTACAAAGAGCCTACTAAAGTGAATGAAAAACCCATCTAGAAAGCTTTTTAAGAATCCATAGATCATGATCTTCAACATGTCCTCTTCATGTAATTCACACAGAATTCACTGACTTCAGTCATTTCCATGTAAACATAAGGATACATCAGAAAATGCACAAATACAACTCATGGTGCCTAGGGAGATCAATTTCCATAGGTAGCAGAACACAATGCTGTAACATTCCTACTGAACGGATGGAAAGTATTCATGTGGGCAGCCCACATTACCTCCACGAATGTAGTGTAGTCTGCCACTCACTATTCCCAGACATTTGTGCTGGCAGTTAACTCATTTAGAGTGACACATTTGTGTCAGACTACTGTTGAAGGAAAATTATAGCTGGGTTACTAAGAGCACCACAATATTGAATCCAGCAATAAAGTGTGCACCAAAAACACAAATTGAACAAAGATCACATGTGCCTGCCCTTGAGGCAGCAATCCAATTTGGTATTACAATGCCCCAGACAAACCTGCTAATTAATAATCTCACTAAAGTTCACACCAGCACTCAATGTCATCCTGATGGTGTCTGTTGTTGAGGGCAAAGCATCTTCCAAGGTCATATGTCATAATCTTATGCCGAAAGCACAAATAGGCCAGCATAGCACAATGAATTTACATACTGCTTTCCGCAATGAAGCACAAGTAGACATGTTGTTTTGGACCTGGAATGAGAGCATTTAAAGAAGGAGGAACAGATTACCCAAGGCAATATCACACACAACACTTTGCCTGCCTCACCAGTGATAGGCGCTTAAGTCTAACAGGTTGCAGCCTGGCAAGAACAGATTGTGTTGGACAGTTGTCAACCAGGTGCTGTGGAACTCCCAGGTTTCTGTACATCACAGGCACACATCAATCCTATAGTTGCAATTAGAAGAAAGAGATTAGATGTCCTTGACCCACCAAGTGTAGTGCATCAGAACCAATCAATTCCCCAGTGGAGTCGGCTCTGAGTTCTTCTCAGACAGAAAGATCCAAATTCAAAGTGTAATGAGGATAAAGCCCTGTCGCCAGTTTTCATAAACGTGTTCTAATTGCATGCTAGCTTACTTAATTGAGTTATGTGCAGAGGGTGACAGTGTTCAAATCAGAGCAATTTGTAATGAAGGGTATAACACTCACTAAATGACATGGACGAAAAGCAATTATGCTGTGACTCTTTGTCAATGTTCCTTTTTTTGATGTTTTATTTGTCACCCTTCCTTTTCCTGCATCAGGATACATTCCGCTATCGATCACATTGAGAGAGTCAACATTCAAAAGAATCCGGCACCACTTAAATACTACATAAGTGCTAGAAATTGATTTTGCTAAGAGAATGTCGTTTTGCGTTAATTTTGTAATCTGTGTCATTTGAGGCTGAGAATTCATCCCAAGGAGTACTTATTTGTGCATTTATTGTTGTCTTTAAATCTCTATTTTGTCTCAAGATTTGCAAAGCACTCAGACTGTTTTAAGGCTGCAGCAAAATGCTAGATAGCATGGAAATGAGAGAAGGGGCTACACATTGAGTAGATTAGCTCTCTAGGGATTACTGGGTGCAGGTCAGCAGACATTGTTGGTATCAGAAACAGCGCAAGCAACATACCCTGGAGGGTCAGAACACTGGATAAAATATTGTTAAAATAATAAAATATTAATTAAAAAAAATAACAGTCAAAGGACATGTGGAAAAAAATTCTAAAGGCATGGGCATGTAAAACTTCACCAGTGAAGCTGTTTTAAGTACATGAGATATGCACATCTCAGCAATCCTAAATTTGTGAACTCCACAGTACTTTGCATAAAAGTGAGGTTTTTCAGTTAAAAAAAGGTTATGGGGAAATTTTTTTTAGGACAACGTCCTCCTGCTAAAAGTAGTTTTCATTGGTTTTAAACACCCATAAACCCACTTTGGCAATCAATCAATCAATCACAGCATTTATATAGCGCACTACTCACCCGGAGGGTCTCAAGGCGCTAGGGGAGGGGGATCCGCTACTGCTCGAACAGCCAGGTCTTGAGCTGCTTCCTGAAGGCGAGGTGGTCCTGGGTCAGGCGGAGGTGGGTCGGGAGGGAGTTCCATGTCTTGGCGGCGAGGTAGGAGAAGGACCGTCCCCCTGTGGTGGTTCTACGGATTCGGGGGACGGCGGCGAGGGCGTGGCCGGTCGATCGAAGCTGGCGTTTGGGAGTGTAGAAGTTGAGGCGGCTGTTGAGGTATCCTGGTCCTTGGTTGTGTAGGGCTTTGTCAGCGTGGGTGAGGAGACGGAAGGTGATTCTCTTGTTGACCGGGAGCCAGTGCAGGTCTCTCAGGTGTTCGGAGATGTGGCTGCGACGGGGGATGTCCAGGATGAGTCGTGCAGAGGCATTCTGGATCCGCTGAAGTCTCTTCTGGAGTTTGGCGGTGGTTCCTGCGTAGAGGGAGTTGCCGTAGTCCAGACGGCTGGTGACGAGGGCCTGGGTGACTGTCTTCCTGGTCTCGGTGGGGATCCACCGGAAGATCTTACGTAGCATGCGCAGGATGTTGAAACACGACGAGGAGACGGCGTTGACTTGTCTGGTCATGGAGAGGGAGGAGTCCAGGATGAAGCCTGGGTTGTGTGCGTGGTCTGTTGGTTTGGGTGCGCTGCCTAGGGCGGGGGGCCACCAGGAGTCGTCCCAGGCGGAGGGTGAGGATCCCAGGATGAGGACTTCCGTCTTGTCCGAGTTCAGTTTCAGGCGACTGTTCTGCATCCATTCGGCTAACTCTTTCATCCCTTCGTGGAGGTTGGCTCTGGCGGTGGCGGGGTCGTTGGTGAGGGAGAGGATCAGCTGGGTGTCGTCGGCGTAGGAGATGATGTTGAGGTTGTGCTGGCGTGCAATGTCTGCGAGGGGGCTCATGTAGACGTTGAAGAGGGTTGGACTGAGCGAGGAGCCTTGAGGAACGCCACAGATGACTTTGGTGGCTTCAGATCTGAACGGGGGAGGCAAACTCTCTGCGTCCTTCCGGCGAGGAAGGAGATGATCCACTTCAGTGCCTTCTCCTGGATTCCGACGTTGCTGAGTAGCTTCACTAGTGTGCGGTGGCAGACAGTGTCGAAGGCCGCGGAGAGGTCTAGGAGGATGAGGGCTGCTGTTTCTCCGTTGTCAAGCAGGGCTCGGATGTCATCGGTGGCTGCGATCAGGGCGGTCTCGGTGCTGTGGTTGGCCCGGAAGCCAGACTGCGAGAGGTCGAGGGATCTGTTCGTCTCGAGGAAGGCGGCAAGCTGCTTGTTGACGGTCTTCTCGATGACTTTTGCAGGGAACGGGAGCAGCGAGATGGGGCGGTAGTTTTTGAGGTCGGTGGGGTCAGCTGATGGCTTCTTTAGTAGAGCGCTGAGTCCGGCGTGCTTCCAGCTCTCCGGGAAGGTAGCGTTGTCGAAGGAGGTGTTGATGATGTCCCGCAGGTGGGGTGCGATGACAGCATCAGCCTTGTTGAAGACGTGGTGAGGGCAGGGGTCGGTCGGAGATCCGGAGTGGATGGAGTTCATCGTGCGGACGGTGTCTTCGGTGCTGATCTGGGTCCAGGCGCGGAGGGTGGCAGTGGGGGGCGATGGTTCGGTTGTGGCGTGCGTCGGTTGAGTGCTGAAGCTGTTGTGTATGTCCGCGAGCTTGTTGTGGAAGTAGGAGGCGAGGGAGTTGCAGAGGTCTTGCGAAGGGGTGATGTCGTTGTTTCCGGCGTTGGAGTTGGAGAGCTCTTTAACGATGTTGAAGAGTTCCTTGCTGTTGTGTGCGTTGTTGTTGAGTCGTTCCTTGAATGCAGTTTTCTTGGTTGCGTGGATGAGTTGGTGGTGTTTTCGGGTGGCGAGCTTGAGGGCAGTCATGTTGTCCGGAGTTGGGTCTCTGCGCCAGGTTCTCTCGAGGGCTCGGCAGTTCTTCTTGGAGCTCTTGAGTTCTTCGGTGAACCATGGGGCTTTCTTGCTGCCGGGTCTGCTGGGCGGGGTCCTCAGGGGAGCGAGGTCGTCAGCGCAGTCGCTGATCCACTTCGTGAGGTTGGTGGCCGCTTGGCTGGGGTTCGTTGCACTGGTGGGTGGGTTCTTGCTCAGGGAAGTCGCGAGCTGGTCGGCTGTGATCTTGTTCCAGCTTCTGCGTGCAACCTGTTGTTGGTGGTGGTGGATCGTGGTCCTTCTGAAGCTGAAGTGGACGCAGCTGTGGTCCGTCCAGTGGAGTCCGGTGGCGTGGCTGAAGGCGATGTCCTTGCTGGATGAGAAGACGGGGTCAAGTGTGTGTCCGGCGTAGTGGGTGGGGGTGGTCCCCAGCTGCTTGAGTCTGAGGTTAGCGAGGTTGTCCAGCAGGGTGGTGGTGTTGCGGTCGTTGTTGTTCTCCAGGTGGAAGTTGAGGTCCCCGAGGAGGATGTAGTCAGCGGAGAGGAGGGCGTGCGGGCTGATGAAGTCGGCGATGTCTTCGCTGAATTGTGTGCATTGTCCCGGGGGTCTGTAGATGAGGGTGCCTCTGAGGGTGGTCTTGGGGTTGATGTGGACCTGGAAGTGAAGGTGTTCGGCGGTTGTCAGGGTGTCGTCGGTGTTGGTCGTGATGCGGATGGTGTTCCTGTGGATGATGGCGATGCCTCCTCCGGTCTGGTTGATGCGGTCCCTTCGGATGATCTTGTAGCCGTCTGGGATGGCGATGGCGATGTCGGGCGCTGAAGAGGCATTCATCCAGGTTTCCGTGAGGAAGGCGACGTCTGGTGAAGTGGTGTCGATCAGGTTCCAGAGCTCGACGGCGTGTCTGTGGACGGAGCGGGTGTTGAGCAGGATGCACTTCAGGTGGCTGCTGTTGTTGCTCGTCTTGGTCTTGGTGGGTGCGGGTGTCGTGCAGGTCCGGATGCAGGTGAACTCGCAGGAGCGGCAGCTGAAGGGTCCGTGGGTGCGTCTCGGGGTGGCTCGGTAGCATCCCGGGAGTCAGCCGGTGTTGAGTGCGTTGAGGGTGGCGGCGTCGTACGTCCGGGGGGTGGGCTGGGGTCTGCGAGGGCCAGGGGTCCTGGCACTGGGCGCGGTCCAGGCGCGGACGGGAGTAGACGGGCTTGCCTTTGGCGCGCCTTCGGCGCACAATCGGCGCGCCCGCTGCACGTGAACGCTGCGCGTCTGCACGGTCGCCATATATGGCGAAGTTTCAGGGAGGGAGGAGCTTGGAGGCGGGGAGCGGGGAGGGTGCACAAAGGAAAGGCACGGCGGCGGGAAGTGGGGCGGGGGGCACAGGGGAACACGGGGAAACAGGACTTAAACAGAGTTTAAACACAGGCTCAGGGGGAGGAAATTACGGACAACAGAAGGAATGCAAAAAACAGTGGCGAAAATATCAGAGTTAGCGCGGTAACCCACAGGCAGGGAGAGCGATCCCGCTGGGGCAGCGAGGGCGGGGAAGAGGCGGCAGGCTCAGCGAGGCTGAGAGCGGTAGTCGGGCAGGGGGGCACACGCAGCAGCTGGTGGCCGTGCGGTGCGGGGGTGTCCTGGGAGCAGGTCACAGTTATTTCACCCGCTTTTATGTTTAACCACAGTTCCAATTTCGAAATGATGAAATTCACAAAGGAGGACTAGAAAAAGTTTCACACCATTACATACGCCTTAAAAAATCCCTAAAATTATCCTCATATGTACAAAACAATCTCATAGTAGAACTATGAATAAAATAATACTACATCCAGTGACATCTCAGCATGAACCACTTGCCCCTAATTCCCGGTAGAAGTGGGGTCTCGGAAATATGATCTAGTTGGGTCATTTGTAGTGCTAGATTGCCACAGACTTAGACGGGTGTAACCTGGGATAAAGAAAGGCCCATCTGTGGTTCCTCTGACGCCAACTGCACTTCACCACAATGCGGCCAGAAATTACCCACTAGTAGCGGAAATATCCATCAAAACAACTGATTGGCAAAATATTAATATTAATGAAAATAGGGGTGATGGGACAATGATCACAGGGACTTGCTGCCGATCCCTTGTTAGGTTTGTACTGGCATTTTACAAATCAAACACTTAGACCCAAATAAGCAATCTAAAAAAAGTGTTGCGGCTTCCTTGCACGGAACCAGCCAATTTATATTTGGTATTCATTGAAACAATGCCACCTTGGTTCCTCAACATACCGACCACAGTAAAATGAATTGCTTGTATTTGGTCTGATATAGGTTGCACTAACAGAGTTATCACCCATAGAAGAAGGAAGACTAGCTCACTCAGTAACCTAGAATTTACACCTCTTTCAAGAACAACTAAATGAGACAATAGAGGGAGGTCTTGGCTTATTGCAAGGAGTCTAGTGAATTTCAGAGAGCAGATTATAAAGTACACTGCATCTCTTGGAAGGACACTTTTCCTAAATGCAGGAGAGGGCAGTAAACAAATACAAGCATCCCCAAAATAAAATAATTTGCCTTAGAAACATAAGATTTTTGGTGCAGCCATCAGCAATTAATTATTAAAAATAGAAAAAAATAACATGTATTTCAGGGTTTCCAAACACTGGAAGGGAAACATTGCTTTCTCAGGTATTGCATTGCCTTGACTTGCTCAGGACTATTACTTTCTCAAAAATTTTAAAGTCTTGGAAGTCTTTTTAATTCAGCTTCTTCTGTATTCAAATGGAAGCTTTTATATTTCTGCGTTGATCTATACGAGTACTCCCTAAGCACCACCGTTCAGTTAAGCTACCCGTAATAACACATTTCATCAGGCATTGTATGTATGTAAAACATGTTATATATGTTAACATATTTATAAGGCATAGGAGATGTTTCATAATATATTTGTAATTAATTTTTCTATTCTATCGACCACACAGGACTGTCAAGAACACCCTTCCGTTGAAGGTATTCACCCATGTACTCACTCATCTAACTGCTCTTTTGAGCACATTGGTTGTGTTTGTTTTATCCCTCTCTTGGATGACACACTTGGGTGCTGGTTAACTTGCCTTTATACAGAAAGTTCACTTTCACTAAGATTGTACATTCTTTCTAGCCCTGAGAAAGTCAATGCAACGCAACACCTGACGAAACACATGCTTGTTGTGGTTAAAATACAGACCTGGAGTGGCCAGACTTGATGATGCAGGCGTGTGGTGAAGTGCATCAGCAGAGGGCATCCCTGTGAATGCTGCAGATAAGGAGAGAGATACACTGGTAGAGGGTTGTAGTATCACTGTCAATAATGGTAATGCCAGTTCAGGAAATGATAGAACCTCATCGGAAGAGCATTGTGTAGGCATCTTCATCAGGTAAAAGCGAAGAACAATTTAAGTCCAGATCGAAGTGCACTGACTGCGCAGGGGCATAGCTATCATTAGTGAAGTAGGGGTTTGTTCCACCAGGTTTCAGGGATGTGGAGGGGCCACTGAATTTATTATGTTACTACCCCACTAAGGCATAGAGAAGGCCATTTTCCTTGTTTGCATTGGGTTTGATGGCACCGTAATCTCTGGAACTTTGTGGGTCCAGTTGGTAGCACGTGACATCGAGGGGAGAGGTATCTATTGTTTTCATTTAACCCTACTGTTACAGTAAGGCCTGGATAGGTAACACGTGAGAAAAGGGTGACAGGATGAGAAAGAGAGGAATAGAAAACAGACAAAAAGAGAGAAGAAGAATGAAAAAGAACCAGCAAGAGTGAGATCAAAAAGTCCCAGGGAGTGGAGAGTGGTGGAAGAAAGAGGTAGTGTCAAGACTAGGCAGCCTACTCTAGTATTAATGTGGAAGTACCTCTAGTGAACTCCTCAGAGCACCCTTGTCCCCTGCACTTCTTTCTTTTTACAAATTAGGCCCTGTATCTGCTTGTGTTGTGAACAGATGCAAAGAAGATGGCTATGGGATAGGAGAAACATGCAGTAGTGAGCAGAGAGGCTAAGGTGGCAGTGGAAAAAAGGGACGAGCACGAAAGTGCATGTAAAAGAGAGAGATGCAGATGACAAGAGAGACAAATGAATGAGCGATGTGGAAGAAAGATGATAGAGTCGCAGGGAAAAGAAAATAAGTGAAGAGTCAAGGTGACAGTGCAGAGAAGGGGGTACACATAGAGAGAAGAAAGGGGAGTAAAAACTGGAGAATGTATTACATTCTTTAAACAATTTACCTTTCAGCAGTACCTTATACATAACAGGATACGGGGCACTATCAATGTGATCAGATGGCGATATGCATATATCTTAATAAGTGTAGCTGCAGTATCACACAAAACATTTATTTTACATTTATCAAAAGCAGCACAACCAACAAGTTCACCTTGCCACTTGTATACCATTTGTGATGTATAGAAATATTCAATCTACAATCTTTACATCTGCTTCATATCACTGCTGCAAATTTAGGAACAATTCAGCTATGAGGACATTTCCTTTTAGAAAGTCCTTTGCTGAAGCCTGGCACTTCCGAGGTGGTAATGAACCCTAAACAGTGAAATGCGACCTTGCAAGAGGAGGTTTTAAGCAGGCTAAAAAGTAAAAGTTGAGCCCTTTGAATCTCAAAAATACATACATTCAGGAACTGAAAAGAGATTCAAAGGTGACCCCTTTGCAAGACCTTAACTAGATGAAAAGAGCAAAAAATACTTTGATACATTGTTTCACCTTTTGATACTATCGGAGCTTTAAACTTTTTTGTCAGACTTTTTAGCGGTTAATATTTTTGCAACATTTCTAGCGTGGGTAATTGACTCGCCTCGGTTATCAAAAACGTGATCTGTTAAATGATGTACTGTTCAATTGTTGTCTATATACTTTCAATATGTTGATAATAGTAGCAGATACCTACTAAAATGGGTGGCTCAAGTGCGGCTAAACTTTAAAGGATTGCATATATAAATACATCACGGTAGTCTTACGTACATGTATTGCTTATCTACAAAAAATACTCACATAATATCTGTCATATGTGTTTCTTCCTAATAAGTATATAGCACTACAAATACAACAAGCATAGATAAAGTCAAATGGTCTAGTTTTACTGTATGAAAGTTTGCAAACAGTATTTGTTCATGCCAAGTTTGGCACATTAAAGCCTATCAGCGTTAGCAGTGCTATTTTTATCAATAAATATGGAACACTCATAAAAGATAAATGAGAGACCATACTAAAATGCTTGACAAAGCCTGTTCCAGTGAAAAAAAAGATAAAAAGAATGTGTGCTTTCTGTTTAAAATATATTATTAAATAAAGTATGTAAGGTTTAATGTGGGGGAACATGGCGGCCTGCTGAACGCGTCGGCCGCGAGCTCTGAAGCCTCCGCATGAAATGCTGCATACCTAAAAGGGAATTGCGATTCTCTACCTTTCCTCGCTTCACTGCGTTGCTCCGGCATTCGTCTTTCGCCACTTTTGCTGTGTTCCTGGGCTGTATCCTGTGTCCTGACTCCCTGGCACGCTGCTGCGGGGGAGGTGGGGGCCAAACACGGGATCTCTCTGCCTCGCGGTCGGCGTGCAGCAGCTCGGATCGACTTCCTGGGGGTTGGAGGCAAAGTCAGCACCTGCTTTCACCCAGCAGGTCTATTCACAGGACTTCTGCCAACACATTGGGAGGAAGGAAAATGAACTTGGATGTCTTCTATGACCCCCCAAAAAAGTCACAGAAATCGCATATAAACAGGAAAGCAAAAGTCTGGATGTGACAGCTAAATCATTCCAAAAAGGTGAAACAACAGCTGTTTTAGAATAAAACACACTGAGTGCTAATACACCAGCGAATTCCAAAATAGTGGGGGAAAAACAGGTACACTTTGAGGAATAAAAAATTTGGTGAAGGGGAGTTACAGAGTAACGGGGGGTTTCAGAACCCCGGTGCCAGCTCAAAAGCGCCAGTAGAGGCTGCAACTTTGGGAGGCGTACACGTCCAAAATGTTTCATTTAATAGCGCCCGCAAGGCTACGAAAAGGAGTGCAAAGATCATAGCACCAGTTACAAACCTCTCGGGAGAGAGACGTAGGATCACCCCTTCTTTAAGATCTTAATTTAAGATTGTAAATACAGAGGAGTTGAAACTAAGCCAGTCTAAGACTCCGTTAATGGAGTCCTTAGATATTATTGAAGAAATGAATCTCGTAATACCTCTAGAAAATCGTTACTCTCCTCTGTTGAGTGAGGAGGCCTCTAATATCCTCATTGAGGGTAGTGTCGTCTCAACGTCTCAAACCACAGCAGAAACAAGAGGCACGCCTCCAAATGTCGAAGCTTTAAAAAGGAAGGACCGCAGTACAGAAGTTCAAAATGTAAGTGCTAATGGTAAAGAGTCATCAGCTATAGATATTTCCCGGGTTCTACTCGCTCTATCATCGGACATTAAGGAGAAGTTTGCTATATCGGAGCAAAACCAGGCCAAAATACAAGCAGCTTGTGAGAGTTTGGAGGAGAGAATGGCAGATATCACGGAAAGACTTCTTGTCATGGAAACCTCTCTTGGATATTTGCAAGAGGAAGTCAAAACAAATCAAAAGGAAATAACTACATTGCAAGCTGGAGAGAAGGAGCTGAGAGATAAAATAAAGGTGCTGGAAAACAACTCTAGAAGGAATAACCTAAGGATCCTAGGCGTTCCAGAAGGCTTTGAGGGAGGAAATTGAAAGAATTTTGTTACAGATCTATTTGCAGAATTCTTCCCGGAAACAATTAAACTAGATCTACAGAACAACATCCAGAGGATACATCGGGACCCGTTCAGGAAAACTCAGGAAAAGGGGAAAACTAGGAAAATTCTGATCAATTTCAAAACCTACACAACTAAAGAGCTGATCCTCTCTACTGTCCTTAGGGGTAAACAGTTTAAAAATGAAGACTGGTCCTTTGCGATTAGGTCGGACATATCGAAAGCCGCGCAAACTCACCAATGGGAATTAGGGAAGTTTATCCAAGAATTGAAAACCCTTGGGGCAACCGCACAGTTAAAATTCCCAGCAACCCTCAGAGTGATGTGGAATAATAAAATGTACAATATGAGAGAAGGTGTGGAGGTAGAGAACTTAATTGCCAAAATCAAGTCAAATAAAGATTTCTAAGCGTGCTTTAAGTTACTGTAAAAGGCGGAGACAGGAGCTCAAATAGGGTATGTTGAAATACCCAGGAAACACACAGGGAGGGTTCCCGAGGGTGGGTGGGAGGGATGTCACGCAGGAATTTAGGGACCTTTTTTGCACTTTTATGCTCATTTATTCACTGGGTGGGGAGCAGATAGGGAAAAAATCTAAAAAAAATATGGCCCTCATTAGAGCAAAGAGACAGGTTTTTAGGAGTGAGAGAAGTGCTTGAAAATTGTCATTATACAGGGAGTGGGAAGGAGTAATTAAAGAAAATGACTAATATAGTAAAAATAATGTCTTGGAATGTAAATGGATTAAGGGTGCTTCCCAGTTGAAGGAGAATTTTGGAATTTCCTAAGCTCTCCGATGCCGATATTATCTTAGTGTAAGAGACACACTTACGCCATGAAGAGTGACCAGAAATTTTAAAGAGGAATAGATGGATTTCATATCTGGTGTGTACTAACCAGTCGTGTAATGTGAAGGGAGTGGCAGTTATATAGAAAAAAAGTGGCTCAGGTTAGGATAGAGGGATCGAAGGTGGACTCTGGGGGTAGATGGGCGATAAGCTTTGCAAAAATTCATAATAGAGGTTATGCCTTTGTGTCCTATTATGGTCCAAACATTGATGATCTAACATCTCTTAAGGAATTGTATCAACACCTTATTGAGACAAAATATCATATCATTTTGGGGGGAGATTTTAATATCCTGTTGGACCTGGCTCTGGATAAATCAACTTCTAGGTCAGCAGTAAAGTCCCCCAAAATGAGTGAGTTTGCCCATTTTATGATAAATAAATTTGCATTGGTAGACATCTGGAGACTAAAAGCGGGACAGGAGAGAGGGTACACTTTTCAAAATAAAAAAGTGGCCCATTCATCAAGAATTGATTTTTTTTAATAGACCAGAAGCTTAACAACAGCTCTCTTTAGATAACCCATCGACCTTTACATTTATCTGATCATGCAGCAGTTTACTCTGTGATATCAGTTAAATTCCTGCCTGTACAGTCCAGGTTGACTTTAGATAGAACCTTATTAAGAGACCCAGAAATAGTAAAATCCTTGATAGAGGAAACATTCAGCAGAACATTGGTACAGCCCCACCACATATAGTATGGGATGCATTTAAAGCGTTTCTGCGGGAGAAACTAATCAATTTAGCTGCTTATAAACACAAAATGGGGAGGAATAAAATAAGGGAACTAGAACGAAATATTAGCCACATTCAGTGTGAAATAGCAGAAAGGGACCCTTCTCAAGCCCCGGTAATAGAGTGTCTGCAAAGTAAGCTGATAGAAGCAAAATTTTATCTGATTATCTAGAGAGGTTAGTGAAACAGAGATGGGAGGCAAGCCGGCTTGCGAATCACAAATTTGGGGAAGGTAGCGGGCAGGTGTTAGCAATGAAAGCCAGAAAGGACCGGGTTAGGAATGAGATAAAAGAAGTAATAAACAAGGAAGGTACCAAATGTACAGAATCTGAGATAATACGAGAAGTGTTTGCAAACTTTTTTCAAGATTTATACACTGACGATGCAGAAGGTACACTAGCAGAAATAAGCGATTGGTTAAAACAGGATAATCTACCCTCCCTAGATACTTTTCAGCAGGCCGTTCTTAATCAAGAAATCTCAAGGGAAGAAATAGGGGGAGTTATCAAGAAATTAAAGAATGGGAAAGCTACGGGACCTGATAGTCTACCAAATGAAGTATATAAAATCTTGGAAATGGAACTTACCCCATTCTTTAAAGATATGCTAAACTCTATGGGCCTCATTATGATGGAGGATTTTCCGCCTCCTCCGGGCCGGAGGAGGCGTAAAATCCTCTGCGGACTCACCAAAGACCCATCGCCGCATTACGATGGCTGGTGGGTCTTGGTTACTGTCCGCTGCTTTTCCGCCGTCAGATTACAACCGCGGCGGAAAAGCTCTCATTTGGCTGGCAGTGTCTATCAGACACCGCCAGCCAAATTAGGAAGCATTTGTAAACATGCTTTTCCGCAGCGGTTTTTCCGCCGTGGAAAAGCATGTGTACTTTTGATTTTGGGGGCATGTTGCGGGCCCCCAGGGTGTTGGCGGGTGGGGGGTGCACATGGGGGGTACCTATGGTACCCCCCAGCATTTACTTGCACAAAGCGGCAGGCACCGCGCGTTGCCTGCCGCTTTGTGCATGTAAATGTTAAACATGCACTTTTAACATTGAGGCGGGTGCTGCTTGAAGCAGCACCCGCCACAATGTTAAATATCCAGAATGTGACCGCCAGGGTGGCGGTCACATCCTAATCGCACATGAGGGAACGCCGCAGCCCATGCGGACGTTCCCTCATCATCTAATGAGGCCCATAATATTTAAGTCATACGCAGATTCCTGCCACTTGGAGTGAAGCAGTAGTTACTTTAATTCTCAAGCCGGACAAGGACTCAAAAAAGTTGGAATCCTATAGGCCTATCTTGCTCCTAAATGTGGATTACAAAATATATTCAAAAATTATGGCCAGACGTTTAGATAAAACCACTGGAGATATAATAGGCATAAATCAAAAGGGGTTTATGAAAGGAAGACAGTTCTCAAACCTTACGCAGGATCTGGTTTGTGCACTAGATATTGCCTCAGTAACAGGGACCCCCCTAACAATTATTATGGTCGATGCCGCTACGGCATTCGACAGAGTGAGCTGGCCCTATCTATATGAGGTGCTTAAACAAAATGGTTTGGGAGGTAACTTCCTTAAAGCTATTCAAGGTATATATGCTTCCCCGACAGCAAAATTATTGATTAACAATTATTGAACCCCTTGCTTTTGGATAAGGAGGGGCACTCTTTTTCGTCGCTATTATTTAATTTATATTTGGAACCTCTGGCAAGGAGAATAAGAGCAGACCCAAGAATCCTTCCTTTTCAACACGGAGAGTGGCAGATGAAAGAAGCTCTATATGCCGATGATCTGGCAATCTAGCCAGCAAATCTGAAAATAGCCTTGCCAGCAGTAATGGGTTAGCAGGAAGTTTTGGGTGAATCTCGGGTTACTTAATCAATGAAGATAAGACTGAGATTATGTCCTGGAACAACCCCATCCCTGATTACCTTAGACACTTAGATAGGACTGAGTTCAGATATCTAGGCGTGCGGGTATCAAAAGATCTGGATCATATGGCATGGGTAAACTTCAACCGACTTATGCACAAAACTAAAAAGCTTCTGAAAAGCTGGGATCTCCTGCCACTTTCTTTCTTAGGAATAGCAAATTTAGTCAAAATGACAATCCTTCCCAAATGTATATTCATGTTTAGCGCTCTCCCTCTTTTTTTAAGCATGCCTGGTTTAAAAATCTTCATGGGCAACTTAGTAGTTTTATGTAGAAGAATAAATGTGTGAGAATATCCTGGAAAAAACTGAGGAAGAAAAAGTTGGAGGGAGGCAATGCACTCCCGGATTTTCAACTGTATTATTGGGCTTTTTTCTTGAAAAACTCGAGGCGATTATTGTTGACTCCTAAGGATATGCCAGCGAGATATAGATCCATAATAAGAAATCTTGGAGACGAAGGCAATGGATCCTTATTTAAATTTTCCCATGCTAAAGTCTTTAAAAAAGTTACATTTAAGACACTAACAGTAGCCTGCAAAGTTTGGAGCCTGGTGAAAAAACTCTTGGGGTTCCTTACTATAGTGCTATGGCTCCAATCTGGAATTCCCCAGGAAAACCACCATGCATGATGGATAGCTTAGCTCTCTCATTGTTAAATGCAGGTCTTTTAAGATGGGGTCAATTAGTGGAGGAAGGCACGATATTAACATTGCCCAAACTGAGCCAGATAACGGATTTTAAGCTATCTAGATTTAAGTATTTTCAGTTGGTCAGCTGGTCACGATCGCCGCCAAGCCTTGGGATGGAATCAGAGCCAGAAAAAGACTTATTAAAAACACAAAGCTACAAGAAAGAGGTCTCCAAATGGTACTGGCTACTAGCACAAGGAGAGGATAACGCTGAGACCGTAGCCAAAGAAATCTGGAAGCTGGACATGCCGGGCTGTGATATCCAAAACCTTTGGTAAGTATCTGTGGGTACACTTTGGGCCTCAGTAACTTCGGCTCCACTAAGAAGAAATCATTTGTTCACCCTTTACAGAGCCTACTGGTCCCCCAAGAAATTGGCCAAGTTGGGAGGCACAATAAGAAGCTGCTGCCAAAATGCCAAGTGGAAAATGCAGACGATCTACATCTGTTTTGGCCTTGTCCAGCCATCCAGATTTTCTGGCAAGAAGTGGGTAATGTATTAGCAAACATGTTGGGCTTCAATTTTTAGGTAAGCCTTCCCCTGGTTGGGGTGGATAAAAACAACTGGGGGAGAAACATCAGATGTCTGGTATTTATCTTGATGATAATAGCACGCAGGGAAATGTATATAAAATGGGTGTCTGAACTCCCCCCTACATGTGTGGGATGGATGAATTTCATAAGACATATAGTGAGATTAGACTGCCAACTGGGGTCAGCGTAGAAAGAAGAAATCTGGGCCCCATTTGCTTCTCTTAATTCTGGCTATCCGCATGCCTGATTTCCTTTTTTTTTGTTGTCCAAGGATTAAGACCAGCTCAATTGGTTGACGAGACCGGTGGTGGTAACTACCAGACTCTATATCAACTGTGAGTGGAAAGGGCCTTAGCATAAGATCTTAGAAGGTACTTGGCGCCCAGTTCTCGCAGCCCTTCAAGAGGATCTCACTTAGAGCCTTTTCAAATATGAGAACTAAAAAAAAGGTTTAATGTGTGATGATTGAGTTTTGTTTACAGGTGTAAAATAGTCTCTCATAAATTGGAATTGCCTGTTCCCCATAGGGCACGAGGTGAGGGATAGACACTTCTCTAGATGAAGTCAATGTTGTGGGAAAACTGAAATCAAGAAAGACAAGACTTTTTTGGCAAGGCAAATGTAGATTTACTTGTCTCGGCCAGGAGAGCAGCTGCCATCACAGAAGTAAACGCTGATCTCAATTTTCTGGTTGCAGGCAGGTGCTTATATAGTTGAAAAAGTGATGACCTAAATATAATTATCTAGAAAAGCTAAAAGCAGGTAAAAGAATACATGAGTTAATTATATATGTTTACATGAATATCACAATTAACTGTGTCCTTTAAACTTGTAACCTTTCCACACATTCTCCCTTTCGTAGATCTAACAAAGCTTTGATGAAAAATTAACTTCCCTTCGAATGTGTGTGTGTATTTGTCACTTTGCTCCCAATACTACTTATCCAACTCTGTGTCCTCTTAACTGAAGTTACCTTTCACCTGGTCACATTTCCATTAACTACGAGAATGAGATACATGCTTGTGTGCTGTGATCATAAAGACTTAAGGGTTGTTTAAATACGTGTTTCTATTTTAACTAAAACTTGCTAATCATGCATTCTAATTTTTAGTGAACTCTTACCTATTTTGTATCACCATGAAGCTCAGGCCTGATCTGTTCTTTAACCACATAGCTCTGCAACACTTTCTACTGATATCTGCCAGCGTAAGATTTCTTTGTATTTCATTTTCTTCGTAACATTTCCCCTTCTAGTTGATATAGCAACTACTTTCTCTAAATCTGGATCTGCACTTCGTATCAAATGATATGCATTGTCCTGAGCATCTACTACTTGTGTAGGTGGCCTAACTGTAAACATTCCTCCGACATTTGTAATCATACTCTTACAGCAAGCTATAACTAAATGAGTGCCACAACATATCAAAAGCAATAGCACAAGAAAAGGCAATAAAGCCTTAAACAGTCCCAACAATTAAACCACCATTTGAACCATTCATCTGGGGCACCTCCTTCAGCAACCATTTACTTTGTAGATTGTTCATAGTTTGTATGCCTTCCTACAATGTGCCATTGTCCACACCATTTGCTGGGATGTAACTTCAATAAGCATTCCATATATTGGTGCATACTCCTCCTTCAATGGCTGTCATGAGATCAAGTACATAATGCATTAATTGCCTTCTAGAGTTCCCATCTAGTTATTAGTAGCCACCGAGCAGTTGCTTTGCCTGCACAAATGATAGAACACTTCCAAAGAACAACCGAGCATCATTGAACAACCTGTGTTCTTGGGGAACATCTTTCCAAGTGGTAGTACTATACCTTCGGTGATGATGTAACAAAGTCGTTGGAGGGCTCATGGAGTGATCATGGAGTTTAGAAATATTTCTCCCCGGAATGACCAAGACTGGGATGTGCAAAGTAACCAAAGAACAGAGGCCATTCAAGTGAGGTGGCAACTGGGTGTACAGCAGTTCTCCACACTGTCAATAATAGTACATGAGGCTGGAGGTCCCCCCCTGCATGTTGACGATATCTATCGTGGAGTTGCAGTTTATATTTTTCCCAACATTGATTGTGCTGTTTCCTCTGCAACATAAAGATACAGACATTAATCTCATGACTGTCCAAGGACTCACTCTACGGTCCATCCAAATGTATTGCACAATATTATCATCCCATACATGTGTACACCTTCCTACTGCATCTAGACTAATATCAGTACTATTCCATAGGGATATGGCCCTACAGAAAAACTCAATATGAGAAAGCCATTAGTCAAGGGCATAAATTGATCCAGTAATTCTGAGTCCTGGCCTGCAAATACAATCCAGGGGTAAGGGATTTACTATGTAACTATTGCACTTGGTGGGTGAGCATGGCCTTCATAAAAAACCTAAACTTAGAACCATTTCTATCCATTCCGCAGTGTTGGGACGATCTGTTTTCTGCATTTGTGCTATCTCATCCTTAATGTCCTGCCTAGCTGCAAAATATATATAATACTTCTACGAAGGAGTAATATTTTGTGGTATTAACAAAAATAGGTGATACCCTAACATGTTTCGCCTGCATTCAGGCCTTAATCCTACAGAGATAGAGGTGTAAGAGACATAAAGCTGCTCTTGGGGGAATTTCTTTAGTTGAGTGTAATCTATCGGATCCTGTGACATGAAGTATCAATGAACAAACAAATAATGATTCAATTGTGCTTTCTAATACTATTTCTGACATATGTTGATACCAGATGTTATCCAGCAGGCTATCATGAATATTCTGAGATACATTGGTACAATTAGACATCTTTCTCTGCAGGTGTGTGATATAGTAAGTAGAGCTTAAACACACATCACTATAGAAAAGCAGCAACATAAATAACAGGATCCGAAAAAAAAAAACACAATTGTGGAATCGTAAAATTGTCCCATAGCAGACTTTATGGGGGGGGGGGATCTTCACATTCTCAATTGTCTTCTCTCCTCTTTTCCCATTTATACCACTGGCGACGCTTGGAGTGAAGAGGGGTTCAACTGAACATCTGATAGGTGGATCCATGGCTTCCTGCCGTTGACTTTGATGGCATTATGAGTGCCCATCATCACATAAAAAGGGCCATCAAACTTGAAATCTATGGATTTCCGAACAAAGTTCCTGACAAAAACTTGATCTCCTATTTGCACTGCTGTGTGGTCGACCTCAGCGATAGCATGTTTCTCCTTTCTTCTGGTTGCCTGTTTGGAAATTAACTTTGCAGCCTTTGTTAATTCAGAGAGATAGACGTGCAGTTGAACATTCAGAATTTCAGTTGTACTTTCTCCCTGCACCTTACATCTAGTATCAGGCATTTGTGTATTCATAAGTCTTTCTGTCACTATTTGAGGGGGAGTTAGGTGGTGATTGGAGTTAGATGTGTTCCTAAGGGAGAATAGTGCTAATGGTAAAAAAAAAAAAAAATGTGCAACGTTGTGCATAGCTTGCTAATCTTATTTTTCAGCAAGTCATTAAGACGCCTGACTATGCCATTACTTTGGGGGTGGTAAATAGAAGATCATTTATGTTTTATACCTAGCATTGTTGTTAGATGTGTAAAAACTGTATTGACAAAGTGTTTGCTGTGATCAGATCTGGTGCCTTCTGGAAGTTCCCCAGCAGGGAATCACCTCACAAATCAAAATGTAGAAACTGACTTAGCATCACAGTGGACAGAAGGCCCTTCTTCAACCCATCGGAAAAGAGGACAAACCACCACCATGAGGTACCGTATAATTATTGACCTGGTCGGAAGAGGTCGCTCCCCCACCCTCGCAAGGCTTTCTGACTCCGTGACCAGAGAGCGTTCACAAACTGTTCCTTGGTATCGTAGCGCTTCACAACTATACCCCCAGCGCGACCTTTTCCCCCGCATTACTGCCGCTGCCTCCTTAGCTCGTCATACTTGTTAATTCAATTTTGTGCACTGTGCGTTGTGAAATCTTTGTGCTGTACTGCCAAGCCTGCACTTTGTTTATAGATTGGCGCTTCACTTTGTGCCCGGTTGTGCCTTCTGTTCATCCCCCAGGCTAGTTTCGATTTCTCCGTAGTTGCAGCCATTTTGTTCTTTGTGTTGATTCCCTGACCGTAGCTCCACCCCGCGCCCGCCTCCCAACTGACCCTGCCTCGCCCCCGCCCCCTCCACCATCCATACATGACAGATGCTCCCGCGCGCAGCGTTCACGCGCAGTGATCGCGCCGAAGGTGCGCCAAAGGTAAGCCCGTCTACGCCCGTCCGCGCCTGGACCGCGCCCAGCGCCAGCCCCCCTGGTCCTCGTAATGCCCACCCCTCCCGCATTACTTACGATGCCACCACCCTCCTAGCCCTTAACCCCGGCCGTTCCCCCAACTGCGTCCAAGCCGCTCCTGGACACACCCATGGACCCTTCTCTTGCAACTCCTGCAAGTTCGACGGCACCAAGAACAACTCCTCTTCTACGAACACACAACAGATATCCGACCCCAACCACCTAAAATGCATCCTGCTCAACACCCGCTCGGTCCACAGGCACGCCATCGACCTCTGGAATCTACTAGACACCATCTCTCCGGACGTCGCCTTCCTAACAGAAACATGGATGAACGCCACATCAGCCCCAGACATCACCATTGCCATCCCGGAAGGCTATAAGATCATTCGCAAGGACCGTACCGGCCAAACAGGAGGAGGCATCGCTATCGTCCATAAGAAATCCATCCGCATCTCAACCAGCTCAGACGTCAATCTTGCCAACACTGAACACCTTCACTTCCAGATCCACATCGACCCCAAGACCACACTCAGAGGCACCCTCCTCTACAGGCCACCAGGACCCCGCGCACAATTTAGTGAAGACATCACGGACTTCATCACTCCACACGCGCTCCCCTCCGAGGATTACATCCTTTTGGGAGACCTCAACTTTCACCTTGAAAAGAACAACGACCGCAACACCACCACCCTTTTGGACAACCTCGCCAACCTCGGACTTAAACAACTTGTCACTACCCCCACCCACATCGCAGGTCACACACTCGACCCTATCTTCACCTGCAGCAAACATGTCTCCTTCAGCCACAACACCGCTCTCCTTTGGACTGACCACAGCTGCGTTCACTTTACCTACAACAAGTCCACATCCAACAACCACCCCCAACCCACTCTGCGAAGAAACTGGAACAAAATCACCATCGACCAGATCTCCTCATCGCTTCTTCAAAACCCCCCCACCCACTCCTCAAACCCCGACCAAGCAGCCACCAACCTCACCCAATGGTTATCCAACAGCGCCGACATCCTAGCACCACTGAAAAAACGACAAATCAAACTAGGCAGCAAGAAGGCCTCCTGGTTCAACGATGATCTTAAGAAATCCAAGAAACTCTGTCGCTCCCTTGAGAAGGCCGGGAAAAAAGACCCAACCACCAGCACCAAGGACGCCTTCAAAAATGCCACCCGCATACACCACCAACTGATCCGGAATGCCAAGAAAGCCGCTTTCAAGGACCGACTAGATAGCAACGCCCACAACAGCAAGGAATTATTCAACATCGTCAAGGAATTTACCAACCCCTCAGCCAACTCCAACGACATCACCCCCTCTCAAGCCCTCTGCGACTCCCTAGTCTCATTCTTCCACAACAAAATTGCAGACATCCACAACAGCTTCGACAACCGACCCGAAGACCAACCCACCCAACCCTCTGCAGGACCCCCACCCCCCTTGAACATCCTCAATGACTGGAACCCAATCTCCACTGAGGACACCATCCGTCTGATGAACTCTATCCACTCAGGATCCCCCACAGACCCATGCCCTCACCACATCTTTATAAAAGCAGACTCCATTATAGCACCGCACCTCCGAGACGTCATCAACTGCTCCCTCAACTCTGCAACCTTCCCGGAAAGCTGGAAACATGACGAACTCAGCGCCCTCCTGAAGAAACCCACAGCTGACCCCACCGAACTCAAAAACTACCGCCCTATCTCACTCCTTCCATTCCCGGCCAAAGTCATCGAGAAAGCGGTCAACAACCAGCTCGCCGCCTTCCTCGAAACCAACAAATCCCTCGACTCCTCACAGTCCGGCTTCCGAGCCAAGCACAGCACTGAAACCGCCCTCATCGCAGCAACAGACGACATTCGAACTCTACTGGACAATGGAGACACAGTCGCCCTCATCCTCCTCGACCTCTCCGCAGCCTTCGACACGGTCTGTCATAGCACCCTTTTACAGCGCCTCAGAAACATCGGAATCCAAGGAAAAGCACTGGAATGGATCACCTCGTTCCTCACCGGAAGAACCCAGAGAGTCCGCCTTCCACCATTCAAGTCAGAGGCCACTGAAGTCATCTGCGGCGTACCACAAGGATCTTCACTCAGCCCCACCCTCTTCAACGTATACATGAGCCCCCTCGCGGTCATCGCACGCCAACACAACCTCAACATCATTTCCTACGCCGATGACACTCAACTGATCCTATCACTCACCAGAGACCCTAACACTGCCAAAACCAACCTGCATGAAGGAATGAAAGAAGTAGCCGAATGGATGAAGCACAGCCGTCTGAAACTGAACTCAGACAAAACAGAAGTCCTCATCCTAGGCACCTCCCCCTCCGCCTGGGATGACTCTTGGTGGCCAGAGGCCCATGGAAAAGCACCCATCCCGACGGACCACGCACGCAACCTGGGCGTCATCCTGGATTCCTCACTCTCGATGAACAGACAAGTCAACGCCGTTTCTTCATCTTGCTTCAACATTCTTCGCATGCTCAAAAAAACATTTCGCTGGATCCCCACCGAAACTAGAAAAACGGTCACCCACGCACTGGTCACGAGCCGACTGGACTACGGAAACACCCTCTACGCCGGTACCACCGCAAAACTCCAGAAAAAACTCCAACGCATCCAGAACGCTTCAGCAAGGCTCATATTAGACATCCCGCGTAAAGAACACATCTCTGGTCACCTGAAAAACCTCCACTGGCTCCCCGTCAATAAGAGGATTACTTTCCGCCTCCTAACCCACGCACACAAAGCACTCTACAAAATCGGACCCGAATGCCTCAACACACGACTGTCCTTCTACACCCCCTCCCGCCAGCTACGATCCTCCAACCAAGCCCTTGCCACTGTACCTCGCATCAACAAAACCACCATGGGAGGTAGATCCTTCTCCTACCTGGCAGCTAAAACCTGGAACTCACTTCCCACTCACCTTCGCCTTACTCAGAACCACCTAGCATTCAGAAAGCAACTTAAAACGTGGATATTTGACAAGTAATTCCCCACCCTTCTTCAAGCGCCTTGAGACCCTCTGGGTATGTAGCGCGCTATATAAATCTATTGACTTGACTTGACTTGACATTGATCATGTCAATAAAATCAATGTGAAGAGCCTTAAAAGGACCTTGTGGTTGTGGTATGGTAGAATGTATTACCTTCAATGTGGGGTTTGCAGAGAATTGGTTGCAAATAGTACACTTATGAATGTAGATAGTAAGGCATTTAATGCAAGTTACGAATGAACCAATCTTGTTCTATATGCATAGGTGCACGATCTCTCTCGAAATGTGACTTGGTAAATGCAATTGATCAACATCCATCATGAGCAAAGCCTGAGGCATCACTGACTTAACTGTAGATATTTGTCTATAGATCAAATTGTCCACCGACTGTGAGCACCCTCTAGTCTCCTATAATTGTTTCTCATGCAATGGTGTAAACAGGGGAAACCCAATAAACCCTTGTAGGCTTGGGCAAAACATGATTGAAGTCAGAATGTGCTACAAGGGGTTTGTTTGGAAAATTCTTGATTTGATTAATGAGTTGTACAAACGTAACACACTCAGTAGTATCCACAGGGTAGCAATCTTATTGCACAAGGGTAAATCAATTGGTGGAAGGAGAAAAGAGAGCATAGAGCAAAAATTATATTTCAAAGTTTTTACTGCAAAAGAATTTTTGTCAATCAACTGTGTTGCTCAAAGCAAAGTATCAAGCAATGGCACATGTTTATACTGTCTGATCAAAAATTTTGAATGTCTCTCAATGGATAGATTATGTACAGCTATTTTTATGTTTCGAAATGTTTTTTCTTCTGTTTTAACTAGATTCTCTGAGTAGGTATGATGAAATTTATATGTTGATACCTATTGAGAAAATATTGAGTCATATTGACTATTGTGTTTTTTTTAAATTATTTCCCAGGCACCACCAGGAAGGGGTATTTGCCTGTGAAGAAATTTGTGATATTAAATATTATTTGACACATAGAGCTTATATGTATACGAATACATTTTTAGTGATGTAATTTGTTTATAATATAAAATGTATTATTTTACATAGGGAGTACTGTCAGCATTTAATAAATATCGTCCTGATGATGGTCTATTTGACGACTGCAGCCTAGACCGAAACGTCGACACTCCGTCATCTCCTTCAATGTTGCTTTGACACAAACCTACAACCATTATTTATTGATTAAGTTGGGTTGTTTGCTGTATTCACGAGGAGTTGATGATTTTTGTTATGAACTATAGAGAAAACATTGCATATCTTTGTTCATGACCTTTTGCTCCAATTTATTTTGTATCCATCTCCCCCAAAAATTCTTTTGCAGTAAAAACTTTGAAATATAATTTTTTGCTCTATGCGTTCTCTTTTCTCCTTCCACCAATTGATTTACCCTTGTGCAATAAGATTGTTATCCTGTAGATACTACTGAGTGTGTTACGTTTGTACAACTCATTAATCAAATCAAGAATTTTCCAAACAAACCCCTTGTAGCACATTCTGACTTCAATCTCATGCAATGGAGCAGCTACCTGTAGTTCTCGAAATTGTAAACGGGCTGTCTCAGCATAATAAGTGTGTTTGACTCATAGTCACAGTCAAATCCTTTATTCGATCAGATACAAAATGATCATAAAAGTACATCATAAAAAAAACGATTTCCAATATTCAATTCCATTTTAGGCATTAAAATAAAATAGTTCATTTAATCCATGGTTTAAAATAAAAAATTAGAGCTTTAAAACCAACTGTTACCCTCTCAGATCTCCTGTAAAATATTTTTCATCCAGTGGCTACTGCTATCACTGTCTTTTTTCTTTTTTTCATACAGGTCCATAGGAACGAAGCTAATGTAAAACAAGTCAAGAGATCAGATAAACCTTTTTGTGAAATATAGTACCACTCGGTATTGTTTAAAATTAATTTTCTGTAATAACGGTTTTAGGTAATCGTTTCTTTCCTTCTTATATAGTTTGCAAAATAAGACCAAATGCAAATCAGTTTGTTTTGACAGTTTGTCACATGGGCACAAGATTAGATCAGCGTGGTTATATATTTTACCAGGATAACCTAACATAAGTGGGATCATATTCAACCAAAATCTTAACAATATGAATCTATGTTGTGCTTTTGTTACGTCTGACAGATAAAAGAAATGTCCTCTCTCTGTCACTGGAGGGATTGACCTGAGGCTTACAACTGCCTGCTTCTGTCTATGATGTTCCTTTTTATCATACTCGGCCCTCATCAGAAACATATTGTTGATCTTTTCTTTTGAGACCTTTCTGCATTCGACTGGGTCCTTAACACCTTGCGCGCTAGTGGTTTACCCGCTGTGCGCTGGGTTTTTTAAAAACCTACGTTACATGACGAGCTCAGCTCGTCATGAGTGTACGAGAGGGTTAACTCATGACGAGCTGAGCTCGTCATGAGCATAGAAGGGGTTAAATAGTCTTGCACACCATCCCAACTCTTCCAAGGCAGAGCTACCATCACTGTTTACAACAATGGGATCATCCTATTCCAATCCACTGATAAGAACCTTGACCTACTCGACAACTTGTTCCTCACCTTCAAAGAACATATCTCCAACAGGCAGACCTCCAACCCAAGCACCTTGGACTACACAACACCCCCTACCTCGAATTGCCTATCTGACCCTCCTAACCGTGCACAGCATCAGAACGACATGCATCCCCACCCCCAGCCTCCCATTGTAGCTACTCCACACCCCACAATTACAGACATAGATCACCCCCCCTCTCACATCCCCCACACCCCCACCCCCCTACCCCCCACCTCGCACCTCCTACTTTCCCCGTAGAATTCCCCACCCCCCTTAACTCATCTCCCCCTCCTCGCAACATGACCTTCTCCCACCATATCCCCCCACTCTTAGCCCCTACTACACCACTCTCCCAACCAGTCTCTCAGAACACAACACCCACCCTTCCATAACTCCTCCCCCTCTCTCTCCCCCCACTCTCAGCCCCCACCACCTTATCTGCACCCCATCTTTCCCTAGCCTACACTCATCCCCCAACTCGCCCTCGCCGCCTACCACCAACACCCTCACTTATACCACAATCCCCCCCATACGCCTCACACTCCCATTACCCAGTTACTCGCTCACCGGCCGAATACCATCCTACTTACCAATACCGCAAAGCCTTGCACCAACACTAGCGCACCCCTCCCCCCACACTCCAGCTTCAGTTACAATCATCCACCATCGGCTCTCACCCCCAACATCACCTCCAATCCAACACTGGACATGATTATGTCCACCCTCCTCCAAGTCAAAGAAGAACTTCGCACCATCAAAGAACTCCTCCTCATACACCCCCCTACAAACACCACTTCCTCGTCCAACAAGTCCCACAGCGTCCACACTGCCCCTCTCACTCAACACTCCCCACATTGGCCCGTTATCCCGGCGCGCAACCACACCAACCGCCCCCGCCGTGCCCTCAATCCTCTTTCGGTCCACGACATTCACACCCTCCTCCGCTCATATGACCCAGCTCCCGTTAACCACACTTCCACCACACACCTCTCCATACCCACGATTCTCTCAAATCCCCTTAGGCCCCCACTCAAAACAACAGAAGCTCCGTCCCAGATAACCTTAGAAAAGTCCCCCTCTCTCTAGAACCCTCTACCACCCTTTTCACCCCCAGACTCAAATGTATCCTACTCAACTGCAGATCAGCCCCTAGACACTCCTTCGACATCGCAGATCTCATCATAACAATGGACCTTGACCTAGCCATTCTAACGGAAACCTGGCTATCTGAATCTTCCACACCCATAATGGACATTCTTGTCCCCCCCAACTACCACATCATTAGACTCGACAGGTCCGGCAAGACGGGCGGGGGGATCGCATGCATTTTTAGGAGCAACCTTTCCGTTGCTCAAGGCACCTCCCCTTCCCTCATCTCCTGTGAACTCATCTGCCTCGACGTCAACAGTGAGGGCAAACCTGTATGCTCTCTACATGTCTTTTACCACCCGCCCGGGGACAACTTCACCTTCACCCAACATCTCATGGACACGATCTCAGCCAATTCCGGACGACAGAACACACAAATCTACCTGGGTGACTTCAATCTCCACTGGAATGACGAGAAAGACGCAGTGGTGAATAGTCTTAAAACTTTCCTTAATGTGCTTGACCTCACCCAAATCTGCAACAGCCTGACACATGACAAAGGCTCTATCCTTGACCTTATCATCGCCAAAGAGGACTCTACCCAACTGGGGTCAATCCAATCCTGCGATTGGTCAGACCACCACATTATCACATTCTACATCAACGAAAAAGTCAAACTTAACCCGGCTCAACCTATCAAATCCAAGATCTGGAAAAGGGACCTCAAGAAACTCATCCCCAACTCCTTGCCTTCACACAGCTGCAGTCTCCTCCTTCCCCCCACCGGCGCATCAGACGTCCAATCTCTGACCGACCTCTACCTCAACTCTATGACTTCAATAATCGACGAAGTCGCCCCCTGCAGCTGAAGAGAGTCTCCACCAAGAACTCAAACTCATGGTATGATGGCAGACTCGATGAAGACAGGCGTTCCATGCGAATGGCTGAGCGCACCTGGAGATCTGACCCATCAGCACTGCACCTTAAAACTCTTAAGATGAAGAGAAATGCCTATTTTAGAAAAATCAAGCGCTCAAAATCAGCCTTCTTCAGCCTCCAGCTCGATCAGGCAAAAAATAGACCAAAAAAATTGTTTGAACTTTTCAAAACTCAAACCAAGGAACAACCTCTACATTCAAACATCACCTCAAGCGATATACCAACCTGTGAAGAATTCTCTGCTTTCCTTAGGACAAAGACCGATACTATAAGAAGCGATCTCCTCAATGATGTTTGCCGTTACTCCAACCCCATCGGCATAACTTCCACTCAACCTAAAAACAATGCGACATGGTCATCCTTCGACACCTATCAGAAGAATCAATTAACAAACTGCTGGGCACCTTGAAACCCTCTAATCACCTCACAGACCCCTTACCTGTGAATGCTGTAAAAGACTTCACCCCCCTGCTCCTCCCACTCTGGACTAAAATCATTAACTGTTCCCTTTAACAAGGTCTCATCCCTGACTCCCTCAAGGTGGGGCAAGTCATGCCTATACTCAAGAAACCTACAGCTGACCCTGCTGACCTTAACAATTACCACCCTATCACCAATATCCCGACCCTGGCCAAACTGCTGGAAAAATGCGTTCAACTCCACCTGACTAAACACATCGATCAGTTTGACCTCCTCAACCCACATCAATCAGGTTTCCGAGCAAGACACAGTACGGAAATGGCCATGACACACATAATTGACGACGCCCTCCAAATCCTAGACCTCAATGACTCCTGCCTCCTCATCCTACTTGATCTCTCCTTAGCATTTGACACCGTCAAACATGAGAACCTACTTGAGCTGCTAAACACCAGAATGGGTCTATCGGGAACTGTCCTCAAATGGTTCACTTCCTTCCTACATCACCGGTCTCAGAAGTTCAAGGTCAACAACGTGCTATCACCAGCTGTGCCTGTCTCTTTAGGCGTCCCTCAAGGATCTTCATTATCCCCCACTTTGTTCAACCTAATCATGGAACGTCTCACCACCTTGCTCCAAGCATCGAATGTACACTTTCATATGTACGCCGATGACACCCAACTCTACCTCAAACTACAATCCCCGGAAGACATCAAACTTCTGAACTCTACGCTCAAAAACACCCAATCATGGCTGGCCGATAATCATCTCAAACTAAATGCTCTGAAAACTGAGTTCCTTCTAATCTCACACCGGCGAAAATCTCCACCACTCAAACCTGGCTTAAGCACCTAACTGCATTCAATGTCCAACCCACCATCGTGGACACCGTGAAATCATTAGGCATCACTCTGGACGCCAACCTCAACATGCAGCAGCATATCAACAAAGCAACTAGGGGAGCTAACTTCCAAATCAACACTCTGAGGATACTTAAACCCTTCCTCCCAGCTAAGGACTTCCAAACTGCAGTTCAAGCCCTAGTCATTCCATGCATAGACTATGGAATCGTGGCTCTCAGCGGACTCCCCCTATCAACAACAGCACCCCCAAGAGCCTCCTTGAATGCTGCAGCGAGACTTATCACTGGTTCTAGGAAACACTCGCATATTTCCCCTGACTTAAACTTCCTGAACTGGCTCCCTTTTGAAGCCAGAATACAGCTGAAAATTGCCTGTATGACACACATGGCTATACACCACAAGTCTCCCAGCTACCTCACTCAAAAGCTGACTTTATCAGGAGGTTCAAGAAACAACAGAAGCACAAAGAATCTCCTCCTGAAACCTCAAAGATTTCGGAAGGTAAAAACTTACAAGCGCTCCTTCTCAGGAATGACACCCAGGATTTGGAATGCCCTCCCTCCCGAAACCAGGCTTATCTCCTCCACTGCACTCTTTAAGAAAGAAGCAAAAGCCATCCTTATGGCTAGTCGCGCTTGAACACTTTTCTGGTTTTACTGAAGACTGTGTACAGATTTTGTATTATTGCTTATTCTGATTGTCTATTGTACGAAATTGTTTATCAGATTTTGACTCTAGTTTGTTAGACACCTAATACCCACTACTATCCTGTACCCAAAAGTTTGCTCTTGCAGGTCTACCTTATTATCTATTCATTCACAAGTTGTTTATCTGGTTACCATCCTAGTTGGCTACCCACTCACTACCCATTACCATCTTGTACCCACAAGTGTGCTTAATTCTCCTGCTTGTTTCCCTTACCCCGTTTACTGTAAAGCGCTCTGATATCTGCAAAGATCTTGTCCGCGCTATATAAAACTTTGAAAATAAAAATAAAAAATGAAAAAATATAAAGCACAACCATCTGGAACTCCTACAATTATCCATATTTAAACAATTCTTTATTATTGTTTGCATCATAGGGACTGTGCCCCTTCGCCAAATTGAGTGCCACAAAAGGACAGGGGCCAATTGTATTGTATCTATGATGTAGGGGAGTATCAGTTCTAAATGTAAAATATAATTAGAGGTCGAGACGGGGAGGCCAACTAGAGATTTAAAAAACGTGTTTTCCATAGTTTGGAGGGTGCCTGATTCTACAGTGCCCCATACACCAGCCCCATACGTCACTGCTGTCGTAACTTTGGCCTGTTAAATATTTTGTATTGGTAATAGTGGTCTGTCACCCAATTTTTTAGCAAATGTTTTTATGGCAGACAGGGTTCTCTCCATTACACCTCTGTGTCCTTCCACTAACCTTGTACATGACAAGTCCTTATCAATGAGAACCCCCAAATACGGGAAGGAGTCCACCACCTGTATCCTCTCGTTCTCAACATGGAGATGCGGTGTTCTATCTCTTTTTCTTGCTCCTACTATCACTGCAAAGGACTTAGTGAGGTTTACCCTCAGATCAAGTGAGTCCATAAAAGATGCATACGAGGATATCAAATGTTGAAGGCCGCACCTTGTCCTGGCAATCAACACCGCATCGTCTGCGTATGCCAGGATAGGTAGGAATTGCGAGTTAAATATTGGGGCATCTCTTGTAGTCTTGGTCAGGTCTTTTTCGACTCCATTTGTATAGATAGAAACGAGAAATGGAGCAAGGACGCAACCCTGCCGTACTCCTCTGGCGATTTTAAATGAGCGTGTTCAGCCTCCATTTTTAGTGTACAGTACTATGGACATAGCGTTAGAGTACAACTGTCTAATAAAATGTAATATTAATTGATTAACTCACATCTCCCTCATAATAGTCCACAGCTTTTCATGGACCACAGAGTCGAACGCTGCCGACAGGTCCATGAAAGCCATGTATATCTTCTCCTTCTTCATCCTGGTGTATTTTTCTATTATGAGTGCCAAGTTCAAGCACTGATCTATGGTGCCCCTTCCCAGCTAGATTCCATATTGGGCCTGAATTAAGATATTGTTTTCCTTGGCCCATCCCTCTAACTTATCAAGGAGGAGCCGGCCCATGAGTTTTGCTGTTGTGTCCAGCAGAGAGATTGGCCTGTAGTTTTTTGGGTTGTCCCTGTCCCCTTTTTCAGGTCTCTCCTAAGCAGCGCGCAGGCGCTGCATAGGGAGATCTGTAGCCATCGCCACAGCTTTGGGAGCAAAAACGTGCACGTGCTGCATTGCTTGCCATGCAACGCGTGCACATCTTGGCGATTTCCTTTCGGGAGTGCGCTGCGCCATATGGTGGTGCCATATGGTTGCACGCTCCCGAAAGGAAATCACCCATGCCCCCTCCCCCTGCTGCCACTTTCACTGCCGCCGGGCTTTACTGCCGCGCGGCCAATGCTAGTTTTCTTTCTTTGTTGCGATCACCGGCTCCAAGAAATATCACCCACCGCTGAGGGAACACCGCAGACTCGTTTGTTATGTAGCAACGCTGGCCTTAAGGAGATTGTTTAGATAGTGATACCTTATTCAGTACACAATTTTAAAATAAGCCCCCTCCCCCTACTGCCACTTTCACTGCCACGCGGCTTTACTGCCGCGCGGCCAATGCTTGTTGTGACTGCTTTTGACGTGATGCTCTTTACTACTCTTAGTATATATGTTTTGGGTGTCCACATTCCTGAGCGCATGGCCCAAGGTACCTTTGTATCCTTTTGGAGCGTGGGGGTCCAGCAAGCGTCACAGGTATCCGGCCCGTTCTAGCTATGCATGTTGTGCCATGTTATGCTCATCATTGAGGGGCTGCTCAGGACCAGCGCAAGGCCCACACCCTCACCTCCTACACTTTCAATGCAATGCAGCATGTGACCTCTCTGCTAACCCCACAGCACCTGTCTTAAATATGTGGAACTCTGGTAAAGAAAGGGACTTGCTCGTGCCAAAATAATGATCTGTCTCACTAAACCTTTGCATAGAACAGTAAAATGCGCAATTATTATCACTCACTTGTAATTGAGATCCATTCTACCAACCTTGGAAGGATGAACCTTTAAAACGTCTTCACCAGGATTCAATAGGAGACCTTCACATCACACATCTTAGCAAAAGCTGCTGACCCTGCTGAGGCTAGCAGCTAACCGCACCAAGCAGAATAGGGGGCATTTCCTCATCTCAGTACTCCAGGCAGATAGAACCCATTCTCCTGATCCCACCACACCGGGAGGACGAGAGCCATTCTCCTCATCTCACTACATCGCCTATTATCTTCTGGCCACTCTATAAATATTTGTGTTCTGTTCCCTGGGTGATTTATCTTCCCCTCTTCACCTCCAATTTGGGACAAAGACTGGGCCTTCTACCGATTGGCAGCCACCTCCAGCACCATGAATAAGGGCCTCTATTGCAACAATTTCAGACCCCCTCAAAGCCATAGCCTCACCTGATGTTGGGTGCACAGGAAGGATCAGAGCCACATAACTTAGGGTTAACACCTGGACGGTTTTTTGTTGGCATGGCCAGTGTCCCGGCTGGCACAAAACTTAGGAAAGTCACTTAAAGCTGGTATTTTGCACCCTTACCATTGCACAATTAAAACAGCAAATATGAGAAGAAAGTGCCTTAAAATGTATCGAGCCTTATTGATTATTCCTGACCTATGATTACATTTAACAAAGACAGAAAAGTCAAAATACCAAGCATTAATAAGCATAGGCATAGCCAATAGATCTCACTTTTAGGACCTTATAAATGTTTAGCCATGCAACACTTGATGTTGTGGCACCAAGGATATTGTGCTGCATAACTAATCACTTATAAGGTCCCAAAGGTGAGACCTATTGCTATGCCAATGCTTGTTATAAATAGGGACTATAACACCTGCAGACCAAGATTGAGGGGGACCGACCGGATTATGCTATTAATCACGTTTGTTTATAATGGTACCCATAGGTATGGTGTTCCCTAAAAAAGATCTTTATGGACTCCATTTGGTCCAGGAGCCTTGCCTGAGCTGCACAACATCACATTTTTCCTTACTTCCATGAGGGAGAAAAAGAAGGGAGCCTGTTGGCCTTGTTCCATGTTAACAAATGGGGATTGGAGTGTTGAGGCAAAGGTGTTCTCAGAATGGGCAACCCATGCTTCCTCATCTACATTATTATCTAATGTAGGATCTACAGGGTTTTTAAAGTGTGGTGCATTTATTATCCTCAGAAATTACGGGTGTTACCTTTTTTTGCTGTCTTTTTAAGATCCTCCCATATATCTTCTTTTATCGCCTTCTCTCTATCTCTCCTATTGAGTTTATATATAGCCTGCAGTCCCATGATTAAATCTGGGTTTCTGGGTCCACTTTTCAGAGCTTGCATCTAGGCTCTCCTTGCCGCTGAGCAAGGGGAGTCGAACCATCCCCTTTCGAGTCTCTCATTAATTTCTTTAGTACGTGTAAGAGCCAGTTTTACTTGCTCTAGGAGATCACAGAAGGCCTTCACCATTTCTACTGCTTCGGTCTCTAGATCTAGACAAATTCTATATTACTAAGTGTAGTGGATATGATTTTTGCAGTCAGTTTAGATTGATTGACATGAGCCCATTTTAGTTGTAATACCATTCCTTCGTGCCACTATTGGAGTATCAACATTTTGAGTCTTTAAGGGTTCCCTTATTGATACATTTATCTGTAGTGATAAGATGGCCTGGTCGCTAAAGATTGTAAATTGATTTACCGACCTAGTGGCTCTTAAGCTACTAGGGGCAGTGACTAGCATATAGTCAATAGTTGACTCTAGGTCATTTCGTTGAAAGGTTCCTATCATGTTCCCTGATGATAATTCTAGATCACCTGTCATTACCATGTTTCTCGCTGTTAACATCCTATTTAAGCAGTTACCATATTCATTGTGCGCAAAATGATTTAAACTGTCACTCCCAAATCCTCTACACCACATATAGGAGCTGTATTTTATTTGCAGGGATATATGTTAAAATCTCCCACCCATACAAGATTAAAAACACAATTTCTACTATTGTCTATGGCATGTTCTACAGCCTTATTATTAACCTCTTCCACAATACCATGTTTATTTGGGCCAATCGCATTGTTGTAAGCATTAATTAAAAGCCATCTGCCATCTTGGTGTATCTCCAGTGTAAGAATATGGGAATTTGAAATTGGCAGCTAAAACGCTCACCTTTTGATGTCTGTGCTCCCTATTTTTATTATCTTAGGATAGTTGTGTTGTTTATTGGTTAGGATCAGTGTGAATACCTTTACGAGTATATTTTACCTATTTCAAGATGGCGCTCGTGTGATTAGTTCGTTTTTGATATTATGGAACATAGGGCGAGTCAGTTGCTTTTTGATATTTTGGATTTGGTACCTTTTCGGTTATTTGTTTTGTTGTGTCACGTAATGTGCTACGTAATTGTAGACCAGGCGTCTTCGTTTTTATTTAATATATTAGGAGTTAGGAGAAAATAATGTTGAGGCTATTATGGAAGGAAACTTGGAACTTAGTAATTCTCAATAGTACTTATGTGAATATATCGACTGCTATTAGGGAAATGATGTGTTTCAGTGGAATTTGGGAGACATATCACATAGGTTTGAGGCAAGGGGCTATGACCGGAAGGTTGTAGAGAAAGCAAAGAAAAGGGCCTCTAGTTTGAAACGTCTTCAAACACTGTCACCTAAAGAAACCAGTGCAAGAGGGGAGGTAAGGCAAAAGGTACGCCTCATTACGAATTACAATACAGAGAGTCATACACTCTATACCATTTTAAATAAACATTGGCATTTATTAAAAGCCGATAAATACCTACTGCCATTTATTGGCGAGAAACCTGGTATTACATTTAAGAAAGGTAGGACATTAGCCAACAGTGTGAGTCCTAGTTACCCTGTGAAGGACTCACGTATTTGGTTGAGTAATAAACTAAAGGGCTTCTACAGATGTGAACAGTGCAGCTCATGTAGATGGGCTAAGCAGAAAGTAACACATTTTAGTTACAATGGTACTGGTACTCATGAAATTGCTGTTTTCATTAACTGTGATACTACCTTTGTAGTATATGTGATATTGTGCACCTGTGGGAAAATACACGTGGGCAGTACGATTAGGAGACTTCGAGACAGAATAACTGAGCATTTCAGGGCATGGAAAAATGGTGATACAAGATATCCAATTGCGGCACATGCCGTCCAGAAGTATGATAATATGGATAAACACACTTTCAGTTTTCATGGAATTGATCATGAGAAACAGGACCCGAGAGGAGGTAACAGGCAACTGAAACTCAGATTGAAGGAGGTCCTTTGGTTGATGAAATTGAAAGCTGTAGAGCTCGGCATGAACATTGATAATGAGTTCAAGTATTTTTTGGGACAAGAATAGGAAGTTTTGACTTTATATTAAGTTCCTTTGTACTTTACAGACACTGTAAGATTTACCATATTTTTTATATATTTTGTTATTAATGCAGTGTTATGTACTGTTAATTGAACTGGAATACCTGATTGATATGCAACGTTTTTGTTGTTTCTGTCCACTCCTGGCGACATGGGCCATCAATTGATGGTTAGAATAGATGGAATTAACCTATGTGACCAAGTATTAATATACGATTGAAGTATTTATACTAGATAAAAAGTGAGCAGAATATATATATATATATATATATATAGGGATTTCTGTTATCAAATACTATGTATGTAAAATATTGATAAACAAGCAATGTATTGAGATAATTTTCTCTCTTTTCTCTTGGTCTGACCTCTCTGATATCTGATATCGTTTTCCGTTCTCTATTGGAGATCTTTACTATTCTTTTCATATTTTTTTCCTTTTCAGTGCTGTGCAGATATATATTAATTTGAACTTTGGAGCCACGCATACACACTTAAACTATGATACGGAGGAAGCATTATATAAGCCTTTTGAAATTGGTAGCTAAAACGCTCAGCTTTTGATGTATATGCTCCCTATTTTTATTATCTTAGGATAGTTGTGTTGTTTATTGGTTAGGATCGGTGTGAATACCTTTACGAGTATATTTTACCTATTTCAAGATGGCGAGTGTGTGATTAGTCCATTTTTTATATTATGTAACATAGGGCAAGTCAGTCCCTTTTTGATATTGTGGATTTGGCACCTTTTCGGTTATTTGTATTGTTGTGTCACGTAATGTGCTACGTAATTGTAGACCAGACGCCTTCTTTTTTATTTAATATATTAGGAGTTAGGAGAAAATAATTTTGAGGCTATTATGGAAGGCAACTTGGAACTTAGAAATTCTCGATAGTACTTATGCGAATATATCGACTACTATTAGGGAAATGATTATGATCATACAATAGTTTCCTTGTGCCCCATTTTCTATGCTTTATATTCGGGGGCGCGTTTTTATTATTGAACTGTAGTGATTACAAGTTGGTGTTAATTTTCAGAATGGCGCCCACGTTGTGAGATATTCTATAAAAGGAGCCCTCTAATATGGCGCATTTGTAGAACGCCGGCTACCGCGAAGACGATGGATATACATGTCCCATCTTCTAAATTGGTGAGTACATATAGCGGGCTAATCTGATGTGTATGCACCTTTTTTAGACACGAGGAATTATATCAGTTATTAGTAGATAGCACTTTGAGACTTTCTGTTACATGCTATTTTAGGTTTACTTAACCGAGGAACTTGTGTGAAAAACAGGACAGAGGGAGATTTTGCTCTGTCTCTTGGAGGAGTTGTGGTGAGTAGGTGGTGGCTCTTTGATTCACAAGGCTAATAAGATGGTGTGCTATCAATTTGGGATAGTGTTTGAGTATATGTATTTTCCCTACAGTGTGTATTTATTGTCTTTTGTTATTTCAGTTAATAGAAACATCTGGTGTGCTTGTTGTCTAAGATATTGAAAGACGACAAAGGAATGGAGTGATATGGTAATTCATAATTACATTGTCATAGGATAACTTAGATGAATCGGGGTGTCGTTTCTGGTGGGACAGAATAAAACACTTTTGTCTTTTGTGGTATGTGGTATGGTATTATATGTGGTACATCATATGGGGTAATATTTGAGTATGTGCAGTGCACTGTTCAGATATTAGAGAAGACTTGTATTTAAGATATATGATGATATAGATATATATTGTTTTAGGTACATGTGCACCGAAGGAACTATGATGGTTAAACAGTACATTTGATTTTGGAATATTAGGGAATCAGGTGAATTTCTATGTTCTTACCTTGTTATACTTTTGGTGGTGGACTATACATTTTTCTTGTCACGTTATCAGAGTGCTTGGGACTTGTTTCCATTCCTTTCACTAGCACGGGACTCTTTTTTCTAACATGATAAACTTGATAGGTGAATCGAATTATTGTTCTATTAATTTATTGTTCTTATTATTATTTGATTTGCAGCCCTGATGTAGTCAGTGTGCTATACTCAAAGCATGACGAAACACATGTTGGCTGCTGTATGAAACTTGAACATAATTGCTCAAGCTGCATCATTTTAGAATTTCTTTGAACAATAAATTGGTCTTGGAAACATGAAAGAGACTGCTGTATGGCTATAACTGTTCAGGCTGCATGAATCTGGAATCTCTGAGAAATATACTGATTTTGGAAACACGAAGACTCGTGGACTTATATTTGAACGTTTGTACTTTTGTGACTATGTCAACCGATATTTGGACTGTTTGAAAAGATTATACCTGTATACATAATATATTTTTATTAGCTAGTGCTCGAGGAGATCTTTTCATGTAAGAATATGGGAATTATCACTTAAGGATTCGAATTTTATTACCTTCCCTGGAAAATTATTCGGGATCAAAGTCACAATACCCCCTTAGCCCTTCCCGAAGAGGAGGATTTAGCTGGGGTTTGATATGAGCAATATCAGTTTACATAAATTGGATCAATGGACCATGTCTCCTGGAAGGATACAATATCATGGTCTTGCCACATCTTCAACCAATTCTCCTCGCTTATTTTTTGGTAAATACCTGCCACATTCCATGAGGCTATCTTAAAGAATGTTTTAATGGGCCCCTTTTGTGTCTCTGTTAAATAAGAAGTTATTTCATTAGGACAAATCCGGAGCCCCTGACTCTCAGAGTTAGTTTGCGGGTTTCGGTGTAGTCAATCGCATGCTTCCAGGTCAGGTAATGGGACAAATCAAGTTTCAAGAGTTGCATTTTGCATACTATGGGGGTCCCCTGTATTCTTCCTTGGGCGATTCTCTCTTTGAGATAGATTGGTCCTTTGCTGTGGCAGGTAACATGGTTTATAAAAATAACCTAAAGGTAGTACAACAATTTCAAAATTTATTATGGTGCCATTACCCAGATGTTCCGATATGTATCTGACTATTAATTCATTATTAAAATTTTTAAAAACACAATCTCCTGCTATTTCCTTTCTCGCTTTGCCCACCCACGCTGCCCTTCTGGCCATAATCAACTGGCTTGAGAGATTCCTGACTCTCCCCCCCCTTCAATTTTTCTGTCAACCAGTGTAATGCTTTATGCATCAATTGTCTTGTAGATTCCGGTTAACCCTCATTCATCAAAGGTGTGTTCCCTAGGACCAATACCAGGGGTGCAGCTATCGGGGGGAGATGCAGGGTCTGTGATTGACTTCGTGATTGACCGACATTCACCATTTAATTTCTTTGGCAATCTATTTGATTGTCTGGTCCCATCTCTACGCCCTAGTGCATTTGTCCTTGGGATGTTGTAGCTGTGTTGGGGGTGGTAGTGGTGGTAGTGGGTAGTTTATTGCGTTGCGCATATCACTTGCCTGTTTCCGACATACTTGACTATAGCTAGTTTTACTCAAGGCAGCACTTGCGTACTGCTTTGAGGATCCAGGTGGAGCATTACTGTAATTAGAAAGTGGGGGCTCGCTATTTGGGGTAACCCTCCTCACATCTACACTACTTGGGGTACTTGAGGTTGAGTCTCTTGATCCGATCTTCATCTTACACTTAACTCCGTCCCCACTGGCCCCTTCCCTATGAGCGCCATTGTCCCTAGTAACTAGGCCTTACCTGAATCTTGACCGGCTGCAGGAGGGGTCACGCTGCCACCAGTGATCAGACGCCGAGTTGCACTTTTACCGCGCTGCTGGGTCCCTGACATTGTGGTCGCCCCCGCCGCCATGTAGCTCCTTCACACGGTCGCGGAGAGGAGCGGACCACAACTCCCAGCTTGCCTGGGCCACTGCACCGCCCACTTCCTGTTGACAGCGCCAGGAGGTGCACAAAAGGAGGCGGCTCCCGGAGCTGAGCGGGGGCCTTACCTGAATCTTGACCGGCTGCAGGAGGGGTCACGCTGCCACCAGTGATCAGACGCCGAGTTGCACTTTTACCGCGCCGCTGGGTCCCTGACGTTGTGGTCGCCCCCGCCGCCGTGTAGCTCCTTCACACGGTTGCGGAGAGGAGCGGACCACAACTCCCAGCTTGCCCGGGCCACTGCACCGCCCACTTTTTGTTGACAGCGCCAGGAGGCGCAAAAGAGGAGACGGCTTCCTCCGCCTCGCGGACGCGCGCGGGCGGCGCCGGGCGGAGCCCGGGCAGAGGGCGGGCCGTCTAAGGCCGTCCAAGGACGACCACAGACGGGACGGGCCACGTCCCTTTCGTCATGGGTAAGCGCAAACTGGCTACATCGGCGGCAGGCGAAGCAAAAGCGAAGGTGCCAAAGTACACAACTAGCATTATCACGTACTTAACAACAAAGGTGGAGGAGCTATCAACGCAGATTGCTGAGTCAGAGCGTGAGCTGGGTCTTGCTTCTAGCCCTGGGGCTGTCAACACATCCAATGCCTCTGTTATAAACTGTATTCCGTTGGAGCCTCGGGTCATTATTGAGGCATGTAGACCCACTCTGCCACAATCCGCCACAGTTCTTCCATTCCCGGTTTTGTCTGAAACTGTGATACCACCATTCCCTATGACCCCGGGGGATGCAGGAAGGACTGCATTAAGCCAGGCTGGACCTCTACAGCCAATTTATGTAACTGAGGAGGGTATTTCGGCCCTACTGGAAAAACTGTTTACAGATAGACTGGAAACCGCATTAATCCAGATTGCCTCTGACATCACTGAGACTCTGAAGGATTGTGTCAAGAACCTTATGGCAAAATGTGACCGCATCAATGATGCCCTTAACACTCGGGCCCCCTCTTCCTTTATGCCTACGGCGCCATGTCCTACAGTTGCGCAGGTTTCTGCCCCTAAGGTCGGGGGTCCACTCACAATTAGGCCGGCTGTCACCCATATAGTGCCCATCGATAACCCTGTTCCAAAAAAAAGGAAAGTGGATAATGGGATATATATCCCCACAACGGAGGCTGCTCCCAGTGTAAATACCTCTGTAAGGCCTAGAGGCCAGCAGGGGGTTGTGGCAAGAAAGGCACCCCCAATAAATCTACCTCCGGATGCAACACCCTTTGTTGCAATCTTGGTTAACGTGCCTAAACTTGAAGATGGGGAGGTGGAACATCATGACACTCTTCTCAGGCATGTTAAAAAATGGTGTAATGCTAACTGCACGGGAGCAAGTAACATCGCAGACAATATTGTAACAAGCAGAAGGGTTAATTGGGTGGGCACAAGCAAGAAAGAGGTACCTGGAGATTGTGTCATTGTTAATTTTAAATCTAGAAATGTCGCCAGCCGACTTTTCTGGGACGACTCCCCTTTGGACCCTGTAAGTAAAGGTGTTCGGGCGATGCCCCTTGGCTTTTTTTACCCCCGAGTCTATAGACCAGGTGCTGCGGAGAATAACAAGTCACATTTTACTCATAACGCTTGGGTGGAGGACAAACTTATTTCACCTATGTTTACTAATGATTGGGTGACAAAGCCAACCAAGGGCAGTGGCTTAGTTAATGTTGTAAGGAATATACCTTCAAATGATTTATTATTGTCAAATAGGTTCATGGCCCTAGCCGATAGAATAGATATTGAATGACTAGAGCCTGATCACGAAAACCTGACTCCCCCATGCCTAGGTAATGCAGAGGCTGCCACATCTGATGCCATGGTTGAAACTGCTATAAATGACCTATTACAATCGGGCAGAGGGCACATCCGGTTATTATCATGGAATATTGCGGGCCTACGGGCAAAACAGGATGACCCGATTTGGCTACAACTAGTGAAGGAACATGATATAGTTGCCTTACAAGAAACTTGGACAAAAGATAAGGGTTTCTGGGTAGATGGTTACATTTCATTCTTTGTTGATGCCCAGAGCTCCACGGCAGGAAGGGATAGAGGGGGTTTGCTATTCCTTGTTTCAGTCAAAATAGCAGGGAATGTCAGAGAAATCCCCAGTTCCTCTCATTTTTTTCAGCTGGTGGAAATTCGTTTGGCAGACAAGAACAAGATTGTGTTTATAAATTGTTATAATTCCATGCAGGGGGGGGGGGCTAATTTTGTTTTAGAAGGTTTATCGGCCTTTTTAATCAATTATATGTCAAAACAAACCACTTTTGTTCAGTTAATAATGATGGGTGATTTTAATGTTCATCTGTGTGAGTCTCACTGCCAGATTGTAGATGATACCGGTCCAGATCACACATCGTTGCCTCATTTTGAAAATAGCCCTAAGGGTGTGGCAATGGAAAATCTGTTATCATCTAATGATTTATATGAACCAGGGTTCTCAGACCCAACAAACCGTGTGGTCACGTACAACGCGAGGGGCAGTGAATCGATTATCGATTACTTTTTTATGTCCCCGGGGCTCCTACGTTATGTATTGTTTTATAATGCAATTGTAAGTGGGTTCAGTGACCACAACCCGGTGCTGCTGGTTCTGGACGCTCTCTCTGGTTTGTGTAAAGGGGAACTAAGGGCCACCTCTACAAGGGATGTAAGGAGCAGAGACCAGGGAAGGCGCCTTAAATGGTGTAAAGTTTGTCCAGAGGACTTTCATGGTCTAATTGAGCAACATATGGCAGTTGAAATTGAGAAATGTAGGGATGGAGAGAGGAGGGGGGGAGGGGGGGGGGGGAGGTTGTGAGTTCCTTTGAAGCTATTTTTGCCAGAGTAGAAAAAGAGCTCATAGCAAAACCAAGGAGGGGTCCTGCCCCAGTGTTTAGGTGGTTTGGCCGCACTTGCTCGAAGGCACACTCGGCTTTGTTGAAAGCCCTTAAACAATCCCCTAGAGACAGGTCTTTGGTGGCACAGTTGAGAAGAGAATATGTTTTGGCGGTTAAATTACGAAAAAAAGCCATCAAAGATGAAGCATGGGATTCTTTAATGGATTCTACAACCCTTAAACAAAGCTCCAAATTTTGGGCCATAATAAATAATCCTTTATTTGCTCATACTAATTACATGGATCTTGAAATAAATATCCCTGAAGCAGACTGGATTAATCATTTTTCCAATATATATGGCTCAAATGAAATAGTTGAGGCGTTTGCAATACCCTACTCCCCATCCTCTCCTACTAAGTTAAATTTCAGCAAATCAGAAGTAGAGCTGGCAATTCTAGGCTCTGCTGCGAACAAAGCTCCGGGCCCAGATGGGGTACCTCTGGACCTCTACAAACTTAACCCTGAGTTGTGGGCTGAGATTTTAGCCAATGTTTTTAATTGTGTGTATGAGGGGGGTTTGCCAAAAACCTGGGCATGTTCAATTATAGTACCCATTTTTAAAAAGGGCCAAAGAAGTGACCCCAAGTGTTTTCGACCAATTTCTTTATTGGATTCTTCTATGAAGATTTTGGGCAAAGTCTTGCTAGCTAGAATTAACACCTGGTCCCTAGACAACGATATTCTAGCAGATGCCCAGTACGGGTTTCGTGCAGGCAGAGGGACAGAGGACCAATGCTTAAATCTTCATTTGATAATTTCGAAATACACTACTGCTAAAAAGGGGTCAATTTTTGTTGCTTTTATGGACCTGTCCACGGCCTTTGATTTGGTTAATAGAGCCCGGCTGTGGACCATGTTGTTAAAATTGGGTCTTGATCCTCCCCTTGTATATTTTTTGGCAGAACTACATAAGGATTTAAAAGCTTCCATTAGAATGGACCAAGAAGGTAATCGTACAGCTTGGTTCAAATCGAGTAGGGGCGTGCGGCAGGGCTGCATTCTTGCTCCCATGCTGTTCACTCTATATATAAATTCACTTGAGAAGACTCTTTTAACTGCTACCTTGGACACTCCGCGTGCAGGGGATACTCGTATTCCTGTTCTCCTGTACGCGGATGACGCAGCTCTGATAGCTCGGACCCCCATAGGTTTGCAAAGACTTTTAAATGCTTTTAATGATTTCATGTCTTCACTTGACTTAGTGATAAACAACTCCAAATCTCACGTCATGGCTTTTGGGGCTGTCAAAAATAATTCTAAACAGTTCTACTGCAATGGTGACGTGATCACTAACGTCAACATTTTTACCTACCTGGGTGTAATCTTTGACACCAAGGGGAGCTGGGCTCCCCAAATTATAGCTAAAACTAAAGCAGTTAGGAGCTCGGCTAATGCTATTTTAAGTTTTTCCAGGAGACTGGGTGGGAAGCCAACTGGTGCTTTACTAAATTTGTACAGGGCGAAATCTGTGGCAATAGCCAGGTATGGCTCAGGTCTGTGGGGTTATGTGAATGGCGATTCTGTTCAAAGGGAAGAAAACAAGTTCCTTCGATCCATTTTAGGGCTTCCCCAATCTACAGCCACGTTCTCAGTTCACCAGGAACTTGGTCTAGGGTATATTTCTGACACCCTTCTAATGGCTCCCATCTTGCTATGGATAAGGGCCTGGACCAATAACAATCTAGGTCTGAATCATAAAATACTGGTGGACTGTTTAAAATTGGACAGTTCTAAAAATATTGCTTGGCTATCATACATTCAAAAGTGTTCTTCGGACCTGGGACGTCCCGATATTTTTTCGGTCCCTCAAGGTCTAAAGAAATCTGATTTAGATTGGGTTAAGCTCAACTTTATCAAATTGAAAAATGTGGAGAGGGAGGAACGCCAATTGACTAAATCCGCGGTCAGAGCCCACTACCTGACCATTACCCGCCTTACTATACAACCGTACCTTACCATTGTTAACATCCCCTTTCACAGGTGGCTTCTGGTTAAACTTCGGTTTAATCAGATTTATACGGTCCTTTGTGATAGTCAAGGCTGGTATAAGGAGGAGGACGCCCCTATCTGTAATTGCGACAACTTTTCAACGCAAGATAATATGCACTTTATGTTGTTTTGTCATTTCTTTACTGTGCCCAGACAGAAATACCTGGTTCCATTACTGAAGGATAAAGCCTTCCATCAGGCAAAACCTGCCCTCCTGTATCTCCAATTATTGGACTCTGCTTTGGCTATGTTTAGCGTGGCCAATTATCTTGTTGCTGCTGTTAGGATCAGGGGGAGAAGACTTAAAATGTAACATAAGGGTTTTGCACGGAACGTTGAAATGGAAAATGTTTTTTGTATTTGTACAATTCTTTTTGTTAATTATTTACTCCTTTTTAGCTGTATTTTTAAATTGTGAATATATTAATTACTATTGATGTTTTTTAATCACTTTTAATATTGTGAATATGTAAATACTATTGATCTATTGATCTTTGTAATTTCTCATGAATTTGTACTGCCCCTTTTTTTGTGATTGTAAAATGCTTTTATGATTTTTAACTAAATTGAATAAAGTGGTTTTGACTTGACTTGACTAGTAACTGTTCATTGTTTTTTTCCATCTGTGATTCTAGGGCCAGTAACTTCCCTTCCATCCTTGTCTATGTAGCTATAATAGGATTCAATATCGAGGCTAATAGAGTCTCCAGTTTACTCCACATGTCCTTATTTTTTAAAGGGTCAGTAGATATTATAGGGGCTACTGGAATACATTCTTATTCTAGACAGTTTGCGCCTCATCGCTATTCCCTCTTAGTTTATCTTTAACTTTAGCTTGCCTGGGCATCTTTGCAGGTTTTTGGTTCTGTGGGCCTCCCCCTCTTTTTCTCTTCCCTGTTTTTCCGTGATGCTTCCACTGGCTTTTGTTCTCCCTGCGCCCCTGGTGGATATTCTGGTCTTTGTTGCCAGTGCCGTTTGGCTAGGCAGTACGCCCCCTTCTCCTTCACCTTCTACGACCTCCCTCTGAGTTTGTGGTGAGTGTTGTATTAGGGTAGGGGATATGTCTCAACCATAGTGGCGGAGCTTGTTTGAGGGAGCTGCTCCAGGGATAATCGTTGTTGTGTGATCTCTATTTCATGTTACAAAACAGGTGTGGCTCTGGTTAGAAACGAATCGAGTGTTCCAACAATTCCCTGGCCCCTACGTCCTCTCATCATGTAACAAGCAAGCAGTTCCTATGCAGTATAATTAGATACCCTTACGGTATCACTACTCATTAATTTGGCAATAATAAAAGTGAAGAGTATAGCCAGTACCTTGCTCGTTTCAGCAGGGATTTAGAGGGTAGGTCAAGCCCAGCCTCCTTCGGGCTTCGCCCGGGCACGTCCCTGTACGCGTCCCGTGCCGTGGGGCTGCGTTGGTGCTTTATGCACGTCCAAAGGTCCAGGAGCGGCTGGGAATTGGAGTCCCCTCCTGCCATCACTCCCGGTCAGCGTATCCATTGTGCAAGCGTCTACACCCGCCGCAGGGCTGCGTTGGCGCTTTATGCATGTCCAAAGGTCCAGGGGTGCTGGGAATTGGAGACCCCTCCTGCTGTCACTCCCGGTCAGCGATTCCGTTGTGCAAGTGCCTACACCCGCCTCAGGGTTGTGTTGGCACTTTATGCGTGTCCAAAGGTCCAGGGGTGCTGGGAATTGGAGACCCCTCCTGCCGTCACTCCCGGTCAGCAATTCCGTTGTGCAAGCAGCTACCTCAGGCTCATTCATCCAGGCAGCCATTAAGACTGGAACATGTTGTGAACCTGATGGCACACATGGGGGTGTGCACTTTGCTGCATCTTTAGCTTCCCAATCTGCTAATGTAATTCCCCATGATACAAAATCCTGTCTATTTGTGTGTGCCAATCACTTCACAACTGCCACTGCTTGTGATAAGGCAAGTGCCTCTATTAAAGCCTCTAAGAGATTCCTAAGCATTACAGTACTCCAATCTACTTTGTGGATGCCTCTTTTGCTCCATGTCATGATGCTTGAATGTACTATGGTAGTTACATAGGCCGAATCCGAATAGATCATGATAACTTGTCCTATTCCTTGCTTGAGAGCCACTATCAAGGCTATCAAGTCTGCTGCTTGCGCAGAATTATGTGCTGGCAGTGTTAGCTGCTAAAGTATAGGAAGTCTGTTTGAAGAATTGTGCTGCTATGCTCTGACTGCTGCCATACCTGTGTGTCTTACCCCTGTATCCTGGTCAATAGTAGAAGAAAACCGTCATCTAAATATACAATGCTGCCGGAAATAGAATCTTCTGTGGCTTGGCTAGATTCATTAGGGATATACAGTGCACACTCATGTGCATCCTCTTCAGAGTCCAATACAGAATGAGCAAAAATGTTGCTGGGTTCACTGTATGACACTTTACAACCTCCAAAGATGGGAGTGATAGTATTACATCATATCCTGACACTCTCTGTGTAGTTACGGTGGTCTTAGCCTTCCGATTGATAGCAAACACTGCATGTTCCACATAAAACATCAGAGGTGCCCCATGACAATGGGGTGCGTTTCTGTACTGCAAAGGCTGCAGTGGCGAGAGCTTGATCAAAGGGTAATGTTCTTTCATAAGTAAGTCTAACAGACCACTGAAGTATGCACTGGGTTTTTGTCCTAAAGGATTTTTTGGAATGAGGACAGTTTTCACTCATTTCTGTTATCCTATTGTATCTGTCTTTTGACTGTTTAATAGAGGTCAGCAGGGGTACTGTTAAAGTGGTGTAATCAAAGGCCAATTGCCTCACATAATTACAAAGGCCAAGAAATGTCTGCATTCCCTTAACAGTCTCTGGCTCAGTCATGCTGCTCTTTCAGGAGTTCCTCACCGACCAGAAGCTGACAGTAATTGCTTTAGATAATGGACCGCCTGAAAATTCTGAAATTTGTCTTTCTCCACTTTATATCTTCTATGTGCAAGAGTAAATAGAAGAGACATAATATCTTTCCTACACTGTTGTCCTGTGGGACTGCAGACTAATATATCATCAATATATTGCAACTACATAATGTCACACTGAAAATTTGAAAGATCATTTTTCAGCAGCCTGCTAGGGGAATCACAATACCCTTGAGCCAAACGAGAATACAAATACTGGGTCCTGTGATATGAGAACCATGCCAAATAATACTGTCTGGATGAAGAAGGATGCTAAAGAAAGCTTTCTTAAGATCTGTGACAGGGAAAAATGCCTGAGGAATATTTGGCCAAATAATGGAAAGGTCAGGAATGATTGGGAATTCTGGTACCACTAGACCATTCAGGGGCCCAGTTCTTGAACCATACGTCAAATATTACCCTTAGATTTCTTAACTAGGTAAATTGGGGTGTCATGTGCTTGAGTTCATCCTAATATGAAATATTGCCATTTTGGATGTACATGGTTCTTTCCTAAATTTCTTTTACCTTGTACCATCAACGTTTGATACACATTTGTATTTGTGACATTAGGGAACATTTGTTGGTAACACCGAACTTGCTGACACAGAGAACTTTCTGAGAACACTATCACACTGTCTTGGCATTGTGTACAAAGCCCTCACATGAGTTATGCAAATGTATGTGTCATTATGTCCATATGGCAACAAAGCTATCTCTAATATAGAAACTATGGCAGTCTGATCACAATCTACGCCCAAGTCAAGGATGCATTTTTCTATATATATCCTTTTGTTTCCAAAATAAATCAGAGGAGACACTTCTACTGACTTCAAGGGGTCCCCGCATGCTGAAGCTTTCACCCAGCAGCTGACTGGCATCTCTGTGAAGAGTGTCTAGTTCGGGACCAAGGAAAGTCCTACACTCTTGCCCACCAGGTAAAGTGGTTAGATCATCCAGAAAGGGGTTTCTTGGCAGACCATACATTTACTCCTTAGACAAGTAGGTTAGGGTTTGCATTGTAGAAGTACGGTAGACTGTTTTAATACTGAATATGAATGCATTTATAAGTTGTCTCCACAAGGTGATGGATCTCTTCATTTTATTCACTGTCTTGACACTCATTATAATTTTTCCTGCTTCTGTCTATTGATCATTGCAGCACATATTTTCTATACAAGATTCACTTTGGTTCAATAAATATTAGAAAACATATTTTCATGTATTCTTTGTATAATTCTCTGAGCGAAAGAGAGCATGCATGTCTGAGCTAAAGGTTCTAGGTCTGTCACCATGGTTCCTGAGGGAACAGGGTTTTCATGTTCAGTAGTTGCCAGAACAGTTTTTTCCCTATCTGGGTTAGGGATGCTAATGGTGGCAGTGTGATTCAGATGGTCCAAGGGATTACACTCCCTGTGGGGTTGCATTGAATCAGTATGGAACCATCCTACGTTTATGACCCCACAAATGTGCAGTTCCTACTGATTGGTGGAAACTATATGATGTGGTAGGGAATATCCTCCCCAGCTAAGGAGGTATGCCCTATGTATTGACTGTTGGTAATTCAAGTTTGAAAGGATCTAATTCCCCCTGTGACATGCAGTCACTCGAACATTAGTACAACATTGCATCACACTAGATGTTAGGGTGGTTACCTTCATGTTAAAGGCACACAAGGCATATAGAATAGAGGTATTTTGCTCCTGAGTTATATTCCCAGCTGCAATTTGATGCTACACTAGTATTTCATGAATATGAAGTAGGCAAAATACCAAATGAATACACTCATATGAGGAAATAGAAGTTCCTCTCACTTACCAAGAACATGCTAATTGGTTTAAAGGCATCCTCCCCCATAGTATACAAGACTTGAGACTGGGCCCACTCAGCAATGTGGGGGCAACATGGCTAGTCCTAGTTGGCTACACATCACATTCCAGTATCAACAACTTTATCGCAGGCCAGCTGTGGGGATGATATATTAATCTAGTAACAATCTACAGAAGACTCACACAATTTGCAATGCAAACAATAATTCTTATACCTGCACGGACTGTTTGAGCAGTAGCACCACAGTTAGCTACCCCAGGCAGTAGCCCACAAACATTGAATGCAGTAATGGCAAAAGTTCCCACGAAAAAGGGAGGAAATTCAGTTTTGGAATGTACAGAAGTTCTGCATACGGGCCCACAGGAAAACACGGGGTACTAACAATTTGCTTGCCAATGGGGATGGCTCCCCCAGTAGAGGACAGTCCCACTTGGGGCATGGTCTTTGATGCAGTATCAGTATCAGGGGGTCCTTGTTTTTTACTTTGTTGTAGTATACAGCAGAACACATTTGTACCCTTTCTTTGGTGGGCCTACCTGAAGTATTAAAACAGGTTCAAAATGAGCAGGGGGGAAGAACCTGCCCTGGCTTTAGGGATGAAACTGATTGGCAATTTCACCGCAGTTTCTGCCATAATGTTGAGTAACATTAAAGGGGAAGTAGCAGTGTTAGCCATACGCCAGTGCCTCTGAGATTTGCCTCCTGCACAGCAAGAGCACGAATAACTTACAATTATCGAAAAAACCTATGACACACTGAGTAGAGATAATTTGGGAGCCAGACCAGGAAAACCACAATTGAAGAGTAAGTCTGAAAAGGGCAACTCTAAGCAAGCACCCGACTCTTCACCAAAGAAGTGGAGCAATAAGAAAACTATGATAAAACAAAATCACGGGGTGGGTCTCCTACACAGGAATCTACCAAAAAACGGTACAACTTACGTAATCGTGATAATGTTAAACTGCCTGATCAGGCTACTGATACACGTTCCTCTTGTTCCTTCCAGGATTCAATTGATAACTGTTCAGAGAGAGAAGGACGGCCAGTACGGAGGTCAGAAGCACATGTGAAACCAAGAGAGGTTTCACAATGCTCTTCTGACTACATAATTAAAAAGGAAGACAAGCCTAAAACATCAAATCCTCAATTTAAAAAGAAGAAAGTAGCTGGTCTCAAGGTCAGGCAAGTCATGGATTTTGAGGACTCTGCTTCTGAATAGGGAGTGGGCATTGAAAATGCTGGACTGCACAGCAGAATTCACTACAGTTTGCCAAAACATGGTGGATTGCATTGTGGGAGTAGCACTGAGTGAATATATCATGGTGGAAACACCAGACACCAGGGTAAGCATTCCAAATCATTTGCATGACATTCAACTACAGTTGGAAAGGGACATTCCCAGATTTATGAAAGTCCTTTTGTGGGAGGAAGTCACTCAAGGCTATGATATACTACTGTCTGAAAAAGATTGGCCACCTGGCTTTGTAATGGATTGTCTCTTAAATAGAAGGAACCAGGAGCTTTTAAAACAAGTCCTGCACATATACCCCTAAGAAGTAATATGAAAACAAGCCACTGTGCTGTTCCTAAGTGTGAGGGAGTGTTCAGGTCTGTTATGAGGTGCCCCTACACACCCTGGGGGATGTCATGCCTCATCATTGGGCCTTCTCCTCATCGGGCTGGCGCTGCAATGCCTGATGAGCACCCGCGAAGGGGCTCTTCAGCGAAGATCTTTTTTTGATGACTCCGTTGGGTGTGTGCAGGTATGTGGACAGGGTAGTGTTGTGAGTGTTTTGTATAATTTAAAATTGGACTAGTGCTGCCCTTGCCAATGATGAAGCATGACATCCCTGGAGTGTGTGAGGATACCTCATAACAGACCTGAACACTCCCTCACACCTATGAACTGCACAGTGGCTTATTTTCTTATTTTGTAATGGATTGCCCAAAGCCGGTAACTATAATTTTACCAGCCTTTTCTGATCTCATTCCAGAATCAATTAAGCATTCATACGCTAGGGAGTGGGATTTATGGCTAGCTTTTGCGTTATACCGCAACCATGTGGGATGGGATGATGGTTCACCTTATCATGACATTCCATTGAGGACAACCCCACAACCTCAAAGACAATATCCAATTAAAGATGAAGCAAAACAACAAGAATATCAAGGTGTGATTGAAAGTTGAACCTCTTTACTGAAACCAGATCTATCATACTATCTAATATTAGACTACAGACACCAAAACTCAGCTACTTGCACATTCGTAGTACAAAATGCACACAGTGCTGCACTAAAGAATAACTAATTGTGTGGAAGAAGTACAAAACAACACTAGATAGCTCGACTGGATTTTTCTGCCAAAATATGGCAGCTGTAAGCAAATATGTGCAAACTTTTGTGGCGCTTGGTTCTCAGGAACTATTTTGCCGATAACCAAAGAGGTATAAGAATACCCCTGGGCTGCTTTCAGTCATAGTTACAGAATCATTTGAAAATTGTGATGATCAGGCATTGTCATATGTCAATGACATATATTTAAAGGACAATGACCTGATGAAATACTTGACCAGAGTAGACCGTATAATCTTGTGGTTTGCTCACATGAGCTGTAGATTAAATTTTTTTTAAAAACAAAGATCGCCTTCCTCAGGTTCTTGTTTTTGGGATACGAGCTGTCAAGTGAGGGCTAAAGTCTGGCGACCCACATGTTTGAAAAACTGTGCATTGCTCCATCCTCCAACGACTCTGAAAAGATTACAATCCAGATTAGGATTTCTGAATGTTGGCACAGCATACATTCCAGATCATGCAGAATGGGTAAAAACCATTCTACGATCTCATTCGTCCAGACTTTTCAAGCACACTTTGGAGACAAGAACACACAGAAATTTGACATTCCGTCCAAGCTGACATGAAAGCGTCCAAACATTTGCACACACATGTAAATACAACAAACCTGGTGATCTGTATAATCGTGAGTACATCAGGGTACACATATATCACATTCCATGTAGGTTACACAGTACCGATTGCATATAAGTCGCATCTCTACACTAATGCAGAAATGCGTTTTGCACCTACTGAAACAATACTGACAGCAGTTCAGATGGGGAACAGCGTTTACAACGCAACTTTTACCACGCAGTACCTTTACCACGCAACTTTTACAACGCAAGTCGTTACAACGACTTGCGCTGGTGGGCGCTGAAGGATAGGGAATAGTTTAATTTACTATCCAAAACCTTCCCTACTATCCACGGGGACTGGAGTTGGAATAGTAAATGAAACTATTCACTATCCAGCACCCCCCAACGCAAGTCGTTGTAACGACTTGTGTTGCAAAACCTGCGTGGTGAAGGCATGCATTGTAAAAGCATGTGTAGTAACGACATACATCCGTTCAGAGTGTTGTAGTGAGAGAGCATACTCTGGCTCAAGGGGAACTAATTATTGGTGTGTCCCATTCAAAATAGATATAATGGGAAAATTCACTCGCTGCAACAGATGTAGACTACAGATTTGACCCTACATGTTATGTTATGTTAATTTAAGTTTATATCGCGCACAGATACTCAAAAGTGTCCCGGTGCGTAGCACAGAGAGGTAGCCAACAGAGATCTATGTAAAGAAATGTGTTTTCAAGTTCTTTTTGAAGATCAGCGGTCCTGAATGGCCCTAAGAACAAAAGGAAGAGCATTACAAGCGATCACAGCTTTTCATGCATGAGAGCTGCCGCAAATCCTCTGATATTTAAAGTGGGGAATCTGGGCGAGGCGCTGGGACAGGGAACATTACAAACAGAAGCCTTTTTCCAGTACGAGTAGGAATATTCTCTGTCTAATGAAATCACGCCTCTAGATCACTGTGACTACATCCTTTTTAGGTTTAGCATTCAAGACCTATTGTAATTTCTTATGCTGGGTAAAGCCATCCCTCAGCTTTTGATTTGTTTGTTTCAGTGTCCTTAAAAAATCCTTGCTTGCCAGTGGTAAGTTCTGCCTCTTTGTCCCTCCTTCCTCTCTTCCGTTCCTCCCATGCAGCAAGGACTAAGTGCTGTCTTGTCACGCTACAGTTCTTTGTCTGTTCTCTGGGTAACTATTTTTTTTCTTGGTTTCCTGCTCTACTTCTGTTTGCCTGTGTGTAGTTTCGGCTCCGTAGCTGATTACATTTAAATATAATTTTCCTCCCTCCCACCTCTTCCTAATTACACAGTTTTGTTGGAGGTACGTATTTTGCCATGCCTCCTTCTTCGTTGGTTATATTTTTTTAGGCTTTTAGCAATTTTCGATGTCTACTGTAATAGGGGCTTTTTTTAGTAGGATGCTAGTTGGTTTTGAGCTTTGTTTTCACAAGGATTGGGCTTGGAATAGTATCCTGTTGGGTTATGATGGCAGCAACATAGCTCAGAACAGTGCTGCTGCTGTCTGCTGAAGCCGAGCCTGGTCTGGGACAGATTCGCCCGCTCCTTCAGTGGGTAGTGCATTACGGCTTAATGTAAAAAAATTAGAACATTGAAATAGTACATGCACACTTTGCGTCTCAATTTAGAACTAGCGCGTTTCACAAAAAAGGATGTCTAAAACCATTTAGCCAGATCTTATGAACAGCTCTAGTATTGAGAAATCAGTGTAATGTTCGAACGGATCTTATTTCAACAGCAGTTGTTTCACTAACAATGGAACTGGGGCGATAACTTCCAGTATAATTTCTTACAGAGCGAATATTGCGTTTTCCAACTTCCTGCCAGTCACAAGAAGCGAGCTCTCCCATTTGCATTCCCTGCCATTGCCGTTTAAAGCTACTCAGACCCGGAAGCATGCAGAATCATACGCTCAGCCCCTCTAAAGATTTTGTACAGCGGGAGGCTAGGTAAGTGCCGATTTTGAGACTCTGGATCTGGCAGGGTGACAACGGTTTTAGTTTTTAGCCAAATATTTGGTGTCCCACGTTTGGATTTCTTTTTGTCTACAAAAATAATACTTTAAGGTAAAAAGACACAACAGTTCAAGCCATCTGAACTCGGCCGGCAAATCCTTGTGCCTAAGATTGGAACATATTTTCTCGACTCTCAAAAATAAGTGGTACTCCATTGATTGAAAGGGCAAAGTTTGTGACCTTTATCAATAAATCCGATCCTTATGTAGCCGACCTGCCATGGAGTGAACAGCAGAAACCGAGAGCATAGGTGTTCAGTAAAGGCGAGCAGGTGAAGGCAGAACGTCAGCGGGTCGGTGGTTGTGTACATGTGAGCAAAGATTTTTGTCATATTGTGGCCATAAACACAATAATTAAACCAGCCCTGCTATACTGTTGTAATTATTGACTGTGGCATGATGATATAAAATCTGGCTCAGACATAATGGTAATTCTTGACAGTATTTTAAGAGTCTATATGGCATACTGTACTCATCCATGGTTTAAAACTCACCTTGTTTACATCTCTTGTTGTTTCTTCTGTAAGGTGTGCATTTTTTAGAACAGCTGATTTTTACTTACGTGTGAAATACCTCTCACAATTATAGTAGGAGAGGGGCTCTGACGGCTACCTTGCAGTCTTGGAGGATGTTAGACTTTTCATTCTTATCGAGCACAAACTCTTTCACATCTGAGACAGAGACTTGCATGCAGTGTGGAATTATAGCCGAACCCCTCCTCACTCCTCACTCACCTGACAAGGAGAACCATGCAACAAAAAAAAACAGGCCTGTCTGTTTGTTCTTTATACTGAAATGCCATAAGCACTGAGCCAGTGTCCAGTGTCGGCCGAGACATTTGCAATGCAACAGGTCTCGCATTTACTTGAGTTTGAGCTATTGGCATTGTAAATGACAATGTGTTTTATTTATGTTTTGTTTTTTGAAACATAAATAAAAATGCATTGTCATTTACAATGTCAATAGCTTAAACTTGCGTAAATGCAAGACCTATTGTATTGCAAATGCTTGTTACTGATGGGTCTGCTCAGCCTGCTGTAGGGACTAAACATCAATATTAAACTGCATGCGCAGTTGTACGAAGTTATATGCACAATGAAACTTTCCATCCTGAAAAAACCCACACACAGTCACTAGGTAATTGCACAAAACAGCTGGCAGAACTTAAAGCTCCGGTAATGGCACTACAGAATACGGATTCTGGATTGCCTGCACTAACTGTGTGTGATTTGTATTACTGTGTACATTACAGGATACATGATTATTTTCATTATTTGAGTCAAAATAGATTCAGGGATTCGAAAGCCTACACAGTAAACCACAAGTTGCTTTGGGAACAGGTGGCAAAGTTGAAAGATTGATTGCCATGGGCTCAGGAGTCATCAATGTGTTCACATTGCAGGGAATTCATTGACTGATGAAGACACAAATGCGCATTTGCATCAATCACTTGTTCAAGTACGAGAACAGATAAGCGACATCATGGTGGCTGTCAATGCTGCACGGAATGACACACAGCTGCCAAAAGGCTTTCCACTCCAGTACTCCTACAAGTTAGATGCACAAAACACACCATATGCTCAGATTTCAGGAGTTGGGAACAGAGTAACACCAAACAGTGATCGCAGACTAGGATTGATTCTGGCTGCACATGAGGGTCTGTCTTCTGCACAGACTGAGGTTGATGCAACAATTTCACTATTGCAGTAACGCTATTGGTAGCTGGGTCTTTACAAACAGACCAAGGACTTTGCCTTGAGATGTGACATCTGTCAGCGGAGTAAGGGATAACTGTGGCACGTCCACCCCAGGCACCTTTTTTGATTTCTAACAAGCCCTTGGCTTGTGTTTATTTGGACCATTGCAGCCCCCATTCATCTGAAGGGGCTTACAACTATATCTTGGTGGCAGTGGATTCCTGCTCTCAATTTCTGTAGGTATGGCCACAGCGATAGACTGATGTCGAAACTGTTATAAAGGATCTGCAAGTCTTTATTGGGACATACACAGTTGTCCATGGAAAGTTTGGGTGTGACCCTGCATTCGTCAACTCCATACCATCCTGGGGGAAATGCGATTGTGCAGAGGAAAACCAGCACTTAAAGCAGTCTTTATAGATATATGACTTGGGTCGCAGTTGGGTCCATCAACTATATATGGTCCAGAGGGCTTTGAATATATTCTAAGAAAAAACCTGGGAGGTCAGACTCCTTATAAGATCCTATTTCAATTAAGATGTGAGTTCCAGATCTCAATAATGCCATCACAGTGGTGGCGGAAACACTTTTGACATAAATTAATGTTTGTCTATTTTACAGAAATGTAATGCTTTCCGGGACGAACAAAATAACGTCCAAGTAAAATGCTCCACCACTGGAGGAGTGAAGGTTGTTCCTGCAAGAACTGGCTGGATCCCAAAAGGTTGGGGATCTGGTCACAGAAAAAATTGTGGACAAGAAAAAGTGTGGGCCATCTTACAGAGCACATGTGCCTGTCTTCATTGTTGAAGGTACACAACAGTACTTCTTCCACCCCTTGCCAGGTGCCAAGACAAATTGTTTGCCTCTATTGATCTGATCAACCCACACTGCGGGCCTATTCCCAACAGTAAGTCATGTGGACTCCTGGGTAGCTACCAATCTCCTCTAGCTGCCATACAGGAGGTTCAGATGGAAGCTCGGATGACAAATGAAGCCTGCTTTCTACAACAAACACAACAATAAACAACAATGTAACATGTCTTCTACCTGTGACAGTGACAACTGTCGAGTCAGTACAGAAACATAGATTTCAATTCAGAATCCTGAAAAGCACAAGGTCTACATCAATGTACTACAGATTGAGTTTTAGTCTAATTTGAATCAACTGGCTGAGCTGCCCGAGATAGACCGAATAGCTTCTGGATACTTCAGCAACTTTAATGACTTCCAATGCATCAGAAGCACCTCCACCGCCACTGCCATTTGAGCTGAAGGTGTGTGTCTTCTGTCTTTGGCTGAACAGAACATACTTTGCTTCTCCATGGTTACACCTGCGAATTACAATTGTATTACTTTTCCTAGTCCTTTGGATTGGTTATTGTGACTGTTCTTTCTTCTCCCGAATGGACATTTTGTCCCAGAACGTTCTGCAGTACTGTGGAGCAGGATTTAGGGCGGGCCGGAATAACAGGCGTGGAGGCCGTATGAAGTGCGCTATGATTAGCGAAAACTTTATTGTTCACACAAATGAAACACGGGTCACGGGATGAAAAAGGTTCGGGTGGAAGTCCAGGTGGGTTGTAGAGATGAGGTGTCCGGGAGGGTTCCGTGGGGATGTTCACTGCTGGGCTGTGGTCGTCTTTCCGTGGTGTAGGAACGGTGAGTCACTCGGAGGAAAAGAGAACGAAAACAGGGCGATTAGTTCAGGGGTAACAAAACTTATCTCAATTCTGTCACCAACACCTGGGGTCGTGTGTGGAAGGTTTGGGTGGGGCGTGACGGGGTTTGGGTTGTTGGAAGAGGTAAAGGTGGGTAGAGGGTGAGCACAGGCGTGAACGGGACGGAAAATAGTGCGCAATTCTATACAGTGCCGGTGCACGTTTTTACAGTGAAAGTGGTTCAGAGCGCTATTTACACTATGTACACATCTACCAGTGGAAACAGGGGAAAATGGTAACGAGGTACTCACATGCCCCGCCGTAACTCTCCTGTGAGTTACGGCCGCTCTCCAGCCACCTCCTGAGGACGCCACCAGTCCTCACACCAGACGTCTTCCTCGTCTGCTTCTTCTTCTCGGTCCTTCGGTCCTTCCGCTGCTGGTTCTCCGAGGTCTGCCAACTCCTGCCATGAGTTCGCTGTTGGGAACCCCGAGTTGTTTGGGTCGTCGGCTTTTCTACTCTCCTGCCTGTATCCGGTCGAAGGACTTCCGGGGTTAGGTGAGTTCACTTCCGGTCCTTCGCTAGCGGCCCAATTTCCGGGGTCATGGAGGGACGTTTCCAATCCGTCCTGAATCGGGGTTATTGGTGGAGCCTGCGGGAAGACAGAGAGAGGAGTAGTTCCGGAGGGGTAAGAGTCCACAGCGCTCCGTTGTACCCCCGATGTAGGGATCAATCCTTCACATTCCCTTCCCCTAGGAGTGTTTCTTGTAGGGTCGGTAGGTGGCGGATATCGGGATAGATAGTCTGCGTTGCCCTGTTCTAGGCCTTTTCGATGCAATGTTCGAAAACGAAAAGGCTGGAGGGAAAGAAACCAACGAAGCACTCGATCATTGTGTCCCCTATTGCAAGCCATCCATTCAAGTGGAGCGTGGTCCGTATATAAAATGAATTCCCTACCATCAAGGTAGTAGCGAAGGCTTTCCACGGCCCACTTGATAGCGAGTGCTTCCTTTTCAACAACCGAGTAGTTGATTTCCCTGGGAAACAGTTTTCTGCTAAGATACAGAATGGGTTTCTCTGCTCCTTCCGAATCTTTTTGGGATAGAACAGCCCCTAAACCTTGATCCGATGCATCAGTTTGCAAAATAAAAGGCTGACTGTAATCGGGGCTCATCAACACAGGTTCAGAGGTCAAGGCGTTCTTTAGAACATTGAAGGCTTGCAGAAGTACGGGAGATGGTTGTTGGAGGGTCTCCTCTGTTTTTGCAGTCTTTTTGAGGAGATCTGTGAGGGGAGCTGCTACTTGTGAAAAGTTGGGGATAAATCTCCTGTAATAACCCAACATACCCAAAAAGGCACGGAGATCTTTTCGTGTTTTTGGGAATGGTATCGCCTGTATTGTTTTGACTTTGCTCTCTTGGGGCCGAATATGTCCTTCACCCAACAAATAGCCGAGATATTTAACACTCTGTGCTGCTAATGTGGTTTTAGCCGGGTTAATGGTAAACCCGTATTTGCCCAAAGAGGAGACCACTGAATATAAATGGGACAGGTGTTGCTCCCAGGTGTCACTATAAATGACGATGTCATCAAGATAAGCACCCGCATATGAAGCATGAGGGCGTAGGACTTGATTCATGGCCCTCTGAAAGGTCGCCGGGGCCCTGTGCAAGCCGAAGGGCATTACTTTAAACTGAAACAAGCCTTCGGGGGTGGAGAAAGCGGTCTTGTGTTTGTCCTCAGCTTTCAGCGGAATCTGCCAATAGCCTTTGCAGAGATCAAGAGTGCTAATGTACCTTGCTTTGCCTATTCGTTCAACCATCTCGTCCACACGGGGAAGGGGATAGGAATCAAAGGCGGAGATCTTATTCACCTCCCTGAAGTCAATACAAAATCGTGTAGAACCATCGGGTTTAGGGACCAAAACAATGGGCGAATTCCAGCTACTGCTTGATGGTTCGATGATCTTCATTTGAAGCATTTGGTTCGTTTCTTCTTTGATTACAGCCCGACGGGCTTCCGGAATACGGTACGGTCGTTGCCTTACCGTTTTCCCTGGCTCAGTGTGGATGGCGTGTTCCACCACAGTGGTATGCCCTGGCAGAGTTGAAAAGACTGACTGTAGGGGTACAAGTGAACGACAAAGTTCCTGTTTTTGGCGTTCCTTCAAACCGGTGTCGAAACAACCTTCAAACAGGAAGGGTTCGTGACCCGATAGAACAGGGCGCGGTCCCTCCCATTTCTTGAGGAGGTTGATGTGATAGATTTGATTGTTTCCCCTATTGGCATCTGTTTCCACCTCGTAAGTGACTGGAGTCACTTGTCTCACTATCGTAAACGGACCCTGCCACTGACCCAATAGCTTATGGTCCGAAGAGGGAATTAGTAGGAGTACCTGGTCTCCTGGAACAAATGTTCTGGGTTTGGTTCCCTTATCGTACTGGGTTTTCTGAGTGGATTGTGCAGCTACAAGATTCTGTTTGACGATTTCACGGACCTCACCTAGGTGGGTTTTTAAATTTTCAATGTACTCTGGAAGAGGGCGAGTCCGGTCCGGCTCGGCCTCCCAAGCTTCACGAGCCATATCCAATAGGGTTCGGGGCGCCCTGCCATATAACAATTCATATGGCGAGTAGCCGGTACTACTTTGTACTTTACAGCGAATGGCAAAAAGAGCAAGGGGCAGCATTTCCTCCCAGCGTTTACTCTCTAGGCCCAACAGCTTTTTCAGAGTGGTTTTTAGGGTGGCGTTATAACGCTCGACTAAACCGTCGGTTTGGGGATGGTAAGCAGAAGTTCTTATTTGCTTGATTCCCAAGGTAGAACAGACCTGACGCATTAGCGAGGAAACAAAGGGGGTACCCTGATCGGTTAAAATCTCTCGGGGAAAACCCACTCTAGAAAAGATGGCAATAAGAGCTTTGGCTATGTTCTGTGTTTTTGGCTGTCTGAGGGGAACTGCTTCGGGAAAGCGAGTGGCGTAATCCACTAGTACTAGAGCGTACCTGCACCCACTCCTGGACGGTAAGAGGGGACCTATAAGATCCATTCCTACTCTAGAAAAAGAAACATCAATCAGTGGTAAAGGTTGGAGGGGAACCCTTGGGGGTCTATACCGACTATTCTTTTGGCACACCGGGCACTCCCTACAGTACCGTTTAATTTCTGCATAGACTCTTGGCCAATAAAACTTCTCTAGAATAGCTTCCCCCGTCTTCTCGTCACTGAAGTGCCCTCCCAGTAAATGACTATGGGCCAAAAAGAGTACTTTCTCCCTAAATAGTCCTGGAATGATCAACTGGGCATTTTTCTGAGGTCCCCCTTTTCTATAGAGGAGTCCATTTTTTATGAAAAAATAAGGACCTACTTGTAATGGATCCTCGTTGGTAAGAGCCCGACCCCATGCATCTTGGAGAACCGGATCTTCCTGTTGGGCGGCTCGAAATTCTCTGTCGGTCTCCCAGGGATGGGTTTCCGGTTGTGCAGGACAAGCCAAGGAATATTCCCTTCTCTCTTTTTTCTTTTGTGTTTTGGACTTCAAAGGTTTATCTGACTGTTCGATAGCAGGGGCGACTCCTGAAAAAGGTGCTTCAGCCCACCATTTCTTTAGGGAATCTGTGGTATCCTGGAGTAGGTGAGGAAGACCACTGTAATCACTGCCTAATATAGCTTCTTCAGGAAGATTCGGAACCAGCCCAACAGTCAAAGAGCTACCACTACTACTGGGGTGTTGTACATATACTTTGGCCGTTGGATAACATTTCGTGTCTCCGTGGACACATTTGATGGCTACAGTTCCTGTCACAGGTTCCGGAGAGTGAGGGAGATCTTGGGGTCGTAACACGCTATGTCTGCAGCCTGTATCAGCAAGCGCCATCATTTTGTGTCCATTGATTTGTATAGGACAATGAAAGGGCGGGGGAGCGGAGTCCGCATTGAAACACACAAAGTTTTTAGCTACACCTATTTCCATCGGCTCTTCTTTCTGGGGGCATATACGGGCGATATGTCCGTACCCTCCACAATGAAAACACTGTGGACCGGGAGGTGGCGCTCTCGGCATCACTGGATATGGCATTGGAGGTATCGTCTCCGGTTTGCGAAGCACAGGTGGAGGTCTTGATGGCCGTACATGACTGCCATGGCTCGGCCGTGGAGGATGTTCTTCTTTTGCCCGTTGAGAGTCTTGTGCTCGGTTGTACGCACTAGCAATTTCGACTGCAGTGTCAAGAGTAAGTCGTGCGTGTTGCCGCACCCACTTTTGTGTGGCAGGATGTAATGAGGTAAGGAATTGTTCCAGATAAATCTTGGCCATTATCTCGTCTTTACTGGACGTGGCTGGTTTTAGCCAACGGTTAGCCAAATCTTTTATCCGGAAGGACAACGCCCGGGGATTCTCTTGCGGACCCTCCTTAGCCTGACGAAGACGAAGTCTATACGTCTCATCGTCAATTCCGAGCCGTTCTAGTATACAAGTCTTAATATCCTCGTATGGTGTCGCACCCTGGATGTTTGCCTGTTGATACGCTGCCTGTAGTTCCCCAGTTAGCAGGGGACCAAGGTAATGACCCCACCGGTCGGCGGGCCATGCTGCGGCCTGAGCCAAACGTTCAAAGTTTGTGAAGAAGAAGTCTGGGTCTTCTCCAGCTACGTATTTCTGCAGTACAACAGAAGGAAGAGAGGCCAGCGGTTTTTGTTGGCCCATGACTGTTGCAAGTTTTTCAAGTGTCTTATCCTGAGCTGTGCCCTGACCTTTTAGGACATCGTACAGTTGTCCCCGGTCGTCTTCTGCGGTTTTCAGGAATTGTTCCATCAATTTTCCTAGGTGTTCCTGGCCTTCCGCTAGTTGTTTGACTGCGGCCTCCATGCTTCCGGGCGATCCCACTTCTGACACCACCTGTGGAGCGGGATTTAGGGCGGGCCGGAATAACATGCGTGGAGGCCGTATGAGGTGCGCTATGATTAGCGAAAACTTTATTGTTCACACAAATGAAACACGGGTCACGGGATGAAAAAGGTTCGGGTGGAAGTCCAGGTGGGTTGTAGAGATGAGGTGTCCGGGAGGGTTCCGTGGGGATGTTCACTGCTGGGCTGTGGTCGTCTTTCCGTGGTGTAGGAACGGTGAGTCACTCGGAGGAAAAGAGAACGAAAACAGGGCGATTAGTTCAGGGGTAACAAAACTTATCTCAATTCTGTCACCAACACCTGGGGTCGTGTGTGGAAGGTTTGGGTGGGGCGTGACGGGGTTTGGGTTGTTGGAAGAGGTAAAGGTGGGTAGAGGGTGAGCACAGGCGTGAACGGGACGGAAAATAGTGCGCAATTCTATACAGTGCCGGTGCACGTTTTTACAGTGAAAGTGGTTCAGAGCGCTATTTACACTATGTACACATCTACCAGTGGAAACAGGGGAAAATGGTAACGAGGTACTCACATGCCCCGCCGTAACTCTCCTGTGAGTTACGGCCGCTCTCCAGCCACCTCCTGAGGACGCCACCAGTCCTCACACCAGACGTCTTCCTCGTCTGCTTCTTCTTCTCGGTCCTTCGGTCCTTCCGCTGCTGGTTCTCCGAGGTCTGCCAACTCCTGCCACGAGTTCGCTGTTGGGAACCCCGAGTTGTTTGGGTCGTCGGCTTTTCAACTCTCCTGCCTGTATCCGGTCGAAGGACTTCCGGGGTTAGGTGAGTTCACTTCCGGTCCTTCGCTAGCGGCCCAACTTCCGGGGTCATGGAGGGACGTTTCCAATCCGTCCTGAATCGGGGTTATTGGTGGAGCCTGCGGGAAGACAGAGAGAGGAGTAGTTCCGCAGGGGTAAGAGTCCACAGCGCTCCGTTGTACCCCCGATGTAGGGATCAATCCTTCACAAGTACGTATAGTAAATTTGGTTCCTAAACCACGCTCATTATCACACCATAAACAGAGAAACCTGTCCTCAGTGAACATTTCAGGTGTTCCAGTTCAGGATGGGATTGTATGGGACAAGGAATCATTTGATGTGTATGGTCCCACAGAACTATTGCAAATTCTGCAATTGTTTAATGTCTCCTTAAACTACATTATCACCCCTGGTACTATTTCTCATGATTGGAACATTGATGAAGTATATGAAATGTTACAAGACCTTGAACATTCCACTGTGTTTTCTTCTGATAAGTTATATGATGGTACAGCTGATTTCGATGAGATGTTCTGTTTTCAACATTACAGTCATCATTGTCGACACAAGGCTAGTACACCTTGTGAAGTATTTAACTTTACACAATGGAAAGCTTGCCCTACACCACCAAGGGATAGTTTAAAAAATGCATTTGCACAGAAGCTGACTACTTTTCTGGTTACGACACGTCTAACCCAGCCTCATTTTATTATACGCTTGCACCATCACCTGCAAAGAAAAATATGTTAACTGACTTACTCAGATCCTCTCCCAGCCCCCTGTAAAAGGTTTCAACTTTTGGAGGGATACAGTAGATGTAAAATCTATCTGTGGGACTAGAGATTGGCAGGTTCAGGGAACTGAGGCTTTATTTAGGGTCTGTTCAATACCACAACAAATGATTTCCCGGAGCAGAACTGTACAATAGACAATGTGTCTTAGCTTGACAAAGATCAAGGAGTTGAATACACCACAGGTTCCAGCTCTTACACAATTTGATAACTGTCAGGGTTAACACCATACAATGAAAACACTATAGATAACATGCTGCGTAAGAGTAAGTATAATCATTAAATCTCAATCAGAAGGAATGGTAAGTCTGGCCGCTTGCTACTAACAAATGTCAGAATAGATTCCTAGGTAACAGCAAGGGATTTACAGCCAACTGGCCTGATATGCGATATGTGCAAAGTAAACGTTCGGGCGTGGTTACTACTCACAGTGTTGGGAAGTTGTGCTATGATTGGTTAAAAACCTTAACGCTGTTTCAGGTCAACAGCATTTGCCCTTTCTTGCTGAGGAGCTAGACTTATGAGACTTTTAATAGATCCTCAGAAACCATGTCAAAAGCACTTCCTTTAGGCTGCCTATAGTGAAACATGGAAAATATCTCAACAAGAGGCTGTTGAAATGCTCTGTGAGATTGACAGGGCCAACTTAGAACAGGCTCTTTCAGTAGTGGACAATGGTATGAATAGCCTATTGTCGAGGATTTATTCTTTACGTAACATTGTCTCATTCCACAATAGATGCGCTTCAGTAAAACTTGCCTGCAATACAACATGGTCAGTCTCGACTTAGATCAGTTCTATTGTTAAGCTGGACACTACATACACTACATTCTGGCCACATGCCGTGGCGACACATAAACATCTGAATATGCTTTCACAATACTACCTTACAGAACAAAAGATAGCTATGGCATGAAAGGATGCTAAATACACTATATTACATATTGAAACACTGGATAAATTGCCTTTTACCATTGCAGACATAGCTTCTTCGGATTGGATAATCCATGGGCACATGACACTACCAATCTCAACTTTCCACTTTCCGTACTGTCTACCACACCATCAAGTGGGCAGATATGAAGCGTTGGGTGGAGGGTATATACATGAACAATGTGAGCTTCCTTTTACATTCCAGTGTCAGAATAAAGATACTGACGTTTTTCTCAGCGCCTATGATTGCAACAACATTTTATGTGAAAGTGATGTTTTGTCTACCACTCTGCATATGTAAACACTTGATTTTCAGTGTGGTGGGAACTTTTGATTCGCCCTATTTTTAATTTCCAAATTTGTTTTAAATTGCTTTACATTTTTTCCTCATCATCATCATCATAATCTTTATTCTGCAGATACTGCAATAAAAGTATACATGAGTATACAATTCATATAAAAGCATAAAAACATTACAACCAATAAAATGAAATCATTAAAAAACATAAAACTTTGCTAAAAGCATTAGAACATTGCTCATTTAAGAGCTCGAAGAATCGTCATTAGTCATAGTAGTTTGCAGTATGGCCTGAGCCATAGACTTATATCCAGTGGCACCTCATTCAGAAGGATCAATAAATTAGAGGGTCAGGCTAAAAACTTGCTCAAGTCGCATGACTAACAGCAATAGGCAACACAGTATGAATCTTAGAGCCCAAAACTACTCTGTCTTATTCTCCGTACCCCAATTACAAAACAGGAAAAGCTAACACAATCAAGCGTGTTGTGTCAGACCGAAAAACTCTGAAGACAACCCTATAACTCATAATCCCCATACTCTGACAAAATGGAAGTATCCGCTTCTTTCTGCTATTTGCGAATCACTGACAGAAAAATAATATGCAGTTACTGCATACTTCTTGTTGAGGGACAAAAAAGGGCAGGTCAAGTTTGATTCATTGCCAATGGGCCTCCAGTTGGCAGTGAAAGTGCGCAGTGGCAGAATCCCAAGACGAAATTTGGTGTACATGGTTTTTGCCCATGGGGGTTCGATGGAATCCATATACTCTTCCATACAGAAGTTATCTTTGAATTCCAAAACGGCAAGTATCTAAGTACCCAGGATCCTTATCCTGCTCAGTTCCCCTTCTACATACCTCAAGTAAATACCTTGAGTGCAACCTTTGACATACTGGCCCAAGCTCCGAGTTAGTCCACAGGTGCTCAAACCCCATCTTGGCCAGGAAGATCTTGATATGTTCTAGCCAGGGGATCCTGTGGACCCTGGGCTGCCTATGGAGGAGCTCCTCCAAACCCTCCTGATAAATTGCTAGGGCCACAGAGGTCCATAGCTGTCTCCAGTACATCAAAGGTCTAAGAGCTGCTTTATGGGTGATAGACATATGACCCAGATCCAGTCGCAACAGCTGGAGTGGGTGCTGGTAGGAAGATTCCCCAAAGATCTATGAATTTGTTCCCATCCACTTCTAATGTTATGACCTTCTCATGTCCCCATAGTTCTACCCCAGACAGGGATCCACCCAATGCTTGCAGGTCAAAGTTGTGGATGGCCAGGGATACAGGTCAAAAACTAGAGCCCCTAACACCCCTCAAAATTCCCTCTGCATATTGCTCAAGCTTCAGCTTAAAATTGTGGATCTTGGCGGTCTAGCCAAAATTCTCCATCAGTATGAGACTCAAAAGTATAGACACTCTCCAGTGGGGTGCTGTTTAAAGATGGATTTGGACAGGTAATAAAGCTGCAGTTATAAAACATGTACTTGGTTTTCTGTAAACTGATTTCAAGCCCTCTATGCTTACAGAAGAGACAAAACTGGACCAAGAGATTTTGAATGCCCATAACGGATTTAGATTTTAGTTGGGTGTCGTCCACAAACAGAAGGGTCGAATCTTCATACCTGCCAAAATTCTCCAGGTGGGCTACCAGGCTGTTTATATACAAAAAAACATGGTTAGACTTAGGACACAACCCTGTCTTAACCCTCCTCATAACTGGGAATGATGTAGTAAATGCCCCGTGATTGCCATATCTCACCTGTACGTAGTTCTTTTTGTGCAGTCACCTGTTGCTATGCACTAATTAGTTCGGGGCAGCCTGTTCAATTAGGACCTTCCCTAGGGGCTTCCTTGGGACAAGGTCCAAGGCAGTGCGAAGGTCAACAAAGACTACATAATGTCGACCACCTCCCAAGGTGACATACTTCCATTATATAGCCTGCAATCGGAATACTTGATTGATGGTACTGGTCCCTGGTCTAAACCCAGCTTGACGGGGGCTTATTGGGCCTGCACCATCAACCCACTCACACAGCCTATCTAGCAGTATACAGCAAAAAAGCTTTTGAGAAGTGTCATTAAGCCTGATTGGCCAATAGTTGGATGGCAAGGACCGTGACCCCTTCTGATAGATCGTACAATGTTGGCCCCAGCCCAGATATGGGCCTTTCAAGATACAATTAAAGTAAATGCCAAAGTACGGACCCCAAATTTCCTTTTCAGCATTACATTTAATTATTTGTATATATTTTAATAACTATCAGCTTTCTTTTTGCTTTGGGCCTCAATTTACATGAGTGTCTGATTTTAAAGTGATTTTATCATGCTGTTATCGTATATAATATTGCATTTTCCTTTATACATGCTGATGCTTTTTTTATTGAAAAACTTCATTTGCTTTCGATACCTTCTTAGCCGACCTATGTACGAGGAGTGGGTGTCATGTGCCCGGGTTCGGCCTGGTAGGAAATAGAGCCATTTAACATGTACACAGTTCTTTCCTGAAGATGCCTTCACTTTGTCACATCGACTTTCACACACATTTGCATTCATGACACTTAGGTTAGTTTCTTGAAAACACCGACCTTGCTTGTACACAGAACTTTGTGCTAAACTATCACACTGCCTTGGCATTGTATACAAGGCCCTCACATGAATTATACAAACGTGTTTGTTATTACGTCCATATGGCAACAACGCTATCTGTGGAATCCAAACAATGACAGTCTGATCACAATCCCAGCCCAAGGCAAGGAAGTATAATTAGAGAAGACACTTCTGCTGACTTCCAGGGGTTCCTGCATGCTGAATATTTCACCCAGCAGCTGACTGAGGGTTGTCTAGTTCATGACCAAGACGAGGTCCTACACTCTTATCCGCCATGTAAAGGGGTTAGATCACCCATAAGGGGGTTTCTTGACAGACCATACATTTACACCTTAGACACGTGGGTTAGGGTTTGCATCACAGGAGTATGCTAGACTGTTGTAATACTATATATGAATGTATATATATGTTGTTTCAGCAAGATGGTGAAACTCTTCGTTTTATCCACTGTCTTGACACTCATTATAACTTTTGTCATCTTCTGTCTATTGACCATTGCAGCACATATTTTCTATACAAGAATCACTTTGGTTCAATAAATATTGAAAAACGTCCCTTTGTGTATTTTTTGTATATTTCTATGAGGTGAAAGAGAGCACGAGTGTCTGAGCCAAAGGTTCTAGGTCTGTCACCATGGTTCCTGAAAGAACAAGGTTGTCATTTTCAGTAGTTACCAGGACTGTTCACTCCCTGTCTAGGCTAGGGAGGCTAACTGTGGCACTACAAGCTAGCTGGTGCAAGGAACGAAATACTGTGTGGGGTGCATGGTTATGATGTCCACAAACATGTAGTTCTCACTGATTGGTGGAAACTACTTGACAGGAATGCTACAAGGAGACAATCCGGGGTAAAATACCCCTTGTTCTAGTAGTGCCTGTATGGTGGGTCAATACTTTCATCTGTTTCATTGGAAAGGGGATTCTGTCTCACCCCAGGTAGGGTGGCACCCTCCTTAAATTTTATTCTGAATGGGGTGGTGGTGCGAATAAGGCCTACATCATGGGGACCTTTGGTCAACAGACTATCCTGTACTTGGAAAAGATCTGCATCCCTAACAGAATCAAAGGCTACTGCCTGGTGTGGGCATCATTGCTTCCAATACTCTCCTTAGCTGTATGTCATCCTGACAAACTATTACCTTTTTGCTTAAGATCATCATCAAACAACTGAGTATCTAGTATGTCCTTAACTGTTTTACCTAGCTCAATGAACATAACACATGCCCAAAGGACATGGTTATGATCACATATTTATCATACGGAGGGGAAACCCAAGTATAAGTATGGACCATAAGTAGTAATAGTTATGAGGAACATAGGCCCCTAGACAGAACCATACAGAAATGATACTCTGGACAACAATAATGTCCAGGATACTGATTTGAATCAATCATTTAAACCATATGTTTATAAAATCAGTAAAAATAATTTTGTAGTGGTAAAACACCCTGCAGGGCAAAAAGCAACTATTCACAAAAAGTCACTCAGCTACAAATGCGTGACACAGTTTTGCAATATTTCAAAGTCACCATTACATGCATTTAAACCCATCTGCCCCACATTCAATAATATAAGATGCAAACAGGTACAGAGTGTTTTTGTCGATGACGTTTAGATGCACCTAAATTTGACGGGCCCGGGGGACACCGAGTGGTCCAAGGCTGCCCAGTGGGGGCTGGCGGGCCATGGTTGACCGGGCGGGAAAACTGTGGGGTCCAACCAAAGTGGGATCTGCGCCCAGACCAAACGGGCATAAATAGCGAGTTGGTCCCGAAAAACGGACACCTCAGAGGAACCCCTACGACCCACGGTGGGGGGAGGATTGTGGCCTTGGCCTCCAGTGGCGGCTCGGAGTCCTTCACCCGCACTTGAAGTAAGCGAGAGATCGACGGGCTCAGGCGGCGCTGCCTGGGGATTGTCTGCCTCCTTGAGGGCACGGAGAGGATACAAAAGCGGAGGCCTGACCGGCTGGCCTGGGCTGGAGTCGACTGCGGCGCAGCATCTGGTCTGCTGTGCAGCCCTCGGGGGGAGCGGACGGAGGCTGAACAGTGGGCCTCCCTGCTGTTAGGACGCCATCGAGGGACGGGCCCCCACCACTGCAGGAGCAAGACCTGGGACCTGAGATCCCTTCGCCGCATCGGACGGACGAGGACGCAGACCCGTGACAGGGTGAAGAAGAAACATCCTAACCCGGTGAGGCAGTACAACGTGGGAAGGGGCTGAAGCGGGCGCCCAGCGGCTGATGCTGCTACTAGGACAGCGACGAGGCGGATTGAGGGGGATAGAGTGGCCACAGAGCCCCGTTTGGGATTGTAGCTGGAGGCGACTCTCCTGGTACCGGGCTGGCCGCGGAACAGGTGAGCTGAGGTGGCAGTGAAGCACGATATTGCGGCCTGAAGAAGACCAACACAACTCACGGACACCGGAGCGAATACTGCCCTAACTAAGCATGGGCGGAAAATGCGTTCCGCTCGCGGATTTTGCGGATTTTCGGTAAATTCGCAATCCGCGAACGCTCGCGAATTTACCGAAAATCCGCAAATTCGCACGCAGCGGATTCTTTTTCCTTGGTGATGCAATTTTGCGGCGTGCAGTGTAATTTCGCAATTGAGAACATGTAGGGGCGGCGGGCAGCAACAATCTCGCACTCGCGAAATTACTAAAATTGCAATTCTGCACAAGAAATCCATGAGCAAGCAGCATAGACCTTCTGAAAATGATGATTTTTATGAGAGTAACTCCTCAGGTTGACATTTGCCTGCACTTTTTTTGGATTTGAGGCCTTTTGACTTTCTTTGGATCACTTTTAGATTAGAAATCAACTTTCACAAGTAAGCTTGTTTGGGGCATTACAGTTGCTGTAATGCTGTTCTGCAGAAAAACGAGTTTTGCTAAACTTAAAGCACTCAGCAGCAGGTGCAAAAGTTCAAATTCATCATTAGTAACCATTCCCTGTAGTGCTTCCTGACTGCGGCCCCTCCAGAGTTCAGTTGCTAGTTGCAACAATTGTATGACCCTGCTCTGACCCTCACAGCCGGATCATAGAATCCCTACAAGTAGGCCACAAAGGTCCTGGAAAAAAAAATTGCACTGCAACAGAAAGCAAATTACAGATAAGGAAGCAGGTGCCAGACTGGAATTTTAAAACAGTGACACATTAATAAATCAACCCCAAATTAATTCATGTCAGTTGAAGCAGGGCATAATCTGCAGCGATGATGAACCAGAGGGTGGCTTTGATGTACCAGAGGGTGGCATGGGTGAAACAGAGGGTGGCAGGAATGAAACAGAGGGTGCTGGGAACCTGTGATGATGAACCAGACGTAGAAACAACATAATCGCGACCGTTGCGAGCCGACATGTAAGTTCGCAATTGCGAACTGGTACAAAACCCTCGCGAAGTGGCAGAAATCCTTGCGAACACAAAAAAAAAGAAAATTCGCGGATTTTGCGGATTGCGAGTTCGCAAATTCGCGAACGCCAGATTCTCAAAATTCGCCCATGCTTAGCCCTAACACCATGGGGAAAACCAAAGGTAAAACCGAGGGAGCCGCGACCCCGGATTCCTCTGAGGGGGCACTGCGGGACCCTCGGACCTGCAGCAGCTTCAGGACTGCATCCTCGAGGCTATCGCAGCAACCAGAGATGCTTTGCAACATGACATTGCGCAGGTGGTAACGGGATTGGGACTCCTGAGGGTGGACCATGACAAACTCAAGGGTAGAGTCAAAGAAGCCGAAGACACCTTGGAGGTATTAACCCCGGCCCACTAAAACATGGAAGTAAGGCTTTCGGATGCTCTGGAGAGGATTCAAACGCTGGAGAGGAGAGCCGAGGATGCTGAAAACAGAAGCCGTCGCAGCAACGTTCGGATAGTGGGTCTGCCGGAAAAATCAGAAGTGGAAGATATGATAGGGTATCTGGACGACTGGCTTAAGACCGCGGGGGCACCGGAAGGCCTATCGCCATTCTTCACTCTGGAACAAGCTCATCATGTCCCGACTAGGCCCCCCAAGCCAGGTTTGCCCCCGAGAACGGTAGTGGCCAAACTGCTACACTACAAGGATAGAGACCACCTGCTCCAGAGGGCCCGCGATGTGGGACCGTTCCAAGTAGCGAACAGCAAGGTGACCCTATTCCCGGACTATACATACGAGACGCAGAAGCTGCGAGCCTCTTTCTTATCCATAAAACGTGAACTGTGGAATGAGGGAATTCGATACTCCCTGCTCTTCCCGGCTAAACTAAGAGTTGTCCTGGACGACAAAACGCACTTCTACCCCACGTCGGCAGATGCCTGGGACTGGTGGGAGACGTATAAGGTGGGCACGGACGGAGCCAGAGTCCGAGAGGAGCGGGAGAGAGCAAAGACACAGACACGGAAATCACAGAGGCTGCGATGGCGACGACAAGGCTCGAAAAAACCATTGGTGTCCCAGACGGAGGCGGAAAGACAGGCTGCATTGCAGGCAGTCGAATCGTTGTCGAGATCGGGCGCATCCCCATCACAACGGGGCTCGAACTCGGAGACCAAGGATACTGGATCAGAGTCGGAGACCTTGGAGACTCGCAGCACCAAAGGCCCGCTGGTTACGCCACAAACCTCGGAGGAGATCCTGAACATTTGATAAGCAACTAATGAGAGAAGGACGCTCCTGCAGAGTACAGAATTCACGAACTGTAAGGTACTGTGGTGGGGGGGCATCGACTGGGGTGTCGGACCGCTGCTAACCAGTGGGAGCTGGGAGGGCGGCTGCCTCTACCTTCGGGCCTAGACCACAACCCGATTGCCCTTACGGCGCTCACGGTTACGACCGCGAATTAGTATGGAAGTTGCGGGGATTGACCTAGTTTGGATGGGTACTGATAGTTTGACATTGTGGCCTATTCTGGGGGGGGAGGTAGTGGGCACTGTTGGGGTTGTTCCGTTTTTTCGGCAAAGGCTGACTCAGAAACAGGTGGGGATTACAATGCCAGACGTTTTGAAGTTTAGTTGGGGAGATACCACCACTCACGATACCACAGAACAGCGACAGGGACTGTACTACGAACTATGGGACAATGACTAGCGCAAATAAAGTGAGATGTATAACCTAGAATGTGCGGGGGCTACACTCAATGGCACGAAGACACAAAATACACGCCTATCTGGTCCGTAGGGGGGTGCATATTGCGATGCTGCAGGAGACACATATCACGAAATCGGAAGGGATAGCTCTACAAAAGAAGGAGGGGCCAGATATTTAACACCTCTTATTCTGCGTTTGCTAGGGGGGCCTTGATATGGATAAGGGTGGGTGTCCCGTTCCAGGCGACCAGGCACATAATAGACCCTGAGGGACGCTATGTGGCAGTGGAGGGCAGGCTGCGGGGCAGGGACATTATACTGTGTAGCATATACGCACCAAACACTGACCAGGTGTCCTTTTTCACTAGTTTATCGGGGTCACTGGCAGACTTCCTAAAGGGCCCGATCCTAATTGGGGGAGACCTTAACTCGGTAGCGGACATGAATCTGGATAGATCCCACCCACCTTTGGCAGATTCCCCCGTCCACCGCATCACAAAAGGGAGACAAGATTGGCAGGAGAGATGGGGTTTGACAGACGCATGGTGCACGCATCACCCAGCTGAGCGCGATTACTCGTTCTTTTCAAGCCTCCACGACCTACATGTCAGAATTGACACAATTTTGTGCTCTCGGGTGGTAATGCAGACGGTGGTGCGGACCGAATACCTGACCAGGACGATCTCGGACCACAATCCGTTGCTGATTGGCCTGGATTGGGTCTCGGAGGCATCGCGGGTCCCGACATGGAGGCTGTGCCCCGAGACATTGGAAGATCCGCTTTTTCACGCGGCACTAGAGGGGGTATAAATCTGTACTTCGAGGAAAATGAGGGGTCCACGACTTCCAGAGCGATGGAGTGGGACGCTTTTAAGGTGGTGGTTAGAGGACAGTGCATAGGGAAACATGCGGGTGTGCGAAGGGTACTGTTGGAGGATCTACGAAAGGCGGACTCTACACTGAGGGACGCTGAAAGGGCGAGACCAGGGCACCCCGACTTACAGGAGGAGGTCAACTCCGCTAAGGAGGCAGTAGCGGTAGAGGTTGAACGCCTCCGCAGCTTCGATCACAAGGCATATATGCTCCGGGTCCACGTCGAGGGGGACAAAGCTGGAGCATTATTAGCATGGCTAGCTAATCCTGCTAGGCGTAGCTCTCCGATACTAGCGATTGAGGGAGAGGAGGGACAAATGCAATACTCCCAGATGGAGATATTAGCCTGCTTTCAGAGCTATTACGCGACCCTCTATAGCAGTGCGCTGGTGGGGCAGGAGGACGACATACACACCTTTCTTGAGGGCCTTCAGTTACCACACTTGGAGAAGGAACAGGTGACCGAATTAGGAAGGGATATAGAACTGGGAGAGATTAGAGGGGCAATTAAACGAATGGCTCGTAACAAAACGCCGGGCCTAGATGGGCTACCCATTGAATTCTACAGTACATACATAGACTTATTGGCGCTTAGGCTACAAACGGTATATAACGAGGCCAGGAAGACCGGTCATCTGCCCCAGTCCATGTGTGAGGCTTTAGTGATCCCACTACTAAAACCAGGGAGGGAGAGCGACACCCGGCCTCCTACAGGCCGTTGTTCATGCTGACTACGGACTACAAAATATTAAGCTCCATACTGACAGAGAGGCTCCTACAGCACATGCCCGACCTAGTCCACGAGGACCAGTCGGGATTTATTCCAGCTCGCAACACGACGATGAATATAAGAAGATTCTCGCGTTTGGTAGAATGCCCACACATGGAGGCCCAGACGCCCCTGGTCTTGTCGATAGATATAGAGAAGGCGTTTGATAGCCTGGAGTGGATATATTTATATTGGGCCATGGAGCACTTTGGACTGGGGGAAGGATATATCCGGTGGACGCAAGTACTGTATACGGCAGCGGTGGCTAGAGTGAGGATTGGACCTCTAGTTTCACACCAATATCCGGTGGAACGAGGTACCCGGCAAGGCTGCTCCCTATGCCCCCTTTTGTTCGCCCTGGCGATCGAACCTCTTGCAGCGGAGGTCCGCACGGGGAAGCATTTTCAGGGAATAGATAGCAGAGGGGTCAACAATTCATATCCTTATACGCGGATGACCTGTTGTTATTCCTAGAAAACGGGACAGAAGCATTGAAGGGGGCGGAACGCCTACTGGAGAGATTCGGAGAATTATCTGGGCTGAAAGTCAACTGGTCGAAAACCTGCTTGTTCCCCCTGAGACGGGCCACGGCGCAGCCCGACCACCGTCCTGAGATTAGGTGGGAGCCTGTTTGCTTCAAGTATTTAGGGGTGTATATATACCACAGGGCGGCGGACGTACTGGAAGGCAACATAGGCAGATGCATACAAGCGCTGAAGGGCTGTATGACCTTTTGGGCCATGCTTCCGCTAATGGTCACTGGGCGCATTTCATTATTGAAAATGATCACCCTGCCGCGCCTCCTTTATTTTTTTCGAACCCTACCTGTCTGGATTCCTAGATCCCTGTTTGCTCACCTGAAATCCCAGATGACCTCCTTCATATAGGGGACGGGCAGATGTAGGATTGCACTGGCGACACTCACCCGCCCGAAGGATGAGGGTGGCCTAGCAGCCCCCGATTTTGAACTCTACTATTTGGCTGCTCAACTGCAGATCTTTACGCAGGAGGTGGCGAGAGTGTACCGCGGACCGGAGAGCGAGAGGGATAAGGGCACTCCACGCCACGTTTTGGCTTATATAGCTTTACAACAGAGAATGGCTCTTGGGGATTTGACACCTGAGGAACGGACGTTCAAACTTTGCTGGGATCGATCTCGGCGTCGGGCGGTAGAGCAACGCCCGTATGCCCCGGAGATACCCTTAGGAATGCTAACAGCACTCCCCCACGGTGGGGACTGGTCCCAGTTGCAGAGCTGGGAAGAAGCAGGAGTACAAGTGGTTGGCGACCTTTACGAGGATGGGGTACTGGTTCCGTATCTGGAGCTACAAGAGAAATATGCGCTGCCGAGGGGAGGATACTTGTTGCACGCCGCAGTGACTAGGGCCATCCAAACGCACTGGAAGGAAGGTCTTGTAGAGCCAAAGACAACTATGGCCTGCCAGTATACCATGATTAATGCAAAAACCACAATTGATGGACAGAATGCAGAACAATGTCATACATTCACCCCAGTACAGAGATCTGGGCCTAAATCCATCGTTTTTTTGCACTCCACACCACCCCAGTTCAGACATGGCCATATGCAAATCAGTCTGACCCTGTGCCTCATGGGAACAGTCCAGCCCGAACTGCCAAGAAAAAGTATACCATGATGGCAGCCGGAACCTATAAAGCAGTAACTTGCTTATACTTCTTTACCCAAAATTAATTAATATTATTTATTTACCAATTAATTATTAATTAACAATAACAATAAAGTAAATATATTAGCACATTAGCTGTCATTAATTTAATTTAATAATTAATATTATTTTTCCCAATTAATTAATTAAGAATAACAAAAAATTATATATAAAAAAATTACTATAATTAATGTAATTAAATAATTAATTAATATTAATTAATTACCAACTAATTAATAATTATAAATATGTACAAAATTATATTAATTAATTAACTAATTAATATAAATTAATTACCAATTAATTATTAGTTAAAATATGTACAAACATATATTAATTAATTAATTATTATTAAATTACTTCCCACCCTATTCCCCTATAAACCCATAACCCGCTACAGAACATATTTATCAATTAATCAATTAATTAAAATTAATTAAAAATTATTTCTCAATTAATTAATTAATAATTCCTACTAATTAATAATTAATTTAAGATAATTAAATTACTTCCCACCCTATTCCCCTATAAACCCACAACCCGCTACAGAAGTAAAAGACTATATTTAATTAAATTACATTAAAAATAAATAATAAAACATAATAAATACAATATAATATACACTAAATTTATTTAAAAATTGATATTAGTAACATCGAAGTTATTTATTTCGATATTATTGACATCGATATTTAAAACTTCGATATTACTGATATCATACTAATATCGATATTAAGACTGTCGATATTACTTACCTTCGATATTTTGTCCCATCGATATTTAAACTTCGATATTTTTGTATATCGATATTTAAAAATCGATATTTTGTCTGTGTACCGGCGTGCATAGCCTTCTTATTTACCATCTCTACTCCCAGTTGCAGGTTGTCTGTCTGAAGGCTACCTGTCAGGTACCTGACACGCTCTTCTTTAGGTGGAGTACAAAGTGGAGGGATGGGCAGAGCTTCTAGAGAATCATGGCCAGAGCGCACAGGAGGCCCAAATGGCATTCTGGCTTTTCAAGATCATGCAGGTGTGGGACTGGACTCCGGCAAGGCTTTGGTCAGCAGGTCTCTTGTCCCATTCTTCTTGCTGGAGATGTAGCCATATTCATTGCAACTTTGTTCATCTGCTCTACAAATGCACAGCTATTCAATCCTTTTGGGCCAAGGTGGAATCCACTTTGACAGAGTCATTAGCTGTGTTCGTTCCACTGCTGGGGTCGCTGCTCATACTCCATGACCTGCAAAACACATAGGTTGATGGACGGAATGGTGCACAATGGCAAAACATTCACCCCCAGCTATAGATCTGGGTTTAATCCATCGTTATTTTGCTCACCAAGCCACCCCAGTTTAGACATGGCCGTTTGCAAATCAGTCTTGACCATGTGCCTCATGGGAACAGCCCAGACTGAACTGCCAAGCCATGTCTTCCCTGGACCGGAATTCAGCATCCTAGGACCGTTTCTGGCTATCAGCCATCTTCAGCAGGATAGCTTGACTCTAGTGGCGTATTGAGCACGGGACCCACGTATATGCATACCCTTCCCACATACTCCATGACCTGGCGGACTTCCCCCAGTTGACTTATCCTACCTGTACATTGCTCGCCACTGCCCTGAGAGCATCCAAGATTAGCATCTTGCACTACTGGCACTCCCCGCAGCTGACAACGCATTAGTGATGGCACACGGCTATATACAAAACTGCCTCTTATGAGCGAAATATCTACAACCTGCTGGATAAGGTTGACATGTTTCTTCTGAGCTGGTCTCCCTTCTTGAGGAAGGGATGAAGCTTTATGAAGCTGTGTGCACTTTGACCACCTCAGTGGCAGTGTTCTTGACCTGTCACCCCCGCAGTTCCTCTTTCCTTCCCCCTCCCCACAGCCCAACCTTTTCCCTCTCCTCTTCCACCCCCAAGTCTCCTCTCCCCTACTCTCCCCCCCACCCTCCTGTGATTCTCCATCCTCTCATCGCGTCTCCCCCTCCCCATCCCTCTGCCATATCCTTCCACTCTCCTCCCCACTCCTCTACCCCTTTTGTTTTCTCCACTGTGCAACCCATGTTGAACATATGCCCCTGCTTATCCCTTGCACTCCGGTTCCCATCTTACCCTTCTCGTGGTTCCCCCTTTTTTTGCATTCTACCCTTGCCCACACTAATAGTTATCTCCCTGTTGGTTTGGTTATGATCTTCCACTTGCAGCCCTTGCCTTCTCTTTGATGGTCATAACTGTTCATTATACTTTAGTCTTCTTGGATTGCTGTATCCCTTCTAGGTGTACCTGTCATTGAAACAATTTTGACAGGTAAAACCATACCTTTAAAATATTAATAAGTCACCCCATGTAGGCCTTGTAGCCCACAAGAAATAATATACCATCTGGGACCCTAACGGTGCAACCCATCATAAACATTATACCACAGTGCTGTCAGGCAGGCAGGTGTACCAATCCATCCGTCCCCGCCTGTCCCCTGGTTTTACATCTACATGGACTGGCTGTACCCTTTTGTTGTGTATGAATTTTCTAACTGCACATAAATGCAACTAATGTCTGAGTATTGAATTACGTTATTGCTTTTTTGGTGTGTCATTTAAAAATTGTCTTTATTAATTGTGTTTCTCTCACTTTGTAAATAATGTATATTGGTATGTGTGTATATATGTAAATATTGTATTCATGTACTCACTGTCGTGACAGTTTTTTGGTTTGCCCATGCATTTTTGAAAAAATTGATAAACCAGACAAAAAGTTAAATAAATTTGTTTTGGTACAGAAGACCTTGGCTACGTAGTACAAATTGACTGCGTGACCTAAATTTGTGACACAAATTTTCCCTATCCAGCCACTTTGTTCTGTTTATTTTGTAGCCCACAAGGCATGGTGCATGCTATTTAAAAGTAGGACATATAGAAATTCCTTACAGTGACTAGCACCTAAAAGCTATTTTCACTGTAGGAAGGTTGGCATACTAATACTGTTTTTCAGGAGTGAGAGCATATAGGAAAATGATTAAGCAACTATTCAATGGTGAAGTCAGGTATTTATTATAAATTAAGGAAAAATAACATTTAGAAAGTTACCTTTTCTCTGTCTGTTGTCCCTAGAGGCTAATTGGCATTGGCTCTCTAGCTTGTCCTAGCCAGTAATTTCCCTGAATAGGTATTGCGAGCTGTGAAATGCCTTCCAGGAACAAACAAGTGGCTGGCATGAATGGGCAGAGATGTATTCGCATATTTTGACTGAATATGCAGGGTGGGTGGGGGCTTTAAGCCTCCTTTTAAAGAGTACAGTGTCTGATCCTGCTTTACATGTTTGCTGTGTTCACATATACCACATGTCACACACTTTGGGGAAAGAACAGAATTCTAAGACAATTCTTGTAGTTCCATCGTCTGGCTGCTGAAGGACTCTAGTGTTATCCTACTGGGCTTCTGTTTCTTGGTTTATTGTAGGTACAGTGTCTCAAACTGGGTTTTAGTGTTAGATGTGGGAGGCCACTTGGATCACCCTAGTACACTCCCCACACTCACCCCAGCCTTCAGAGCCCACGTTTTGTGTGGCCGAAGACTTCTGCCATCTTGAAAAATACCCAAACTGGGTATGGTTGACCTGAGGGACGTTTATCCAGTTGGTTCGGTAATGCCCAGGAACAATTTCCGCCCACTAAAAAGTACCAGTCATCACTTTTGCACCTCCAGACAACCACCTCAGAACACTTCTTGGACCTGCAGAAGATCAGAAGGGACTGGACCTGCTGTTTGTGACCTGAGAAAAGCTCTGAAGGACTGGACAAGTTCCCTTTTATACCCAGGAAAAAGAAGTGGAGCCAAGGGTCATATGGCTGACCTTCTGTCCAAGATACAAGGATACAAAAAGCTGCAAGAAGCCTTTTCTAGCTTACAACTGGCAAATAAACTAGGACTGACCCATGATGTTGGCTTCTGCCTGACATGCTGTGAACTTTTAAGTGCCTCTTCTTTGGTCCTGGGGTTTATTGGAGCATTCTCCCATGGTGGATTGGGACTTAAAGGACTAAGTGAGAAGTTAAAAGCTTTGACCAGAATGAACCTGGTTGCCGTGTTTGACCTGTGCTCCATCGATGTCAGGCTCAAATTACAAATAGGTCCCTGCCTACTGTGACCAGTGACTATCATTGCCGATTTGTGCTTTTTGGTGCTATTTGTACATAAAACTTTAACAATTCATAGCTCTGGTTCCTCAGTTTGGATGCTTGTCATTTTGGTGTCATTTTGTTTATTCTGTTTTACTCTTTGCCCTCATTCTCTTTGGAATATTTCTTGATTTCCATTTTGACTTTATTACTGTTTTGGTAATGTATAAATACTTTACATATTGGCCTAAGTTAAGTCTTGGTGCTTGTTCTCAGGCTAATTGGTGACGTTGGGTGTTCACCCTGACCAAGGTTGTGATTGTTCCTTGAGGTAGGTAGTCACCCAACCCAAATCATAATTCAACTTCTTACAGAGAGTAAAAGACATCAATTTTAACAGCATTCCATAGGAGGCAGAGATGCATGGCACAGAGACAATCAGTGATTTGCAGCAATTCTAATGCCAGAGTTGGGAAGGAGACGGTGTGAGTATTTTTGGCAAATTATTGGTAGGTAAAGCTACAGGTGAAGCTACAGTAGGAGAAGATTATATCAAGGCCAGTAAAAAAATCGGAGTCAGGGATCCAATATGCATTCCTTCACAACACCTACCTGCACTGTAGAGAAAGAGGAGTTGGAGAAGAACCACATGACAGTGAAAGATGGGAGGTCCCATTGGCCAGGATCCATGTCAGATTTCATGATAAACATTAACAAAATGAGTTTCCTTTGCATTAAATTGATATAAGTTTATATTTTGAATACCCTGAAAAAGTGGCATGCACCTGGTACTCCTAGACCTGCTGTCAGGAACTGTCCGGGACTATGTTGGGAACACAGTCAGGGACTTGAGCAAGGACTGGGGACTGGGTAGAAAACGTACAGTGCACAGAAAGAGTAGTACAGCTCTGCCCAGGATCACACAAGGATCTGGGGCTTAAAAGAGCTCACAGTAATCGCATCCAGCAGGTGTGAGCAGGCTAGCAGCAGCCAACCACAGGTAAAATGAATTCCTCCACCCATCCTTGGCATGCAGGGGTGGAGACGAAGCAGTGAGCAGGGAATTCTAGGTAGTGGAGTTCCAACGTGAGAAGGCTGGCTTCAAGTATGAGCAGGCTGGCTTTCACAAAACCTGGCATGGATTGGGAATGGATGTCAATCGCCAAATAGAGCGCTCGCAAAAATGGTTGATGCATGTGCCTGCTAGAGTTTACTTTATTAAATTAATCAAGACCAAAATGACAAAAAATCAATTCCTAGAAGTAGAGATATTGAATTTCCCAATGTATAGAGAAAATAGTGCCAAGAAGCACAAAGAGCTATCATGGATATCTGGTTGCGCCGGACGAGGACAAAGTCACAAGTTCCAGTTAACCATGATTAAGCACAGGCTGCCTAGTTAGGCTCATTGAGCAAAGTACCTTAAATACTGGCAGGCCTGAGACATCTTCAAAGGGCTACATAAAAGAGTGGCACAATCAGTGCTGCAAACCCACTAGTATCATTTCATTTATAGGCCCTGGGTACATGTAGTCCACTTTACTAGGCCAGGCAGATCCCTGACCCAGCTCCCCTTTACTGCCTCGAGCAGTAGGTCTTCAACTCTGCTGCTTGCCATTGTCACTTGCCTACTTTTCTCTTTCCTGCACCCTGTACTTCGTTCTCTTGTTTGCTAAGCATCATTGCCTATTTTTCTGTATTCTGTTTTCATGTCTTGTTTATGTTTGGTGAGTACTCTGCCTTGTCTTTGTTCAAGCTTGCAGAGTAAGTCTACCTCATTTTTGCCTCCTTCCTTATTACTCCTCTCCTGCTTCCTGCCCATTTACAGCTGCTCGTACCCCGCTTCCTGCCTTCCTACAACCCCACCCACCACTACCCATTGCACCTCAATCCTCCCAGGACCTTCTTAGTGGAGGCTGTGGCGCAACCCCATTGAGCAGGTCCCTGACCAAGTTCCCCGTCATTGCTCCAAGCAGTAGGTCTTCTGCTCTACTGCTTGCCATTGTCGCTTGCCTGCTTTTCACTTTCCTGTAATCTGTACTTAGGTGTCTTGTTTGCCAAGCATCATTGACTGTATTCCAATATTCTTTGTTCGATTCTTCTTTAAGATTGCTATGTAGTCTGCCTCGTTTTGTTTAAGTTTTCTGAATAATCTGCCTCGTTTTGTTTGTTTGCTGAGTAGTCTACCTCGCTTTTGTTCTAGCTTGCTGAGCAATTCTGCCTCGTTTCTGCTTCATTTTGTTTAAGTTTGCTGAGTAAGTGTGCCTCGTTGTTGCCTCTTTACTTGTTGCTGCTCTCTCGCTTCCCACCCATTTGCAGTGGCTCATACCCTGCTTCCTGTCTCCCATCAGACCCGCCCAGCACCACCCAGCTCCACTCCCTTCGCTCAGGACCTACTTAATAGAGTTCATAGCCCTGCCGCGTGCTGAAAATGTGCAAAAGGAAAGGCCATCAGCACCCATAAGCACCTGAAATCCGCTCAGCGCCAGGAACCCTGGTTCTTTTGTCGCACAAAGATATATGCAGCCGAACTCTGAACCCTCAACCCCAGACCTCTCAACAACAACTGCTGTTGCACCTCTCCATCATCAACTGTAGGACCTTTCACCTGCCTGCACTGCTTTGTCTCCTGCAACACCAGAGCACCCACATACACAATGACCACCCCCATGCCAGCCACAACTTCATTGGAGCAACTCGACTGCCTCCTCCTAAACACACAATCACTCTGCAAACACACCACAGAAATCTGGGACATCATCAGTACACTGGCTCCGACGTCATCTTCCTCCCCGAAACCTGGCTTACCTCTGCATTCGCTTCTGACATCACCTCAGAAACACCCACGGTTACAAGATAGCACACTGGGACCACATAAACAAATATGGAGGCGGGATCGCCATGATCCACAAAGAAAACATCCACTGCATCACCACCACAGATGACACCACCCCTATCATGGCTTCTGCAACGCCATTCCTGACTTCATTGCCCCACTCACCATTGACTCCAAGGATTACATCTTTCTCTCAATTTCCACCTCAACAGCACCAACACAGCCAACCTCCTCGAAAGCATAAACAACTTCGGCCTGCCCCAATGATTCACTAGCCCCACACACAACAATCCCATCTTCAGGCCCAGCGACAGCGTTAAGTATAGTCATGTCACTGCTCACAAGAGAACATAGCAACAGCAGGGAAGAGGAAGCCTAGCAGGAAAACAGCCACGTCTTGAACTGTTTGCGGAATTTTAAGTAATTTTGAGTATTTCTGAGGTTGGGTGGCATGTCATTCCATAAGGTCGGAGCTAAGACACAAAAGGAGCAGTCTCCTATTCTGGCTCTGATGTGACAGGGATGTAAGCCAGGTTTAGATCAGTGAAGCTCAGCGCTCTATAGGGCCAGTAGAATTGCACCAAGGTAGCTAAGCTGGGTGTTCCTTGCTTGTATAGGATTTTGTGAGAGATGCATAAGGTCTTGAACTTTGCGTGTTTTACAATGGGTAGTCAGAGCGTGCTCAAAAGTTGGGAGGCAGAGCTGAATTTATGGAGGGAAAAAAGAAGTCTGATGGCAGCATTTTGAACAACCTGTAATTGGTTCAGAAGAGATTTGTTTGAGCCCAGGATAGAGGATGTTGCAGTAGTCAAGATGCCAGATAACCAGGGATTGTGCAATCAGTTGGTGTAATTGGGGGGGAAAGAGTCTGAAAATGGGCTTGAGGCACCTCAGGATGCCAAAACAGTGACAGGCTAGAGTCATGACTTGGGTTTCCAATGATAAAGAGTTGTCCATCCATACCCCGAGATTTTTCACCACCAAAGGGAGTCCCTAGTAGTTTCTGCCACCATTGATCACTCCAGAGATGGGTATGCCTATCCAGCAGGAGGATATCCATTTTATTGGCATTAAGCTTTAAGCAGTGGTCGTGCATCCTTCCTGCAACTGCTGTTAGACAAATGTTAAAGTTAACGCAGCCGCAAATCAATTCTGCTGAAAGGGGGATAATCAGCCGCGTGTCATCAGCATACGAAACAAGTGTGATTCCGAAGGATTTCATGACCTCAGCCAGGGGTCTATCATAAAATTTAAAATGGGTGGGGCTGAGTGCTGAACCCTGGGAAACAAGCTGGATCACTGACTAAGCCCCCATCAAGACAGGCAAACGCAAGAGATCCACCAAACAGGCCAGATGGTACACCAGGGAGCTGAGAACCACGTAATGCAACTGCAAGCAACTAGAATGAAAATGGCGCACCATCAAGGAATCCACCGATAAGGCCCACCTTCAAGACAACCTTCAACCATTACCACAAGCTCCTGAAGAAGATGAAAAAGAATGCCCTGCCAGACTACATTGAAACCAGCACCTACCCCAGCAAAGAATTCTTCAACATTGCCAGAGAGTTCTCCAGCACCTCAGCAGCGGAAAACATCAGCAGCACTTCCCAGGAACATTGTGACACCCTAGTGGACTTCATTCACGATGAGATCAACACTGTCTAAAAGAACTTTGACCCCAGCACACCCCATCTGACTTCTTCGGCCATCTCGCTCTTACTGAATCAAGATGAACTGCACACTCACCACCTATGATCAGCTTAGCACACAGAACACTATAGCAATCATGAACTCCACTCAGGAGCCCCCTCGCCAAATTTTCAACCTCATGAGCAATAAGATCAGCTGCAGGCTCACCACTCTCTTCAATGCCTCTATCGCCAATGCCACTTCCTGAAAGAATGGAAACATGCAGAAGTCAAACCCCTTCTGAAGAAACCTTCTGCTGACCCCAGCAAACTCACAAACAATTGTTCCATCACCCTGCTTCCCTTTGCTGTCAAAGTACTAGAAAAAGCCATCTTCTGGACACCTTCCAATTCAGGTTCCACGCCAACTGGAACACCAAAACTGCCCTAGTCGCTGCCACCAACATCAGATCCCTCCTTGACCGAGGAGAGATGGCAACCCTGATCCTCCCAGACCTCTTGTCAGCGTACAATATAGTGTCACTCCCCACTCTGTTCAACACCCACATAATCCCCTTGGCCAACATCATCAAAGCCCATGGACTAAGCATCATATCCTAAGCAGATGACACCAAGCTTATCCTCTCACTCTCAGAAGACCCCACTACGTTAAGAGCAAACTTTCACAGGTGTTTGACGAGCATCACCGACTGGATGAGAAACTACTGCCTGAAACTCAACACAGACAAAAGAGAAGTGCTTGTCTTTGGCAGCAGCACCTTCCCATGGAACAACTCCTGGTGGACCCCATAACTAGAACCCTCTCCATCTCTGACAGACCATGCTTGGAATCTTGGCATCGTCCTGGACAGCAGGGTCGTCATGGAAACCCAGATCAACACAGTCTCATCTGCCTGCTTCCTCAACCTTTGCATGCTCTGACAAATCACCACATGCATCTTCACTCAAACCCTAGTCAACAGCTGCCTGGAGTACGGCAATGCACTCTACAGAGGAATTATCACTAACCTCCTGAGGAGACTGCAAGCCATTCAGAACTCTGTGGCCAGACTCATAGTTTACCCCCCCAAACAGACTCACATCACCTCAAGAATCTCTACAGGTACCCCATTCAGAAGAGATGTCAATTCAATATGCTGCTCCACACCTACAAGGCCCTGCGCAACCAAGGAGCAGCCTACATCATCCACTGGCTAAACTTTTGCCAACCCTACAGACACCTACACGCCACCTCCCTCACCCTCATGCACACCCAGCATCCGTCGAAGCAACAGTGGAGGACGCTCCTTCTCCTAAATTGTGTCAAAATCCTGGAAGGACCTCCCCCTGCACCTCCGGCTGCTCTCCTGCCTGGAATTCCGGAAGGCACTCAAGACCTGGCTGTTTAACTGAACCCACCTAAAGCAGCAAAATCCTCATTGCCTGGATATCCTCATGGATGATTAGTCATGCTTTATAAATCTGGCCTGAATGATTGATTGATTGACTTATAAGTAAATTAAATATGCATATTGGGTATAATCCAGTTTTACCATTTTTTAAGGAGAGAGCACAAGCTCTTTAGCACTGGTTAGCAGTGGTAAAGTGCATAGGCCAACAAAAATGAATTCAGATAAAAGGGGAGGAAGAAGGCAAAAGGCTTGGGGATGTCCCTGCAGAAAGGGCTATTTCCAACAGCTACCCTGAGCAATTGACAGTGAATAGACTTATTGCAAGCATCCTCCCATCACCTTTTGTGTGTTTAATGTAATACCCTAAGAGGCCACGGTTATGCCCATACTTCGGTCCTTTGCTCACTATACCACTGGAACTAAGCTACACCCTACTGTAGAGCCCTAACCAGGGTGAAACTGGTCTTGGGTTGCATGTGTTATGGTTCAAAGAGGACCTGGATTGGTTGTTCCGGATGGACTGTTCCTTTAGGAGCAGGTTCGAGACTTCTTTCGCAAACGGTTCCTCCTTACTAAACTTCCAAACACATGCACTTCTTTACAACACAATTGGCTGGATTTCCCCAGGAAACCCCAGCTAAAGCCTCAACACAAGTCAGCAGCACACGAAGACGGTATTCGCAGCAGCATTAAGCCAGAGCAGTCTTTAGTGTAGGTGGACCAGTTGTCAATAAAAGCCAAACACATGTATCACATTCAAATATGGGGAGGGTGTCAAACTTAAAATTAAAGAAAGTGTTACAGTTCCCATAATAACATCTTGCAAGAATCACCTGACTACCGAAACAGTGGCATGTGAGGCTTGGGTTCATAAAGAATAAGAAGATGTCCATGATCCAAATGCAACAAGTGACTAAGGCACATTCGCCAAATGTTTAGATCTTATAAAAAAATGGAGGCCAAAGTTGGGGTTGTTTTTTTCTGAGCTAGAGTACAAGAAATGATGTAATTTGATGCACCATCACCCTCAGGCTACTAATTTGCAAAGGATGCAATACCATGGGAAGTACAGAGTACATTCTGCTCCTGCGTGGCAGCACAATAATTCAAAATGTGCTAAATTGTGGTCGGCCATAACGTTTGACTATGCTCCGGTCTCCCTCGACTAAATGCTCAAGGTTGGAGCTTTGATCCTGTAGGCGCTCAATATTACTAAAAAACTTTAAAAATTCATAACTCATGTTTTACTTATTGGATATGTCACACTTCGGTACAGATTGACCCACCTGTAGTTCCAGACACGGCGGGAGCGAGGCAGATGCTGAATTCACTCCTCCCTAGGAACGGTACTCCAAGTGAGTGATTCAAATAACACACCACCCGGACTACCCCGCCCAGGGAAGGGGAAAAATGGAGAAATAAAAATATAAAGGACTGGCAGCCAGAAATCATCTACAGCACAGAAGGACAAGGAACCCTCTCTTCAGGGCTAGGATCTGTGTACCTGCAGAAATACACAAGAAACACTGTAAGTATTCCCTCCCCCTTATTCCTGGTCTTGACATATACTATATGTGTAGTCAAAAAACACTCACTGATAGAAGCTGCCACAAACACCCAATCATACCAGGTGTAGAAAAAATAAAGTAATAAAAATAGGACAAAAAATGTACCAGCAGTACTTCAAAGTTTGTAGATTAATTGTCTAAACAGGAAGCCAAAAAATAACGCAGAGGGCTGTAAACCTCTCAGCTGCTGCTGCCTTGAGGGAAGAGAAAATACCTTAAAGGTTCAATGTCAGTCCTTACAGCAAGCACTTGCCTCCGTAATGTTCAGAAAAGATAAATCCGAAACTGCCTTTCAGCAAGGTTGAGGCTTCATGAAAATAAACACAATCCGGGAACCGTTTATCCAAAAGAAAAGTCACGGTTTCACGATAATCAAAAGAAGAAATCCGGAAGCGTGAGAATGCGCTCTCAGCGCGACTCGCACAGCGCGAGTCTACCAGCTCCAGGACTGCACCACAGGTCAAAGGTGAGGAACGCCGCGGACCTCGACAGGCGTCTCCTCTGATCTCCAGCGCGGCTCGCACAGCGCGAGTCTTCCTGCTTCAGAACGGCAAAAGGCACACAGGGGAAAAGCACCGCGTTCCTTGCAGGCGTCTCTTCTGAATCTCCGCGCGACTTGCACAGCGCGGAGAAAAATGAAAACAAAGTCAGGGACACCGCCCTCGAAATGTTCTGAACTATCCAAGCTAATTCCAAATCCACCAGAATACTCCACGGAACTCGAAGAAGGCTAACACTCCAGGTGACAAGCACCGAGTGTACAGGAAGTTAGGTAGTTATAGGAAAGGGAGGGGGAAAACACAGGACAGACACAAAAAACGGACACACCCACAGGCATTCTGGGACATGAAGTCCAGGTCAACCATGCCTAAACCGTGACAGAACCCCCTCGTAAGCACCGACGTCTCGGCGGGCCACCAGGTTTGGTAGGATGCCTTGCGTGAAAACGCCGTAGAAGCCCAGGACAGTGCAGATTGGCACAAGGTTCCCAGGAGCGCTCCTCGGGACCATACCCTTTCCAATCTATCAGATACTGTAGAACACCCCTCACTCTCCTAGAGTCCAGCACAGCCCGCACTTCATACTCCTCCTCCCCATCTATATCTAGGGGCTGGGGTCTCAAGGATGGTCTAGTGCCTTGCACATATGGCTTCAGTAGCGAAACATGGAACACCGGGTGTATGTGCCAGGAGGAAGGAAGTTGCAACTTCATGGCCACGGGATTAATCACCTCGAGAATGGGATACGGACCTACATACTTAGGCTGCAACCGTGTGTTCCCCTTAAACTTCAAGTACCTAGTGCTTAGCCATACTTTGTCTCCAGGAGAGTATACTGGTTCAGGAGTTCTTTTCCTATCTGCCTGTACTTTGTCATGATTTCTGGCTGCCTCCAGGCACTCCCTAGCCTTCTGCCCTACCGACACAAGATGAGCGTGGTGTTCCTGAACAGTAGGGTGAGCGGAGGGACTAGGATTTTCAAAGGGCAGACAATTGGGATGATACCCCTGAACACAGAAAAACGGTGAACAACCCAGTGAGGAATGAGTAGCATTGTTATAAGCGAACTCCGCCATCCACAACAATGTTCTCCACTCCTCTCCCTGCTGGAGAGTGAAACACCGCAAATATTGCTCAAGGGTTTGGTTTAACCTCTCGGTTTTACCATCCGTCTGCGGGTGATAGCTTGTGGACAATCTCGCATCGATTTTCATAATGTCACACAACGCTTTCCAAAACCTGGAGGTGAATTGTGTACCTCTGTCAGTAATGAGAACAGAGGGGACACCATGTAACCTGACTACATTCTGTAAGAAGATGGTAGCTAGTTCTCCTGATGTGGGTAACTTCGTTAAGGCAATGAAATGACCCATCTTTGTTAGATGATCAATTACCACCAATATGGTATTGTTGCCGAGACTGAGAGGCATCTCTACAATGAAATCCATGGACACAGTGTGCCATGGGGCCGGAGGAATAGGTATGGGACGTAACAGTCCACTGCTTCGCTGGTGGGTGGCCTTCCCCTGGATACAGATAGGACACCTAGCTATGTATTCTTCGATGTCCTTTCGAAGGGTTTCCCACCAAAAATGTCTTAACGTGGTCTGGTACGTTTTCTGGACTCCCATATGTCCGCTCAAAGATGAGTCATGGGTCCATTGTAATGCTTGATTCCTTAATTCATTCACAGGAAGGTATAATCTTTTATCTCTGAAGAGTAAACCATCTTTCACAGTTCTTTGCATAGGCTCTTTGGCTATCCAGGTCTGCATGTCCATGACCGCCGTCTTCTCTTCCACTTCTTTCAGGAATGCTGAAGGACATGTGATCGCCGAGGCCGAAGGCAAAAAGGTCGCCTTATTCAAAATGACAGGCGGATCTTCTGTCTCTGTGGTATGTTCCTGCATCACAGAAGCAGGTCTAGAAAGGGCATCTGCTTTCCCATTTTGGGGGCCAGGACGGTATTTAATAACGAAGTCGTAATCCGAAAAGAATAAAGACCATCGTAATTGTCTTGGGGTTAATGCCTTTGCACTTTTTAGAAAAAGGAGGTTCCGGTGATCTGTGTACATTTCTACAGTGTGTCTGGCTCCTAACAAGTGGTGGCGCCATTCTTCGCATGCCCTCTTAATGGCCAGCAGTTCCTTGTCCGTAATACTGTAGTTGATTTCACTAGGAGTCATTTTCCGAGAGAAATATGCCACAGGATGCAGTTGGCCAGTCTCGGGGTGTCTCTGTGACAATATTCCACCTAAGGCGTAGTACGAGGCGTCAGTTTCCATCACAAAGGGCTGACTGGCATCGGGATGTCGAAGGATGGGGGCTGTTACGAAGCGATGTTTTAGGTCTTGAAAGGCCACGTCAGCTGCCTCCGTCCACCTGAAGGCCACTCCTTTCTTCAACAGCTGGGTTAAAGGCTGTATTATTCCTGAAAAGTTCTTAATGAATCGCCTGTAGAAATTTGCGAATCCCAGGAAACTCTGCAGGGACTTCACCGAAGAAGGAGGTTTCCATTGAAGTATGGCTTGTATCTTCTTTTGGTCCATTTGTAGCCCCATCGGACCGATAACATACCCTAGGAATTCCACTTCGGTTGCATGGAAGAAACACTTCTCTAATTTCGCATACAACTCATGCTGCTGCAATCGTTCCAACACTTCAGTCACATGTTGGACATGGTCTTCACGTGAGGCCGAATAAATCAAAATGTCGTCAATATAAACGATGCACGACACATCAAGTAAACCCCTCAGCACCTCATCCATAAAATATTGAAATGCTGCAGGGGCGTTACACAAGCCGAAGGGCATCACCTGATACTCATAGAGCCCATATTTTGTGCGAAACGCAGTTTTCCACTCATCCCCTCTGCGTACTCTCACTAAGTGATATGCTCCCCGCAAGTCCAATTTGGTGAATATTTTTGCATCCTTCAACTGGTCCAAAAGGACTGGAATGAGAGGGAGGGGATATCTGTTCTTTCTGGTAACTCTATTGAGAGCCCTGTAGTCGATGCAGGTTCGCAATCCCCCCTCCCTCTTCGGGATAAAGAACAGTGGCGAGGAAGCAGGGGATGTAGAAGGATGAATAAAACCTGACTGAAGCATTTTGTGCAGATACTGTTGAAGATAGGTGTTTTCAGCCTCAGTGAGGGCGTATATTCGGCTACAAGGGATATTGGCTCCTGGTTCTAGATCTATGACACAGTCGTATTCTCTGTGTGGAGGTAGTTTGCTGGCTTCTTTTTCACTGAAGACATCACGAAACTTCTGGTAAGCCTCAGGGAGAGTTGTGATGGCGTTGACTTCCAAGCTTCTTCCTCCGCTAGCTAGGGCACTAGCAGGCGTTTCTGCGTTACCATCCTCGCACATGTGAAGAATGGAGCAATGCTCTGCACAATACTGCGAACTGAGAGAAACGGTTCGATCTGCCCATTTCACAACAGGGTCATGTTTGGTCAGCCAAGGCATTCCTAAGATCATTTTGAACTGGGGAGCATCAATAATATCAAAGGAAATGTACTCATAATGATTTTGTCCTATTTGCATGACCAACTGTCTCGTATGGTAGCATACTGGCCCTGATGTCAAATCGGATCCATCCACAGCCTTTACAGCTTCGGGAGTTTCTTTTTGGATGCGTGGTACCCCAATACTTGATGCATATTGTTGGTCAATGAAATTGCCCGTAGCTCCTGAATCCAGCATAGCGTGTACCATTACGGGCATCATTTCTGGCCATTTAATGGTGACACACAAGTTCATGTGCGGTACAGAAGGTTGCATGGTGTTGGCCACGGCATGATAGACCTCTTTTTCTTGGTCTGGGCTCAAACAAGGGGTCTCTGGCTTGCTTGAGCATTCTCGTTTCCCGACAAGGAGAGAGGATAATCAACTGCAGGTACATTTCGTGTTGTTTTTGTCTTGGCTTTGCAGTCTTTGATGAAATGCCCCGCCTTACCACAGTACATACAAAGTTTTTGATTGCGTCTCCGGGTTCTTTCTTCTGGACTTAAGGGGCCTCTTACCCCTCCTATTTGCATTGGTTCAGTTGTATCGGGAGTCGTGGCACCCTCTGTCACTGTTTTGGGTTTGGACAAAGGGAATCTCAATTCGTAGCGATGTTTGTCGCCTTTCCGTTCTTGCAATCGGTGATCCAATTGAACGGTGAGGTCAATGAGCTCCTCACATGAGGACGGCATATTCACCACCTGAGCCAGGACATCCTTTAATTCCCCTCTCAATCCCTGATAGAACAAGGAAACTCTTTTGGCAGGAGGCCAGTCAGTCTCGACAACAAGACGATTGAAGTTTGTTATATACGTTAACAAATCCTGTGACCCTTGTTTTAGTGTGATAAGCTCTCTGTCTAAGGATAGCATATGGGCCTTTCGGTCAAACAACTTGCGCATCTCTTCGCAGAACTCATCATATTTAGCTAGGACTGGATCATTCCTATCAATAAGAGGGAACGACCAGGTGGCTGCGTTGCCGCCTAAGTAAGACAACATGAAGGCGGTCTTGGAATAGTCGTCAGGAAAGACAGCGGGTTTACACATAAAGTGTAATTTGCACTGCCCTAAAAATGTACCAAATTTTTTGGGATCCCCTAAAAACCTCTCAGGGGGAGCTAGAGGTAACTGCACTGGTTGGATAACTTGTATGGTGGAAGGGCCTTGTGTCCCCTGAGCTAGGAGGGAAGAGGTTTGAGAGGGAGGCTGTAGGGTTGCGGGCCTGATATATGGGGCGCCTTTAGAACTGGAGGGGCTAGTCCTAGTTAAACTTGATAGTTCACCTCGTAATTGACTAACCTCGTTCCTCATTTCCTGATTCTCTCCTCTGAATGTATCCACTTCCAGTCTCAATGCTGTTAGGGATTCCAACAGGGTAGTCAAGACCGTATTGGTATCCATCGCTCAGGCCGTTTTGAATACTTGGGCTTGTCACTCTGTCACACTTCGGTACAGATTGACCCACCTGTAGTTCCAGACACGGCGGGAGCGAGGCAGATGCTGAATTCACTCCTCCCTAGGAACGGTACTCCAAGTGAGTGATTCAAATAACACACCACCCGGACTACCCCGCCCAGGGAAGGGGAAAAATGGAGAAATAAAAATATAAAGGACTGGCAGCCAGAAATCATCTACAGCACAGAAGGACAAGGAACCCTCTCTTCAGGGCTAGGATCTGTGTACCTGCAGAAATACACAAGAAACACTGTAAGTATTCCCTCCCCCTTATTCCTGGTCTTGACATATACTATATGTGTAGTCAAAAAACACTCACTGATAGAAGCTGCCACAAACACCCAATCATACCAGGTGTAGAAAAAATAAAGTAATAAAAATAGGACAAAAAATGTACCAGCAGTACTTCAAAGTTTGTAGATTAATTGTCTAAACAGGAAGCCAAAAAATAACGCAGAGGGCTGTAAACCTCTCAGCTGCTGCTGCCTTGAGGGAAGAGAAAATACCTTAAAGGTTCAATGTCAGTCCTTACAGCAAGCACTTGCCTCCGTAATGTTCAGAAAAGATAAATCCGAAACTGCCTTTCAGCAAGGTTGAGGCTTCATGAAAATAAACACAATCCGGGAACCGTTTATCCAAAAGAAAAGTCACGGTTTCACGATAATCAAAAGAAGAAATCCGGAAGCGTGAGAATGCGCTCTCAGCGCGACTCGCACAGCGCGAGTCTACCAGCTCCAGGACTGCACCACAGGTCAAAGGTGAGGAACGCCGCGGACCTCGACAGGCGTCTCCTCTGATCTCCAGCGCGGCTCGCACAGCGCGAGTCTTCCTGCTTCAGAACGGCAAAAGGCACACAGGGGAAAAGCACCGCGTTCCTTGCAGGCGTCTCTTCTGAATCTCCGCGCGACTTGCACAGCGCGGAGAAAAATGAAAACAAAGTCAGGGACACCGCCCTCGAAATGTTCTGAACTATCCAAGCTAATTCCAAATCCACCAGAATACTCCACGGAACTCGAAGAAGGCTAACACTCCAGGTGACAAGCACCGAGTGTACAGGAAGTTAGGTAGTTATAGGAAAGGGAGGGGGAAAACACAGGACAGACACAAAAAACGGACACACCCACAGGCATTCTGGGACATGAAGTCCAGGTCAACCATGCCTAAACCGTGACAGGATATTTGTCATTTTGGTATCAAGTAATTTATTAAATTTTAATCTGTTTTTCTAAATTGGTATTGGAATTTACTTTTGTTGTGTTTTCACTTTCTCACTGTTTCTGTGCTGCATAAATACCTCAGAAATTGCCTCCAAGTTAAGCCTGACTGTTATTGCTCCAAGATACCAGAGGGTTAAGCACAGGTTAATTTAGTGACTTTTTGTGGTTCACCGTGGAAGGAATTGTGGTTGTTAGTTGAGGAGAGCTCACACCCCCCTCAACCAAAATCTCAATTTGTAACACCTTGAAAATTAAAGTCTTAGACTCACCTGACTGGGCTCTCAAATGATGGAATAGACAAGAAAAATTGATGGACCTTGAAGACAGGAGTCATCCAAATAATATTCGAATATTTGGAATCCCAACAATAGAAGAGGGCTAAAACATGATGAATTTTCTTTCAACAATCATACCAACTCTTCTGGTATTGACGTTCACTCAGTGCTTTATTCTAAAAAGAAATGTGTTGGGCCCTCCTCAGAAGGCTACCACAGTTTGCACCACCCATTGCCACTGTACGTACATGATTACTAACCATCACACTGCTAGAAGTATGACAATTCAGACTGTTTGAGGCCACCAAAGCTTAAAGAATGGCTCGGGCAGCAGGTATTAGCTGTTTTTAATGTATTTTGAATGATCAAACAACTGTTTTTCTGCTTATCTTTAAATAGAATAAACAGCGCTACCATGTAGCATCTGTCATAAGTGCAAGCTCCGGCAATTAAGTGCAGGTGCTGGCAATATATGTCAGTTCCGAGCATCGGAAACCACCGGCTCAAATTAAGCAGAGTCCACTCCCCCCCACTTTGGAATTTCAAAGGGCTCAGAAAAACCAGACATGGAGAAAGACCCCACTGGCCGATCCTAGCATGTCTCCTGCAGCATAAACATAGAAGCCTAAAATTGCAAATGTCTAAGAAACATGGACTGTACAAGGACAAAGAACGCAAAATCTCTTTTGCAGCAGACGTTTCTTATGAGACCACTATTATTTGTAAGAATATCCTGGTACTACGTCCCACCCTCAAGGAAAGGGACATTACATAAGGTCAGCTGAACCCAGCCACAATGCTGGTGATCCTGAATGAGAAACCTAAAGAGTTCCATGACCCTGAGGAACTGAAAAGTGTTGGAAAGCCAGGAATCAAGACACACAGACATAGAGATGGGCCCTGCTTCTGTGAAGGAATCAATGAACAGTGTTATGTTATGTGTATTTGTAAAGTGCACTGTCACCCACAGGGATGCCCTGGTGCTGAGCAGGTGTGCGAGCCTAGCCCTGCCTATGGTAGGTTGATTAATTGGTAAGTTTTGTCTTCCGTTTCTTGGCGAATTCAAGAAGATAGGAGGAGACTCTGATGTGGAGTAGGGAGTCGTTCCACACTTTAGAGCGATGTAAGAGAATGCCCCTCCTTCTGATCTAGTTCTGTGTATGTGTATGATGTTTGTGAATAGGAGTCCTGCAGAGTGAAGATGTATACGTGATTGGTGGAAGAAGATGTGACTTTTCAGGTAGGTGGTGCCTGAGTTGTGTAGTGCATTAAAAATGTGTGTGAGCAGTTAGAATTGAGCATGTTTGTGTATCGGAAGTCCAGTGTATTTCCTTTAGATGTGGTATGATGTGAGTACTGTGTGGGAAGTTTAGGATGAGTCCGACTGCCCTGTTCTGGATTGCTTGTAGTCTTTCAGTGGGCTGCTTGGTGATCCTGGTGTAAACAGTGTTTCCATAGTTCAACTTGCTTGTGACTAGGGCGTGAGTGACAGTTTCTCTAGTGTTGCTTGGACTCCATTTGAAGATCTTCCTCAGCATCTTCAGGGTGTTTAAGCAGGGTCCAGTGACAGCGACAACTTGTATAGTCATGTCCAGTTTGTTTTTTATGATCATTCTGAGGTTTCAGTGTTGAAGGGGACTTGGTCTAGTTATTCCGGACCCATATACCTACCCTTACTCCAACTCTTTACTTACTTCTATTTGCTTCCTTACTCCTAGTCTTAGACATACTTATTATTACTCCTACCCTTATACCAAATCTTAATCTTACCTAATCCTCCTGGACCTCTCAGCAGCCTTCGACACGGTATGCCATCATACCCTGATACAACGCCTCAGCGACACCGGAATCCAAGGCGCGGCCCTGGAGTGGATCATCTCGTTCCTCGCCGGAAGAACCCAGAGAGTCCGCCTCCCCACGTTCCGGTCCGCGGCTACCGAAGTCATCTGCGGCGTCCCGCAAGGTTCCTTGCTCAGCCCCACCGTCTTCAACATTTACATGAGCCCCCTCGCAGCCATCGCACGCAAACACAACCTCAACATCATCTCCTACGCCGACAACACACAGCTGATCCTCTCCCTCACCATCGACCCGGACACCGCCAGAGCCAACCTCCAGGAAGGGATGAGAGACGTCGCAGAATGGATGAAGCTCAGCCGTCTGAAACTTAATTCAAACAAGACGGAAGTCCTCATCCTGGGACCATCCCCCTCTGCCTGGGACGACTCCTGGTGGCCACCCGCCCTGGGCACCGTCCCCAAACCCACAGACCATGCATGCAACCTGGGCTTCATCCTGGACTCCTCCCTCACGATGACCAAGCAAGTCAGCGCCGTCTCAGCATCCTGCTTCAACACCCTGCTCATGCTCCGAAAAATCTTACGATGGATCCCCACAGCAGCCAGGAAGACGGTCACCCAAGCCCTCGTCACCAGCCGCCTGGGCTACGGAAACACCCTCTATGCCAGAACAACAGCCAAGCTCCAGAAAAGACTACAGCGCATACAGAACGCCTTGGCAAGACTCATCCTGGACATCCCCCGCCACAGCCACATCTCTGCCCTTCTGAAAGATCTGCACTGGCTCCCCGTCAGCAAGAGAATCACATTCCGACTCCTCACCCACGCAGACAAGGCTCTCCATGACGTGGGCCCCCGCTACCTCAACAACCGCCTCGCAGTCTACACACCAACCCGCCAGCTCCGCTCCGCCAGCCTCGCCTTCGCCACCATCTCACGAATTTGCAAACCCACCGCCGGAGGAAGATCCTTCTCCTATCTGGCAGCCAAGACATGGAACTCCCTCCCCACCCACCTCCGGCTGGCCCAGGACCATCTCGCCTTCAGGAAACAACTCAAGACCTGGCTATTCGAGCAGTAGTGACCCCCCCACCCAACGCCTTGAGACCCTTACGGGTGAGTAGCGCGCTCTACAAATTCCTTAATTGATTGAACGATCAGTCGTACTCCTACTCTTGCTCATATTTCTGCCTCCTATGTCTATATAATCGTACAATTACCCCTGCTTAGTCCTACTTTTAATCTTATTACCTATTCTGATAGTTTCAGTCACTCATGCTCTGACTTCTAATTACTCTAATTTATTTTACTTACTCCCACCTAGATGCATATGTACTCCTAGTCTTATTCCTATATACTCTCACTCTCACATCTATTCTTACTCTCAATATTACTGCCAATATTACTCTTATTCTTATTGCTACTCTTACCAGTACCCTCTTCTACATACGTTTGCTCATAGTAAGTCCTGCCTACATTTTCTCTCACTCATACCCTCACTCATAAACTGACTCAGATTTAGCTCTCTGTATTCCAGCTCTTCCCACTGTTATAACCTCTGCTCTTACTCATGCACATTCTCCCACACTTCATCCTGCTTACTGCTAAATTCACCTCTATTTTCACCTGTGCTTGCTCCAGTCTTTACAGTTGCTCACCTCATGCTATTACTTCCAACACTTAATCCTACTAATTCTAACCCTACCTCCTAGGTATGTCCTCTCTTACATATTCATACTCTTCCTGTTACATTTTCAGTTACTCCTTCTTAATCCTACTCTTATTTCTATCCTACTTTTACTAACTTTTGCTCATACTCCTACTTGCTCTTCCTTACTCATACTTCTATTTAAACCTTTCCCAATGTACACCTCCCTGTACCTAATCTACTCCCACTTAATCTTACTGCTTTTTACCCCTGCTCTTACTTACACTCAGGCAGCCACGGTCGATATAAGGAGTACCTGACGGGCGGTGACGTGGGGAGGGGGAGGGCAGGGTGGGAGGTTTACAGGTAAGTAAACATATAAATGAATAAAACGAAATTTCGTTGCGTGCACTGCATCCCCAAATGCGATGCAGTGCACGCAACGAAATTCGTTTTATTTATTTATATGTTTACTTATCTGTAAACCTCTGTAATCCATAGATTACTACCCCCTACCCTGCCCCTCCCCCTCCCCACATTACCGCCTGGCAGGTACTGCCCCTACTGACCCCGGCTGCACTTAGGGCCGGATTTTGATTGTAGCAGACAGGCTCCTCCATCACAACGGCGACAGATATCCTGCACGCCGAAATATAAATCCCGTAGGATATAATGGATTTATATTTTTGAGGATGGTATATCCATCACCGTTGTAACCCGACCACCTACCTCGAGACCAGACCCTTAGTTCTACAACTAATTGCATCTAATGTAATTCTGCTTACTCGTACTCTTACTTCAGCTTCCTCATAATTGCACTTACTACTCACAACGATTGATCCATTTTTCTGTGCCCAGGCATACCCTCATCTAGCACATATTGATCCACCCACATCCAAGCAGTCATCCATCATCACTAAACCAAGTATGTGTCCACCCACACACAGCCATATTCCTTCATCTACACAACCGCACCCTACCATTTACCCACCCTCTATTGAATGCACCCACTGTAATCCAACTATCCATTTATCATTCAGCAAAGAAGCCATTCATGCATTCAACTAACACCCAGCAGTGGCAGCATGTGGTGCCTGTATGCATGTTGTGTGACTGTATGTGTTTGAAAGCCTGTGTGTGAGCAAATCTGGGAATTGTTTGCATGCATATTGACTACATGTGTGTTTTTTCATGTATCCAAATATTTCAACATTGTAGCTAATTCAACAAAGAACATATACTCCTAAAGCAAACTGTACCTATTGCCTTTGCTCGTTAAAACTCTTTGGACAAGACCATGTCAATGCCAATGCTTCTAAAACACTAGAGCAACTGGTTTTTCTAATGCTAGTGCTTCAAGCAAATCCCCAGTTCCTTGTGCATTCTTTTAAAGGTTTATGAGTGCAATCCTGTTAATTTTGACATATTTTCGTTTTGTTTATTTATGTGGTTATTTAGCTGTTTGGTAGTTCGGCAGAGTTTCGAAACAAAGGCATATTATTTTGTGGTGGTTAACTACTCTTCTTTTTATCTATTCCTGCTAATGGTAACAGTGACATTTAAAGAGCAAGTGGCACAACATTCAGCTAATGTTCCCAGTTTTTATTACTCTTTTATATTGTTAAGTAGTTCAAGATGTCCGGGACCGACTTTTGTCAACTTGTTCGTGGTTGCATTAAAAAAGTCAGCCAATGTAATCCTTTTCATCTTGTTTTAAATTCAACAAAATGGATTTTAGATCTGCTAGAAACTGTTGTGCAAAATCCATTCAAATGTGTAATAATGAAATACAAGTACTCAATACCATACTTGAATTATTGCTGATGCATTCTTACTTTTAAAGAAAAAGGGAAAACTAGAAAAGTTACCTTTAAACTCTTTTGAAATTAATGACTGGAGAGGGATTTGAGAAAGGGCGGCTAATTTGTTTGTGACTAAAAGAACAGGCTACAAAATATGCTACTTCCGTGATCTTAGTGAGTAAAAGACTGTTTTCAAAAAGAATCAGCCTAGCAGCGGCAGCTGCCACATAGAAAAAGTGGTGCGGCGGGGGTGGGGGGGGCACAGGGGGGAGGGAGTTTAATAATGAAACAAAGTTAAATAAAAGTTAAACATTCCTGCTGCCGGCCACCTCCGCCTCCGTGCTGGTTCCTCCTTGTCCAAGCAGACACTGAGACTACGTCAGAGACTCCCTGTCCTATCCCCACACTGCTCTCCTGACACAAGAGCAGCGCGGGGATTGGCCTGGGGTGAAAGGATGCTCCACTCAGGCAAGGAGTCTGTGGGATTTCTCAAACCAGGCTGTTCAATGTAGCCGGGTTACAGAAATCTAAGTGAACATGTGTGTTTGGCCGGCCTGAGACAGCTGGCCAAACACACATGGAGCCTTGGAGAGTGCACATAGCACTCCTCCCCTCCCATGCCTGGCCCTGGCACCGCCCCTCTATGCACACATTGGCTGAGCCAGCTGCTTAAAAAATAAAATGATAATGAAATATTGTTATATTTTTTAGCTGCCTGTTGTGAGTCAGTGGGGCGACGCTCCGCCGCCATTGTGGAGAGCTGCTTCTCAAGCCTAGCCTGGAATGAGGTTCCCTTAACTGGCGCCCGTTTATCAGTAGCAGCGGAAGTTATCCATTCGGAATACGCTGAGCATTAATACTGTTGTGGTAGAAAATTCTTTCCCCAGTTCTGGCCTCCTTTGTATCCCTCATTTGTATGCCTTGGGACAGTCTTCTTTCTTCACAACCTGTGGAACTTCACTGGTATTGATTCTACCCACTGCTTGTACATTTTCTGGAAATATACTGGCCTATGCATTTCCGTTGCCTCATGAGATATTTGGTCTTAGATTTACAAAAGTTTTGCATCAGGTTTGTGTTACTTTTTTAGTCCAGACCTGATGCAAAATCCTGTTTTGGAATTGCAAACCAACGCAAAGAACGATTTGCATTGATTTGCAACAAAAAGTAACTCAATATAGTGCAATCCACTGCTTAGTGCTACTTTGTGTCAGGAAAGTGTTCTATGGGTGGGGCATGGGCATTCCTATGCCTTGACCTGTAGGTTTTGATGAAAAGCCGTATCTATAAAGATTTGCAGACATAGATTTGCACCCAAAGCCTACACCTACCTAAGGCTGGTGTAGTAAGAACTATCTTTATTTCTCATTGTTTTTTCCTCCTTGCATGTGTGCTGCATTCTGCAGGACACATACTTAGAGGAAATAGCCTTGAAGCATAGTTTTGGGGACACGTGTCTGCACACAAACTATGCAGATCACAACACAGACACACTTGCACAATAACACAAAGGTGTGAAGTGCTCCAGAGCATACAGACACCAAAAGTGCGCTATTTAGTAGTAGGTGAGGCTCAGCTTGGACCTCTCCAGTACTGCTTTCTCCGGTGCTCAGAACACAGAGCAGTAACTTTACTGGCTGCCCTTCATTGTGTGAACTCTTAGCAAATCTGGGCCTGTATGTGGTGCCTGTTACCTCAATTAGAAGCATTTGACTTCACTTCGCTTACCTCAACTGGAAGCATGGCCAGACCGGCAGCAATACTCCTCTTGCACAAATATTTATCACCTTCTGGTCCCTATCCATGCTCAATATACAGCAAGGTCACCAGCTACCTCTCTTTCTCCGAGGAAGGTAAATGACTATTTATAGGCAGCAACTCTACATCAGATACCCTTGAGCCAGTCTGCATTGCAAGGGATGAAAGAGGTGACTGCTATATGGGTTTTTTTTTTAAAGAAGAGGAGATTAGCTAAAGGGACATTTTTATAAATATTACTCTTGTATATGGCATGAATTGATTGCAATGCATATATGATCTGTTCTTCCTATTCTTAATACATTTATCAGGTCAAGTTGTCCATGTATTTAAATATTGGGACATTATATTTGTATGGCTTTCCAACGTATTGTCACTTGGAGCCATGTTGTCCTTTGTTCCCGTTGTTAGCAATTAGTTTTAATGACCACTTGACTGCCACAACTAAAAGTGTTTTTCAGCTATAGGTAGCAAGGTGAGCTATTTAGCTGATGCACTCTTTGCTATGAAAGACACAATGTAGAACATTATTTAAATAAGGACTTTTTTTATGCAACTTGGGTGTGCATTGATCTTTCTACAAGGTTACCACTTGTCATAGACATCTACAAAGTCCCGCTGAAGAGGACCTCTGTATTGTGCGACAATCACTGGATGCTCGCATAAGATAACTTTCCTTCAATGCATGGACGCCCAAATGAATAACACACAGACACATCGGGCATATCACAGTCACACTGACAACATCCATGCGGATATATGATGTTACAACGCGGACTTTTACTCCGCATACCGTTACAACGCGGTTTTTACAACGCGGATACTGTAACAACGCATGTATTTACAACGCATTTTTTTACAACGCAGGTACCTTTACAACGCAGACCATTACAACGTAAGTATTGGTAAGTATATGTTAATATTAATATTATATTAGTAACTTAATTTTAAAAATATAATTTAATGTAATTTTAAATAATTTAATTTCCGTTAATTATTTTAAATTTAAATTAATATTACTTTATTTTTACCATGTACCCCTGTACCCCAGAAACTGAAAACTGACCCTAAACCCCAAAAATAAATTAAAGTAATTTTATGAAATATAATTTAAATTAATTATTGAAAATAAAAAAATATATAACTTTATTTTTACCCTGTACCCCTGTACCCCAAAAACTCTAAACTGACCCTCAACCCCAAAAAGTAATGCAATGTAATTTAATTTATTTACTATTAAATAATTTAATTTAAAATTAAATTTAATTTATTTTTACCCTGTACCCCAAAAACTGCAAACTGACCCTGAACCCTAAAAATACCCCTTTACCCAAAAACTAAAAACTGACCCTGAACCCTAAAAATACCCCTTTACCCAAAAACTGAAAACTGACCCTGAACCCTAAAAATACCCCTTTACCCAAAAACTGAAAACTGACCCTGAACCCTAAAAATACCCCTTTACCCAAAAACTGAAAACTGACCCTGAACCCTAAAAATACCCCTTTACCCAAAAACTAAAAACTGACCCTGAACCCTAAAAATACCCCTTTACCCAAAAACTGAAAACTGACCCTGAACCCTAAAAATACCCCTTTACCCAAAAACTAAAAACTGACCCTGAACCCTAAAAATACCCCTTTACCCAAAAACTGAAAACTGACCCTGAACCCTAAAAATACCCCTTTACCCAAAAACTGAAAACTGACCCTGAACCCTAAAAATACCCCTTTACCCAAAAACTAAAAACTGACCCTGAACCCTAAAAATACCCCTTTACCCAAAAACTGAAAACTGACCCTGAACCCTAAAAATACCCCTTTACCCAAAAACTGAAAACTGACCCTGAACCCTAAAAATACCCCTTTACCCAAAAACTAAAAACTGACCCTGAACCCTAAAAATACCCCTTTACCCAAAAACTGAAAACTGACCCTGAACCCTAAAAATACCCCTTTACCCAAAAACTGAAAACTTACCCTGAACCCTAAAAATACCCCTTTACCCAAAAACTGAAAACTGACCCTGAACACTAAAAATACCCCTTTACCCTAAAACCCAAAACTGACCCTAACCCCTAAAAATACCCCTTTACCCCAAACATATAACATTTAAAAAATAACTATATACTTACCAATACTTACGTTGTAATGGTATGCGTTGTAAAGGTACCTGCGTTGTAAAAAAATGCGTTGTAAAAACATGAGTTGTAACAGTATCCGCGTTGTAATGGATGCGTTGTAACAGTAGTGCGTTGTAAAAAATGCGTTGTAACAGGTGCACACCCATCCATGCAAGCTGTGTGTATATGTTGCCTTATCATTTCCTTCTAGCCACCCCTGTTACTCAGATTTCCTGATAAAAGGCTGCTGACACCACACCAATTCACATATAAAATATATAAAATATATGGCAATCAATCTGTCCTTCACCTGAGAATCTCCCTATAGAATGCCCTTGCCCTACCTATTCATCTCAGATTGTGAGGATCACAGTAAATTCAGGAAATCCTTAAAGACATTCCTCTTCTCTCTTGCATTGAGGTAACATCACTGTTTGGAATATTTCTCTCAATCTTCTCCAAGTCTACCAGTCAAATGTATAAGACTGGTTCGCCTCCCTCTGAGGCTACTATGCACACCCAACACCTTTATCATTATTCACACGCTCTGAGGTCCCAGTAAGTGGTGAACAGTGAAATATAAATCATGTAAACATAAACAAGTTGTAGTGGAAGGCCCCGGCATGTGGGCCTGAGAAACTATTCCATGTGAGGTATATGGGAGCCTCTTAGAGGGGTCCGAGTTAGAAAAAGTATGCATGTGCTGTACAGATTCAATCACCACCAGCTGTTATTCTCACAAAGTCTAGTAAAGCAGCAAACCTCCATTATGGAAGCATACACATTGATTCAGTACAGCCTTATGCCCTGCAGCAACAACAAAGCACTTCGAAGCACCCTCAAAGGAATAGCAGATATTCAGTTCACTGAATGAAACAAATGAGAAAAAGCCCAAATAGTCTGAAAGCTGACCATTTTCATCAGTGAGAGGACTCTGCCCAGCATATTCCCAAAATGAAACACTAATTACCTCGAGTCTATCTCCAACCTGCCGAATCTCAACTGATGATCAAGCCTTCATGTCTCAAGTGTAGCTGTGCCTCTCACTGATGACATACTGCTACTCTTTCTTCAACCCTGCTCGTAAAGCCCATACCTTCGTAGTTCCAGTTTAATCATGCTTTTCTCATTACCAGCTCTCGTCTTAACTGCATGCCCAAAAGAACGACTCGTCCTGCCTTGAAGTGAAATTGTGTCTGTCTCTCAAACTCCTTCTCACATAAGCCTCAGGACTTCTGTTTCAAATCTATTTTCCCCCTTTTCATTTGTCATAGACTACCATGAGTTTACAACTATGGATCCTTTGAATTTTCTCAACTAAGCATGATGAAAACACAAACTTTCTTTAACATTGGTATTTCGATTTTCATTTAAACTCATGTGCCTGTCTCCCTAGTTTACATATTGTTTTTGTCTCCTAATCTCCACAGTTTGCTTAATCCAGGCCATGAATCCCTGAGAATTATCAAGAACAATTATTTTCACACCGCACAATCAATCAATCAGAGTACTTGTAGAGCGTGCTACTTACCTGTGAGGGTCTCAAGGAGCTGAGGGGAAGGGGGTGCTGCTACTGCTCGAAGAGCCGGTCTTGAGGAGTCTTCTGGAGGCGAGTAGGTCTTGGGTCTGCTGTATGTGGGTAGGGAGGGTGCTCCAGGTTTTGGCGGCGAGGTAGGAGAAGGATCTGCCACCGGAGGTCGTTCGTTGGATGTGGGGGACAGCGGCAAGAGCGATGCTGGCGGAGCGTAGCTGGCGGGTGGGGGTGTAGAAGCTGAGTCTGCTGTTGAGGTAGGCTGGTCCGGCGTGTTGGAGGGCTTTGTGTGCGTGGGTGAGGAGCTTGAAGATGATCCTCTTGTCGACGGCGAGCCAGTGTAGGTCTCTCAGGTGGGAGGTGATGTGGCTGTGGCGGGGGATGTTGACGATCATTCGGGCGGAGGCGTTTTGGATGCATTGTAGACGTCGTAGGTGTTTGGCTGGGATTCATGCGTAGAGTTTGTTGCTGTAATCCAGTCTGCTGCTGACGAGGGCCTGTGTCACTGTTCTTCTTGTTTCAGTCAGGATCCACTTGTAGATCCTGCGGAGCATGTGGAGGGTGTTGTAGCAGGAGGAGGAGACAGCGTTGACCTGTTTAGCCATGGAGAGAGAGGAGTCGAGGATGAATCCTAGGTTGCGTGCATGGTCGGTGGGTGTTAGTGCTGTTCCCAGTGTGGTCGGCCACCAGGAGTCGTCCCAGGCTGAGGGGGTGGGTCCGAGGATTAGTACCTCCGTCTTGTCCGAGTTCAGCTTCAGACGGTTTCTCCTCATCCAGTCGGCGATGGTCTTCATTCCCTCATGGAGGTTGGTTTTGGCAGTGTGTGGGTCCTTGGTGAGGGAGAGGATGAGCTGGGTGTCGTCGGCGTAGGAGATGATGTTGAGGTCGTGCTGGCACTTGTGCGAGTGGGGCCTCATTATGATGGCGGGTGGACCGCCAATGACAGGCCATCGGCGGTGTCCTGTCCAACATCCAAACCATTAGCCCGACTGCCGGATTACAATACTAGCAGCCGGAGTGCAAATGTTGGGGGCATAATAGCCAGACCCATTGTTAGGGAAAGAAAGTCAATCTGAAGAGGAGCCTCTAAGTCACTACCCTGATATTTAAAATTAGCTCAACCATAAATCTCTGTCACATACCGAGCCAACACACAGGGTTTTGAGTTTAGCCACTGGTGGAGGTAATAACCTCAAATTCTTGGCATAGTAAGCAAAAACCTTAGACTGATTGTGACCTTGAATCCTTCCTAAAGTAAATCTCACATATGTTAAGTATCGTATGCAAACCAGAAACAAACATATAGGTCAGCTATTCAAAATTAAATATGCACGCCTGTATCTAGAAATTAGAACAATCATATATATATATATATATATATATATATATATATATATATATATATATATATATATATATATATATATATATATATATATATATATATATATATATATATATATATATATATATATATATATGTATTACCTACTGGCGGTCGCCAGTAGGTAGTCATAGTTAGGATTTTTTTCAATGTTGATTCTCAAAATTCTATTTGGAATAACTTTGGCGCCGGTTGACGAATCTGCCTGAAAATTTCCTCAAAATGGCCTTGCGGCGCCCCGGCCCTTCTCTGACAGTTTGGGGGGATTCGTCAAGCGGGGGACGAGATAAAAGGGGGGTCCGAAACGCATTTTCCCCATGTTAATTTCCATAGGGCGGTCGATTTCACTTTTAGCCCGAACGGCTGAATGGTTTTACACCAAACTTGGCAAAATTGTAGGGACTGGTCGCCCGATGTGCCTTTGCTATGTCTCGAGATATGTGCTCCAGTGGATTTTGAGTAATTTAGGTTAAAAAAAATATATATATCTATAGGCGCGCTCCGGTACGCGCACCGGGGAGCGCACCGGGCGCGCCACGTGACTTGCGCACGGAAAGCTGATTGGCTGTCGGTTGTCTGTAAACATTCTAAACAGTCCGGAGCGGCCGCCATCTTGTGTCTCGGTAGGATCAAGACATGAGGGGTGGCCAAAACAAAGGGGTACAAGACCATAAGGGGGCAGAGTAGACACCCCCTGTCCCCCTAGGTTTGATGTGGGGGCCATTAAAGGGCCCCGCGGGGTCTCAAATTTTTATTTTTTTCGATTTTCGCGGGGGAAGCGCCCGGTACGCGCACCGGGGAGCGCACCGGGGAGCGTACTATGGGAAAAAAATCACTTTAAAATTTTTTATGTTTATTAATTGTTTTTTTTGTTTGTTTTTTTATTTTATGTAAGTACCTACATGTAGGTACCAATGCAGAGACTTAAATTTAATGTACACCATCTCCTCTGTAGATATCTTGCATGTTGTTATTGAAGTTTTTGTGGTATGTGGAATCCATAACATAGTCTGTCAGGAAAGCAGAAACAGATCTTTTAAGCACTCCCTGAGAATTTCTAGGGGATCATGGGTAGTCTATCCTGATCCCTTATGATGAAAAAGAGGTGTAAAATATACATAGGAGATAATATAGTGGGAGAAAGGTAGTAACTATGAGTAAACTTACTATGTAACAGAAAAAAAGTTGCACAGTATACTATAAGTCTCATTTTATAATATAATTATTTTGGTAATACTTAATGAATTACATATAAAAATGAATATTGTCTCAAACAATTTAAAATTATTAAATATAAATTTATTCCTCTGATTCTTTTTCATAATTTAATAAAACTTGTAACATAATATCGTCTGGTATTTCCTCATAATTATAAGTACATGATTCCATTTGTTCCAAACATTCTATAAACTGTTGATCCAAAGAGTCATCCATGAAATCCACTTTATCTTTTTGCTCTTCTGGATTTTCCACCTTTACTTCAATAGAAGTAACATTTGCTTGTTCTTCTCCTTCCATTTTCTTTCTGAAAATTGCATAAAAATTAACTATATTAGTAGAGTTAGGGTACTGTTGGGTTTAAGTTTAGACAGGTACTTTTGAGTTTTTAACAGTCAAGTAATTTTTGGGCAGTGTATGGTTTCAGGCAGGAAGTAGAGTTATTAAAAAGTGCATGTGATTAAGCCTAAGTACATTCATAATTAAACCAGAGAAGCCTAACTCAATCCATAACTATTACAGAGAAGTCTATCTCAATCTATAACTATTACAGAGGGATAGTATATAACTAACAGAATATTTTTTCTCAAATTAACTTAAAGTGCACATCATACTTCACTTTCCAAAATAACAACTTACCTTGGAGAAATCAGTTGAAGTTGTCAGTGTTATTTGTTTTCAAATGTACTTCTGGAAGCAGTAGTCAAAATGGCTGTGTTTCCCTCTCTTCTTTTATATATATTTTTGTACATAACCAATCAAATGTCAGGAAATAATCGTAGAAAATGAAAGAAACTTTTTAATTGGTTGTAAATTCTAACATTTCATATGTGTTTTTGTCATGTAATTTACCTCAGGATATTTAGGCAGGCCTGTAGCCTAAATGTCTCAATGGAATTCCACCAAATTTGGGCAAATGGTAGGGACTGCTATGTAGTAAGGCTTATTCTATATTTGATGAAAGTGTCTCCAGTCGTTTTCCTGAAAATTACTTTTCCACCTTTTTTTATGGAGCGCTCACAGGTGCGCGCTCCAGTACGCGCACCGGCAGCGTAACGGAAGTCCTCCATTTTGTGTTTCGGTACAATCGAGACACAAGATGGAGGGCAAACAATGTTCGGTATGGCTAGAAGGGGGCACGGTAGAGACTTATTGACCCTCTAGGTTTTCTGAGGGGGGCTTAGGAGGCTCATAAAGGTAAAAAAAAAAAATCTTTAATTTTTCGCGGGGGAAGCGCCCGGTACGCGCACCGGTAAGCGTACCAGGAAGCGTACTTTGGTGAAAAATTGTGAAAAAAGTTAGAAAAAGATAAACGTTTTGAATGATCAGAGGTAGGGTAGCTCTGAAAAGAGCTTTTGGTTCTGTGGTTGAGTTAGGTACCTACAAGTAGGTTCCAATGCACAGTCTTAAATTCAGGAGGAATATTCTATTTCCCTCATCTGAGAAGTGCACACCATCTCCTCTGTAGATGTCTTGCATGTTGTAACGCAAGTTGTTATTGTATATTGAACCCATTCCACAGTCTCTCATGTAAGCAGAAACAGATTTATTCACATGTTTCCGTGCTTTCTCAAATTGTGGACAAAATTGGTTGGACCAGTTCCATTTCTGTCTTTGGCATATATTTGAATATACCAAGGCAGTTTGTGGAAAAAGTGTCATCAATTGATCAAAGGTGTCCTTTAAGAGCATTTCCAGACCAACCCCAGTCATAGTGCCCAAATCATTTCCACCACAGTGCACTATTAAGAGGTCAGGGCTTGGCAGATGCAAAAAGGTTTTCACCAATGTTATGTTATGTTATGTTATGTTATGTTATGTTAAAAAGCTTATACACCGAAACGGTTTCTTGGTGCTCATAACAGACATATCGGACCAGGGCAGGAGGTTTTACTCAAAGGCCGCTTTGAAAAGATAAGTTTTTAATGTTTTCCGGAACAACTCATAAGAGGGGCAGTGACGGAAGGAGGAAGGGAGAGAGTTCCAAAAGGAAGGGCCTAGAAAGGAGAAGCGCAGTCCGCCGTGTTTTTTGCGGCGGTTAGATGGAATGCATAGGAGATTGTCGGCAGAGGAACGGAGATTGCGGGTTGGGAGATATCGCTTTAACTTGGAGGAGATGAACACAGGTGCACGGTTATGAAGGGATTTGAAAATGGTGCATCCGAGTTTGAAGGAACACCGTTTGGCCACTGGGAGCCAGTGAAGGCTCCTCAAAAGGGGGGAGACATGCTGGTGTTTGGGTTGATGGAACACAAAGCGAGCGGCCTGGTTCTGGATTAACTGAAGTCTTTGGAGCTGGTAGGCAGGAATCCCTACATACAGGATGTTTGCGAAGTCAACTCTGGAGATGACCAAAGCCAGTATGACTAATATGAGTGCCTCTCTGGTTAGAAATCTGCAGATCTTGCGGATCCTGCGCAGCTGAAAAAAGCAGGATGATGTTACAGCCGAGATCTGCGATTTCATAGATAGGTCCTCAGACATGACCACTCCAAGGCTTTTCACAGAGCTGACCGGGCGAGGGGGGATGCCAAGAGAGGGAGGCCAGTAATTATCATCCCAAGGGTTGGTAGGGCCACCCACCAGAACAAGTTCCGTCTTAGACGGATTCAACTTGAGCTGGCTGTGAGCCATCCAGTCGGAGATGTATAACATTGTGGATTGGAAATTGGTGCGGGAAGAAGGTGAGGTGTCCAAAGGAAAAATCAATTGTAGATCGTCTGCATAATTATATATGGTGGCAGGGGAGTGACGAAGAGAGACCATGAGTGGTTGCATGTAAAGATTAAAAAGAAGAGGGGATTGAGCCGAACCCTGGGGGACACCGCAGGAGAGGGGAGAAAAAGGAGCAGAAAAAGTGGAGAGGTGGACTGCCTGGGAGCAGCCTTGCAGAAAGGATCGAACCCAGTCGAGGGCAACGCCCTGGATGCCGGCGTTGGTGACACGGTCGATCAGTATGGTGTGATCGACCGTGTCGAAAGCCGCCGACAAGTCCAACAGTACAAGGGCTTGAGGAGTGTTGTTATCAGCTCCTGTTCTAAGAGTGTCCATGACTGCCGCAATCACCATCTCTCTGGAATGGAGGGGGCGGAAACCAGCCTGTTGGGGGTCCAAGAAAGAAGAAGTCTCCATGAAAGTGCTCAGACACCTAGTTACATAGGTTTCTAAGATCTTTCCCAAGAAAGGGAGAAGGGAGATAGGTCTGTAATTGCTCAGCACTAATGGGTCTGCGTTGGGCTTTTTCAGAATGGGTAACACCACGGCCTGCTTAAAGGAGTCTGGGACAACTCCTGTGGCTAAGGAGGTATTGAGGAGAGCCAAGGCAGGATCAGGGCAGGTCAGAAAGATTTCTTTAAGAATATGTGGGGGGCAGCAGTCCTTGGGAGACCCGGAACTGACTTTGTGAAGAAGACTGTGAAATTCAGTGATGGAGATGGGAGGAAAAGTATAGAATTGCTGGGAGTTTTCAGAGGGGAGGGAGAATAATTGGGAGGGGGAAGGTGGAGAGATATTGTTTTTAATTGTGGAGATTTTGTCCTGGAAGAAAGGGTTGAGCTCATCGCACAAGGCCTGGGTGGGCATGGGGGGGAGAGTGATGCGGTTGGGAAGGGAAAGCTCATTGACGATCGAAAAGATGTCTTTGGATTTGGAGGCCGACTCCAAATACCAATGGTATCAATTGATGACATCTCAATCCTCTCTGGCCAATCCACTTGATTTCCAGATTTGATAAATCAAGGTTGTGATAATTTCTGCTTGCTGCATACCTTTGAGCCCAGTGGATGTAGCTATGTCCTATAATCCATACAGAATACATGGTGAGAGAAGGTTCTGGTGCAGTCAGATGAAGTGTAGGAATGAAATGGCAGTTGGAACAGTAGGAGTTTACAAAAAAATAATTGTGGAGTTTCACTGCTCTTGAATCACAAGCAATGATTGGTGGATTCAGATAGTTGAAAACTGAAAGTTAGGGTGCATGGTTGTGTTGTGTGAAAGAAGCAATTTGAATGGTTAAAGAAAAGACACTAAAAGCAAAAATACCCTGGATAAGCTGGTGTATTGAGAGGTCAAACATCCTTGCTGAGTTAATTTGCAACATTGTACAATAAACTTTTGAACGTGAGAGTTCAGTTAGGAGGGAGTTGCTATGGTAACAGATAGAAAGATCTGAGAGGGGGAAGGGTGTTGGTTTGAAAATAGTGAGGGAAGACTTTTGATTGGTTGAATTAAGGCATATGTGTACAAAGTTAGAGATTTTCTATGCCAGCCTTGGTTTCAGTGTATTGAGTGCACACTTTTTGCTCTGCTAAAGAAAAATTGGTGTGTGTGTCTGACACTGTTTTCAATCTCCCAAAGCATTTGTAAAGGTAAGTAATGATTTATTTAATTTAGATAGAGACTTGTTTGCTCTATGGAGAATATTTGGGAGCAGATAGTTATGTTTCAGAAGTCAAATAGTATGCTAGTATATAAGTCATGTGTTGTGTTTCTAAAATGTTATACAAAAACGATTTTGGGTGCAAATGAATGGTATTTTCATTTGGCCCTTTTTTATGATTGCCTTGTGCAACTAGTGCATCACTTTGTACATGGGAAATAAGTGACGCTCCTGTGGCGCAAGGCCTCCATAAATAAGGCCCTGAGTTTGTTGGCTGTTGATTTGTTATTTGCTTTTTGATAATACTTATTATGAACATATGCAAGATAGTTAATTTGTATTTTGGGACACAGTGATGTTTCAAAGCTGATTTTGAGTAGTTGTACATAGGTTCTGCGCAGTGTTTCTTAAATGTTATTCAAAAAACGATTTTTGGGTGCAATTGATTGGTATTTTCATTTGGCCCTTTTTTATGATTGCCATGTGCAGCTGATGCATCACTTTAAACATGGGAAATAAGTGACGCACTGGTGGCGCAAGGCCTTCATAAATAAGGCCCTGACTTTGTTTGCTGTTGATTTGTTTTTGGATTTTTGATAATGCTTGATATCAACATTTGAAAGATAGAGGATTTGTATTTGGGGAAACAGTGACGTTTCAAAAGTGATATTCTTTGCTTGTACATAGGTTCTGCGCATAGTTTTTTAAATGTTATTCAAAAAACGATTTTGGGTGCAAATGAATGGTATTTTCATTTGGCCCTTATTTATGATTGCCTTATGCAACTGGTGCATCACTTTATACATGGGAAATAAGTGACACTCTTGTGGCGCAAGACCTTCATAAATAAGGCCCTGACTTTGTTTGCTGATATTGAGTGGTTGTACATAGGTTCTGCGCAGTGTTTCTTAAATGTTATTCAAAAAACGATTTTTGGGTGCAATTGATTGGTATTTTCATTTGGCCCTTATTTATGATTGCCTTGTGCAGCTGATGCATCACTTTAAACATGGGTAATAAGTGACGCACTGGTGGCGCAAGGCCTTCATAAATAAGGCCCTGACTTTGTTTGCTGTTGATTTGTTTTTGGATTTTTGATAATGCTTGATATCAACATTTGAAAGATAGAGGATTTGTATTTTGGGAAACAGTGATGTTTCAAAAGTGATATTCTGTGCTTGTACATAGGTTCTGCGCAGTGTTTTTTAAGTGTTATTCAAAAAACGATTTTGGGTGCAAATGAATGGTATTTTCATTTGGCCCTTATTTATGATTGCCTTATGCAACTGGTGCATCACTTTATACATGGGAAATAAGTGACACTCTTGAGGCGCAAGACCTTCATAAATAAGGCCCTGACTTTGTTTGCTGATATTGAGTGGTTGTACATAGGTTCTGCGCAGTGTTTCTTAAATGTTATTCAAAAAACAATTTTTGGGTGCAATTGATTGGTATTTTCATTTGGCCCTTTTTTATGATTGCCTTGTGCAGCCGATGCATCACTTTAAACTTGGGAAATAAGTGACGCACTGGTGGCGCAAGGCCTTCATAAATAAGGCCCTGACTTTGTTTGCTGTTGATTTGTTTTTGGATTTTTGATAATGCTTGATATCAACATTTGAAAGATAGAGGATTTGTATTTGGGGAAATAGTGACGTTTCAAAAGTGATATTCTGTGCTTGTACATAGGTTCTGCGCAGTGTTTTTTAAATGTTATTCAAAAAACGATTTTGGGTGCAAATGAATGGTATTTTCATTTGGCCCTTATTTATGATTGCCTTATGCAACTGGTGCATCACTTTATACATGGGAAATAAGTGACACTCTTGTGGCGCAAGGCCTTCATAAATAAGGCCCTGACTTTGTTTGCTGATATTGAGTGATTGTACATAGGTTCTGCGCAGTGTTTCTTAAATGTTATTCAAAAAACGATTTTTGGGTGCAATTGATTGGTATTTTCATTTGGCCCTTTTTTATGATTGCCTTGTGCAGCTGATGCATCACTTTAAACATGGGTAATAAGTGACGCACTGGTGGCGCAAGGCCTTCATAAATAAGGCCCTGACTTTGTTTGCTGTTGATTTGTTTTTGGATTTTTGATAATGCTTGATATCAACATTTGAAAGATAGAGGATTTGTATTTTGGGAAACAGTGACGTTTCAAAAGTGATATTCTGTGCTTGTACATAGGTTCTGCGCAGTGTTTTTTAAATGTTATTCAAAAAACGATTTTGGGTGCAAATGAATGGTATTTTCATTTGGCCCTTATTTATGATTGCCTTATGCAACTGGTGCATCACTTTATACATGGGAAATAAGTGACACTCTTGTGGCGCAAGGCCTTCATAAATAAGGCCCTGACTTTGTTTGCTGATATTGAGTGGTTGTACATAGGTTCTGCGCAGTGTTTCTTAAATGTTATTCAAAAAACGATTTTTGGGTGCATATGGCTGAGATACCCGCCACCCCCTCTCAACACAATCCCCAAAGGAGGGAAACCGGAAACAGTTCTTGAAGTTTTTGGAAGTGGGAGGGAGTGACCCTCCCGGCCGTATTTATTAAAAACAAAAAATTATAAACATTTAAACATTAATGTACAATTTCATACCACATTGCGATGTTTGGCTAACCTTAACAGATTCTCTAATACAGAGGTTCTCATTGCCGAAATAACATCCTACAAAACATTTACTTGAAATATTGAAATTGTACATCCTAACGTTTAAGGGCCAACGGCAAGGTCGTAACCGGTGTCAAGATCCCTAACCAGACATACCTCCCCCACTTGGAGGGGCGACAGCACTGAGGCGTACTCAAGTGCAACTACTACCAATTTCCCTTGACTTGACGGGGGCACTTATCAACTCGACGCCAGTTAAAGGTCGTTCGAAGACTCGTGTGAGGTATCTAGAAGGTATCGTAGACCTCCCCCCAACCCCACACAACTTACCGCATCTGCCGTCGCAGATGTCACTGGCCCCGGGAAATTCCCCAGGAGGGGGCTGTAACCCCTCCTACACAGGAAGGGGCCTTGACCGCCTTTCCTCTTCTTTCGGCGACCCATCCTTAGAAGGGACCGCCTCCCCGTTGAGGGGCCAAAGGCCACCTCCCCCGAGCGCTCCCATCCGTGTTGGGTGACGCCCACTCATAGGGATCTTCCAATTAGTGCTCACCGATCATGACCTTACCGCCCGACCAAAATAAATACGACAAATGCTAACTAAACGAAACTACATTGGCCACTATGACCGAAAAAGCCTGTTTATAAATGGACCTTACATCCGAAGTTCTTTAATCGCAAACTTGTAAAATTAGACCAATCTTTATTACACATTCAACATCAACACAACACTACAATAACCTGTAAACGAAATAGAATAATTGATCACATTTATTAAAACAACTGGCTGTCCTCAGGGGCTGGTGGGTGGGTCAAAATTGGCTCTTCGTTCCGTCTCGAGCTCACGTGCAGCGAGGAGGTGCAGCTTCAGAGCACAGGAACAAGAGGATGTCTTCTGGTCTTGCGTCCCTTTTTATCCATCTTCAGGGCGGGCGTAAACCCGCCCCTGCCTGCCCCGAGGGCGTGGCCAGCCGCGTCAGTGTCTAGGCCAGCCCACTCTAGGGCGGGAAAAAGCGCGCCCCGGCTACGCCGCTTCGGGCATACCAGCCGAGACGCGCCTCCCGCCCAAAATGGCTTCCCGGGGGGATCGAGGCACTCTGCCATACGTTCGGGGGGACCGAGTGGTCGCCCCTTTCCATATGGCTGAGATACCCGCCACCCCCTCTCAACACAATCCCCAAAGGAGGGAAACCGGAAACAGTTCTTGAAGTTTTTGGAAGTGGGAGGGAGTGACCCTCCCGGCCGTATTTATTAAAAACAAAAAATTATAAACATTTAAACATTAATGTACAATTTCATACCACATTGCGATGTTTGGCTAACCTTAACAGATTCTCTAATACAGAGGTTCTCCTAGCCGAACTAACATCCTACAAAACATTTACTTGAAATATTGAAATTGTACATCCTAACGTTTAAGGGCCAACGGCAAGGTCGTAACCGGTGTCAAGATCCCTAACCAGACATACCCCCCCCACTTGGAGGGGCGACAGCACTGAGGCGTACTCAAGTGCAACTACTACCAATTTCCCTTGACTTGACGGGGGCACTTATCAACTCGACGCCAGTTAAAGGTCGTTCGAAGACTCGTGTGAGGTATCTAGAAGGTATCGTAGACCTCCCCCCAACCCCACACAACTTACCGCATCTGCCGTCGCAGATGTCACTGGCCCCGGGAAATTCCCCAGGAGGGGGCTGTAACCCCTCCTACACAGGAAGGGGCCTTGACCGCCTTTCCTCTTCTTTCGGCGACCCATCCTTAGAAGGGACCGCCTCCCCGTTGAGGGGCCAAAGGCCACCTCCCCCGAGCGCTCCCATCCGTGTTGGGTGACGCCCACTCATAGGGATCTTCCAATTAGTGCTCACCGATCATGACCTTACCGCCACAGGCCGGATAGTTGACCGGCTATCCGGACCCCCCACACAACTCCTACCTAAAGGTCATGTTTCAACGATTTTAACCATGCTAAGAAGTCTCCTAAGAGTAACTCATTCCCCACCCAAGACAAATGCACACCATCCCCCGAATACATACTGTCATCATTAATACAGCTATGAGAAATAGAATGCAATGTCCTGGAACGGAACAACCTACTCACTTTATTGTTAAGCTTTCTAACAGAATGGTTCAAAGCAGGAATAGAGATAGCCCCCCGCCACACCTTTCGTGGAATCAAATGGGACCATGCAATCGTGCACCCCGGAACTCTCCTCGCCAACCAACTTACGGTGGAAAGCATTGCCTCCAGGAGTAGTCGTCTACCGATGGTGACCAAATCATTACCCCCAACATGCACTATAACTATAGACGGCGGTGACCTTGTCCGCCCTAACAAACCCTCGAAAAATGTTTGAAACTGGTCAATACAGAGACCGCCCCTTCCGTAGAAGGACATCCTGTACCCGTATTCCCCAGCTACGTGAATCATGTCACCTGCTTTGAATACGTCTGCGGCACGCCTCACGTATGAGTGGCCCACGACCCACACCTCCTTTTTCACAGCCGGTGATGTCTGACCGCTGGCCCGGTGTAGGGTCGACTGCATAGTCCGCCCCGCCTCGTAGGCTTGCGTAACTGAAAACCAAACAAAAACAAGAAGCGTGAGTACATTATTACAGCTTCACAACATGTGCAACCGCACGTATCTTTTGTAACAATTGGAGGACCAACGCCCCACTCGTTTCACTTGCTCAACATTAAGACCCCTGGCTGTAGCTTCCGTAGCAGCCCCTATCCGAAAGGAATGGGTCCCAAATTCGCCCGGGTTCAAGCCCGCAGCGGCAATTGACATCGCAAGCACCCGCTGAAACTGAAATTTCGTCAGTGGGGTGGCGTCAGCGTGTCTTAACAAAGTCCCCCCCCATGATGCCACCCTTCGTGCTAGGTAATCCTCTAAACACTTTACCGGACATATGGAGGACCCAGGAATCCTGCGTATGATGACGCAGTCACCCATCCCATCTTGATCAGTCTTGGATTTTACAAAGGAGACAGTCATTGTTTCTCCCCTGATCTGAACGTGTTCCCGGCACAAACCCCCTGCCACATCCAGTTTGTTCCTTGCAACTAGTTCGCTTACCCGCATTGCTCCGTGAAATGCTAGTGTAAAAGCGGCTCGGAACAGCACTGCCTCAAACTGAGATGAACATGTGGCCGGGAGTGTGGCCAACAACTGGGACAATCTATCCAAACCTATCGGGCGCCTTTCATCTACTCTGCGACCCTCAAGGCGTTGCCACCCACGCAGCGCTTTCTGTACAACGAAAGACGCTGTTGGGTCCTGGATAGCGTGTGCTCTGGCAACAAAGGAAATGGCAGCACGATGCCTCTGGGCCGTAGCCACCGACTTCCCAGCCCTACGTAAGGACATCAGGAAATTCACTACCCATTCCTCGTGACCCCAAAGTCGCTCTCTATCACTCCCCAAAAAGGCTAAATAGGCCCGAAACGCCCCTTCGTATGCCTTCCTCGTCCTTGGTGCTAGACTCTCTCCCACGAGGTGACGAAGTTCGGGGCACCGAGAGACCAGAGAGCTTCGGGAAAGGGTGCCGGCTCTGGGTCCGCTGAGGGGAGGAAACCCGAAAAAGCCTGCATTTGAAAACGAGACAGTGCGTCAGCCGCCTGATTCATCACCCCTGGAACATGCTTTGCTCTGAATAACACGTTCAATTGCATACATAGTAAAACAATTTCCTTAAGCAGTCTTAAAATTAGTTTACAACGTGCTGCCTGACTATTGATGCACTCGACCACGGTCATATTGTCAGACCAAAATATGACAGAGTGATCTTTGAACCCATCGGGCCATGTTCTCAAGGCCACCAAGATGGGAAACAGTTCCAGGAAAGCAATATAAATCGTCAGACCATTCTCATGCCACCATGTCGGCCATCTTTGTGCCGACCATTTCGTGCCGAAGATGGCGCCAAAACCTATGCTTCCTGCTGAATCTGTCCACAGCCCCAGCTCTTCAGAAGACACGGCTGGTTCATTCCAGACGATTCTACCATTGAAGTCCGCCAGAAATGCTAACCAAATACGCATGTCCTGGCGGATCTCGGCCGATAGTCTCGTGCGATGATGGCACTCTTTAAGGCCGACCATCGCTTGGGCAATTGAACGGGAAAAGGGGCGGGCCATTGGTATTACCCTCAGGGCAAAATTCAACTGTCCCACCAACTGCTGTAATTGTTGCAGCGTAACTTTTGATGCATTTATACACACTTGGAGCGCAGCCCTGAACTTCAACACTTTCTCGGCTGGCAAACGGAAACACCCTTCAATGGAGTCCAACTCGATCCCCAGAAACTCGAGGCGAGTCGTAGGACCCACTGTTTTACCCGGCGCCAATGGCACACCAAACTGTTTCATTAACACACAAAATTCGGCCAAGGCCCGGCCACATTCAAGATCCCCGGCTGCCCCAAGAAACAGAAAATCATCAAGGTAGTGCATTACATCTTGGAAACCTGTTTTCTTTGTGAAGACCCATTGTAGAAAACTACTGAATTTCTCGAAATAAGCACAGGATATAGAGCACCCCATTGGCATACACCTATCCATGTAATAACAACCCTGAAACATGAATCCTAGGAGACGCTGGTCGTCTGGGTGTACCGGGAGCAATCGGAACGCTGACTCAATATCTGACTTCGCCATCAGCGCCCCGGGCCCCAGGCGATTTAAAATGGCTACGGCCTCATCAAAGGATGCGTACCGCACCGAACACACTTCTGGATCGATTGCATCATTTACGGAAAGACCTCGTGGAGCTGATAAATTATGAATCAGTCGGAACTCACCGGGGTCTTTCTTGGGGACTACCCCTAAGGGAGAACAAACAAAATTCTGGACCGGGGGTACACTAAACGGGCCGGCGACCCGACCTCGAGTCACCTCTTTCCGGATCTTATCCTGTACTACGGTCGTATGCTGCAGGACGGAAAGTTGATTTTTACACTTTTCCACACCCTGAAAGTCCCCTACCGGGATGCGGAAACCATACGAAAAACCGTTCCGCAGCACCCCAGCAGAAGTACGATCCAGGTATTCACTGAGCCAGGGAATCATCGCCAGGGTATCAATTGGGGTAGGTAAAGGCGCCCCTCGGACTATATTAGACCTGTTTGGCACCTCCTCTCCCCCCATTATCACCCGTTCTGGCTCTGCACGAGGACTCAGGATGGGACGACCCACAACCACTACATTCATGTTTGAATTTACACGATCCCTGGGGTCTAGTACATTTACCTCTGTTGTAATTAAAGCAGAAACCCCTTTTTCCGGTATTGCCGGCAGGTTTCGAGTAATCGTCGGCACCCGTACCTGAGCGAAAGGGCGTCCCCGCATATTGCCGGGAGGATTCGCCAACATTGCTTCCCACCAACGGCATTTTCAACATTCCTGACTCCTTCATTTTATCCCAAGTCAAGGAATCATAACAATCCCAGGTTAAACTTTTATTATGCTCCTTTTCCTTTCTGAACAGATTATCGTAACAGAACCAATGATTACCCTGGTGCGATGTCGAGTACCCCATGATTCGTGATTGATAGATTGGGAACTCGGAAAGCAACTCAGGTCTACGTTCCCCCAAGATTGATGTAAAGATTCCCCAAGCATTGCCCCAATTGCCGATATTCTCATTCACTTTAAAGGCGGCCATTTTTGCGCGCCAAACACTCGGATGCATGAGATCCTTCTGACTCTTTACATGCTCTACCTCATAATGATCAACAAGCAGTGAGAAAATGTTCACATACTCCCCCGCCCAAATCTTTTCCTTAATTGCCAAAGGAACATGTTGCCCCAACTTTTCTCTCCGAGAGGGTGTTGATTCATCCCTCGCGATCGGCAATGGCCGCTTACCTGCACCTGACGCTGCCTCTGTGGTCGCAATCGCCCCTGGTGTCTTGTCCCCTACTGCAGCCGGCACGGGCACCTTGGCTGCTTCCCGTTTCTCACGCAATTGCTTTATCAGCGCCTGCGCATCGACAGCCGTGGCGCCCTCGTTACCTTTACCCAACCACGCTGCCAATTGTGCTGCCAGCTCGGGCGGCATATCATCCTCGGACACGGGGGTGACCACAACGGGAATTGGATTCCCCTCCTCCGGCACGGGAGTTGGAGCCTCGAGCGGGGCACTGGGAACCGGGATGTCTTCACCCGCTGCCCCCCTCCTGGGCCTCTTGTTTTTCCCTCCCGGGGCTGCTCCCGCCAAAGGACGTTTTGGACCCCCTTCCTCATTCTTGTCCACCCGCTTCTTTAGCTCGGACATCTCCTTCATGAGAACACGCAGCATCTGGTCAGTAGTCATGCGCTTTCCCACCTTCTTCGGCATTCTCCAACAAAGTAACTGTAAAACAAACAAGAACGATTAAAACGCTCAAAATTGGCTCTTCGTTCCGTCTCGAGCTCACGTGCAGCGAGGAGGTGCAGCTTCAGAGCACAGGAACAAGAGGATGTCTTCTGGTCTTGCGTCCCTTTTTATCCATCTTCAGGGCGGGCGTAAACCCGCCCCTGCCTGCCCCGAGGGCGTGGCCAGCCGCGTCAGTGTCTAGGCCAGCCCACTCTAGGGCGGGAAAAAGCGCGCCCCGGCTACGCCGCTTCGGGCATACCAGCCGAGACGCGCCTCCCGCCCAAAATGGCTTCCCGGGGGGATCGAGGCACTCTGCCATACGTTCGGGGGGACCGAGTGGTCGCCCCTTTCCAATTGATTGGTATTTTCATTTGGCCCTTTTTTATGATTGCCTTGTGCAGCTGATGCATCACTTTAAACATGGGTAAAAAGTGACGCACTGGTGGCGCAAGGCCTTCATAAATAAGGCCCTGACTTTGTTTGCTGTTGATTTGTTTTTGGATTTTTGATAATGCTTGATATCAACATTTGAAAGATAGAGGATTTGTATTTTGGGAAACAGTGACGTTTCAAAAGTGATATTCTGTGCTTGTACATAGGTTCTGCGCAGTGTTTTTCAAATGTTATTCAAAAAACGATTTTGGGTGCAAATGAATGGTATTTTCATTTGGCCCTTATTTATGATTGCCTTATGCAACTGGTGCATCACTTTATACATGGGAAATAAGTGACACCCTTGTGGCGCAAGGCCTTCATAAATAAGGCCGTGACTTTGTTTGCTGATATTGAGTGGTTGTACATAGGTACTGCGCAGTGTTTCTTAAATGTTATTCAAAAAACGATTTTTGGGTGCAATTGATTGGTATTTTCATTTGGCCCTTTTTTATGATTGCCTTGTGCAGCTGATGCTTCACTTTAAACATGGGTAATAAGTGACGCCCTGGTGGCGCAAGGCCTTCATAAATAAGGCCCTGACTTTGTTTGCTGTTGATTTGTTTTTGGATTTTTGATAATGCTTGATATCAACATTTGAAAGATAGAGGATTTGTATTTTGGGAAACAGTGACGTTTCAAAAGTGATATTCTGTGCTTGTACATAGGTTCTGCGCAGTGTTTTTGAAATGTTATTCAAAAAAACGATTTTGGGTGCAAATGAATGGTATTTTCATTTGGCCCGTATTTATGATTGCCTTATGCATCTGGTGCATCACTTTATACATGGGAAATAAGTGACACTCTTGTGGCGCAAGGCCTTCATAAATAAGGCCCTGACTTTGTTTGCTGATATTGAGTGGTTGTACATAGGTTCTGCGCAGTGTTTCTTAAATGTTATTCAAAAAACGATTTTTGGGTGCAATTGATTGGTATTTTCCTTTGGCCCTTTTTTATGATTGCCTTGTGCAGCTGATGCATCACTTTAAACATGGGTAATAAGTGACGCACTGGTGGCGCAAGACCTTCATAAATAAGACCCTGACTTTGTTTGCTGTTGATTTGTTTTTGGATTTTTGATAATGCTTGATATCAACATTTGAAAGATAGAGGATTTGTATTTTGGGAAACAGTGACGTTTCAAAAGTGATATTCTGTGCTTGTACATAGGTTCTGCGCAGTGTTTTTTAAATGTTATTCAAAAAGCGATTTTGGGTGCAAATGAATGGTATTTTCATTTGGCCCTTATTTATGATTGCCTTATGCAACTGGTGCATCACTTTATACATGGGAAATAAGTGACACTCTTGTGGCGCAAGGCCTTCATAAATAAGGCCCTGACTTTGTTTGCTGATATTGAGTGGTTGTACATAGGTTCTGCGCAGTGTTTCTTAAATGTTATTCAAAAAACGATTTTTGGGTGCAATTGATTGGTATTTTCATTTGGCCCTTTTTTATGATTGCCTTGTGCAGCTGATGCATCACTTTAAACATGGGTAAAAAGTGACGCACTGGTGGCGCAAGGCCTTCATAAATAAGGCCCTGACTTTGTTTGCTGTTGATTTGTTTTTGGATTTTTGATAATGCTTGATATCAACATTTGAAAGATAGAGGATTTGTATTTTGGGAAACAGTGACGTTTCAAAAGTGATATTCTGTGCTTGTACATAGGTTCTGCGCAGTGTTTTTCAAATGTTATTCAAAAAACGATTTTGGGTGCAAATGAATGGTATTTTCATTTGGCCCTTATTTATGATTGCCTTATGCAACTGGTGCATCACTTTATACATGGGAAATAAGTGACACCCTTGTGGCGCAAGGCCTTCATAAATAAGGCCGTGACTTTGTTTGCTGATATTGAGTGGTTGTACATAGGTACTGCGCAGTGTTTCTTAAATGTTATTCAAAAAACGATTTTTGGGTGCAATTGATTGGTATTTTCATTTGGCCCTTTTTTATGATTGCCTTGTGCAGCTGATGCATCACTTTAAACATGGGTAATAAGTGACGCCCTGGTGGCGCAAGGCCTTCATAAATAAGGCCCTGACTTTGTTTGCTGTTGATTTGTTTTTGGATTTTTGATAATGCTTGATATCAACATTTGAAAGATAGAGGATTTGTATTTTGGGAAACAGTGACGTTTCAAAAGTGATATTCTGTGCTTGTACATAGGTTCTGCGCAGTGTTTTTGAAATGTTATTCAAAAAAACGATTTTGGGTGCAAATGAATGGTATTTTCATTTGGCCCGTATTTATGATTGCCTTATGCAACTGGTGCATCACTTTATACATGGGAAATAAGTGACACTCTTGTGGCGCAAGGCCTTCATAAATAAGGCCCTGACTTTGTTTGCTGATATTGAGTGGTTGTACATAGGTTCTGCGCAGTGTTTCTTAAATGTTATTCAAAAAACGATTTTTGGGTGCAATTGATTGGTATTTTCCTTTGGCCCTTTTTTATGATTGCCTTGTGCAGCTGATGCATCACTTTAAACATGGGTAATAAGTGACGCACTGGTGGCGCAAGACCTTCATAAATAAGACCCTGACTTTGTTTGCTGTTGATTTGTTTTTGGATTTTTGATAATGCTTGATATCAACATTTGAAAGATAGAGGATTTGTATTTTGGGAAACAGTGACGTTTCAAAGGTGATATTCTGTGCTTGTACATAGGTTCTGCGCAGTGTTTTTTAAATGTTATTCAAAAAACGATTTTGGGTGCAAATGAATGGTATTTTCATTTGGCCCTTATTTATGATTGCCTTATGCAACTGGTGCATCACTTTATACATGGGAAATAAGTGACACTCTTGTGGCGCAAGGCCTTCATAAATAAGGCCCTGACTTTGTTTGCTGATATTGAGTGGTTGTACATAGGTTCTGCGCAGTGTTTCTTAAATGTTATTCAAAAAACGATTTTTGGGTGCAATTGATTGGTATTTTCATTTGGCCCTTTTTTATGATTGCCTTGTGCAGCTGATGCATCACTTTAAACATGGGTAATAAGTGACGCACTGGTGGCGCAAGGTCTTCATAAATAAGGCCCTGACTTTGTTTGCTGTTGATTTGTTTTTGGATTTTTGATAATGCTTGATATCAACATTTGAAAGATAGAGGATTTGTATTTGGGGAAATAGTGACGTTTCAAAAGTGATATTCTGTGCTTGTACATAGGTTCTGCGCAGTGTTTTTTAAATGTTATTCAAAAAACGATTTTGGGTGCAAATGAATGGTATTTTCATTTGGCCCTTATTTATGATTGCCTTATGCAACTGGTGCATCACTTTATACATGGGAAATAAGTGACACTCTTGTGGCGCAAGGCCTTCATAAATAAGGCCCTGACTTTGTTTGCTGATATTGAGTGATTGTACATAGGTTCTGCGCAGTGTTTCTTAAATGTTATTCAAAAAACGATTTTTGGGTGCAATTGATTGGTATTTTCATTTGGCCCTTTTTTATGATTGCCTTGTGCAGCTGATGCATCACTTTAAACATGGGTAATAAGTGACGCACTGGTGGTGCAAGGCCTTCATAAATAAGGCCCTGACTTTGTTTGCTGTTGATTTGTTTTTGGATTTTTGATAATGCTTGATATCAACATTTGAAAGATAGAGGATTTGTATTTTGGGAAACAGTGACGTTTCAAAAGTGATATTCTGTGCTTGTACATAGGTTCTGCGCAGTGTTTTTTAAATGTTATTCAAAAAACGATTTTGGGTGCAAATGAATGGTATTTTCATTTGGCTCTTATTTATGATTGCCTTATGCAACTGGTGCATCACTTTATACATGGGAAATAAGTGACACTCTTGTGGCGCAAGGCCTTCATAAATAAGGCCCTGACTTTGTTTGCTGATATTGAGTGGTTGTACATAGGTTCTGCGCAGTGTTTCTTAAATGTTATTCAAAAAATGATTTTTGGGTGCAATTGATTGGTATTTTCATTTGGCCCTTTTTTATGATTGCCTTGTGCAGCTGATGCATCACTTTAAACATGGGTAATAAGTGACGCACTGATGGCGCAAGGCCTTCATAAATAAGGCCCTGACTTTGTTTGCTGTTGATTTTTTTTTGGATTTTTGATAATGCTTGATATCAACATTTGAAAGATAGAGGATTTGTATTTTGGGAAACAGTGACGTTTCAAAAGTGATATTCTGTGCTTGTACATAGGTTCTGCGCAGTGTTTTTTAAATGTTATTCAAAAAACGATTTTGGGTGCAAATGAATGGTATTTTCATTTGGCCCTTATTTATGATTGCCTTATGCAACTGGTGCATCACTTTATACATGGGAAATAAGTGACACTCTTGTGGCGCAAGGCCTTCATAAATAAGGCCGTGACTTTGTTTGCTGATATTGAGTGGTTGTACATAGGTTCTGCGCAGTGTTTCTTAAATGTTATTCAAAAAACGATTTTTGGGTGCAATTGATTGGTATTTTCATTTGGCCCTTTTTTATGATTGCCTTGTGCAGCTGATGCATCACTTTAAACATGGGTAATAAGTGACGCCCTGGTGGCGCAAGGCCTTCATAAATAAGGCCCTGACTTTGTTTGCTGTTGATTTGTTTTTGGATTTTTGATAATGCTTGATATCAACATTTGAAAGATAGAGGATTTGTATTTTGGGAAACAGTGACGTTTCAAAAGTGATATTCTGTGCTTGTACATAGGTTCTGCGCAGTGTTTTTTAAATGTTATTCAAAAAAACGATTTTGGGTGCAAATGAATGGTATTTTCATTTGGCCCGTATTTATGATTGCCTTATGCAACTGGTGCATCACTTTATACATGGGAAATAAGTGACACTCTTGTGGCGCAAGGCCTTCATAAATAAGGCCCTGACTTTGTTTGCTGATATTGAGTGGTTGTACATAGGTTCTGCGCAGTGTTTCTTAAATGTTATTCAAAAAACGATTTTTGGGTGCAATTGATTGGTATTTTCCTTTGGCCCTTTTTTATGATTGCCTTGTGCAGCTGATGCATCACTTTAAACATGGGTAATAAGTGACGCACTGGTGGCGCAAGACCTTCATAAATAAGACCCTGACTTTGTTTGCTGTTGATTTGTTTTTGGATTTTTGATAATGCTTGATATCAACATTTGAAAGATAGAGGATTTGTATTTTGGGAAACAGTGACGTTTCAAAAGTGATATTCTGTGCTTGTACATAGGTTCTGCGCAGTGTTTTTTAAATGTTATTCAAAAAAACGATTTTGGGTGCAAATGAATGGTATTTTCATTTGGCCCGTATTTATGATTGCCTTATGCAACTGGTGCATCACTTTATACATGGGAAATAAGTGACACTCTTGTGGCGCAAGGCCTTCATAAATAAGGCCCTGACTTTGTTTGCTGATATTGAGTGGTTGTACATAGGTTCTGCGCAGTGTTTCTTAAATGTTATTCAAAAAACGATTTTTGGGTGCAATTGATTGGTATTTTCATTTGGCCCTTTTTTATGATTGCCTTGTGCAGCTGATGCATCACTTTAAACATGGGTAAAAAGTGACGCACTGGTGGCGCAAGGCCTTCATAAATAAGGCCCTGACTTTGTTTGCTGTTGATTTGTTTTTGGATTTTTGATAATGCTTGATATCAACATTTGAAAGATAGAGGATTTGTATTTTGGGAAACAGTGACGTTTCAAAAGTGATATTCTGTGCTTGTACATAGGTTCTGCGCAGTGTTTTTCAAATGTTATTCAAAAAACGATTTTGGGTGCAAATGAATGGTATTTTCATTTGGCCCTTATTTATGATTGCCTTATGCAACTGGTGCATCACTTTATACATGGGAAATAAGTGACACCCTTGTGGCGCAAGGCCTTCATAAATAAGGCCGTGACTTTGTTTGCTGATATTGAGTGGTTGTACATAGGTACTGCGCAGTGTTTCTTAAATGTTATTCAAAAAACGATTTTTGGGTGCAATTGATTGGTATTTTCATTTGGCCCTTTTTTATGATTGCCTTGTGCAGCTGATGCATCACTTTAAACATGGGTAATAAGTGACGCCCTGGTGGCGCAAGGCCTTCATAAATAAGGCCCTGACTTTGTTTGCTGTTGATTTGTTTTTGGATTTTTGATAATGCTTGATATCAACATTTGAAAGATAGAGGATTTGTATTTTGGGAAACAGTGACGTTTCAAAAGTGATATTCTGTGCTTGTACATAGGTTCTGCGCAGTGTTTTTTAAATGTTATTCAAAAAACGATTTTGGGTGCAAATGAATGGTATTTTCATTTGGCCCTTATTTATGATTGCCTTATGCAACTGGTGCATCACTTTATACATGGGAAATAAGTGACACTCTTGTGGCGCAAGGCCTTCATAAATAAGGCCCTGACTTTGTTTGCTGATATTGAGTGGTTGTACATAGGTTCTGCGCAGTGTTTCTTAAATGTTATTCAAAAAACGATTTTTGGGTGCAATTGATTGGTATTTTCATTTGGCCCTTTTTTATGATTGCCTTGTGCAGCTGATGCATCACTTTAAACATGGGTAATAAGTGACGCACTGGTGGCGCAAGGTCTTCATAAATAAGGCCCTGACTTTGTTTGCTGTTGATTTGTTTTTGGATTTTTGATAATGCTTGATATCAACATTTGAAAGATAGAGGATTTGTATTTGGGGAAATAGTGACGTTTCAAAAGTGATATTCTGTGCTTGTACATAGGTTCTGCGCAGTGTTTTTTAAATGTTATTCAAAAAACGATTTTGGGTGCAAATGAATGGTATTTTCATTTGGCCCTTATTTATGATTGCCTTATGCAACTGGTGCATCACTTTATACATGGGAAATAAGTGACACTCTTGTGGCGCAAGGCCTTCATAAATAAGGCCCTGACTTTGTTTGCTGATATTGAGTGATTGTACATAGGTTCTGCGCAGTGTTTCTTAAATGTTATTCAAAAAACGATTTTTGGGTGCAATTGATTGGTATTTTCATTTGGCCCTTTTTTATGATTGCCTTGTGCAGCTGATGCATCACTTTAAACATGGGTAATAAGTGACGCACTGGTGGCGCAAGGCCTTCATAAATAAGGCCCTGACTTTGTTTGCTGTTGATTTGTTTTTGGATTTTTGATAATGCTTGATATCAACATTTGAAAGATAGAGGATTTGTATTTTGGGAAACAGTGACGTTTCAAAAGTGATATTCTGTGCTTGTACATAGGTTCTGCGCAGTGTTTTTTAAATGTTATTCAAAAAACGATTTTGGGTGCAAATGAATGGTATTTTCATTTGGCCCTTATTTATGATTGCCTTATGCAACTGGTGCATCACTTTATACATGGGAAATAAGTGACACTCTTGTGGCGCAAGGCCTTCATAAATAAGGCCCTGACTTTGTTTGCTGATATTGAGTGGTTGTACATAGGTTCTGCGCAGTGTTTCTTAAATGTTATTCAAAAAACGATTTTTGGGTGCAATTGATTGGTATTTTCATTTGGCCCTTTTTTATGATTGCCTTGTGCAGCTGATGCATCACTTTAAACATGGGTAATAAGTGACGCACTGATGGCGCAAGGCCTTCATAAATAAGGCCCTGACTTTGTTTGCTGTTGATTTTTTTTTGGATTTTTGATAATGCTTGATATCAACATTTGAAAGATAGAGGATTTGTATTTTGGGAAACAGTGACGTTTCAAAAGTGATATTCTGTGCTTGTACATAGGTTCTGCGCAGTGTTTTTTAAATGTTATTCAAAAAACGATTTTGGGTGCAAATGAATGGTATTTTCATTTGGCCCTTATTTATGATTGCCTTATGCAACTGGTGCATCACTTTATACATGGGAAATAAGTGACACTCTTGTGGCGCAAGGCCTTCATAAATAAGGCCCTGACTTTGTTTGCTGATATTGAGTGGTTGTACATAGGTTCTGCGCAGTGTTTCTTAAATGTTATTCAAAAAACGATTTTTGGGTGCAATTGATTGGTATTTTCATTTGGCCCTTTTTTATGATTGCCTTGTGCAGCTGATGCATCACTTTAAACATGGGTAAAAAGTGACGCACTGGTGGCGCAAGGCCTTCATAAATAAGGCCCTGACTTTGTTTGCTGTTGATTTGTTTTTGGATTTTTGATAATGCTTGATATCAACATTTGAAAGATAGAGGATTTGTATTTTGGGAAACAGTGACGTTTCAAAAGTGATATTCTGTGCTTGTACATAGGTTCTGCGCAGTGTTTTTCAAATGTTATTCAAAAAACGATTTTGGGTGCAAATGAATGGTATTTTCATTTGGCCCTTATTTATGATTGCCTTATGCAACTGGTGCATCACTTTATACATGGGAAATAAGTGACACCCTTGTGGCGCAAGGCCTTCATAAATAAGGCCGTGACTTTGTTTGCTGATATTGAGTGGTTGTACATAGGTACTGCGCAGTGTTTCTTAAATGTTATTCAAAAAACGATTTTTGGGTGCAATTGATTGGTATTTTCATTTGGCCCTTTTTTATGATTGCCTTGTGCAGCTGATGCATCACTTTAAACATGGGTAATAAGTGACGCCCTGGTGGCGCAAGGCCTTCATAAATAAGGCCCTGACTTTGTTTGCTGTTGATTTGTTTTTGGATTTTTGATAATGCTTGATATCAACATTTGAAAGATAGAGGATTTGTATTTTGGGAAACAGTGACGTTTCAAAAGTGATATTCTGTGCTTGTACATAGGTTCTGCGCAGTGTTTTTTAAATGTTATTCAAAAAACGATTTTGGGTGCAAATGAATGGTATTTTCATTTGGCCCTTATTTATGATTGCCTTATGCAACTGGTGCATCACTTTATACATGGGAAATAAGTGACACTCTTGTGGCGCAAGGCCTTCATAAATAAGGCCCTGACTTTGTTTGCTGATATTGAGTGGTTGTACATAGGTTCTGCGCAGTGTTTCTTAAATGTTATTCAAAAAACGATTTTTGGGTGCAATTGATTGGTATTTTCATTTGGCCCTTTTTTATGATTGCCTTGTGCAGCTGATGCATCACTTTAAACATGGGTAATAAGTGACGCACTGGTGGCGCAAGGTCTTCATAAATAAGGCCCTGACTTTGTTTGCTGTTGATTTGTTTTTGGATTTTTGATAATGCTTGATATCAACATTTGAAAGATAGAGGATTTGTATTTGGGGAAATAGTGACGTTTCAAAAGTGATATTCTGTGCTTGTACATAGGTTCTGCGCAGTGTTTTTTAAATGTTATTCAAAAAACGATTTTGGGTGCAAATGAATGGTATTTTCATTTGGCCCTTATTTATGATTGCCTTATGCAACTGGTGCATCACTTTATACATGGGAAATAAGTGACACTCTTGTGGCGCAAGGCCTTCATAAATAAGGCCCTGACTTTGTTTGCTGATATTGAGTGATTGTACATAGGTTCTGCGCAGTGTTTCTTAAATGTTATTCAAAAAACGATTTTTGGGTGCAATTGATTGGTATTTTCATTTGGCCCTTTTTTATGATTGCCTTGTGCAGCTGATGCATCACTTTAAACAGGGGGTAATAAGTGACGCACTGGTGGCGCAAGGCCTTCATAAATAAGGCCCTGACTTTGTTTGCTGTTGATTTGTTTTTGGATTTTTGATAATGCTTGATATCAACATTTGAAAGATAGAGGATTTGTATTTTGGGAAACAGTGACGTTTCAAAAGTGATATTCTGTGCTTGTACATAGGTTCTGCGCAGTGTTTTTTAAATGTTATTCAAAAAACGATTTTGGGTGCAAATGAATGGTATTTTCATTTGGCCCTTATTTATGATTGCCTTATGCAACTGGTGCATCACTTTATACATGGGAAATAAGTGACACTCTTGTGGCGCAAGGCCTTCATAAATAAGGCCCTGACTTTGTTTGCTGATATTGAGTGGTTGTACATAGGTTCTGCGCAGTGTTTCTTAAATGTTATTCAAAAAACGATTTTTGGGTGCAATTGATTGGTATTTTCATTTGGCCCTTTTTTATGATTGCCTTGTGCAGCTGATGCATCACTTTAAACATGGGTAATAAGTGACGCACTGATGGCGCAAGGCCTTCATAAATAAGGCCCTGACTTTGTTTGCTGTTGATTTTTTTTTGGATTTTTGATAATGCTTGATATCAACATTTGAAAGATAGAGGATTTGTATTTTGGGAAACAGTGACGTTTCAAAAGTGATATTCTGTGCTTGTACATAGGTTCTGCGCAGTGTTTTTTAAATGTTATTCAAAAAACGATTTTGGGTGCAAATGAATGGTATTTTCATTTGGCCCTTATTTATGATTGCCTTATGCAACTGGTGCATCACTTTATACATGGGAAATAAGTGACACTCTTGTGGCGCAAGGCCTTCATAAATAAGGCCGTGACTTTGTTTGCTGATATTGAGTGGTTGTACATAGGTTCTGCGCAGTGTTTCTTAAATGTTATTCAAAAAACGATTTTTGGGTGCAATTGATTGGTATTTTCATTTGGCCCTTTTTTATGATTGCCTTGTGCAGCTGATGCATCACTTTAAACATGGGTAATAAGTGACGCCCTGGTGGCGCAAGGCCTTCATAAATAAGGCCCTGACTTTGTTTGCTGTTGATTTGTTTTTGGATTTTTGATAATGCTTGATATCAACATTTGAAAGATAGAGGATTTGTATTTTGGGAAACAGTGACGTTTCAAAAGTGATATTCTGTGCTTGTACATACGTTCTGCGCAGTTTTTTTTTTAAATGTTATTCAAAAAAACGATTTTGGGTGCAAATGAATGGTATTTTCATTTGGCCCGTATTTATGATTGCCTTATGCAACTGGTGCATCACTTTATACATGGGAAATAAGTGACACTCTTGTGGCGCAAGGCCTTCATAAATAAGGCCCTGACTTTGTTTGCTGATATTGAGTGGTTGTACATAGGTTCTGCGCAGTGTTTCTTAAATGTTATTCAAAAAACGATTTCTGGGTGCAATTGATTGGTATTATCCTTTGGCCCTTTTTTATGACTGCCTTGTGCAGCTGATGCATCACTTTAAACATGGGTAATAAGTGACGCACTGGTGGCGCAAGACCTTCATAAATAAGACCCTGACTTTGTTTGCTGTTGATTTGTTTTTGGATTTTTGATAATGCTTGATATCAACATTTGAAAGATAGAGGATTTGTATTTTGGGAAACAGTGACGTTTCAAAAGTGATATTCTGTGCTTGTACATAGGTTCTGCGCAGTGTTTTTTAAATGTTATTCAAAAAAACGATTTTGGGTGCAAATGAATGGTATTTTCATTTGGCCCGTATTTATGATTGCCTTGTGCAGCTGATGCATCACTTTAAACATGGGTAATAAGTGACGCACTGGTGGCGCAAGGCCTTCATAAATAAGGCCCTGACTTTGTTTGCTGTTGATTTGTTTTTGGATTTTTGATAATGCTTGATATCAACATTTGAAAGATAGAGGATTTGTATTTTGGGAAACAGTGATGTTTCAAAAGTGATATTCTGTGCTTGTACATAGGTTCTGCGCAGTGTTTTTTAAATGTTATTCAAAAAACGATTTTGGGTGCAAATGAATGGTATTTTCATTTGGCCCTTATTTATGATTGCCTTATGCAACTGGTGCATCACTTTATACATGGGAAATAAGTGACACTCTTGTGGCGCAAGGCCTTCATAAATAAGGCCCTGACTTTGTTTGCTGATATTGAGTGGTTGTACATAGGTTCTGCGCAGTGTTTCTTAAATGTTATTCAAAAAACGATTTTTGGGTGCAATTGATTGGTATTTTCATTTGGCCCTTTTTTATGATTGCCTTGTGCAGCTGATGCATCACTTTAAACATGGGTAATAAGTGACGCACTGATGGCGCAAGGCCTTCATAAATAAGGCCCTGACTTTGTTTGCTGTTGATTTTTTTTTGGATTTTTGATAATGCTTGATATCAACATTTGAAAGATAGAGGATTTGTATTTTGGGAAACAGTGAAGTTTCAAAAGTGATATTCTGTGCTTGTACATAGGTTCTGCGCAGTGTTTTTTAAATGTTATTCAAAAAACGATTTTGGGTGCAAATGAATGGTATTTTCATTTGGCCCTTATTTATGATTGCCTTATGCAACTGGTGCATCACTTTATACATGGGAAATAAGTGACACTCTTGTGGCGCAAGGCCTTCATAAATAAGGCCGTGACTTTGTTTGCTGATATTGAGTGGTTGTACATAGGTTCTGCGCAGTGTTTCTTAAATGTTATTCAAAAAACGATTTTTGGGTGCAATTGATTGGTATTTTCATTTGGCCCTTTTTTATGATTGCCTTGTGCAGCTGATGCATCACTTTAAACATGGGTAATAAGTGACGCCCTGGTGGCGCAAGGCCTTCATAAATAAGGCCCTGACTTTGTTTGCTGTTGATTTGTTTTTGGATTTTTGATAATGCTTGATATCAACATTTGAAAGATAGAGGATTTGTATTTTGGGAAACAGTGACGTTTCAAAAGTGATATTCTGTGCTTGTACATAGGTTCTGCGCAGTGTTTTTTAAATGTTATTCAAAAAAACGATTTTGGGTGCAAATGAATGGTATTTTCATTTGGCCCGTATTTATGATTGCCTTATGCAACTGGTGCATCACTTTATACATGGGAAATAAGTGACACTCTTGTGGCGCAAGGCCTTCATAAATAAGGCCCTGACTTTGTTTGCTGATATTAAGTGGTTGTACATAGGTTCTGCGCAGTGTTTCTTAAATGTTATTCAAAAAACGATTTTTGGGTGCAATTGATTGGTATTTTCCTTTGGCCCTTTTTTATGATTGCCTTGTGCAGCTGATGCATCACTTTAAACATGGGTAATAAGTGACGCACTGGTGGCGCAAGACCTTCATAAATAAGACCCTGACTTTGTTTGCTGTTGATTTGTTTTTGGATTTTTGATAATGCTTGATATCAACATTTGAAAGATAGAGGATTTGTATTTTGGGAAACAGTGACGTTTCAAAAGTGATATTCTGTGCTTGTACATAGGTTCTGCGCAGTGTTTTTTAAATGTTATTCAAAAAAACGATTTTGTGTGCAAATGAATGGTATTTTCATTTGGCCCGTATTTATGATTGCCTTATGCAACTGGTGCATCACTTTATACATGGGAAATAAGTGACACTCTTGTGGCGCAAGGCCTTCATAAATAAGGCCCTGACTTTGTTTGCTGTTGATTTGTTTTTGGATTTTTGATAATGCTTGATATCAACATTTGAAAGATAGAGGATTTGTATTTGGGGAAATGGTGACGTTTCAAAAGTGATATTCTGTGCTTGTACATAGGTTCTGCGCAGTGTTTTTTAAATGTTATTCAAAAAACGATTTTGGGTGCAAATGAATGGTATTTTCATTTGGCCCTTATTTATGATTGCCTTATGCAACTGGTGCATCACTTTATACATGGGAAATAAGTGACACTCTTGTGGCGCAAGGCCTACATAAATAAGGCCCTGACTTTGTTTGCTGATATTGAGTGATTGTACATAGGTTCTGCGCAGTGTTTCTTAAATGTTATTCAAAAAACGATTTTTGGGTGCAATTGATTGGTTTTTCCATTTGGCCCTTTTTTATGATTGCCTTGTGCAGCTGATGCATCACTTTAAACATGGGTAATAAGTGATGCACTGGTGGCGCAAGGCCTTCATAAATAAGGCCCTGACTTTGTTTGCTGTTGATTTGTTTTTGGATTTTTGATAATGCTTGATATCAACATTTGAAAGATAGAGGATTTGTATTTTGGGAAACAGTGACGTTTCAAAAGTGATATTCTGTGCTTGTACATAGGTTCTGCGCAGTGTTTTTTAAATGTTATTCAAAAAACGATTTTGGGTGCAAATGAATGGTATTTTCATTTGGCCCTTATTTATGATTGCCTTATGCTACTGGTGCATCACTTTATACATGGGAAATAAGTGACACTCTTGTGGCGCAAGGCCTTCATAAATAAGGCCCTGACTTTGTTTGCTGATATTGAGTGGTTGTACATAGGTTCTGCGCAGTGTTTCTTAAATGTTATTCAAAAAACGATTTTTGGGTGCAATTGATTGGTATTTTCATATGGCCCTTTTTTATGATTGCCTTGTGCAGCTGATGCATCACTTTAAACATGGGTAATAAGTGACGCCCTGGTGGCGCAAGGCCTTCATAAATAAGGCCCTGACTTTGTTTGCTGTTGATTTGTTTTTGGATTTTTGATAATGCTTGATATCAACATTTGAAAGATAGAGGATTTGTATTTTGGGAAACAGTGACGTTTCAAAAGTGATATTCTGTGCTTGTACATAGGTTCTGCGCAGTGTTTTTTAAATGTTATTCAAAAAAACGATTTTGGGTGCAAATTAATGGCATTTTCATTTGGACCGTATTTATGATTGCCTTATGCAACTGGTGCATCACTTTATACATGGGAAATAAGTGACACTCTTGTGGCGCAAGGCCTTCATAAATAAGGCCCTGACTTTGTTTGCTGATATTGAGTGGTTGTACATAGGTTCTGCGCAGTGTTTCTTAAATGTTATTCAAAAAACGATTTTTGGGTGCAATTGATTGGTATTTTCCTTTGGCCCTTTTTTATGATTGCCTTGTGCAGCTGATGCATCACTTTAAACATGGGTAATAAGTGACGCACTGGTGGCGCAAGACCTTCATAAATAAGACCCTGACTTTGTTTGCTGTTGATTTGTTTTTGGATTTTTGATAATGCTTGATATCAACATTTGAAAGATAGAGGATTTGTATTTGGGGAAATGGTGACATTTCAAAAGTGATATTCTGTGCTTGTACATAGGTTCTGCGCAGTGTTTTTTAAATGTTATTCAAAAAACGATTTTGGGTGCAAATGAATGGTATTTTCATTTGGCCCTTATTTATGATTGCCTTATGCAACTGGTGCATCACTTTATACATGGGAAATAAGTGACACTCTTGTGGCGCAAGGCCTTCATAAATAAGGCCCTGACTTTGTTTGCTGATATTGAGTGATTGTACATAGGTTCTGCGCAGTGTTTCTTAAATGTTATTGAAAAAACGATTTTTGGGTGCAATTGATTGGTATTTTCATTTGGCCCTTTTTTATGATTGCCTTGTGCAGCTGATGCATCACTTTAAACATGGGTAATAAGTGACGCACTGGTGGCGCAAGGCCTTCATAAATAAGGCCCTGACTTTGTTTGCTGTTGATTTGTTTTTGGATTTTTGATAATGCTTGATATCAACATTTGAAAGATAGAGGATTTGTATTTTGGGAAACAGTGACGTTTCAAAAGGGATATTCTGTGCTTGTACATAGGTTCTGCGCAGTGTTTTTTAAATGTTATTCAAAAAACGATTTTGGGTGCAAATGAATGGTATTTTCATTTGGCCCTTATTTATGATTGCCTTATGCTACTGGTGCATCACTTTATACATGGGAAATAAGTGACACTCTTGTGGCGCAAGGCCTTCATAAATAAGGCCCTGACTTTGTTTGCTGATATTGAGTGGTTGTACATAGGTTCTGCGCAGTGTTTCTTAAATGTTATTCAAAAAACGATTTTTGGGTGCAATTGATTGGTATTTTTCTTTGGCCCTTTTTTATGATTGCCTTGTGCAGCTGATGCATCACTTTAAACATGGGTAATAAGTGACGCACTGGTGGCGCAAGACCTTCATAAATAAGACCCTGACTTTGTTTGCTGTTGATTTGTTTTTGGATTTTTGATAATGCTTGATATCAACATTTGAAAGATAGAGGATTTGTATTTTGGGAAACAGTGACGTTTCAAAAGTGATATTCTGTGCTTGTACATAGGTTCTGCGCAGTGTTTTTTAAATGTTATTCAAAAAAACGATTTTGTGTGCAAATGAATGGTATTTTCATTTGGCCCGTATTTATGATTGCCTTATGCAACTGGTGCATCACTTTATACATGGGAAATAAGTGACACTCTTGTGGCGCAAGGCCTTCATAAATAAGGCCCTGACTTTGTTTGCTGTTGATTTGTTTTTGGATTTTTGATAATGCTTGATATCAACATTTGAAAGATAGAGGATTTGTATTTGGGGAAATGGTGACGTTTCAAAAGTGATATTCTGTGCTTGTACATAGGTTCTGCGCAGTGTTTTTTAAATGTTATTCAAAAAACGATTTTGGGTGCAAATGAATGGTATTTTCATTTGGCCCTTATTTATGATTGCCTTATGCAACTGGTGCATCACTTTATACATGGGAAATAAGTGACACTCTTGTGGCGCAAGGCCTACATAAATAAGGCCCTGACTTTGTTTGCTGATATTGAGTGATTGTACATAGGTTCTGCGCAGTGTTTCTTAAATGTTATTCAAAAAACGATTTTTGGGTGCAATTGATTGGTATTTTCATTTGGCCCTTTTTTATGATTGCCTTGTGCAGCTGATGCATCACTTTAAACATGGGTAATAAGTGATGCACTGGTGGCGCAAGGCCTTCATAAATAAGGCCCTGACTTTGTTTGCTGTTGATTTGTTTTTGGATTTTTGATAATGCTTGATATCAACATTTGAAAGATAGAGGATTTGTATTTTGGGAAACAGTGACGTTTCAAAAGTGATATTCTGTGCTTGTACATAGGTTCTGCGCAGTGTTTTTTAAATGTTATTCAAAAAACGATTTTGGGTGCAAATGAATGGTATTTGCATTTGGCCCTTATTTATGATTGCCTTATGCTACTGGTGCATCACTTTATACATGGGAAATAAGTGACACTCTTGTGGCGCAAGGCCTTCATAAATAAGGCCCTGACTTTGTTTGCTGATATTGAGTGGTTGTACATAGGTTCTGCGCAGTGTTTCTTAAATGTTATTCAAAAAACGATTTTTGGGTGCAATTGATTGGTATTTTCATTTGGCCCTTTTTTATGATTGCCTTGTGCAGCTGATGCATCACTTTAAACATGGGTAATAAGTGACGCCCTGGTGGCGCAAGGCCTTCATAAATAAGGCCCTGACTTTGTTTGCTGTTGATTTGTTTTTGGATTTTTGATAATGCTTGATATCAACATTTGAAAGATAGAGGATTTGTATTTTGGGAAACAGTGACGTTTCAAAAGTGATATTCTGTGCTTGTACATAGGTTCTGCGCAGTGTTTTTTAAATGTTATTCAAAAAAACGATTTTGGGTGCAAATTAATGGCATTTTCATTTGGACCGTATTTATGATTGCCTTATGCAACTGGTGCATCACTTTATACATGGGAAATAAGTGACACTCTTGTGGCGCAAGGCCTTCATAAATAAGGCCCTGACTTTGTTTGCTGATATTGAGTGGTTGTACATAGGTTCTGCGCAGTGTTTCTTAAATGTTATTCAAAAAACGATTTTTGGGTGCAATTGATTGGTATTTTCCTTTGGCCCTTTTTTATGATTGCCTTGTGCAGCTGATGCATCACTTTAAACATGGGTAATAAGTGACGCACTGGTGGCGCAAGACCTTCATAAATAAGACCCTGACTTTGTTTGCTGTTGATTTGTTTTTGGATTTTTGATAATGCTTGATATCAACATTTGAAAGATAGAGGATTTGTATTTGGGGAAATGGTGACATTTCAAAAGTGATATTCTGTGCTTGTACATAGGTTCTGCGCAGTGTTTTTTAAATGTTATTCAAAAAACGATTTTGGGTGCAAATGAATGGTATTTTCATTTGGCCCTTATTTATGATTGCCTTATGCAACTGGTGCATCACTTTATACATGGGAAATAAGTGACACTCTTGTGGCGCAAGGCCTTCATAAATAAGGCCCTGACTTTGTTTGCTGATATTGACTGATTGTACATAGGTTCTGCGCAGTGTTTCTTAAATGTTATTGAAAAAACGATTTTTGTGTGCAATTGATTGGTATTTTCATTTGGCCCTTTTTTATGATTGCCTTGTGCAGCTGATGCATCACTTTAAACATGGGTAATAAGTGACGCACTGGTGGCGCAAGGCCTTCATAAATAAGGCCCTGACTTTGTTTGCTGTTGATTTGTTTTTGGATTTTTGATAATGCTTGATATCAACATTTGAAAGATAGAGGATTTGTATTTTGGGAAACAGTGACGTTTCAAAAGTGATATTCTGTGCTTGTACATAGGTTCTGCGCAGTGTTTTTTAAATGTTATTCAAAAAACGATTTTGGGTGCAAATGAATGGTATTTTCATTTGGCCCTTATTTATGATTGCCTTATGCTACTGGTGCATCACTTTATACATGGGAAATAAGTGACACTCTTGTGGCGCAAGGCCTTCATAAATAAGGCCCTGACTTTGTTTGCTGATATTGAGTGGTTGTACATAGGTTCTGCGCAGTGTTTCTTAAATGTTATTCAAAAAACGATTTTTGGGTGCAATTGATTGGTATTTTCATTTGGCCCTTTTTTATGATTGCCTTGTGCAGCTGATGCATCACTTTAAACATGGGTAATAAGTGACGCACTGGTGGCGCAAGGCCTTTATAAATAAGGCCCTGACTTTGTTTGCTGTTGATTTTTTGGGATTTTTGATAATGCTTGATATCAACATTTGAAAGATAGAGGATTTGTATTTTGGGAAACAGTGACGTTTCAAAAGTGATATTCTGTGCTTGTACATAGGTTCTGCGCAGTGTTTTTTAAATGTTATTCAAAAAACGATTTTGGGTGCAAATGAATGGTATTTTCATTTGGCCCTTATTTATGATTGCCTTATGCAACTGGTGCATCACTTTATACATGGGAAATAAGTGACACTCTTGTGGCGCAAGGCCTTCATAAATAAGGCTGTGACTTTGTTTGCTGATATTGAGTGGTTGTACATAGGTTCTGCGCAGTGTTTCTTAAATGTTATTCAAAAAACGATTTTTGGGTGCAATTGATTGGTATTTTCATTTGGCCCTTTTTTATGATTGCCTTGTGCAGCTGATGCATCACTTTAAACATGGGTAATAAGTGACGCCCTGGTGGCGCAAGGCCTTCATTAATAAGGCCCTGACTTTGTTTGCTGTTGGTTTGTTTTTGGATTTTTGATAATGCTTGATATCAACATTTGAAAGATAGAGGATTTGTATTTTGGGAAACAGTGACGTTTCAAAAGTGATATTCTGTGCTTGTACATAGGTTCTGCGCAGTGTTTTTTAAATGTTATTCAAAAAACGATTTTGGGTGCAAATGAATGGTATTTTCATTTGGCCCTTATTTATGATTGCCTTATGCTACTGGTGCATCACTTTATACATGGGAAATAAGTGACACTCTTGTGGCGCAAGGCCTTCATAAATAAGGCCCTGACTTTGTTTGCTGATATTGAGTGGTTGTACATAGGTTCTGCGCAGTGTTTCTTAAATGTTATTCAAAAAACGATTTTTGGGTGCAATTGATTGGTATTTTCCTTTGGCCCTTTTTTATGATTGCCTTGTGCAGCTGATGCATCACTTTAAACATGGGTAATAAGTGACGCACTGGTGGCGCAAGACCTTCATAAATAAGACCCTGACTTTGTTTGCTGTTGATTTGTTTTTGGATTTTTGATAATGCTTGATATCAACATTTGAAAGATAGAGGATTTGTATTTTGGGAAACAGTGACGTTTCAAAAGTGATATTCTGTGCTTGTACATAGGTTCTGCGCAGTGTTTTTTAAATGTTATTCAAAAAAACGATTTTGTGTGCAAATGAATGGTATTTTCATTTGGCCCGTATTTATGATTGCCTTATGCAACTGGTGCATCACTTTATACATGGGAAATAAGTGACACTCTTGTGGCGCAAGGCCTTCATAAATAAGGCCCTGACTTTGTTTGCTGTTGATTTGTTTTTGGATTTTTGATAATGCTTGATATCAACATTTGAAAGATAGAGGATTTGTATTTGGGGAAATGGTGACGTTTCAAAAGTGATATTCTGTGCTTGTACATAGGTTCTGCGCAGTGTTTTTTAAATGTTATTCAAAAAACGATTTTGGGTGCAAATGAATGGTATTTTCATTTGGCCCTTATTTATGATTGCCTTATGCAACTGGTGCATCACTTTATACATGGGAAATAAGTGACACTCTTGTGGCGCAAGGCCTACATAAATAAGGCCCTGACTTTGTTTGCTGATATTGAGTGATTGTACATAGGTTCTGCGCAGTGTTTCTTAAATGTTATTCAAAAAACGATTTTTGGGTGCAATTGATTGGTATTTTCATTTGGCCCTTTTTTATGATTGCCTTGTGCAGCTGATGCATCACTTTAAACATGGGTAATAAGTGATGCACTGGTGGCGCAAGGCCTTCATAAATAAGGCCCTGACTTTGTTTGCTGTTGATTTGTTTTTGGATTTTTGATAATGCTTGATATCAACATTTGAAAGATAGAGGATTTGTATTTTGGGAAACAGTGACGTTTCAAAAGTGATATTCTGTGCTTGTACATAGGTTCTGCGCAGTGTTTTTTAAATGTTATTCAAAAAACGATTTTGGGTGCAAATGAATGGTATTTGCATTTGGCCCTTATTTATGATTGCCTTATGCTACTGGTGCATCACTTTATACATGGGAAATAAGTGACACTCTTGTGGCGCAAGGCCTTCATAAATAAGGCCCTGACTTTGTTTGCTGATATTGAGTGGTTGTACATAGGTTCTGCGCAGTGTTTCTTAAATGTTATTCAAAAAACGATTTTTGGGTGCAATTGATTGGTATTTTCATTTGGCCCTTTTTTATGATTGCCTTGTGCAGCTGATGCATCACTTTAAACATGGGTAATAAGTGACGCCCTGGTGGCGCAAGGCCTTCATAAATAAGGCCCTGACTTTGTTTGCTGTTGATTTGTTTTTGGATTTTTGATAATGCTTGATATCAACATTTGAAAGATAGAGGATTTGTATTTTGGGAAACAGTGACGTTTCAAAAGTGATATTCTGTGCTTGTACATAGGTTCTGCGCAGTGTTTTTTAAATGTTATTCAAAAAAACGATTTTGGGTGCAAATTAATGGCATTTTCATTTGGACCGTATTTATGATTGCCTTATGCAACTGGTGCATCACTTTATACATGGGAAATAAGTGACACTCTTGTGGCGCAAGGCCTTCATAAATAAGGCCCTGACTTTGTTTGCTGATATTGAGTGGTTGTACATAGGTTCTGCGCAGTGTTTCTTAAATGTTATTCAAAAAACGATTTTTGGGTGCAATTGATTGGTATTTTCCTTTGGCCCTTTTTTATGATTGCCTTGTGCAGCTGATGCATCACTTTAAACATGGGTAATAAGTGACGCACTGGTGGCGCAAGACCTTCATAAATAAGACCCTGACTTTGTTTGCTGTTGATTTGTTTTTGGATTTTTGATAATGCTTGATATCAACATTTGAAAGATAGAGGATTTGTATTTGGGGAAATGGTGACATTTCAAAAGTGATATTCTGTGCTTGTACATAGGTTCTGCGCAGTGTTTTTTAAATGTTATTCAAAAAACGATTTTGGGTGCAAATGAATGGTATTTTCATTTGGCCCTTATTTATGATTGCCTTATGCAACTGGTGCATCACTTTATACATGGGAAATAAGTGACACTCTTGTGGCGCAAGGCCTTCATAAATAAGGCCCTGACTTTGTTTGCTGATATTGACTGATTGTACATAGGTTCTGCGCAGTGTTTCTTAAATGTTATTGAAAAAACGATTTTTGTGTGCAATTGATTGGTATTTTCATTTGGCCCTTTTTTATGATTGCCTTGTGCAGCTGATGCATCACTTTAAACATGGGTAATAAGTGACGCACTGGTGGCGCAAGGCCTTCATAAATAAGGCCCTGACTTTGTTTGCTGTTGATTTGTTTTTGGATTTTTGATAATGCTTGATATCAACATTTGAAAGATAGAGGATTTGTATTTTGGGAAACAGTGACGTTTCAAAAGTGATATTCTGTGCTTGTACATAGGTTCTGCGCAGTGTTTTTTAAATGTTATTCAAAAAACGATTTTGGGTGCAAATGAATGGTATTTTCATTTGGCCCTTATTTATGATTGCCTTATGCTACTGGTGCATCACTTTATACATGGGAAATAAGTGACACTCTTGTGGCGCAAGGCCTTCATAAATAAGGCCCTGACTTTGTTTGCTGATATTGAGTGGTTGTACATAGGTTCTGCGCAGTGTTTCTTAAATGTTATTCAAAAAACGATTTTTGGGTGCAATTGATTGGTATTTTCATTTGGCCCTTTTTTATGATTGCCTTGTGCAGCTGATGCATCACTTTAAACATGGGTAATAAGTGACGCACTGGTGGCGCAAGGCCTTTATAAATAAGGCCCTGACTTTGTTTGCTGTTGATTTTTTGGGATTTTTGATAATGCTTGATATCAACATTTGAAAGATAGAGGATTTGTATTTTGGGAAACAGTGACGTTTCAAAAGTGATATTCTGTGCTTGTACATAGGTTCTGCGCAGTGTTTTTTAAATGTTATTCAAAAAACGATTTTGGGTGCAAATGAATGGTATTTTCATTTGGCCCTTATTTATGATTGCCTTATGCAACTGGTGCATCACTTTATACATGGGAAATAAGTGACACTCTTGTGGCGCAAGGCCTTCATAAATAAGGCTGTGACTTTGTTTGCTGATATTGAGTGGTTGTACATAGGTTCTGCGCAGTGTTTCTTAAATGTTATTCAAAAAACGATTTTTGGGTGCAATTGATTGGTATTTTCATTTGGCCCTTTTTTATGATTGCCTTGTGCAGCTGATGCATCACTTTAAACATGGGTAATAAGTGACGCCCTGGTGGCGCAAGGCCTTCATTAATAAGGCCCTGACTTTGTTTGCTGTTGGTTTGTTTTTGGATTTTTGATAATGCTTGATATCAACATTTGAAAGATAGAGGATTTGTATTTTGGGAAACAGTGACGTTTCAAAAGTGATATTCTGTGCTTGTACATAGGTTCTGCGCAGTGTTTTTTAAATGTTATTCAAAAAAACGATTTTGGGTGCAAATGAATGGTATTTTCATTTGGCCCGTATTTATGATTGCCTTATGCAACTGGTGCATCACTTTATACATGGGAAATAAGTGACACTCTTGTGGCGCAAGGCCTTCATAAATAAGGCCCTGACTTTGTTTGCTGATATTGAGTGGTTGTACATAGGTTCTGCGCAGTGTTTCTTAAATGTTATTCAAAAAACGATTTTTGGGTGCAATTGATTGGTATTTTCATTTGGCCCTTTTTTATGATTGCCTTGTGCAGCCGATGCATCACTTTAAACATGGGAAATAAGTGACGCACTGGTGGCGCAAGGCCTTCATAAATAAGGCCCTGACTTTGTTTGCTGTTGATTTGTTTTTGGATTTTTGATAATGCTTGATATCAACATTTGAAAGATAGAGGATTTGTATTTGGGGAAATAGTGACGTTTCAAAAGTGATATTCTGTGCTTGTACATAGGTTCTGCGCAGTGTTTTTTAAATGTTATTCAAAAAACGATTTTGGGTGCAAATGAATGGTATTTTCATTTGGCCCTTATTTATGATTGCCTTATGCAACTGGTGCATCACTTTATACATGGGAAATAAGTGACACTCTTGTGGCGCAAGGCCTTCATAAATAAGGCCCTGACTTTGTTTGCTGATATTGAGTGATTGTACATAGGTTCTGCGCAGTGTTTCTTAAATGTTATTCAAAAAACGATTTTTGGGTGCAATTGATTGGTATTTTCATTTGGCCCTTTTTTATGATTGCCTTGTGCAGCTGATGCATCACTTTAAACATGGGTAATAAGTGACGCACTGGTGGCGCAAGGCCTTTATAAATAAGGCCCTGACTTTGTTTGCTGTTGATTTGTTTTGGGATTTTTGATAATGCTTGATATCAACATTTGAAAGATAGAGGATTTGTATTTTGGGAAACAGTGACGTTTCAAAAGTGATATTCTGTGCTTGTACATAGGTTCTGCGCAGTGTTTTTTAAATGTTATTCAAAAAACGATTTTGGGTGCAAATGAATGGTATTTTCATTTGGCCCTTATTTATGATTGCCTTATGCAACTGGTGCATCACTTTATACATGGGAAATAAGTGACACTCTTGTGGCGCAAGGCCTTCATAAATAAGGCCCTGACTTTGTTTGCTGATATTGAGTGATTGTACATAGGTTCTGCGCAGTGTTTCTTAAATGTTATTCAAAAAACGATTTTTGGGTGCAATTGATTGCTATTTTCATTTGGCCCTTTTTTATGATTGCCTTGTGCAGCTGATGCATCACTTTAAACATGGGTAATAAGTGACGCCCTGGTGGCGCAAGGCCTTCATAAATAAGGCCCTGACTTTGTTTGCTGTTGATTTGTTTTTGGATTTTTGATAATGCTTGATATCAACATTTGAAAGATAGAGGATTTGTATTTAGGGAAACAGTGACGTTTCAAAAGTGATATTCTGTGCTTGTACATAGGTTCTGCGCAGTGTTTTTTAAATGTTATTCAAAAAAACGATTTTGGGTGCAAATTAATGGCATTTTCATTTGGACCGTATTTATGATTGCCTTATGCAACTGGTGCATCACTTTATACATGGGAAATAAGTGACACTCTTGTGGCGCAAGGCCTTCATAAATAAGGCCCTGACTTTGTTTGCTGATATTGAGTGGTTGTACATAGGTTCTGCGCAGTGTTTCTTAAATGTTATTCAAAAAACGATTTTTGGGTGCAATTGATTGGTATTTTCCTTTGGCCCTTTTTTATGATTGCCTTGTGCAGCTGATGCATCACTTTAAACATGGGTAATAAGTGACGCACTGGTGGCGCAAGACCTTCATAAATAAGACCCTGACTTTGTTTGCTGTTGATTTGTTTTTGGATTTTTGATAATGCTTGATATCAACATTTGAAAGATAGAGGATTTGTATTTGGGGAAATGGTGACATTTCAAAAGTGATATTCTGTGCTTGTACATAGGTTCTGCGCAGTGTTTTTTAAATGTTATTCAAAAAACGATTTTGGGTGCAAATGAATGGTATTTTCATTTGGCCCTTATTTATGATTGCCTTATGCAACTGGTGCATCACTTTATACATGGGAAATAAGTGACACTCTTGTGGCGCAAGGCCTTCATAAATAAGGCCCTGACTTTGTTTGCTGATATTGAGTGATTGTACATAGGTTCTGCGCAGTGTTTCTTAAATGTTATTGAAAAAACGATTTTTGTGTGCAATTGATTGGTATTTTCATTTGGCCCTTTTTTATGATTGCCTTGTGCAGCTGATGCATCACTTTAAACATGGGTAATAAGTGACGCACTGGTGGCGCAAGGCCTTCATAAATAAGGCCCTGACTTTGTTTGCTGTTGATTTGTTTTTGGATTTTTGATAATGCTTGATATCAACATTTGAAAGATAGAGGATTTGTATTTTGGGAAACAGTGACGTTTCAAAAGGGATATTCTGTGCTTGTACATAGGTTCTGCGCAGTGTTTTTTAAATGTTATTCAAAAAACGATTTTGGGTGCAAATGAATGGTATTTTCATTTGGCCCTTATTTATGATTGCCTTATGCTACTGGTGCATCACTTTATACATGGGAAATAAGTGACACTCTTGTGGCGCAAGGCCTTCATAAATAAGGCCCTGACTTTGTTTGCTGATATTGAGTGGTTGTACATAGGTTCTGCGCAGTGTTTCTTAAATGTTATTCAAAAAACGATTTTTGGGTGCAATTGATTGGTATTTTCCTTTGGCCCTTTTTTATGATTGCCTTGTGCAGCTGATGCATCACTTTAAACATGGGTAATAAGTGACGCACTGGTGGCGCAAGACCTTCATAAATAAGACCCTGACTTTGTTTGCTGTTGATTTGTTTTTGGATTTTTGATAATGCTTGATATCAACATTTGAAAGATAGAGGATTTGTATTTTGGGAAACAGTGACGTTTCAAAAGTGATATTCTGTGCTTGTACATAGGTTCTGCGCAGTGTTTTTTAAATGTTATTCAAAAAAACGATTTTGTGTGCAAATGAATGGTATTTTCATTTGGCCCGTATTTATGATTGCCTTATGCAACTGGTGCATCACTTTATACATGGGAAATAAGTGACACTCTTGTGGCGCAAGGCCTTCATAAATAAGGCCCTGACTTTGTTTGCTGTTGATTTGTTTTTGGATTTTTGATAATGCTTGATATCAACATTTGAAAGATAGAGGATTTGTATTTGGGGAAATGGTGACGTTTCAAAAGTGATATTCTGTGCTTGTACATAGGTTCTGCGCAGTGTTTTTTAAATGTTATTCAAAAAACGATTTTGGGTGCAAATGAATGGTATTTTCATTTGGCCCTTATTTATGATTGCCTTATGCAACTGGTGCATCACTTTATACATGGGAAATAAGTGACACTCTTGTGGCGCAAGGCCTACATAAATAAGGCCCTGACTTTGTTTGCTGATATTGAGTGATTGTACATAGGTTCTGCGCAGTGTTTCTTAAATGTTATTCAAAAAACGATTTTTGGGTGCAATTGATTGGTATTTTCATTTGGCCCTTTTTTATGATTGCCTTGTGCAGCTGATGCATCACTTTAAACATGGGTAATAAGTGATGCACTGGTGGCGCAAGGCCTTCATAAATAAGGCCCTGACTTTGTTTGCTGTTGATTTGTTTTTGGATTTTTGATAATGCTTGATATCAACATTTGAAAGATAGAGGATTTGTATTTTGGGAAACAGTGACGTTTCAAAAGTGATATTCTGTGCTTGTACATAGGTTCTGCGCAGTGTTTTTTAAATGTTATTCAAAAAACGATTTTGGGTGCAAATGAATGGTATTTGCATTTGGCCCTTATTTATGATTGCCTTATGCTACTGGTGCATCACTTTATACATGGGAAATAAGTGACACTCTTGTGGCGCAAGGCCTTCATAAATAAGGCCCTGACTTTGTTTGCTGATATTGAGTGGTTGTACATAGGTTCTGCGCAGTGTTTCTTAAATGTTATTCAAAAAACGATTTTTGGGTGCAATTGATTGGTATTTTCATTTGGCCCTTTTTTATGATTGCCTTGTGCAGCTGATGCATCACTTTAAACATGGGTAATAAGTGACGCCCTGGTGGCGCAAGGCCTTCATAAATAAGGCCCTGACTTTGTTTGCTGTTGATTTGTTTTTGGATTTTTGATAATGCTTGATATCAACATTTGAAAGATAGAGGATTTGTATTTTGGGAAACAGTGACGTTTCAAAAGTGATATTCTGTGCTTGTACATAGGTTCTGCGCAGTGTTTTTTAAATGTTATTCAAAAAAACGATTTGGGGTGCAAATTAATGGCATTTTCATTTGGACCGTATTTATGATTGCCTTATGCAACTGGTGCATCACTTTATACATGGGAAATAAGTGACACTCTTGTGGCGCAAGGCCTTCATAAATAAGGCCCTGACTTTGTTTGCTGATATTGAGTGGTTGTACATAGGTTCTGCGCAGTGTTTCTTAAATGTTATTCAAAAAACGATTTTTGGGTGCAATTGATTGGTATTTTCCTTTGGCCCTTTTTTATGATTGCCTTGTGCAGCTGATGCATCACTTTAAACATGGGTAATAAGTGACGCACTGGTGGCGCAAGACCTTCATAAATAAGACCCTGACTTTGTTTGCTGTTGATTTGTTTTTGGATTTTTGATAATGCTTGATATCAACATTTGAAAGATAGAGGATTTGTATTTGGGGAAATGGTGACATTTCAAAAGTGATATTCTGTGCTTGTACATAGGTTCTGCGCAGTGTTTTTTAAATGTTATTCAAAAAACGATTTTGGGTGCAAATGAATGGTATTTTCATTTGGCCCTTATTTATGATTGCCTTATGCAACTGGTGCATCACTTTATACATGGGAAATAAGTGACACTCTTGTGGCGCAAGGCCTTCATAAATAAGGCCCTGACTTTGTTTGCTGATATTGACTGATTGTACATAGGTTCTGCGCAGTGTTTCTTAAATGTTATTGAAAAAACGATTTTTGTGTGCAATTGATTGGTATTTTCATTTGGCCCTTTTTTATGATTGCCTTGTGCAGCTGATGCATCACTTTAAACATGGGTAATAAGTGACGCACTGGTGGCGCAAGGCCTTCATAAATAAGGCCCTGACTTTGTTTGCTGTTGATTTGTTTTTGGATTTTTGATAATGCTTGATATCAACATTTGAAAGATAGAGGATTTGTATTTTGGGAAACAGTGACGTTTCAAAAGTGATATTCTGTGCTTGTACATAGGTTCTGCGCAGTGTTTTTTAAATGTTATTCAAAAAACGATTTTGGGTGCAAATGAATGGTATTTTCATTTGGCCCTTATTTATGATTGCCTTATGCTACTGGTGCATCACTTTATACATGGGAAAAAAGTGACACTCTTGTGGCGCAAGGCCTTCATAAATAAGGCCCTGACTTTGTTTGCTGATATTGAGTGGTTGTACATAGGTTCTGCGCAGTGTTTCTTAAATGTTATTCAAAAAACGATTTTTGGGTGCAATTGATTGGTATTTTCATTTGGCCCTTTTTTATGATTGCCTTGTGCAGCTGATGCATCACTTTAAACATGGGTAATAAGTGACGCACTGGTGGCGCAAGGCCTTTATTTTTTTTTTTTTTTTTTTTTTTTTTTTTTTTTTCTTTGTCAAAATATCTTTTATTTTATCTTTCAAGTAAGAAAAAAGCACACATTACAGAAAAATAGAAGAAAAACCAAAAATACAGCATTTTGTTCCTACATTTGTTCGTCTTACAGTACAATCCAAATAAATTTCACATTAAAGTTATTTAACCCCGAAAGGGGGAAAACATATCGTATATTAAGTTATATAGTATAGTAGACACCATCATATTACGTCAGTAAAAAACTAAATCAACCTATTCCTGTTCTCCATTTCTCCAAAGGTCCCCATATCTTAATACCTCGTACTCTCCCACTCCTACCCTTTCTTGCATATATGTACTTTTCTAAGTTATGAATGGCAATAAGATTTGACAACCATGTTTGCAAAGACGGGGGATTCTTATCTAACCATACCCTGGCTAACATTAATCTAAAGACAGCCGCTGCCATAAACAAAAACATTTCGTCCCCTGAATCCGCATACTCATTTCCAATATCCACACCCAGCATAATTAAACCGACCGAGAAGGTTAACCTGATCTTTAATGAATTGGTTAAAAAGTTTTCTACATCCTTGATTAGTGTGTATAGTTGAGGGCAAGTGGCAAACATGTGGACGATATCTGCCTCAGTGGAGTTGCACCTGGGGCACGTAGTGCCTTCCGTACCCCCCCACTTCGCGATCCTGGCTGGGGTGTGGTATAGCGAGAATAGCGTTTTGTAATGTTGGGATTGCAAGGGGGCGGAGCATAGGATAGACCGACCTAGCTCCAGTGAAACGTTAAATGATTCGGGTGTGGCATCTATCCTTTCCCCCCATTTGGCCCTATGTTTATCTAGATCATCAAGTCTGGTTTTTGCCAGTACAACATATATTAGCCTAATAGAGTATTCCTCCCCTGTAATTAGCCCTTCCATCAGCTCAGTTGGCTGAAAACCCAGCGGGCCTCCTTGTTTATTCCTAAGGAAACTCCTGATCTGAAGATACTTAAAGAAGTCCCTTCTGTTTACTTTATATATTCTAATCAAGTCCTCGAATTGAATTATGCCCTCTGATTTGACTAAGTCCCCAACTTGCTGTATCCCTTTACCCTCCCATTCTGCCATTAATGCATCAGAAAAGATTTCTTCAGGGAATGATTTGTTCTTGTAGACTCTGGTGTACCTATTAAATCTACCCATGCCTGATTTCTTTAAAAAAATACTCCAGACTTTAAGTGCTGCCCTTAGGGTTTTGTACGGCTGCCTTCTAAGGTACCCCAAATCCGTATAGTACAGGAATCCATTGACAGCGTTTTGACCCAATATCATTGTGTACGTTTCAATTGACATATTCATGGTCTGTGATGTCCCGCCACCTCCTCCAATTAATCCCTGCATATACTGGAGTGCTGCCGCCAAAAAATATAATCTAAAATCTGGTGCTCCCCACCCCCCTCTATCCCTTGGCAGGGAAATGAATTTATATGCCCTGCGAGTTTTCCCTCTTGCCCATATAAATCCATTGGCCAAGCTTTCCAATCTGTTAAACCATTTGTTGTCAAAAATCAGAGGTATTGACCTAAATAAATACAAAAATTTAGGCAGGACTATCATTTTCAGCACGTTTGTAGTTCCAACCAAAGAAAGATGTAAATTGTTTATTCTTTCCAAATCTTTTTTTACCTTAGTAAGCAACGGTTCGATGTTTTGCTCTACTAAGTCCTCCAATTTTACAGTAACATCAATGCCTAGATAGATTGCCTTGCTGACCACCCTGCTATCTAAACTTGTTGCAAATCTATTCAGAATGATCTGTGTTTTAGTTTTATTTAGATTATAACCTGATAACAACCCAAACTCATGCGCCTCCGCCTCTACCCCAACCATAGCCATATCTGGATTTGGAGTCAAAATAGCCACGTCGTCAGCGTAGGCCAAAATTTTTACAGTGCATCCATTGAATGAGACGGGTTGAATAGCCTGGTTTTCCTCTAATTTACGTAGTAGTGGCTCCATGTACAGAGCAAACAGTAATGGTGAAGATGGGCAGCCCTGGCGTGTCCCCCGTTGTACCTGTATTGAATCCGAGTGCCCTCCGTTTACTCTAATTTTGACCTCTGGCTCTCTATATAAAGCTTGTATAGCGCGTATATAGCCTGGCCCGATACCACACCACCTCATAGTTTCCCATAGATAGTCCCAGGCGACCCTGTCAAAAGCCTTCTCGGCGTCTAAAAACAATGCTGAAAAAGGGTCGCCTGTAACATCTGCCACATCAATCGTAGTAATTAGCGTCCTAATGTGCTGAGTGGTACCCTTCCCAGGTATGAAACCATGCTGTGACGGGCTCACCAAATGTTCAATACAGCCTGCTAGTCTCTTTGCCAACATTTTAGAGTAGACCTTGCTATCTGAGTTCATCAGTGTGATGGGTCTGTAGGATCCCGGGAGGGTTGCGGGCTTCCCTTTTTTGGCAATAACAATTAAATCTGCGCCGCGCCAAGAATCTGGTGACAGCCCTCCTTGTTGCACATGAACCATAACTTCAAACATATAAACCAACAAGCAATCACGGAATACTTTATAAAATTCGACCGGGATTTGATCGGGTCCTGATGCCTTTCCTGCTGGTAAGTTATTTAATGCATCTATAAATTCCTCCATACATAGGGTAGAGTCCAACATTTCCCCTTCTTCTTTTGTAACTCTTGATGCTCTCACCCCTCCAAGATAGTTCCTAACTTCCTCCATATCCTCAGTATTACCCTGTGTATACAGTTTTTCGTAAAATCCTCTAAAAACCTCTCTTATCTGATCTGAGCCTGTAACAATGGTGCCCGTTGTATCTAATATCTCTTTTATTTCAGCATCCGCTCTTTGCTGCCTGGTTTTAACCGCAAGTATGTGACCCACCTTCTCGCTACATTCATATAGTTCTTCTTTCTTAGCCAAATATTTTTCAGCAGACTTTTTCGAGAGGCTTTCAACTGCGTCCGCCTTAAGAGCTACTATTGTCAATATTATATCTTCCAAGCTGGACTTAGAACTTACTGCAGAGACTAGTTTACCTTCCTCTATGATTAATTTTTGCTGAAAGGTTTCATACCTCAACCTCTCTTTCTTGCGACTATTCAACACATAGCTTAGAGTTTCTCCTCTAATGCCTGCTTTAAAACAATCCCAGGTCTGCCCTACAGAAGCTGTCCCGTGATTAATCTCCCAAAAAATCCTGATCCACTCTACCATATGTTTCCTATATTCAAGATCTTGGAGCAGACTCCTCTCAAACGTCCATGTGGACCTCGTTCTCCGTACTTGCGCAACCTTGATTGATAATGACAATGGACTATGATCAGATAATGTTCTTGGATATTTCTCAACCTGAGTCGCGTGAACCAGGGACCTAGAAACTAAAAAGTAATCTAGTCTTACCAACACCTGGTGAGGTGCCGAGAAAAAGGTACTACCGTCTAAAAACGGGTGTTGCATTATCCAGGGATCTACCAGAAGATTGTTTTTGACCATATTAGTAATGGCTCTGTGTACTTTTTTCTTCCTGCCCTTATATACTGCTCCTGTACCCATAAAAGAACTGGTAGGATCATGCATGTTAAAATCGCCACAGCAAATTATAGGTTCAGGCCACTGTGCCATTTCTAAATCTAAAAACTCCCAGATCTCTGAATCATCCTCAGTAGAGCCATAGATATTTATTAATGTGAGTTTGAGCCCTTTAACTTTTAATTCCGTGATAACCCATCTTCCCCAGCGATCCTCTTTCTTTTTTATAACAGTCACTTCTCTCCTTCTCCCCAGAATAACAACTCCCCTTGTCCTGGATCCCTGTCTACTAGCTGCAAGTACATCAAGACCCAGTTGATTCATTAAGTAGATCTGTTTATCCTCTATATGTGTTTCTTGCAAACATACTAAATCTGCTTGCAGATTTCTTAAGTACGCTGCTACATTTGTCCTCTTCCTTGGGTCATTCAAGCCACATACATTTAATGAAACTATCTTACATGCCATTTAATGCTGAAAAAAGAACCAACTCTTCCTAACCCTACTGACGTTACTGACTTCACGCCAGCCCCTCCTGCTGTACCAAAAAAAAACTTAAACAACAATTTAAACAACAACCAAAATGCGTAGTCAATGTGTGCTAATTGTTTTATCAGAATCAGGCCTTTATAAATAAGGCCCTGACTTTGTTTGCTGTTGATTTTTTGGGATTTTTGATAATGCTTGATATCAACATTTGAAAGATAGAGGATTTGTATTTTGGGAAACAGTGACGTTTCAAAAGTGATATTCTGTGCTTGTACATAGGTTCTGCGCAGTGTTTTTTAAATGTTATTCAAAAAACGATTTTGGGTGCAAATGAATGGTATTTTCATTTGGCCCTTATTTATGATTGCCTTATGCAACTGGTGCATCACTTTATACATGGGAAATAAGTGACACTCTTGTGGCGCAAGGCCTTCATAAATAAGGCTGTGACTTTGTTTGCTGATATTGAGTGGTTGTACATAGGTTCTGCGCAGTGTTTCTTAAATGTTATTCAAAAAACGATTTTTGGGTGCAATTGATTGGTATTTTCATTTGGCCCTTTTTTATGATTGCCTTGTGCAGCTGATGCATCACTTTAAACATGGGTAATAAGTGACGCCCTGGTGGCGCAAGGCCTTCATTAATAAGGCCCTGACTTTGTTTGCTGTTGGTTTGTTTTTGGATTTTTGATAATGCTTGATATCAACATTTGAAAGATAGAGGATTTGTATTTGGGGAAATAGTGACGTTTCAAAAGTGATATTCTGTGCTTGTACATAGGTTCTGCGCAGTGTTTTTTAAATGTTATTCAAAAAACGATTTTGGGTGCAAATGAATGGTATTTTCATTTGGCCCTTATTTATGATTGCCTTATGCAACTGGTGCATCACTTTATACATGGGAAATAAGTGACACTCTTGTGGCGCAAGGCCTTCATAAATAAGGCCCTGACTTTGTTTGCTGATATTGAGTGATTGTACATAGGTTCTGCGCAGTGTTTCTTAAATGTTATTCAAAAAACGATTTTTGGGTGCAATTGATTGGTATTTTCATTTGGCCCTTTTTTATGATTGCCTTGTGCAGCTGATGCATCACTTTAAACATGGGTAATAAGTGACGCACTGGTGGCGCAAGGCCTTTATAAATAAGGCCCTGACTTTGTTTGCTGTTGATTTGTTTTGGGATTTTTGATAATGCTTGATATCAACATTTGAAAGATAGAGGATTTGTATTTTGGGAAACAGTGACGTTTCAAAAGTGATATTCTGTGCTTGTACATAGGTTCTGCGCAGTGTTTTTTAAATGTTATTCAAAAAACGATTTTGGGTGCAAATGAATGGTATTTTCATTTGGCCCTTATTTATGATTGCCTTATGCAACTGGTGCATCACTTTATACATGGGAAATAAGTGACACTCTTGTGGCGCAAGGCCTTCATAAATAAGGCCCTGACTTTGTTTGCTGATATTGAGTGATTGTACATAGGTTCTGCGCAGTGTTTCTTAAATGTTATTCAAAAAACGATTTTTGGGTGCAATTGATTGCTATTTTCATTTGGCCCTTTTTTATGATTGCCTTGTGCAGCTGATGCATCACTTTAAACATGGGTAATAAGTGACGCCCTGGTGGCGCAAGGCCTTCATAAATAAGGCCCTGACTTTGTTTGCTGTTGATTTGTTTTTGGATTTTTGATAATGCTTGATATCAACATTTGAAAGATAGAGGATTTGTATTTAGGGAAACAGTGACGTTTCAAAAGTGATATTCTGTGCTTGTACATAGGTTCTGCGCAGTGTTTTTTAAATGTTATTCAAAAAACGATTTTGGGTGCAAATGAATGGTATTTTCATTTGGCCCTTATTTATGATTGCCTTATGCAACTGGTGCATCACTTTATACATGGGAAATAAGTGACACTCTTGTGGCACAAGGCCTTCATAAATAAGGCAGTGACTTGGTTTGCTGATATTGAGTGGTTGTACATAGGTTCTGCACAGTGTTTCTTAAATGTTATTCAAAAAACGATTTGTGGGTGCAATTGATTGGTATTTTCATTTGGCCCTTTTTTATGATTGCCTTGTGCAGCTGATGCATCACTTTAAACATGGGTAATAAGTGACGCCCTGGTGGCGCAAGGCCTTCATAAATAAGGCCCTGACTTTGTTTGCTGTTGATTTGTTTTTGGATTTTTGATAATGCTTGATATCAACATTTGAAAGATAGAGGATTTGTATTTTGGGAAACAGTGACGTTTCAAAAGTGATATTCTGTGCTTGTACATAGGCTCTGCGCAGTGTTTTTTAAATGTTATTCAAAAAAACGATTTTGGGTGCAAATGATTGGTATTTTCATGTGGCCCGTATTTATGATTGCCTTATGCAACTGGTGCATCACTTTATACATGGGAAATAAGTGACACTCTTGTGGCGCAAGGCCTTCATAAATAAGGCCCTGACTTTGTTTGCTGATATTGAGTGGTTGTACATAGGTTCTGCGCAGTGTTTCTTAAATGTTATTCAAAAAACGATTTTTGGGTGCAATTGATTGGTATTTTCCTTTGACCCTTTTTTATGATTGCCTTGTGCAGCTGATGCATCACTTTAAACATGGGTAATAAGTGACGCACTGGTGGCGCAAGACCTTCATAAATAAGGCCCTGACTTTGTTTGCTGTTGATTTGTTTTTGGATTTTTGATAATGCTTGATATCAACATTTGAAAGATAGAGGATTTGTATTTTGGGAAACAGTGACGTTTCAAAAGTGATATTCTGTGCTTGTACATAGGTTCTGCGCAGTGTTTTTTAAATGTTATTCAAAAAACGATTTTGGGTGCCAATGAATGGTATTTTCATTTGGCCCTTATTTATGATTGCCTTATGCAACTGGTGCATCACTTTATACATGGGAAATAAGTGACACTCTTGTGGCGCAAGGCCTTCATAAATAAGGCCCTGACTTTGTTTGCTGATATTGAGTGGTTGTACATAGGTTCTGCGCAGTGTTTCTTAAATGTTATTCAAAAAACGATTTTTGGGTGCAATTGATTGGTATTTTCCTTTGACCCTTTTTTATGATTGCCTTGTGCAGCTGATGCATCACTTTAAACATGGGTAATAAGTGACGCACTGGTGGCGCAAGACCTTCATAAATAAGGCCCTGACTTTGTTTGCTGTTGATTTGTTTTTGGATTTTTGATAATGCTTGATATCAACATTTGAAAGATAGAGGATTTGTATTTTGGGAAACAGTGACGTTTCAAAAGTGATATTCTGTGCTTGTACATAGGTTCTGTGCAGTGTTTTTTAAATGTTATTCAAAAAACGATTTTGGGTGCCAATGAATGGTATTTTCATTTGGCCCTTATTTATGATTGCCTTATGCAACTGGTGCATCACTTTATACATGGGAAATAAGTGACACTCTTGTGGTGCAAGGCCTTCATAAATAAGGCCCTGACTTTGTTTGCTGATATTGAGTGGTTGTACATAGGTTCTGCGCAGTGTTTCTTAAATGTTATTCAAAAAACGATTTTTGGGTGCAATTGATTGGTATTTTCATTTGGCCCTTTTTTATGATTGCCTTGTGCAGCTGATGCATCACTTTAAACATGGGTAATAAGTGACGCACTGGTGGCGCAAGGCCTTCATAAATAAGGCCCTGACTTTGTTTGCTGTTGATTTGTTTTTGGATTTTTGATAATGCTTGATATCAACATTTGAAAGATAGAGGATTTGTATTTTGGGAAACAGTGACGTTTCAAAAGTGATATTCTGTGCTTGTACATAGGTTCTGCGCAGTGTTTTTTAAATGTTATTCAAAAAACGATTTTGGGTGCAAATGAATGGTATTTTCATTTGGCCCTTATTTATGATTGCCTTATGCAACTGGTGCATCACTTTATACATGGGAAATAAGGGACACTCTTGTGGCGCAAGGCCTTCATAAATAAGGCCCTGACTTTGTTTGCTGATATTGAGTGGTTGTACATAGGTTCTGCGCAGTGTTTCTTAAATGTTATTCAAAAAACGATTTTTGGGTGCAATTGATTGGTATTTTCATTTGGCCCTTTTTTATGATTGCCTTGTGCAGCTGATGCATCACTTTAAACATGGGTAATAAGTGACGCACTGGTGGCGCAAGGCCTTCATAAATAAGGCCCTGACTTTGTTTGCTGTTGATTTGTTTTTGGATTTCTGATAATGCTTGATATCAACATTTGAAAGATAGAGGATTTGTATTTTGGGAAACAGTGACATTTCAAAAGTGATATTCTGTGCTTGTACATAGGTTCTGCGCAGTGTTTTTTAAATGTTATTCAAAAAACGATTTTGGGTGCAAATGAATGGTATTTTCATTTGGCCCTTATTTATGATTGCTTTATGCAACTGGTGCATCACTTTATACATGGGAAATAAGTGACACTCTTGTGGCGCAAGGCCTTCATAAATAAGGCCCTGACTTTGTTTGCTGATATTGAGTGGTTGTACATAGGTTCTGCGCAGTGTTTCTTAAATGTTATTCAAAAAACGATTTTTGGGTGCAATTGATTGATATTTTCATTTGGCCTTTTTTTATGATTGCCTTGTGCAGCTGATGCATCACTTTAAACATGGGTAATAAGTGACGCACTGGTGGCGCAAGGCCTTCATAAATAAGGCCCTGACTTTGTTTGCTGTTGATTTGTTTTTGTATTTCTGATAATGCTTGATATCAACATTTGAAAGATAGAGGATTTGTATTTTGGGAAACAGTGACATTTCAAAAGTGATATTCTGTGCTTGTACATAGGTTCTGCGCAGTGTTTTTTAAATGTTATTCAAAAAACGATTTTGGGTGCAAATGAATGGTATTTTCATTTGGCCCTTATTTATGATTGCCTTATGCAACTGGTGCATCACTTTATACATGGGAAATAAGTGACACTCTTGTGGCGCAAGGCCTTCATAAATAAGGCCCTGACTTTGTTTGCTGATATTGAGTGGTTGTACATAGGTTCTGTGCAGTGTTTCCTAAATGTTATTCAAAAACGATTTTTGTGTGCAATTGATTGGTATTTTCATTTGGCCCTTTTTTATGATTGCCTTGTGCAGCTGATGCATCACTTTAAACATGGGTAATAAGTGACGCACTGGTGGCGCAAGGCCTTCATAAATAAGGCCCTGACTTTGTTTGCTGTTGATTTGTTTTTGGATTTTTGATAATGCTTGATATCAACATTTGAAAGATAGAGGATTTGTATTTTGGGAAACAGTGACGTTTCAAAAGTGATATTCTGTGCTTTTACATAGGTTCTGCGCAGTGTTTTTTAAATGTTATTCAAAAAACGATTTTGGGTGCAAATGAATGGTATTTTCATTTGGCCCTTATTTATGATTGCCTTATGCAACTGGTGCATCACTTTATACATGGGAAATAAGTGACACTCTTGTGGTGCAAGACCTTCATAAATAAGGCCCTGACTTTGTTTGCTGATATTGAGTGGTTGTACATAGGTTCTGCGCAGTGTTTCTTAAATGTTATTCAAAAAACGATTTTTGGGTGCAATTGATTGGTATTTTTATTTGGGTCTTATTTATGATTGTCTTCTGGCGCCGGTATGTCACTTTTAATATGGGTTGCACTGGTGGTGCAAGGCCTTCATAAATAAGGCCCTGAGTTGCTGTTGTATAAACTTAAATATGTTGCAATTTATTGTTTATATTGTTTGCTTTTTGACATTACTTTGTTGTTTGCTAATAGTGGTCTTTCATGTTTTTTTTTTTCAGAACAACAGATTCAAATCAACTTCTGAAAAGCAAGCAAAAATGCCTTCAAGGCAAAGAATTATCAAAAATACCATACGTAAAAGGAGAACATCAACAACAGAATGTATGGAATCCTCTACAACAACTACTTTAAAAAACACCAGAAAAGCTTCTGGTAAGCCAATTAAGTCTTTTCTTCGCAACATATGTCTTAGAAAAAGAAATGATATTGCTAATGTGAATATTCAGAAAAAGTCGGCAAATCTAAAAAGGAAGGAGAGGCTCACAAAAAATGTCTCGATTGGAGCAGGAGAGAAGAGAATGGATAGCAATAGAAGGGTAAATCAATTTAGGGACATTCGTAGGCGAATGTTTCGCAATAGGGTAGTTTTAAATTTGCTAAAAAATGATAAGAAAAGTAAACTGAGAGCTGCTTTTTACAAGAAAAAGAAAAGTGTAGAAAAGATTGTTGATCAGGCTTTTGAAGTTAAGAAAAAATTATTAATTTTAGTAATCAATAGAATTAGGATACTTAATAAGGCAATTGATGTTTTCAAATCGAACAGTAGATGGAAAAGAATTATTAATCGGAGTAATTTTTGTGAAGTATTTTGTGGTGAATGGATGCATAGTTCAAGTTCTGAGCCGTTTTTCAATGAGGAGAGTTACTTTCAGGAAAATGATTTGGTGCATGCAGTTGACACCAGTGGTCGAGCATATGAGGTGAAAGATGGTTGTGTGATGGAAAAAGAGAAACTTGTATCTAGAGATGCAGAAGAGGTGTTAGCTGATGAAGTTTTAGGGAGACATACTAAGTGTCCAGTGTACACATGGAAGTGCAGTAGTATTTGTAGTGTGCGACAGGATTCAATCGATTTGCTTCGAAATTTCTTACGTACATATAGTAAGAAAAGTCTCAAACAAAAAATGAATATCTTGCAAGAGTTAGATCCTTGCAGAGTGAGAGAAAGCACAGGTTTGCATGGGCATTCACTAGCTTGTCTTTCTAGAAAAGTATGTCAGAGTGTTTTTCATCATTTTAGGATGTTAGCAGTGCATCATAATAAGGTGAGGAAATTAGTGAGAAATGTTATTATGCAAAAAGTCCAGCACTTAAGCTTAAACAGTTAAACAGTGCTCTTTTGCATGGATCTGAAGTGGATGTGAAGACTATTTGTGAAGAAATTGAGTTTTGTCATTTTGGGAACAAAGAGGACAGTGTAGAAATAGATATAGTAATGGATGGTAATGTGGAAGATAATGGACAGATTTCAAGTATAGAAAAGTCTGATGATGAAATTACCAAGTTTAAGGTGAAATCAAGTGAAAGGCCTAATTTAACTTGTGTGTGTTGTCGACGGACTCATTATAAGATTCCGACTAGGTTAGTTGATTTATATGCAAAAAGTGAATTGGAAAATAATAGTGAATGGAAGGATTTTGTAAGTTATTTGTTGGTGGAGAATTCTTTTGATTTGAGTTTTGATCAGCGTATTTGTAATTATTGTTTAAAAAAATTAAATGAAAATAGAATGCCTGCTAGAGCAGTTCATAATAATCTTCAGTTGATAGATATTCCTTCTGAATTGATGGATCTAAATACTTATGAATCTATTTTGATTCAATGTGTCCATCCTTTTCAGGCTATTGTTCGCATGGAGCCTAAGACAGGGAAATTGCCTCCATCAGATTTACAGAGAGGATTAAAGGGAAGAGTTGTTTATTTGCCTCTAGATGTAAAGAAAAATATTGATACAATTGGTGTAGAAAGAGTAGAAGAGGATCCTCTAGTTATTCTAGTTAATGGGGTTCCGACAAAGAGTAAGAAAATCTGGCAAGATTTAGTGGATGTTAGAAAAGTCAAAAAGGCAACGTTGTATTTGGTCAAAAACAATGAGTACTACAAAGATGTAAGTGTTGGAGCAGAGGAAACAGCTACAGAAGAAGACAGTGATTGTTCAGTTGGTCAAATTGAAAAAGTTGATGTGTCTAGAAGTGAAGAAATATATGAACATTATACTGTTCATCCTTTGCATTCCAAAGAAGTAATGGGAAATGCAATTGACTTGTTTCAAATGAAAGCAGCAAAAGGAAGTCCCATTAGTGTATGGGAAGAAAGTTTGGAAGCTCGTTGTTTTCCACAATTATTTCCAACAGGTCGTGGTGGACGATATGATGATCGACCAGTTCAAATTCCTGCAGCTGAATACCGGACTCTAAGATTATATGCTGAAGATCCAAGGTTTCGTCAATGCATTCCATATTTGTTTCATCTACTGTTTGAAAGTGATTTGTCTGGGCTTTCTTATGCAGTTAATCATATACTAAAAAGTGGAGCTCATTTGCAAAATGTTTCTGCAAGGGACCTTATGGAGAAAGTTAATCTGCAAGATAGTATTTTGGAATCTCAGCTAATCAATCTCATGGCATGTCAACGTGGAACCAATGAGTATTGGTTCCGTCGTCATGAAGAATTGAAATGTATGCTAAGAAACTTAGAAACTCCTACATGGTTCCTCACTTGAATTTCTACGAGAGGCAAATGGAAACATCCCAAATATAGAATTGAAAACACCTGGAGAACTGTGTTCTTTGGATCCAGTGAATGTTTGCAGATATTTTAATCATAGATTTGAAGCTATGATGTCTTTTATTACCAACAAAAAAAATCCTCCCCTTGGAGAGGTTTTGGATTTCTTTTGGAGGAAGGAATATCAAGCGAGAGGTGCTCCTCATATACATATGTTGTTGTGGATTAAAGATGCACCCAAATTTGGATCAGATTCAGATGAAACAGTGATGAGTTTCATTGAAGAGTATTCAACATGTGCTGTTCCAAAATCTACTGTAGAAAACAGTTTAAGGCAACAAGTTTTACGTTTTCAATCTCATCGTTGTGGAAAGTACTGTTGTCGATAATTTAAAAACAAGGAAAAGTACTACACGAAATGTCGTTTTGCATTTCCACGACCAGTGATTTCTAAGGGAAGAGTAAATAATTTGATGTCATCTCTACGACATACTGTGACGAGGAAATCTCCCAAAAATACATACAATTTGAAAAGAAATGAAGAATCTAAGTACATCAACGATTACAACCCAGTGATTTTGTCCATGTGAAATGCTAACATGGATATTCAGTTCGTTGCTGACAACTCTATTGCTGTGGCTCGATATGTGACATCTTACATCACCAAAAAAGAAAAGACAGAACTGAAGGAAATGTGGGAGGACATTTCACATGAAAAGAGTCTAAGCAAAAATTATATAGTTTCAGTCTGAAGATGTTGTCGCATCGAGAAATTGGAGCATATGAATGTTCTGATCGGTTATCATCAGCAAGTCTCTATGCCAAATCAAGAACAATCATTTGGGTGAGTCTAGGTCTTGCTGCAACACGAAACCGAGTTTTGAAATCTGTACAAGAAATTGAATATTTGGCGGAGAAAGAACCAAACAGTACAGATATTTTGAAGACAAATATGTTGGATACATACTATCCAAATAGAAGTACTCACCTTGAGAACACTTGTTTGTATGAAGTTCTGCAAAACTACAGTTATAAGAGGAACATCACAGAAGATATCAATAATGGAAAATATGCAGTCATTGGCTATGAAGGATGTCTAGTGAAGCAGAAAAAAGGCCATTTGATTAATCATCGAAAATTGAGTTGTGAAGCTCCAGACAAAAGAGAATTTTACTATTTAGCTCTTTTGCAACTCTTTAAGCCATGGCGTACAGAAGAGGAACTACTTGGAGATTTTCTCTGTTATGAAGACTCTTTTAATGCAACTAAGGATACCATAGAATGTCCTATTTTTCTAAATTATCTGCAAATGTTGAATGAAGAAATGGAGCAAGAAACCACAATTGCTGAAGAGATAGCTAGAGACAGTTCTCAAGACAGTCAGAGTTCTACTTCATTGAGTCAGGATCCACTAGGAGGACCTATTATCCAAAATGAAGCTGCCACTGCCATGGATGAGGTGGAAAGAGCTATGGATCAAGCTCAAGAGGATGGAGTTAACTTAGAAGATTTGGTAAAGCAACTAAACGTTGAGCAGAAAAAGATATATGATGAAGTCACAGAGCAGATTGAACATGGATTCAGACATGAGAAAAAAGAGTGCTCATGTACATCATTTGACCCTGTCCGACTGTACGTAAGAGGAGAAGCAGGGACAGGAAAAAGTTTTCTAATTAAAGCCATTGCAAATTATCTGCAGAAAAGGACTGATTCACCGCTGTCTTGTGTTGTAACTGCTCCAACTGGTCTGGCTGCACATAATATTAAAGGGATTACTCTACATCGTTTACTGATGCTGCCAGTTGAGCATGATAATAAATTGCATTACAACAAGTTATCTGGAGATGCGAGTTCTGAAGTTTCAAGATTCCTTAAGAATATGAAACTTCTTATCATTGATGAAGTAAGCATGGTCTCAAATCTAATGCTTGCTTTTGTGCATTTGAGAATGCAAGAAATTCTTAGAAGAGAGTATGATGTGTTATTTGGAGGAAAACACATTATTGTTTTTGGAGATCTATTGCAGTTGACTCCAGTAAAAGGACAATCAGTGTTTAAAATTCTCACACATGAAGATACCAGGAAGTCCCTTGGAGCATTGGAAACGTTAATATATGGTTAAATTTTAAATATGCTGAACTGCTTCAAAATATGCGACAGGCAAAGGATGAAGATTATAAAAATATTCTACAAGATGTAAGAATTGGAAAAGTAAGCGAGCTTGGGAAAAAAGCTTTACATGGTCGATTAATTTCAAATTTGTATCCAAATGAAAAAATTCTTCCAGAGAATATTTAAAAAAAAAATGACTGAGAAGAAATCTGGGATATGTTTGATGCCAACTCTGCAAGAATGTTCCATCTTCAACAACAAAATGTTAGAGTTAGAAAATGAAGAGATTGTGAAACTGGAAGCAATAGATAAAATAGAGCATATGGGTGCAACAATTGTTTTGTCTGAAAATTTGAAAACTAAATTGGATTCATTAGAGAAAAGTATTTCTAAAACAGCTGGTTTTGAAAAGACTCTGAATGTGTGTTTAAATTGTCGTATCATTTTGAGAAGGAATTTAAATGTTGAAAGAGGTCTGGTAAATGGAGCAATGGGTTATGTTGTTGATTTTGTGAATTACAGAAATAGAGATGGAATTGAATTTCTGAAAATAAAATTTGATGGCATTGAACAAGTACAACAAATAAGTCGTTGTTCTGCTAGATTTTTACTTGTAAAAGACTTATATGTTCGCCGAAAACAGTTTCCTGTTTGTTTGGCATATGCAGTAACAATTCATAAATCTCAAGGTTTAAGTGTAGATAATGCTTTGGTGAACATTGGAAGATCTGTGTTTAAAGAGGGTATGGCATATGTGGCATTATCCCGAGACAGAACTTTATCAGGATTGTACTTGATTGAGTGTGATGAGACAAAAATTTGTGCAGATCTAGATTGTGTTAAAGAATACAATAGGTTAAGAAGAGAATATGCTCCACATTTGCCTCAATATCCTCTGTTTGAAAAACGTGTGGTAGGCCGAAAAAGAAGAAATGAGGATAATTGCAGTGAGGTAGTTGCAAAAAGACAAAAAGTAGAGACAGTTTGAAAATAGTTCTGGTGTCAACTGCTATGCTAATGTAGTGGTTAATGTTGTTTTTTTTCTTAAAAGTTTACAAGAACAGATTGTTGAAAATCGGGATCAAAGATTGTGTGGTTTATTGAATTCTGTGTTTGAGAAATGTAGCAGTGATACAGCAGAAATAGAAAGTGTAACAGAAATTCGAAATATTTTAGATATGTGTTCTGGTCAAGATACATTTTCACAGAATATTCAGCAGGATTGTCAGGAATTTTTAATGTATATGTTTGGTGTTTTGGAAGATGAAGGTGTAGATGTAGATAATCTTTTCAGCCTTTCTTATCAATGGCAGCATGACTGCCACAATTGTCGTTCATCAAGTACTACTAGAATAGACACTGAAAGATTTATATATTTGACTTTACCTGACTGTAAATCAGTGTCATTTAAAAATCTAGTTGAAGCAGAAGATCATAATATGGTGTGTACCTAATGTAACTGTAAAATGCTGTCCACATTATTTATACAAAGTTATGGGCAGTATATCATTTTAGTTTTCCAACGATGTAGACGTGATGGAACTGAATTGACAACTTCTATCAAAAATTTTGTGGCTTCTCAGTTATCAATTTCAGGAAGAACCTTTACAACTGAAGCTATTATTTATCATGACGGTTCTTCGACAACCTCAGGACATTATACATGCTACTTAAAATCTGAAAAAGGATGGAGTTACTGCAATGATTCTCATTTAACTTATAAACAACGTTTGCCTTATGACTCTACAAATTCTTATCTAGTGTTTTTAAAACCAAAGTTTTAGTAAAGGGAATTGGCCTTTGAAGTCGGGAATAGATACTAAAAGTTAGTTAGTTAGTTAGTTAATCTAATATTTTAAATTATTTATCTCATGTAGATACTTTAAGTGGATCTCAAAGTAAAAAATACTGATATATCTGACACAAATTGGCCGTGAGGAAAGTGTAAGGTATGATGTTCTTAGATCTTTTTTCATAGGAAGTCGATGAAATGGAAGTTATAGAGCAGAGCAGACTTTTTTCCACCAAAAGGACCTTCACTATCTTCTATCTGGCCTCACGGAAAAGTAAGTGAATCAAAGATTAGTGTACATATATGAGATGTATGTTTGAATGGTTTTTTTTAAACACAATCTTTTAGATTGTGGTTTTTTTTTCCCGCTGTTATATGATGAAGACTTTGAACTCACTAATATAAGTGAAATTCAATATATTCTGAGAACAGCAAAAATAAATAATGTAACATATTGTAGAAGTTATTGTGTAGTTTGCATTGTGTAATTTATATTGTGTTCACATTGTCTCACACTCATTTTCCTTTTTCACCCTTATTTACCTCTTTACTAATTTACACTCTTTTTTCATCGCTGTTTCTTTACTGCACTTCATTCACAACTTCTCAAGCTAATTTGAACTGTCTGCATTTCCTCTCTTCCTTCCACCACTTTTTATCTTTTTCATATTCTCTCAGTACCACTGCTTTAGTTTTCTTACCCTCTCTTTCTTTTTCTCCTTTTTTTTTTCTTTCGCACTCATTGTACTGTAGTTCACTTAGTTCTTCCTTTTGTTTTTCTGTGTACTTACTCTCTCACTCCTGTTTTATCCATCATTCTATAATAACCTCATTCCTTTCATCCCTTCACTCTGTGACTCCACTTCACTCACTCTCAGTCATCTTCTATTCCTCTTTTTTATTAATAGTTTCTCATTCAGACTCCTCTCCTTTTCACTCATTTTCCTTTTACTTTCTTATCTTTACTGATTTTGTTTTGATATCTTACATTCTTTTAGTATCTTACTTACCTTTAGGAATTTGTTCTCTTTCTATTTTTTTTCCTTCTTTTTTCTCTTTCTACATTACTTTCTTTCTGTTTTTGTATCCTTCACTATTGCTTCATTTCTTAGTAAACTTTTGTAGATTTTTAAACCTTATGAACTGTTTCTTCTATTTTATTATATATTTTTAAGTAATTATAACGTCTTTTTTCTTTTATCTTTCACAGATACAAGTTTTCATTAATTATATGGTAAGTGTGTTTACAAAATGTACTTTGTTATCACCTTATGTTTTATTTTCACTATTTTTCTCTCACCCAACCTCACCCCTGTTTCCTTACTTTGCTTCCCTCACTTATTCTTATCCTCCATGTTTACTTCCTACCACATTCAACTTCTTTCAGTACCTCTGCTTATCCACACTCCTTCACTTACCTTTTTTACTGGTTCACTTAGTCCCTTTGTGACACTCCTTCCTTTACTCTCTCTCTTCTTTCTCTCTGTCACTCCCCATGTCTTACCCTTATTCACTTATATGTACCCTCTTTCACTCCTCTTTACTCACACTCACTGCTATTTTCTTTTCCTCCGTCACCGCTGTTCCTTTTCTCTGGTTCCGTCACTATCTGTCATTCCCCATACTTAACTCTCCTTCCTTTTACTTTCATCATCCATTCACATTCTCCCAGAACCTCTGCTTTAGTCTTCTTCCTATTTCTTCTCTTCTTTTGCTCCCTTATTCTTTTTCTTTTTCTCAGTTACTTCCTCTTACACTTTTTCTCTGTCTTACTATCTATTACACAGTCCCTCTGTGTTCATCCCTCTAGCTCTCTTTCTCTTAACACCACTCTCTCTGTACCCATTCCTCATAGTCACTCCTTCATACTTTTTTTTTCTTTTTTTTTGTTGGTGCGCCGACGGGACGCGCACCGGTGCGCGCACCGGGAGCGCTCCAGAGACGAATATATAAAAAAAAAATACTATTTTAAAACAAAAAATATTATTTTAATATACATTATAGTGTTCATTTTTATAAAAACATACCTTTCTCAGCTATAGACATTTTTGAAAAAATAAACTTAGAAATTTACTAAAAAGTACATAGGTATGAAGCCCTATAAAAAGTTACAAATTAGCATTAAAAAAACCTATGAAATTCACTAAAAAACCAGAGGTTTCACACCAGTTATAGTAAGGAATTAGCATTTAAAAAACCTAAGAAATTCACTGAAAAAACCAAAGGTTTCACACCAGTTATAGTTAGAAATTAGCATTAAAAAAACCTATGAAATTCACTGAAAAAACCAGAGGTTTCACACCAGTTATAGTTAGGAATTAGCATTTAAAAAACCTATTAAATTCACTGAAAAAAACCAGAGGTTTCACACCAGTTATAGTTAGCTGGAAATTTTACTGACATAAAACCATTGAAATTCCCACGTTATAGTTAGTCGGACTCACTATAACTTGCGCATGCAATGCACTGCTGATGACATCACATATTACATCACTCATGACATGGTCAGTGACATCACTCATGAGTCAGACATCACTCATGACACCATCCTTGTGACACAGTGACAGACCTCCTTTCACTGTAAAGTAACCTTTGAAACACATATTCAAAAATAGAAACTAACATTTTCAAAAAAGTGGATATACCCATACCAGTTACAACAACCAATTCAGTAATTTCACCATCTATATACACATTCACACATTCACCAACAGTTTTATATAGTCACTCATACATATACTCACTCATCATATGTAGTGATACCCCTATTCATCCTGTTACACACCGACAGTCATCAAAAAGTTACTCACACATATACTCACACATGCAAATAAACTAATAAACATCCATTTATTTGCATATACAGATTTACACACACTACCACCTTACTTCTAAGGAAACTTAGACATATGTACTCTCTTAAACAATCAGTTATAGAAACACATACTTATTTAAACAGGAACTCTTACAATCTCTCACTCTCACATATACTGACTTATATACATCAATACTCACATATACTAAATTAAAATATATCTTGTTACTGATAAACACACTAGTGAGACAGGCATTCAATCAGTAACACACACATATACACACTCATCCACTCATACAGTCCTGCACATATGCTGTTTTCAAAAAACATACAAACAGTGAGTCAGTCATTGATACATCTATGTGCTAAGTAACACCCCCACCAAACTATACAGACACTCATACTGATACTAAAAAAACATATAATAACCCATATACACCCACATGTAGCTACTCACCAACCCATACAGCCACTTATACACAAAGTGAAACACTGATACATATATTTAAATATTTAAATATTACTCGCCAATATATGTATTCACTAAGATACACTTAATAAGCCAGTTAACCAATCAAATTTTAAAAAAAAAACATTAATTAAGACAATAATTTAAACATTTATTCTTCCATCGACCTTTACATATACATATATAAAACATATTTATTTTTCAGAAAGACACACATTCACTGGATGGTGTCATCAGTGATGTCATGAGAGATGTCACTGACCATGTCATGAGTGATGTAATATGTGATGTCATCAGCAGTGCATTGCATGCACAAGTTATAGTGAGTCCGACTAACTATAACGTGGGAATTTCAATGGTTTTATGTCAGTAAAATTTCCAGCTAACTATAACTGGTGTGAAACCTCTGGTTTTTTCAGTGAATTTAATAGGTTTTTTAAATGCTAATTCCTAACTATAACTGGTGTGAAACCTCTGTTTTTTTCAGTGAATATATATATATATATATTTATATATATATATATATATATATATATATATATATATATTCACTGAAAAAACCATAGGTTAGAGACCATATATAGTTAGCTGGACATTTTATTGACATAAAACCAATGAAATTCCATATATAGTTAGTTGCACTAACTATATATCGCGCACCCGCAATCCACTGCTGATGATGTCACATATTACATCATTCATGACATGGTCAGTGACATCACTGATGACATCACTGATGACATCTCAAATGACATCACTGATGACATCTCAAATGACATCACTGATGACATCATCTAGTGTCTGTGTGTTTTTGTAAAGTTTAAATATGTTTTACATATTGAAGAATGAGTGGATGTATGGAAGACTGAGTGTGTGTGTGGCTGGCTGGGGGGTGTGTGACTCTGTGCATATCAATGTGTACTTGTATCAGTGATTGTATAAGAGAGTAAGTATGTGTTAGTATATGTGTGAAAAGTATGGTGTTCTGTGTTTAACTGTATAGATGAGGAAATCGAAGTGTGATTGATTATTCACAGGACTGACTAGGTGTATGAGTGCATATGATAGTCTTGTAATAATGAGTGACTGTATGTATGCGTGATTGTATGGGTGAATGAGTGAATGTGTGTGTAGACGTAGGAATCAGTGAGTGCGTATGTAGTAACTGGTATTGGTGTGTCATGATGTCATCAGTGATGTCATTTGAGATGTCATCAGTGATGTCATTTGAGATGTCATCAGTGATGTCATCAGTGATGTCACTGAAGTATGGTGTTCTGTGTTTAACTGTATAGATGAGGAAATGGAAGTGTGATTGATTCTTTACAGGACTGACTAGATGTGTGAGTAACTCCATGGATGAGTGGCAGTGTGTGAGTGTCTGCATAGGTGTATGAGTGCATATGATAGTGTTGTAATAATGAGTGACTGTATGTATGAGTGATTGTATGGGTGAATGAGTGAATGTGTGTGTAGACGTAGGAATCAGTGAGTGCGTATGTAGTAACTGGTATTGGTGTGTCATGATGTCATCAGTGATGTCATTTGAGATGTCATCAGTGATGTCATTTGAGATGTCATCAGTGATGTCATCAGTGATGTCACTGACCATGTCATGAATGATGTAATATGTGACATCATCAGCAGTGGATTGCGGGTGCGCGATATATAGTTAGTGCAACTAACTATATATGGAATTTCATTGGTTTTATGTCAATAAAATGTCCAGCTAACTATATATGGTCTCTAACCTATGGTTTTTTCAGTGAATTTTCAAGGTTTTGTAAATGCAAATTCCTAACTATATATGGTCTATAACCTATGGTTTTTTCAGTGAATTTCATTGTTTTTTTAAAAGCTAATATCTATAGCTGTAAAATATATTCTTTATTACGTGACGTATCACGTAGCCACGTGAGACGCCTCATGACGCGTCGCATAACCGTGACGTATCGGCTCTGCAGCGCAAACAAAACCCGTAATGTAAGCGTGCCGGAGCACGCTTACAGATATATATATTTTTTTAACGTTAATTAGACAAAATCCACACGTGCACATATCTTGAGGCCTTGCAAAGGCACATCAAACAGTCCCTACAATTTTGTCAAGTTTGCTGGAAATCTATTCCCTTAATTTTTTTTTTACTGTTTCTCTTGGTTTTCCCCTTGTTACGCTTACCGGGACGCTACCCGGTACGCGAACCGGACGCTCCAAAAACACAAGATGGCGGACTCCCGTTACGCTGCCGGTTAGCTGCCCGGTTCGCGTACCGGGAAGCGCCTCTACCGCGAAAAATCGCGGGGGACTTTAATATCCCCCTCATCAATCCTAGGGGGTCAGGAGGGGTTTACCTTGCCCCCTTTCCTTCATTTCCCCCTTCTTTTTTCACCACATCTTGTCTCTCGAACCTACCGAGAGACAAGATGGCGGCCGCACCGGACTGTTTACAATGTTGACAGCTACGCTGCCGGGTAGCTGCCCGGTTAGCTGCCCGGTTAGCTGCCCGGTGAGCTGCCCGGTTCGCGTACCGGGACGCGCCTCTACGGCGTAAAATCGCAATAATATTATTTTTTTTTTTTTTGCCCCGCGGGGCACTTTAATATCCCCCTCATCAATCCTAGGGGGTCAGGAGTGGTCTACCTTGCCCCCTTTCCTTCATTTCCCCCTTCGTTTTTCACCACATCTTGTCTCTCGATCGTACCGAGAGACAAGATGGCGGCCGCTCCGGACTGTTTAGAATGTTGACAGACACCGGAGAGCCAATCAGCTTCGCTTCGCGAAGTTCCGTTACGCGTCAGGTATGCAAACCGGGGCGCTAACCGGAGCGCTGTCACAGATATATATTTTTTTTTAAACGTTAATTTCTCAAAATCCACCTGAGCACATATATTGAGACATAGCAAAGGCACGTCGGGCAAACCATATCTACAATTTTGCCAAGTTTCATGTAAATCTATTCAGCCGTTCGAGCTAAAAGTGAGTCCAACCGCCCTATGGAAAAATGAATGGGAAAAACGTGTTTTGGGACCCCCCTTGTTTCTCGGCCCCCCCTTGACGAAACCCCCCCCCAGATTTTCAGGGGCTGCTCAGAAACGAAATGTGCCATTTTCCTGAAAATTTCAGCCAATTCCGTCCACAAACGCCAAAGTTATTAGACATAGAATTTTCAGAAATCCCATAGAGAAAAAATCCTAACTATATATACCCACTGGCTATCGCCAGTAGGTAATATACATATATAAACATATATAATCTGCATATCTATATAAATATAAATGCATGCATAAATATACATATATGCATACATATGCATGTTATTTACATGAAAGTTTTAAAAACACTAATGAAAGCAAAGCTAAAAAGCCACCTCATTACAAACAGAATGGCTTTAACTTAAACGAGGGCGAGATCTATTGCATTTTCAATGCTTGTTTACTTTGGTTCTATCAAGAAGGCATTCAGATGTTTCACACATTTGCCATAAATTCTGAATGTTAGCACTCTAGTTGCTCATTAGATCACTGTAGTAAAGCTAGTGCTCACCAGGGAAGTCTGCTGCTAATCATGGTTTGCAGCCATTTTCCCGCATTTTTTATCCCGCAGACTTTCAGTCCGCATACCATTATCCCACAAGGTCATTGACCTCGCATACCATTATCCCGCATTTTTTCAAAACGCATGTGCATTTATCGCGCATGCCTTTACAAAGAATTACGTTTTAAAGGCATGTATGGTAAATGCATTTGCGTTGTGAAAACCACGATGACGAGAGCGGTAAGTGGGTTTGTGTTAATTTTTTCGTGGGTTAGTGATTGTGTAGTGTAGTGTAGTGTTGTGTAGTGTAGTGTTGTGTTACTGTAGTGTAGAGTTGTGGTGGTTGTTTAGTGTAGGGTCATGCTGGGGGTAGTGTTTTAGGGTTTAGGGTTGTGTTGTAGTGTTTGCGTAGTGTAGGGTCATGCTGGGGGTAGTGTTTTAGGGTTTAGGGTTGTGTTGTAGGGTTTGCGTAGTGTAGGGTCATGCTGGGGGTAGTGTTTTAGGGTTTAGGGTAGTGTTGTAGTGTTTGCGTAGTGTAGGGTCATGCTGGGGGTAGTGTTTTAGGGTTTAGGGTAGTGTTGTAGTGTTTGCGTAGTGTAGGGTCATGCTGGGGGTAGTGTTTTAGGGTTTTGGGTAGTGTTGTAGTGTTTGCGTAGTGTAGGGTCATGCTGGGGTGTAGTATTTTAGGGTTTAGGGTAGTGTTGTAGTGTTTGTGTAGTGTAGGGTCATGCTGGGGGTAGTGTTTTAGGGTTTTGGGTAGTGTTGTAGTGTTTGCGTAGTGTAGGGTCATGCTGGGGGTAGTGTTTTAGGGTTTTGGGTAGTGTTGTAGTGTTTGCGTAGTGTAGGGTCATGCTGGGGTGTAGTGTTTTAGGGTTTTGGGTAGTGTTGTAGTGTTTGCGTAGTGTAGGGTCATGCTGGGGTGTAGTGTTTTAGGGTTTTGGGTAGTGTTGTAGTGTTTGCGTAGTGAAGGGTCATGCTGGGGGTAGTGTTTTAGGGTTTTGGGTAGTGTTGTAGTGTTTGCGTAGTGTAGGGTCATGCTGGGGGTAGTGTTTTAGGGTTTTGGGTAGTGTTGTAGTGTTTGCGTAGTGTAGGGTCATGCTGGGGGTAGTGTTTTAGGGTTTTGGGTAGTGTTGTAGTGTTTGCGTAGTGTAGGGTCATGCTGGGGGTAGTGTTTTAGGGTTTAGGGTAGTGTTGTAGTGTTTGCGTAGTGTAGGGTCATGCTGGGGGTAGTGTTTTAGGGTTTAGGGTAGTGTTGTAGTGTTTGAGTAGTGTAGGGTCATGCTGGGGGTAGTGTTTTAGGGTTTAGGGTAGTGTTGCAGTGTTTGCGTAGTGTAGGGTCATGCTGGGGGTAGTGTTTTAGGGTTTAGGGTTGTGTTGCAGTGTTTGCGCAGTGTAGGGTCATGCTGGGGGTAGTGTTTTAGGGTTTAGGGTAGTGTTGTAGTGTTTGCGTAGTGTAGGGTCATGCTGGGGGTAGTGTTTTAGGGTTTAGGATAGTGTTGTAGTGTTTGCGTAGTGTAGGGTCATGCTGGGGTGTAGTGTTTTAGGGTTTAGGGTAGTGTTGTAGTGTTTGCGTAGTGTAGGGTCATGCTGGGGGTAGTGTTTTAGGGTTTTGGGTAGTGTTGTAGTGTTTGCGTAGTGTAGGGTCATGCTGGGGTGTAGTGTTTTAGGGTTTTGGGTAGTGTTGTAGTGTTTGCGTAGTGTAGGGTCATGCTGGGGTGTAGTGTTTTAGGGTTTTGGGTAGTGTTGTAGTGTTTGCGTAGTGAAGGGTCATGCTGGGGGTAGTGTTTTAGGGTTTTGGGTAGTGTTGTAGTGTTTGCGTAGTGTAGGGTCATGCTGGGGGTAGTGTTTTAGGGTTTTGGGTAGTGTTGTAGTGTTTGCGTAGTGTAGGGTCATGCTGGGGGGTAGTGTTTTAGGGTTTTGGGTAGTGTTGTAGTGTTTGCGTAGTGTAGGGTCATGCTGGGTGTAGTGTTTTAGGGTTTTGGGTAGTGTTGTAGTGTTTGCGTAGTGTAGGGTCATGCTGGGGGTAGTGTTTTAGGGTTTAGGGTAGTGTTGTAGTGTTTGCGTAGTGTAGGGTCATGCTGGGGGTAGTGTTTTAGGGTTTAGGGTAGTGTTGTAGTGTTTGCGTAGTGTAGGGTCATGCTGGGGGTAGTGTTTTAGGGTTTAGGGTAGTGTTGTAGTGTTTGCATAGTGTAGGGTCATGCTGGGGGTAGTGTTTTAGGGTTTAGGGTAGTGTTGTAGTGTTTGCGTAGTGTAGGGTCATGCTGGGGGTAGTGTTTTAGGGTTTAGGGTAGTGTTGTAGTGTTTGCGTAGTGTAGGGTCATGCTGGGGGTAGTGTTTTAGGGTTTAGGGTAGTGTTGCAGTGTTTGCGTAGTGTAGGGTCATGCTGGGGTGTAGTGTTTTAGGGTTTAGGGTAGTGTTGTAGTGTTTGCGTAGTGTAGGGTCATGCTGGGGGTAGTGTTTTAGGGTTTAGGGTTGTGTTGTAGTGTTTGCGTAGTGTAGGGTCATGCTGGGGGTAGTGTTTTAGGGTTTAGGGTTGTGTTGTAGTGTTTGTGTAGTGTAGGGTCATGCTGGGGGTAGTGTTTTAGGGTTTAGGGTAGTGTTGTAGTGTTTGCGTAGTGTAGGGTCATGCTGGGGTGTAGTGTTTTAGGGTTTTGGGTAGTGTTGTAGTATTTGCGTAGTGTAGGGTCATGCTGGGGGTAGTGTTTTAGGGTTTAGGGTAGTGTTGTAGTGTTTGCGTAGTGTAGGGTCATGCTGGGGGTAGTGTTTTAGGGTTTAGGGTAGTGTTGTAGTGTTTGCGTAGTGTAGGGTCATGCTGGGGGTAGTGTTTTAGGGTTTAGGGTAGTGTTGTAGTGTTTGCGTAGTGTAGGGTCATGCTGGGGGTAGTGTTTTAGGGTTTAGGGTAGTGTTGTAGTGTTTGCGTAGTGTAGGGTCATGCTGGGGGTAGTGTTTTAGGGTTTAGGGTTGTGTTGTAGTGTTTGCGTAGTGTAGGGTCATGCTGGGGGTAGTGTTTTAGGGTTTAGGGTAGTGTTGTAGTGTTTGCGTAGTGTAGGGTCATGCTGGGGTGTAGTGTTTTAGGGTTTTGGGTAGTGTTGTAGTATTTGCGTAGTGTAGGGTCATGCTGGGGGTAGTGTTTTAGGGTTTAGGGTAGTTTAGTTGTTTAGTGTATGCTAAAGGCATATTCGTTCTAAAAGTTTTCGTTATTTTAATTTGCGGCCTAATAGTACATGCAGGATTTTTTTTGCGGACTGATGGTATGCGGGATTTCGTCATATATTCGCTAATCATACTTTCTATGGCAAAATGAACCCCCTCATTTTGTTCCTTTTTAAATTAAATGTTTTAAGAGTTACCACTTTATTCCAATCAAGATGGCTTCAGGTGTGCCATACCTTTGTAATAAGTAGGACTGTTAGCACTCTAGTTGTTCTTTAGAACACTCTGGGACATTCTGTCATTGGGCTATAGTTGGGCTACATCTGGCTGATATTTGGGCTACATTTGTTTTTTTTGTCTCTGGTGGCCATCTTTGGGCTACATTGGGCTACATTGGGCTACATTGGGCTACATTTGGGCTCCAACATATATATAGCCCAATGTAGCCCAATATATATTTTTCAAAGTTAATTTTCGTAAAAACCACTGGAGCCTATATCTTGAGACATAGCAAAGGCACATCGGGCTACCAGTCCCTACAATTTTGCCAAGTTTGGTGTAAATCCATTCAGCCGTTCAGGCTAAAAGTGAGGCCAACCGCCCTATGGAAAATTGCATGGGAAAAACACGTTTTGGGACCCCCCTTTTTTCTCGGCCCCCCCTTGACGAAACCCCCCCAAATTTTCAGGGGCTGCTCAGAAACAAGATGTTCCATTTTCCTGAAAATTTCAGCCAATTCTGTCCTCAAACGCCAAAGTTATTCGACATAGAATTTTCAAAAATCCCATAGGAAAAAAATCCTAACTATATATACCTACTGGCTATCGCCAGTAGGTAATATATATATATATATATATATATATATATATATATATATATATATATATATATTATTGTATGTTACACCAAGAATTCTTTGTCCCCAATGACACTGCATAGGACGACATCATATACCCTTCGATAACAGATAAGTGTACATTTTAAAAAAAAGAAATATTGAATCTTTATTGAAAACTCAAGACTGCAACATGTTGCTCAACCAGTATTGTTCACATAAACAGTTAGGGCTCCATTACGATGTCGGGCGGATCGCCACCGCCATGGTGGCGGTGGCAATCCGCCCGACAGAAATGCCCGCCCGCCACTCTTTTCCCCCCCAACACATTACAATGGCGGGGGGACCACAACGGAGAGAAACACCGCCCACCACTTTTCCGCCCCGGTCGCCTTGCGGCCGGGGCGGAAAAGGAATAATATGGTTGCGGTGTCTAATAGACACCGCCAGACATATTTAGATGAGTGGTGTGCAGTGCCTTTCCGCGGGGGTGATGCCGCCACTGAAAGGCATGCGGTCTTCCCTCTGGGGGCCCACAGGGGGCCCCCAGAGTGAAGTACAGGTGGGGGTGCACGTGGGGGGTACCTGTGGTACCCCCCTTCATTGTCATTTACAAAGTGGCAGGCACCGCGCCGCTTTGCATATGACAATGTTAAAGTGCATTTTCAGCATTGTGGCGGGCGGTGCAGAGAGCACCGCCCGCCACAATGCTGAAAATACAGGATGTGCCCACCACTGTGGCGGGCACATCCTAATGGCACTCCCGGGACCCCCGCCCTTATGGCGGGCAGTCCCGATTTACGATGGGATGACGGGCGGGCAAAGTCCGCCCGTCATCCTAATGGAGCCCTTAATGTCTTATAACATTTTAAAATATTAGTCAACAGATTGATTGTGAGCAACAACACAGTAAAAGGAATTGCTACCCCTAATTCCAGAGAACTTGCACACAGTGAGAGGTGAGCTGCCGAATGCTTTACCCCACAGCTGGCCTTCTAATGACCATGTAGGTAATAGGCATGTGCTCTACTCCTACATATTGATTGCCAGGTCTACCCCAAACATGTTGGAATTCTCCAGACATATAGTCATCCTTTGGAGGTGGAGATTGAAATCACTGAGGTCCAGATTAACTAGTGTGGATCCTGGTTACAAGTACTCCTGTCTGCTATGCAGGGGCAAAGATTTCTATTATTATAGGAAACACAATAGAGAATGCATTCATACAAATTTGGACCTTCCCTAATTTCGCATGTCTCCATATAAATCAGTGAATCCCATTTACCCATGTAAAGGGAACCTGTGCACCATTAATATGGCCCCAAGGTAATGCATCCTAATTTAGAATGTATTTATTGACTGTTTGATTTATTAAAATCATTACAGTAAAATATAAACATGCATGCACCCTCCCCCACCCTCCATCCTCACGGGTAAATAGTATGTAATACGAAAAGATCTGCAAATTAACCTTATTTCGACATTTCATTTACAAACTCTTTAATCTCACTTCAGTAATATCACAGTTAAGCCATTGGTGTTAATTGGCCTAATCCCTTTATTACACTTAATGTTACCAAAAAGTAGTCTTTCAGTAAGTACTGCACAAATCCTGTTATTGCACTATACTTGCTATGGTGCCCTTGTGCACTTTCCATTCTTCATCCATACCCATTGTCATCAGCTAAACATTACCTCGCAATTTCAATGCCCAAACGGGGAATCTTCGATAAACATTGCACTAATCCCATTATTGCACTACGTTTTTTTGCGTCACCCTGGGGCACCTGCCCCGCCTCACACGTGCCCTACCTCAAGTCACCCTATATTTAGTGTTGATATCCTTCCGTCAATCTCACCCAGCCCAAAATCAGCTTTACCTAGAAATTGCACTGTTCCTGTTGTTGTATTTCTCCCCTATAAACCTCTACCGACATTTTAGAGGAATGTTCGGAAACAAGCCTTCTTTTATTCCATTTTCTACTTTGAGGGTTCAAAATCAATATGACCCCTGGTCTTAGCTCGTTGAGTACTGCTTACTGGGGGTACACTGACATGATCAAGCTATGAACCATCTCATTATTCCTGTTCCTTTTGTGAGGGTTCAGTGTGCGTATGACCTACGAGTTTGTGCTTGTTCTCATATACCGTATAAGGCGGCTTGAGAGCTGAATCGATTCACCTTTTAGACATCAGATGATGGCACTCCCTACATGATCGAATGTTTAAAATGCAGAGCACTAGTAACATACAGAACTTCCTCAGTGGAAGTAAACTCTCGCAGATGCAATTCACATGCTTCAAAGACTCCTCTGATTTGCTGCACAGTCTGCATTACTTAACTGTGTCTCAGTGTTGGCGTTGAAACATTAGCATCTTAGAGGTGTTAGACCGAATCGCCACCTCATGAGGCTGACTTTTGCTGTGATGGGGAGCGATGAACACAGGTAGGTTGGAAGGCAGCCTGGAGAATATACGGCCAGATTCATGAAAGACCCGTTTTGCGAGTTTGAAATAGCGATTCATAAGCAATCGCTATTACAGACTCGCAAAACGGGATTCATGTAGGAATCGCAAAATTAAATGCGATTCCTAATGATTTCTTATTTGCGATTAGCAAATTGCTAATCGCAAATAAGGAATAACTCCCCATTCATTCCTATGGGCCAAAAGGCCCATAGGAATGAATGGGGAGTATTCCTTATTTGCGATTAGCAATTTGCTAACCGCAAATAAGATAGCGATTTGAAGGGTGCCAGGGGTGTCCTAAGGACACCCTGTAGCACCCCTTAAATGCACATTTCAACAGGTGTTGCGCACACACATGTCCAAAGGACATGTGTGTGTGTAACATGCAACTTTGAAAAATGCTTTTAAAAGCATTTTTCTAAGTTTTCGCTATTTACCACGAAGTTTGACCTCGCGGTAAATAGCGGCCGCAAATTGCGATTTCGCAATTTTAAAATGTTTCAAAAATAGCATTTAAGGAATCTCTAATAGAGATTCCTTAAATGCTATTCCTCGCAAATTTGCGAGTTTCTAAATAGCGAATTTTGCATTTGGGATGATGAATCCCAAATGCAAAAATTGCACTCGCAAAGAGCCAGATTCTCAGAATCTGGCCCTTTGCGAACGCAAATATGATTGATGAATCAGGCTGATAATTCCGTATCCAGCTGCTGTGCTTTTTGTTCCCTAAGGGCCCAATTACGATGTTCGGTGGACAGCAACCGATGACCGTCGGTTGAGGTCCACCCAATATCTGCCATTACGATGCGGCTGGCGGAGATATCAAAGAGGTGCCCGCCACACGGTGCAGGGATGCCTAAAATTATCCATTTTACAATGGCAGCTTGTGCTACGAGCCTTTTTGTCCCACCACACAAGCCGCCACTGTAAAATCGATGTTTCCGACCCTATTCAAATTGTGAGGTCGGAGCTTCCGACCTATGGTCGGGCGGTTCCAGTCCGCTACAGTGCGTCGACCTGACATCGTGAAAATGCCCTTAGTCTTTTCAAATCTTGCATCCAATAGGGCTTTTGCATTCTTCAATGTGAGTTTAGCAATTATTTTTGTTGGGAGTGCTAAAATGACAATATTCTCCACTTCCAGTGCTTGAACTGACTTTTTTAGAAATACCCACCATTCAAAGTTCGACTCCTGGATTAAGATGCTAGTTGTGGCAGTTTTTAATTTTAAGCAGTAGGCTGTCCATTGTGCACGCCACACCAGATTTTGCTTCAAGGTGTTGAATTCCACCCTGATTTGAGGTTGGCTGATGCACTTGGGGTGGGCAAACAGATTTCAATATTGAGAACATTGCTCTTGGTCCAATAGTTTGAGAAGGTGATCTTTAAACATTATAACTCCATAGGATAAGGGAGACACCTCCTTGGTAGCCACCACAGTAAGCAGGGACTGCAAATTTGGGGCAGCCAGGTTCCTTTTTAACCCCTTCCATGCTTGTGGAGGATCCACTCCGTCACGAGCCACGGACGTGCTGTGCTAATGACGGAGTGGTTCCATCACGGCTCGGCCGCCCCACCTATGCGGCATCAATTCCGCGCCTGGGCGGGCGGGGCCGTGACGGAACCACTCCGTCATTAGCACAGCGCACCTGTGGCTCGTGACGGAGTGGCTCCGTCACGAGCATGGCGGCGCCGCGCGGACCTCCTCCTCCCTAGCGCCGCGGCAAGGGTTTAAATGACCCATGGTGCATGATAGATGCTTGGCTGAGGTCTTTAACGCCTCCTCTTGTGCCCTTTTGCCATCTCTTCCATCCAGAGGCACTCCCAGGTATTTGAAGGCTTTTACTTGCTCTAGTTTCACCCCTAACACAAACCACATGCAATTTCCTGCTGAATGTCAGTGGTTACATTTTATTCATGTTTATCTTGCTTGAGTTGATGTTTCAGTATCAGCTCCAGGAGTTAAGAGTACTTTGAAGTCCCACTTAGTATTTGTACTTTCCAGTTAACTAGACATGGAAGGCCTGATCTGACATTAGTCAATGAAGAAATTAACTAATAAAGGAGCAAGGATACATCCTTGTTTGAGGCCTTTATCTGTATGGATTTTTCCTGAGGGTGTCCAGTTTGTTGGAAGTTTAATTTTCACTATAAAGGGACTCCAGCTCTTTCTGGAGAAAGGGAGCGATCCCCCAGCCATAAAACGTTGCCCATAACCATGCTCTTGGCACATTATTGAAGACATTTGTGAAGTCAACAAATGTGGCCTATAGTGGCAGGATATTTGGCCGAATAGAGTACTCTATTAAACTAGTCAGGGGAAAAAGGTTATCCTCGACATGGCAGTTGTTTTGGAAGCATGATTGAAACCAAGGGATCAGCTGTTCAACATTGGACCAGGCTTTGTGTTCTTCATTTAAGAGCTGGGTATGTCCTTTCCCTTTGGCGTCCAAGAATACAATTATTCTATAATTATTTTATAAGTAAAAGGCAGGACCAAAATTGCTCCCCTTAGCTTTCCGGAACTGAGCTTGTGAAAAAGCAATTGGCATAAACGGTTGTCAAGATGGGGACCCACAGGGGGATGTCTGATTTAAGCAGAGCAGCAGGCAATTAATTTAAACCAGTGTTGTAAATTGGCAGCGATCGGGTTAGTGTTAGCAGAAGCCACCTGTATTTAGAGACTATCTTGTCTGTTTTGCAGAATCCATTTTGTATTTCTGTCAGCCATTTTGTTTGCCATGGGCTACCATGTGCTCGCCATGTGCTCTGTCCTACCTTTCTGTTAACTGCTCTTGAAATCTGCCCAGAGACGAGATATATTTAGCATCTTCCACCTTCGCACATGCTTAGTTGAGCTTGTAGCTGTCTTTTCAGCTGCTACTAGAATGTAACTGTCAGGATGTGTTTGCCAAAAACAGTCACTGTTAGCTCCTCCCACTTGTTGACTGTGCATTTTCTGTATGACCATATATGTACCTAAAACCAGCATTTTGTACTTGTACCGCCTTCATTTGAGCCCCTGTGTGGGTATAAAAGGACCAAGCTCCTTCCATTCAGAGTGCTGCTTCATACATTACCGAAGGGTGCTGTGTGAATGTAGTCCCACCTCATGAGGTTTATTAAATCTTGTATTTTTTATTCCAGTTTCTGTGCCAACTTCTATTCTATGGTCTGAGGACTATGTGCAGAGAAGGGAAAACCCCTAGCACTGGTAGGCCTTGCTGAGGCCCATCACCACAAATTGGCGCTTCCAACGCGGGGCTCATCGGCGACTCGGATGCCCGAAGGACTGGTCGAAATGAAAGATTGGAATCTCGCTTCGGATGCGATCGCTGCCTGAGGAGACCCGAGTCTTGGCAACCACGGCGTTTTTTCTTTCTTTCTGATTTGACCATCCAGGTGGTGCCGGTCCTCGACTGGGATCTCTTCTGTGGATTCGCCGTGCAGTGACCATTTGGTCGATTTGAAAACTTGGCAGTTGGAACCTGGACACTATTTGATTGGTAAGAGTCGTTCTGCGGCACTTGTTGTTGGTTTTTGATGCCTTAGATTGGTAAGGTAGTTTAGTAACACTTATTGTGGCTTTTGATTTGAATGATTGGCCAATATTTGTATTTGTATGTATGTAATATATAAATTGCAATTTATATAGGCAGGTAATGAGGAGATTTTTCTCTATTTGAATTTGTTTGAACGGCGCAACGAACGAAGAGTATCTTAAGCGCTACTTTGATTATAATACTGCATATTTTGCATTATTTTTGGCATGCCTGTTTCTAGCACACTTCGTAGGATGTGTTGCTTTTGTAGAGGTACCAGTTTGAGATTCGATGAAGCACAACTGCCCCCCCCCCCGGAGGGGGACGCCTAATAGGACATGTATATTAAGTATGGTATTTCTTCTATAATGTACAGCACGTTATGGAATAAATATACTCGTAAGGATCCTTAGTTCAATCAATCAATCATTGCATTTGTATCGCGCACTACTCACCCGGTGGGTCTCAAGGTGCTTCGGGAGGGGGGGTCCGCTACTGCTCGAACAGCCAGGTCTTGAGCTGCTTCCTGAAGGCGAGGTGGTCTTGGGTCAGGCGGAGGTGGGTCGGGAGGGAGTTCCAAGTCTTGGCGGCCAGGTGGGAGAAGGATCTTCCTCCTGTTGTGGCTCTTCGGATGCGGGGGACGGCGGCGAGCGCCTGGTTGGTCGATCGGAGGTGGCGTGTGGGAGCGTAGAAGTTGAGGCAGCTGTTGAGGTAGCTCGGGCCTTGGTCGTGTAGGGCTTTGTGTGCGTGGGTGAGAAGACGGAAGGTGATTCTTTTGTTGATGGGGAGCCAGTGCAGGTCTCTCAGATGTCCGGAGATGTGGCTGCGTCGGGGGATGTCGAGGATGAGTCTGGCTGAGGCGTTCTGGATCCGCTGGAGTCTCTTCTGGAGCTTGGCGGTGGTTCCGGCGTAGAGGGTGTTGCCGTAGTCCAGATGGCTGGTGACGAGGGCCTGGGTGACCGTCTTCCTGGTCTCGGAGGGGATCCACCGGAAGATCTTGCGTAGCATGCGCAGGATGTTGAAACAGGACGAGGAGATGGCGTTGACTTGTCTGGTCATGGAGAGGGAGGAGTCCAGGATGAAGCCCAGGTTGCGTGCGTGGTCTGTCGGTTTGGGTGCGCTGCCCAGGGCGGGGAGCCACCAGGAGTCGTCCCAGGCGGAGGGTGAGGGGCCCAGGATGAGGACTTCCGTCTTCTCTGAGTTCAGTTTCAGGCGGCTGGTCATCATCCATTCGGCTACGTGTTTCATCCCTTCGTGTAGGTTGGCTCTGGCGGTGGCGGGGTCGTTGGTCAGGGAGAGGATCAGCTGTGTGTCGTCGGCGTAGGAGATGATGTTGAGGTTGTGTTGGCGTGCGATGGCCGCCAGGGGGCTCATGTAGACATTGAAGAGGGTGGGGCTGAGCGAGGAGCCCTGAGGGACGCCGCAGATGACTTCTGTGGCCTCTGATCTGAACGGTGGTAGGCGGACTCTCTGAGTCCTTCCAGCGAGGAAGGAGACGATCCACTCCAGTGCCTTCTCCTTGATTCCGGCGTTGCTAAGGTGCTGCACTAGGGTGCGGTGGCAGACGGTGTCGAATGCCGCGGAGAGGTCCAGGAGGATGAGGGCCGCTGTCTCTCCGTTGTCCAGCAGGGCCCGGATGTCATCGGTGGCCGCGATGAGGGCGGTCTCGGTGCTGTGGTTGGCCCTGAAGCCCGACTGTGAGGGGTCGAGGGATCCGTTCGTCTCGAGAAAGGCAGCCAGTTGCTTGTTGACGGTCTTCTCAATGACTTTGGCTGGAAACGGGAGGATCGAGATGGGGCGGTAGTTCTTGAGTACGGTGGGGTCCGCTGTTGGTTTCTTTAGTAGAGCGCTGAGTTTGGCGTGCTTCCAGCTCTCCGGGAAGGTTGCGGTTTCGAAGGAGGCGTTGATGATAACCCGCAGGTGGGGTGCGATGACGGAGTCGGACTTGTTGAAGACGTGGTGAGGGCAGGGGTCGGTTGGAGATCCGGAGTGGATGGAGTTCATCATGCGGATGGTGTCTTCAGTGCTGATTGGGGACCAGGCGCTGAGGGTGGTGGTGGGTGGCGTTGGTGCGGTCGTGGGGAGCGTTGGTTGTGTGCTAAGCTGTTGTGTATGTCAACGATCTTGTTGTGGAAGTAGGAGGCAAGGGAGTTGCAGAAGTCTTGCGATGGGGTGATGTCGTTGTTTCCGGCGTTGGGGTTGGAAAGCTCTTTCACAATGTTGAAGAGTTCCTTGCTGTTGTGTGCGTTGTTGTCCAGTCGTTCCTTGAATGCTGTTTTCTTGGTGGCGTGAATCAGTTGATGGTGCTTTCGGGTGGCGAGCTTGAGGGTGGTCATGTTGTCCGGTGTTGGGTCTTTTCTCCAGGCTTTCTCGAGGGCTCGGCAGTTCTTCTTGGTGCTCTTGAGTTCGTCGGTGAACCATGGGGCCTTCTTGCTGCCGGGTCTGCTGGGCGGGGTCCTCAGTGGGGCGAGGTCGTCTGCGCAGCTGTTGATCCACTTCGTGAGGTTGTCGGCGGCCTGGCTGGGGTTTGCTGAGCTGGCGGGAGGGTGCTGGCGGGAGTTGTGTTGGCTTATGCATGGGTCATTTGATTTGCGAAAGATTCAGTATGTAGAACAATGTATGTTTAGGTGGAAGACTAGGCAAGATATGTTGGACTGTGCACAAATGTGGGAGAGAGAAGTGCGTGAACGAATGAAGCGTGAGCAAGCCTTGATTGAAAAAGAAGAGCGAAAGAACATTGATGCAAAAGCATTAGAGTTGAAAAACAAGGACATAAAAGAACTGAAAGAGAGAGAGGATAGGGAGCGCCATTTACAGGTAACTGGCCAATACGCTGTTAGGCAACCCCTTTATCCTATCCTTAATAAACCTCAAGATGATTTCTTGTTATTAGATCGTTCCCTACCTCCGTATATTCTTCCCTCTGCCCCTCATGAGTCAGATGAAGGCTCTTCTAAAGAACAGGAGAAAGCATGGGAAACTCGTTCCATGTTGTCCCCTGAGCGTGCGTCTGAGCTTAGATCTGCTGCTCGTAAGGCTCCTCATAGTACTGCTCCTGCTTTTAGATGACATAAAAAACTGTCAGGAAAGGGAGCAAATATACTTTAACGAGGTATTTGCTGCAGAGGTTGTTGAGCAGTTTAGGAAACATACTGATGAATTGGATCCTGATGATGTAACAACTGATTGTACGCAAATACGTGATGGTCTTTTTGTCTTTTCTCAGGTGGCTGATACAATCAGGCATTTGGTTAAACTGCGTGCTGATGCAGTCCGTTTGCGAGAGGAGAAAAAGGCAACAGCAGCTGCACTAACATCTCAGACCGGCGTGGTACAAGCTTCTTTTGTCAGAACAGATAAGACTATGATAGTTCATGCGAAACCTATGCGGGAAGCCGCGCCTTTGTATGTTCCTCCTAGAGGCGAGGGAACAGATGATGATAAAAGTTCTGCTGATGCAAAGGGTTACTTTATTTATGATTGGGTCTATACTCCTTGGAATAGAGTCTATGTTATGGCCCTTAAAAATGCATTGCCTTATCCATGCAAAAATCCAGCAGCTTTTTATGAGGAAGTTGAGGGTGCTATTAGCTCTTGTACCATGACTTTGCCTGATATTGATTTGTTTTTCTGATTGATATTGCCGCCTGACGTGTGGAGAACTGTGCGTAAAGTTGATGACCGTGCAACTTTTGGGGCATTATGGAAAGAGTTAGAACAAATGGATGTAGAGCGGGAGCCTGCACAGAAACCATGTAAATGATTTTAGATCTCCCTACAGCAATATTAGATAAGTTAAAGACGATTATTCCCCCTAAAAAGATAGATTGGACTATATTAGCGTTTTGTAAGCAAAAGGCAGGTGAATCGGTTTCAGATTTTTTTACACTCTTTGAGGAGGCATTCCACGATTTTAGTGGCCAGTCATTGACAGATGAAATGGGTAGGCATCTGTTTGTCGATAAATATGTCGCAAACCTTTTGCCAGGAATGGCTAGTCACCTAAAGGCCAGTGAGAGTTCATGGACTACCTCTTCTCCGGTTTCTCTTTTGACTATGGCTCAGTATTATGAACACCAGGAATTAGAAGCGAAGGGTAATGAGGATAAAAAGACTAAAGAGTTGAAAACAAAGGTTATGTTGACTGAGGATTATGGTCCGCCTTCTAGAGGTAATGATAGAGGTGGACGTGGATCTTATGGTTCGTCTTTTTCTTTTAATGCTCTTCCGAATTTGTCTATTGACCAGTGAGCGTACTGCAAGAAATTTCTGATTGTCCAGTGCTGCGTGCTCAGCAGTGTCCATGGGGTCGGGGACAAATGAGAAATCAATCAGGATATCCAGGGCCTACAGGAATCCCGAATGATTGTGCAAAATTTGATGCAAATGCACGTGGGCCAGATGGGTTTAACTCTTTTGATGGAAGGAACCAATATCAAATGTCTGACTATGTGCCGTCTGATTTTCAAGATTCTGCTTATGCATAGGATTGCCTAGGATGGGGTAAGGAATCAGTTGAAGTTCCAGTAGATCAGAGGGGTCCCTATGTTACAGCACATGTTTTGGGTTCTACTGATCAGTTTCTGGTTGATACAGGAGCTACTCGTACCGCCTTTTCTAAACAATTCGTTCCAAGGGCTCCCCTGTCTGGCTCAACCATTACACCGATAGGGTTCGATGGAACGCCTTCCCTTAGCCCATTGTCACAACCACTCACATTCCATGTTGATATGTTTACTGCTCCATGTCCATTTTTGCTCTCTCCGAACACACCAGACAATATTGTGGGTCTTGATATGCTCAAGTATTTCAGGGCTACGATACGATGTTCTCCTGAAGGAGTGCGTGTTATTTTGAATGACAGCTACCCCATGACTACCCCATGACTGAGAGATCTTCTTTGGTTAAAGAAGATACTGCATTAGCTTCACTCCCTAGTGCTTTGTGGGCTACTTCAGACACTGATGTAGGACAAATGGTTATTCCATCAGTGCATATTAGTGTCAAGGAGGGCGCTTCATTGCTGCGCTTGCCTCAATAAAAAATTTCTCAGGAAGGCGAAGAAGCAGTCATTCGCATTGTCCATGATTTGATTAAAGTGGGAGTTGTGGAGGAAGTCCCTTACAATGTTTGTAACAGTCCTATTCTGCCCATTTTGAAAAAGGATACTGATACTAGGATTTACAGATTCATTATTGATTTGCGAGAAGTTAATAAGATTGTAGTACCACAATACCCAGTGGTTTCTGACATAACGACACTACTTACTTTGGTTCCCCCGACAGCGACTACATTTAGCGTGATTGATTTGAAAAATGCTTTCTTCTCAATGAGAGCAGATATTTGTTTGGTTTCACTTTAAATAATCGATCATACAGATTTTGTAGAATTCCTCAAGGGTACACTGAGAGTCCTAGTATCTATAGCAAATCACTGAAAAGACAACTTGATTCTTTCGTCTTACCTAAAGGGGTGGCTCTCATTCAATATGTCGATGACATCTTGTTGGCAGCCAATACGCCTGAACTATGTGAAGAGTGTACTTTGTCTTTGCTTTCTTTTCTTTCTACACACCATCATAAAGTGTCACGAAAGAAATTGCAATATTGTAGACCGAAGGTAACCTACTTAGGTCACCTTCCGTCTAAGGAGGGCCGTGCACTTACATCAGATCGCATTCAAGCAATTTTAGACACACCAGTACCTTCCATTCAGAAAGATGTCCATGCATTCATTGGTCTGACCTCGTTTTGTAGGCAATGGATATTAGGGTTTTCTCACATTGTCAAACCCTTGCTAGCACTTTTGACAAAAGATACTCCAATGCCCCTTCCATGGACAGATGAATGTGAGAATGCTTTTCGACAGTTACGTCAAGCTCTTTGTTCTGCACCAGTGTTAGGCACTCCAGATTACCCAAAGCCTTTTACACTCTATGTACATGAAAAAGATGGATGTGCATTGTCAGTTCTAGTACAAACACACGGTGACAAGCAGCGTCCCTGTGCATATCTGTCAGCCGTCCTTGATCCTGTTGCTTGTGCATTGCCTGGGTGTTTTCATTCAGTTGCAGCAACAGCTGTGTCCATATGTCAGAGTGAAGGGATAGTTTTGTCACACAAACTGTTGGTGCTAGTACCCCATGCAGTAGATGCCCTTTTGAATCAGACTAAAACACAACACTTAACTAGTGCTCACCTGACAGGATATGAATTGACACTGTTAGCACCTCATATTACCTTGAAGGGATGCGCGACACTGAACCTAACCACTTTGTTGCCATATCCTGTGATTCAGTCTCAGTCAAAGGAGCTTCACAATTGTATATTCCTTACTGAGGAACAGACAAAGGGTTGCATCGATTTGCAAGATACGCCCCTTCCAGATGTAGATGGGGAACTGTGGGTTGATGGGTCCTGTTTGAAGTTACCAGATGGCACGACCTTAGCTGCATATGCAATTACAACACTTCAGACAGTAGTGGAAACATCTCGAATACCCCAGAAGTTGGCTCAAGCAGCTGAGCTAATAGCGTTGACACAAGCGTGTGAGCTTAGCACTGACTTGCGTGTGAACATCTATAAAGATAGCCGCTATGCTTTTGGAGTGGCCCATGATTTTGGCCTCCTTTGGAAGGAAAGATGCTTTCTCACATCCCACAGGATTCAGATAATGCATGGAAAATTAGTGCATAACCTTTTGACTGCACTGACATATCCGAAGAAGATGGCGATAGTGACGTGTAGCGTACACAAGAAAGTGACTGACAAGATAAGACAAGGTAATGCTTTTGCTGATCGCGTAGCTAGTGAGACTACAATGCAACGAAGCACTACTTCTATGTATGTAGTGAAGTTTCAAGCTGAGCGATAGCACGATGCTAGACAGGAAGTGTTAGATGTACAGAGATCTGCTTCTGTAGCAGAACTTAAGAAATGGGCTAAAGAAGGAATATTGGACGATGAGGGTTGTTGGCGCAACAAAGACATGAATAAATGGAAATTGCCTGCAGCCTATGTACAACCTATGGTTCAAATGGCACATGGGCTGGCACATGTTGGAGCTCTAGCAATAAATAAATAGCTTACTCAAATTTGGGAGCATCCTGAAATTGCCAGCACAGCTAAAAGAGTAGTACAGTTCTGTTTGAACTGCTCTCACCACAGTGAAGGGGCTTTTAAAGGAATTTTTTTACCTAGATTTGGTGTTTGTAAACTTTTGTGGAGTGACAACGGACCTCATTTTATTGGGCAAGTTGTTGAGCATGTCCTGAAAGGATTAGGGATCAAGCAGAAATTCTATATAGTCTTCTACCCACAATCAGCAGGATTAGTGGAGAGGTACAATGCTACTTTGAAATTGCAGTTGGCTAAAATTCTGGCTTACACGTCTTTGAAGTGGCCAGATGCACTACCCTTGGCATTGTTGTCCATAAGATCAGTGCCACATTCACGATTTGGCCTTACACCATATGAAGTGGCCTTTGGGAGACCAATGAACATTTGGGGAGTTCCTAAGCCACGCACCATACATGATGTTCCATGTGTTCTGATGAATGATTATTTGGCACAGTTAACCAACAGTTTGATCTCTATTCATCAACAGGTCCTGACAGATCTACAGGTGAGGTCCATGAATTCCATCCTGGTGACCACCTAATGGTCAAGGTCTTCGACAGATCAATCAGCTTGGAGCGGAGGTGGCGAGGACCAGAGCAAGTGCTCCTTGCGACAAGGACTGCAGCTCAAGTGACAAATCGAAAGAATTGGGTCCATAGTACTCACTGCAAGAGAGTACTACCTACCTTGGTGGAACCTGCTGTGTTGACCGACCATCGAGAGATTCTGAAGACGGAGAAAGGTCGAGCTATCTCACCTGACGAATCTGCGGAAATCTTCCCGGACCACACAATCGCTGGAGAATCCCGATATCAGCTGAGACCAAGGAAAGAATCTACTTTGCTGAAAAAGACTGGTTGAGCTACCGCCCTGGGTTAGTGAAACGGAATGCCGATGTGGCAAGGGGGGGGATCAGTCCTGTGTAATGTAGTGACACCTGTCTTGGCCCGTGGTGAAGAAATCAACGGCTGCCCAGGGATAAAAGCTCCAACGATTGTTTCAACGAGTTTGTAGAAAGATCAATTATCGCTGTTGCTAAAATGCATAACAAAAGAATCATTTGTGCTGTAAGGTTTGTTGTTGCTCTGGTGGTTATGGCAATAATCACCTGGTTTGTTGAGAAAGTGGCACCTGCTCAACAGCTTTTTGTTGCCACTACTACAGTACCAATGGAACATCACTACTTCACGCTTCCGTATCACGAGCAGAAGCATTGACAATCCTACTTAAACAACACTTTTATTCAAATGTTGCATCATACACATAATGCCACGAATACCACCAACTGATGGGTGTGTGGGATGATACCTGCTCACCAGAAAAATGGAGGAACACCTTTTATTCCTCTGCCGTTTTCCCGTAATGGTTCATGTCAATCTTGGTATGCACTTTTGTTTGCATCTGGAAAGCTTTCAGTAGGTGGGATTAACTTTCACCTCAATAAAGTATGCTACTAAGATAAAGAAGGGTATCCTCAAGCTAAAGGGACTAAATGGGAATGGGAAGAGTATCAACCTGACAATATTTCAACACCATATGTCTTCACGAGTATGAAAAATATTAAGAACAATGGACCTTTTGTAATTTCTGTTACAAAAGCTAAAGCAGATTTGTGAATTAGTAGTGTTGGGAGAATTACAGTAGGAAGGAGTCAGTGTACAGTAGTTCTGACCATTGAAGGTGCTAATAACAGCAGTTTTACAGCCTCACATAATACTTATTTCGTGTGCGGAAATTAGGATACTATCAACTACCTGTTGGGTGGTCAGGGATCTGCTGTGTGTTCTTTCTGTTGCCCCCTGTGTTTTTGGCAACTGCGTCATATCACCTCGAATTCAAATTGTACAATGACATTTCCAAGAAAGGAAATAAGAGGACAATAAGTACTGATGAAGTGGATCAAACTGACACTGCTCTACAACAATATGTCGATTTTAACTTAGGCTTGTTCTTCTTTGTGGGTGCTGCATTGAATAGCAGAAAGATAAGGAGATTGACTTGTGTTGTGGAAGCTGTCACCAATCAAACAGCTATGGCACTTGGGAACATTACAGAGGAGCTGCAAGTTGCGAGGATTGTAGCACTCCAGAATCGCATGGTATTAGATGTGATTCTGGCTGATCGATGGTGGTGCATGCCGCATCATTGGCAGCAGCTGTTGTGACTTCATTCCGGATCACTCGCCTTCATTATACGATGCAATCTCTAAACTGCATAAGATTTCTGCAGAAATTCACCCAGAGACTGGTACATGGACATTTTTGAACTAGATATGGACACTCTTTCTCACTTGGGGCTGGAAGCTACTGACTGTTCTATGTATACTATGTTCTATGTATACTATTGGTGATACTATTTACATGCTGTGTATGTATACAATGTGGTCCTATACTTTGCTCTCTTTGAATTACTGCTTGTACACCTGACAAAAGAAATGTTGCAGAAATGAAGGCCCAACAAATGCTAACTAAAGAGATCACTGAACTAATGAGCATCGATGTACAGGATGCGTATCTAGATTACCCCAGTCAAACGAATGTCTTCAGCTAACGCTAAAAGGGTTGTCTGTTGTAAATTGGCAGCGATCGGGTTAGCGTTAGCAGAAGCCATCCTGTATTTAGAGACTATCTTGTCCGTTTTGTGGAATCCATTTTTATTTCTGTCAGCCATTTTGTTTGCCATGGGCTACCATGTGCTCTGTCCTACCTTTCTGTTAACTGCTCTTGAAATCTGCCAAGAGACAAGTGAAGGACTGGGTTTTTCTAAGACCCAGCGGTGCCAGGGACAACAACTGAAACCTTTGGGGGTTACCTGTTCCGGCGTACAAATGACAGAGACACGGGACACTTCCTTCGGCGTCAAAGATTTGAGGTTTATTTACTGCAGGGAACACAGAAGTCACAAGAAGTACATAGCATGTAGGTTCATGGAGACTGCTTCGAATTGTATCTGTGGATCGCTCCTTTTATACAGTTTTTCGTCATAAGATAACATGGCAAACAAAAGATTACAACCCGGTTCCCACAGTACATTTCATAGGGGGTCGCTTTCATGTATCCAGGGCCCGGAACATAATTACAGTAGCATTTGTCGGTTCCCAACTGTAAAAGTACATCTTCTCACCATTAGTGCATTCCGTTCGGCTGTAAACGAATCAAGGGAGCGTCAGAAACAGGTGCAGAGGAAGACGAAGATAGCGAACAGATCGGCGAGAGTGTAAAAGGGGTGGTATCAGGAAACACGATGGCAGGGATCAAAGGAGACGTGCCTAATGAATGCACAACTGAGACAATAGACCGGCACGGCAAGATGAGCCTCGAGCGGGGCCATCTGCCTTACAGTGTCATCCCCTCATCATAAAGACACCCTCAAAGGAACACGCGTCTTCTGCAAGAGTTTGGGAATCCCAGGGTCACGAAGCGGACAGTGTCCGTTCGCTGGCTACTTGAGGGCAAGAAACAAAATGGATGCCACATCTAAAATGGAACCCGTGGGTTCAGATGAAGAAACCCACGGAACAAACGAACGGTTTAGGCTAGCACATCGAAAACACGTACACCCACTAAACTCGTCATTTGCGGTTCATAGATACCAGACTCGACCATATTCGGGCGAGTCAAAAACACCACTTACAATTGTCACTGAACCTCAGACGCTCCTTTTGCCCTCATGTAGGCAAGCACTAGTCGGAATCAGAATCGATCTCAATATTCATCAGACCATCCAGATGTTGCTGCAACATCATTCTATCCATCAATGTTTCCTTGGTAACAGGTGGCCGTCTTATACACGTCGTAGCACAGAGGCCACATAAGGCAGGACCACACTGCACACAAAGACAACACGTGAACATAAATGCTACAACAACCCCAATGATCATCAGAATCTTCCAACCCCACGTCGACATCAGGCCCCAAAACCACCCTAGTAGCGTCCAATCCCCTACGTCCACGTGTATGGACTAGGAGATCTTATGCAAGCTTGATAGACAGTAGGAGCGTTGTCAGGAATGAAAATGCAACAACTCGAATGGATCACCTTACATACTCCACCTCTATCTGCAAGGACAACGTCTAAAACCATACGATTTTGTAACGTCATAAGCCTGTCAGCCTGAAGCTCTGCTGAAATGTTGCCAAGGGCGCTCGCAGTGATATTAGCGGTCGATTCCACCACTCAAGTCAACTGTCTCAGGTTCCTACTATTGACATAGGTCCCCAAAATGGCAAGAAACCCTTAAAGAAATCTCCTGCTTCTTGACCGGCAGTGTCCTCTTCGCTAATCACGCCTCTCACAACTCTGGTCTTGTGATAATCCGACCCAAAGGTCGGCGTCAACAAATTCGCAATATAACATGTACCTGAGAAGTCACGAGGCAGCCATGTATATGCGCGGTCGTAACAAACAAAGTAAGTACCCTTGGCAGTCAGAAGAACAGGGGAAGAGGCCGACGGCAAAACATACGTTTCGGTACAGGCACTCCTCCAGAGCTGAGCTCGCGGGCTTCGGCCTAGGCCTTTCAGACAAAAATTACCGAGATGGGGTACGATCCAGATCGGAGACGAGCTTTTAAGCTGCCGATCACCCACTGACATGCTATACTCAGCCTCACTCAGATCTCGGTATGCTCGCACGTCTTCCTCTGGGATAAGCGATGCATCGAAGATATCCCTATCTAAATCGGCAATCGCTCTTACCAAAGGCTTGTGGTACGGGCCAGGACCATGATCTGCAGTGCGTGGCTCTCGATGGGGGTAAGAATCTGGTGCGCTACGAAACATTGTTTGGAATGCTCGAGCTGAACCCTGGGAACTGTAAGGAAGGACCAAATACGGAATTCCCCTATCAGTGGTATGTGGCATTAACCCACACACCCAACAATTGGTAGTGTTCATTACCAACTGATGCTGATGAAGGAGCTGAACGAAGGAATTGTTCATAAATTCCGCATGTCTAACCTGCTCGTGTTGGGGTAAGATATGAAAGGAATGAGGAGAAACAGTGGAAGTAGGTTTAGGTTCAGAAGAAGGGGTAGGTGAAACAGAAGGCAATAATGACTGTATCGCATAATACACTCCACCCACCAATAACGAGGAAACAGTTAGGAATAGAAGGAACACCTGAAACATGAAGCATTTAGTACGTGCAATCCTATGCAATTCGAATCTTTGAGATTGAGTCTTTTCCACCTCCGACAGCTTTGAGAAAGCCATCCTCTAAAAACCGTCCGCAACGTTCTTGACGCACTTCGTTCTGTGTAGCAATAGTCAGTCCCCAGGAGTTCCTAGGAATCAACGGCCTCTAACCTAGTGTCAGGACCTACTAAACAGAAGGAAGTACCCGCACGGCCCTACGGTCAACCCGGATGTAAGGTTCTTTCAATCAAACAATATATGCAAAATCTCCTAGCTGTGGAAACAAACGCACATATACGGAAAAGAACTCAGAATTCATACAAAAATCACAGTTGTTCAAAAATGTTTAGAGTGATAATGGGGGTAACGTGAATTTCAAGGGAAAAAGCAAAAATAATTTTCTTTATTAGTCTCTAGTGTTGGAACGGAGAAAATATCTGCTTCTTCCAGGACGAGTCTGCTCTTCAAACAGTTGGTCGGATGATGAAACAGAGTCCTGTCGATCAGACAATAGTTCAGATCTTGAATTCTCCACTGACAAAGGTTGAACAGTATTATCCGGCTGCACCGAGGTATCTCCCACAGGCTGAGCGTCACTGAATGGCACAAAGTTCGGCAAAGCCTCGGTCTCAGATGAGGCGATGCCTGTCCTCACCCACGAGTCCGCTGGTAAAGGTATCGGTACCTTTTTGGTATGGGTGGCGTGCACCCAATGCTTGCGGCCCTCCAAACGAACAGCAGTTCTCGTGGCAAGGAGCACCTGAAAGGGTCCGATGAACCTCGGCTCAAGGTTTCGCTTTCGGCCAAAGTTCCTCGTAACCACCCAATCTCCGGGTTGGAGTTGGTGGCCTGGACCCTCCGTCTGCGCCGGCAGTGCTTCAAAGACCTGTTGATGAATTAACCTCAGTTTAGCAGTCAGATCATGAAGATAATCAATCAGCATTGGATATTCAAGATCAGTGAACGCACTGGGTCTAGGAACCCCCCAAATATTTGCAGGACGGCCGAACACAATCTCATATGGGCTGAGCCCTACTCGAGAGTGTACGGTCGCCCTGGTTGACAGAAGAGCCAGAGACAAAGCGTCAGGCCACGAGAGACCAGTCGTAGCCTGAATCTTTGCGAGTTTTAGTTTGAGAGTAGCATTGTACCCCTCAACCAAACCTGCTGACTGGGGATGATTGGCGCTATGGAATTTTTGTGTAATTCCAAGGCCTTTACACACACTCTTCATCACACTCCCCACAAACTCACTTCCGTTATCAGACCATACAATCCGTGGCATTCCATACCGAGGAAAGTATTCCTTCAGTAGGATTTTCGCTGTAGACAAGGCAGTATTGTCTTTGAGAGGATAAGCTTCAATCCATCGGGAGAATGCGCAAACCACAACTAAAACGTATTTTAGGTTATTGCATCGCTCCATATGGATGAAGTCCAACTGAATTACCTCAAAGGGACATGTAGGAGGAGCAAAGTGGCCAGGGGGTGTAGGAGTTCCCTTGCCAGGATTATACATCATACATACCATGCAATTCTTGACCAACCTCTCTGCACACTTAGCGATACCATCATTCTTCCCTACAGGGGACAACAACTTGCAAATACCTTTCGCACTAATATGTGACAAACCGTGTGCCATGGTCACAACAGCTAGCACATATGCATCCGGCAACATCCACCTTTTATTCTCCGACAAATCAATCCAACAGCCATTCGCATCCATCTTTCCTGTACTCTCTTTCCACTTGGTCTTTTCAGTCTTGGTGGCCTCATTCTGAATTGCTTTCACACTTTCAATAGTGTCTTCACACATACCAGCTTCTGCAGGCCACCTTACCGAACTCGTCACATACATTCTAGTTGTAAGGTTTCTCGCAGTCTCCTTAGCAATCTCATCAGCAAACGCATTGCCACGACCAACATCATCCGTCACCTTACGGTGTGCACTACATTTAATAATCGCCACCTGCTTGGGCAATGTAAGTGCATCTAAAAGATCATTCACAAGCTGTCCATGCTGGATCTTCGTACCATGCGATGTCATAAAACCTCTCTCTCTCCACAATCGTCCAAAACTATGGGCAACACCAAACGCATACTGACTGTCCGTAAACACATTCACCCGTTTCCCTTTCGACAAAACACACGCTCTGGTTAAGGCAATCAGCTCTGCCGCCTGTGCAGAGTTCTGGTTCAATCTTGCAGTTTCCACAACCGTACTCAACGTCACCACAGCATATGCAGTCGTCACATCACCATTCGGCAACTTAAAACACGAACCATCCACATACAAAGTACCATCGGGTTCTTCCAATGGAGTGTTTTTAGGTCAACACGACCCTTCGTTTCTTCCTCGGTTCGCAAATAACAATCGTGTGGTGGTACCTCATCTGATTCCATATTTGTTGGCAACAAAGTCGCCGGGTTTAGGACATTGCAGCGCTTTATTTGAATGTGACTTGCCAGGAGCGTCAACTCATAACCAGACAACCTTGCGCTCGTCAAGTGTTGGGTTTTCGTACGATTCAAGAGAGTGTCAACTGCATGCGGAACCATCACCGTAAGCATATTATCCATGTTCAATCCTGCAGATTGTCGGATGGACACCGCAGCTGTCGCTGTTGCTCTCAAGCAACTCGGCAATGCTCTAGCTACTGGGTCCAAGGTCGAGTAAAAATATGCACATGGACGTTGCTTACCACCAAATTGTTGCGTCAAAACACTCAACGCACAACCTTCCCTCTCATGAACGTATAGTGTAAACGGCTTACTGTAGTCAGGAGTACCTAACACAGGAGCCGAACACAACGCATCACGTAGTTCAGAAAAACTTTTCTGACACTCTTCCATCCATGGCAAAGGAGTTGGAACATCCTTGCACGTAAGAGCTACCAATGGTTTCGCTAGCAATGAAAAATTTGGAATCCATTGCCTGCAGTATGACGTGATACCTAAAAAGGCACGCACATCTCTCTGAGTTGTTGGCACAGTCATTCGAGCGATCGCTGCAATTCTCTCTGGGGTCAACCTTCTTCCCTCCTTTGACAATAAGTGACCTAAATAGGTTACTTCTTGGCAACAATATTGCAGTTTAGAAGGTGACACCTTGTGATGTAAGTCACAGAGATGTTGCAACAAAGACACCGTAGCAGTTTTGCAAATTTCTCGTGTATCCGCAGCCACCAATAAGTCATCAACATATTGGATCAAGGCCGCACCAGCCGGTAACATAAACGCATCAAGTTGGCTCTTCAGGGCTTGGCTGTATATCGATGGACTCTCACAGTAGCCCTGAGGAGCGCGTTTAAACCTAAAGCTGCAGCCACCTAGACAGAAACCGAAAAGGTCCCTGCTCTCTTCAGCAATCGGAATGCTAAAGAAAGCATTCTTTAGATCGATCACTGAGAACCAGGATGCAGATGCTGGAATCAGAGTCAGTAAAGCCGTAATGTCAGGCACCACAGGGAACTGAGGAACCACAATTTTGTTCACCTCCCGTAAATCAATGACAAAACGATAAACAGGAGGCTTAGATGGATCAGTGCGTTTCAAAATGGGAAGCACAGGGCTATTACACACGTTTCCCCGAGTCTCCTCGATAACATCTTTCTCGATCAAATCATAGATGATCGCTAACAATGCTCGTTCGCCATCAAGGGAGATACGATACTGGGGAATACGTGGTAATCGCACATTCGATTTCAGTTGAACAACATAAGGGGAGATGTCAAGCAGGCCCACGTCATTGGGACCTGTTGCCCACAAAGATGCAGGAAGAGAACTCAATTCCGGTGGGAGCTTATCAATGGACAAGTACATAGGAGAGATCACTCTCTCACCCAACGTAAGCTTTACTCCCGCAGGAGAACAATACAAAGTCGCATACAAACGTTTCAGCAAATCCAGGCCCAAAAGATTTTCACCACAACCGTGGTCAAAATCAAAGGAGCTTTCAGCTCACGTGGCCCAATTGTAAGGGGCAAAGGGCGAGAAACCGGATTGCTAACAGGGGCGCCGGAGAATCCAACGGAAACATTTGTTAAGCCAGACAAAGGTGCGCCAGGGAGTTTCAAATGCATGATGGAACTTTTCGCTGCACCGGTGTCCAACAGAAAAGGCTCAACTACGCCCGAGGTGGCAACTGCGACGTAAGGCCCTCTCTGATCAACCGGAACTGATACTACTCCCTCTCCTTGTCTATGGCTATCCTAGTAATTACCGTCGTCAGTACCCTGATCGACGTAATAATCGTCCACATTATACTGTGCGGATCTACCTGATGATGATCCACGCTGATGAAAATTTTTTTAGAATCAGAGGAATTATTAGAACGATCATTTTGATTCTGCGTAACACCACGAACTCTACCTCGTGATGCCTGCTGAGGACCACTACGGCCTCCTCTAGAAGAATTTCCACTATTTCGATCAAGCAAAAATGGACAATTGAATTTCAAATGACCCTCACCTCTACAATAGGCACACTGATTGTACCCAAGCATAGATCTCTGCGAAGAAAAGTCATTTCGCGATTGTGACCTAGCGGGCTGTGACTGCGATCTATTCCGCTGCTGAGAATCACTCTGATTCAAGCGTGGAGGATATGCTTGTTGCAACAAAACTTTCGTTTTGAGCTCTTTCGTCTTTTTATCTGCACGATCAGTTTCTTCTTTTTCTCTATTTTCATAATATTGAGCCGTAGCCAATATCTGGGCAGAAGTAGAAACAGCCCACGCACTCTCTGAATTTTTCAATTTATTGCTTAGGTCAGGCAACAAATTCGACACAAATTTGTCCACAAACAATCTCTGACCTCCCTCAGTGCCCATATCTTGACCACTATGATCGATGAATGCCTCCTCAAATCTCGTAAAGAAATCGGAGACACTCTCGTCCTTCTTTTGCTTGCAAGCAGACAATTTGTCCCAGTTAACTTTCATAGCTGGCATAAGCGTTTTCATAAGGGTAATTATTCTCTGGGGAAGATCGGAAATGAGCTCTTCGGGCTTAGCCCCACCAACCTGTCGGACATCAGCCGCCACAAGAGCAGGCCATTCACCGCCTAATTCGGATACATGGTTTTCCTGATGAATTTTCGCCCATACCGGTTGCGGTACGACATTGCCGAACAACATATCGATGTCGGCAAGATTCATTATCGTAGCATCCACTAACTGAGACAATTCTTTATAGTACCCTGCAGGATTTTTGCGAGGGTCGGGCAAAGTCTGCTTAACCTGCAAGACTTCCGATCGTTTCCATGGAAGGTGTATCCACACTCTCTGGAAATGTGGCGGAATAATAGGAACCCTCATTCACGTGTTCAATGATGGTTGTCTCTGAGCGGTATATTTTCGTTCTCCGCTTCTTCCACACGTGTTTGCAAAATCATGGGGTTTAGTGGTTTTGCAACCTCCACCAGGAGGTAGTACCCTTTGTTACAACAGTAGTGACCAGAAATGGTGCTCGTGGAAAAGTGAAGTGAGTTAAAAGTCTCTAAGTTCCAGATACAGCTTTTTATTCATTCCGGATTTCTTAGAGGAATTAAAAACTAATGTGGGTGATTGGGGAGCTTGTTATGGCTCCATCACTTAAAGGTTGTGAAAGTAGGTCGACATGTTTCAGCCCTCGTTCGCCAGGAGGTCGGGTGGGCTTTCTTCAGGACCATAGGGTGAAGTGAAAGGAAGTGAGGAATACTGCTAAGTATTACTTAGTGTATCTATTTTAGAACATCATTTGTATAATTGTTCTAAAGAGGTCCTTTTCGGTACCTATGAGAAAGAGATGTTTAATTTAAAAACAGATAAGACTAGACAAAGGGAAGGGATATGGGATACATACAACATTATGTACAATGTTCTTTTGATAACCTACACTGCTCATTGGAGTAGGGTATGGTCTGTTTTGTACTGACACTCTAACCTCCCTATATCAAGGGTCAGGTCAACTCTCTCGGTGGCTCTGGCAAAATTCTAGTTCTTAGTCAATAACTGGGTTTATCATGGATACTGACTTTGTTGACGTTATAAGAAAGGCGTATTTCATTTCGTAAATAGCATTAGTGATGTTATGTGCGTTCATTTACCAGGACACCTATTACATTAGGCACTCTCTCATTCATTCCTAGTCTTGAAGGCGTATTTCATGTACCTTCTTAAAGGCCTAATTCAATTACCTTTCGTAAATAGCATTAGTGATGTTATGTGCGTTCATTTAACAAGACACCTATTACATTAGGCACTCTCTCATTCATTCCTAGTCTTGAAGGCGTATTTCATGTACCTTCTTACAGCGTAATTCATACATCCACCATTCTGTGGGAGAAATGTTTTCCATAGCATGTGCGTGCATTTACCATTCAGTGAGTTTCATATCACACGAGGTGTTTGTATTTTCCACATTATCCGCATGCATTTAGGTACTCCATGCATTGTTGTTATCGCATTCATTCATGTATGCGGAGGCATGCGTATTTAAGGTAGACTTAGTCGTATTTAGCCGCGTGTTACAGCGTTCTAATGAGACGCGTGTGGTTTCTTAATTCACATACCTTCTATTCGGTCTATTGTGACCTCATCGGGATCCGCGTGGGTCAGCGGGGCCTGATATGATAAATTTGAATCTTAGTACACATGTTTAGAGGGTAATACATTACGGTTTTGTAGCGGTCGTTCTTGCAGCTACCTTCCGCCGCCTCGTTACTCGTCTTGTGCTGACTCTACCACTCCAGTCCCGGAACTCGTTCTCCTTCCGGGTTGTGTGTTTTTGTGTGGGGAATTCGTATGGCAGGGTAGAAAGGGTAGAGAGACTACGCTAAGTCTTTTCTCGTTGTGATTCAGGGTCAGTTAATAGGTGTATTATGAACGACCACTACAAAACCGTAATGTATTACCCTCTAAACATGTGTACTAAGATTCAAATTTATCATATCAGGCCCCGCTGTGCCACGCGGATCCCGATGAGGTCACAATAGACCAAATATAAGGTATGTGAATTAAGAAACCACACGCGTCTCATTAGAACGCTGTAACACGCTGCTAAATACGACTAAGTCTACCTTAAATACGCATGCCTCCGCATACATGAATGAATGCGATAACAACAATGCATGGAGTACCTAAATGCATGCGGATAATGTGGAAAATACAAACACCTCGTGTGATATGAAACTCACTGAATGGTAAATGCACGCACATGCTATGGAAAACATTTCTCCCACAGAATGGTGGATGTATGAATTACGCTGTAAGAAGGTACATGAAATACGCCTTCAAGACTAGGAATGAATGAGAGAGTGCCTAATGTAATAGGTGTCTTGTTAAATGAACGCACATAACATCACTAATGCTATTTACGAAAGGTAATTGAATTACGCCTTTAAGAAGGTACATGAAATACGCCTTCAAGACTAGGAATGAATGAGAGAGTGCCTAATGTAATAGGTGTCCTGGTAAATGAACGCACATAACATCACTAATGCTATTTACGAAATGAAATACGCCTTTCTTATAACATCAACAAAGTCAGTATCCATGATAAACCCAGTTATTGACTAAGAACTAGAATTTTGCCAGAGCCACCGAGAGAGTTGACCTGACCCTTGATATAGGGAGGTTAGAGTGTCAGTACAAAACAGACCATACCCTACTCCAATGAGCAGTGTAGGTTATCAAAAGAACATTGTACATAATGTTGTATGTATCCCATATCCCTTCCCTTTGTCTAGTCTTATCTGTTTTTAAATTAAACATCTCTTTCTCATAGGTACCGAAAAGGACCTCTTTAGAACAATAATACAAATGATGTTCTAAAATAGATACACTAAGTAATACTTAGCAGTATTCCTCACTTCCTTTCACTTCACCCTATGGTCCTGAAGAAAGCCCACCCGACCTCCTGGCGAACGAGGGCTGAAACATGTCGACCTACTTTCACAACCTTTGAGTGATGGAGCCATAACAAGCTCCCCAATCACCCACATTAGTTTTTAATTCCTCTAAGAAATCCGGAATGAATAAAAAGCTGTATCTGGAACTTAGAGACTTTTAACTCACTTCACTTTTCCACGAGCACCATTTCTGGTCACTACTGTTGTAACAAAGGGTACTACCTCCTGGTGGAGGTTGCAAAACCACTAAACCCCATGATTTTGCAAACACGTGTGGAAGAAGCGGAGAACGAAAATATACCGCTCAGAGACAACCATCATTGAACACGTGAATGAGGGTTTTTTTAATTGGGATTTAAGAACCGTGACCGCATACCCAATGTTATGCAGGACAAGTGATCCACTTATGTAGGACAAGTGATCCTTCTGCTTTTGATTAGTTTATGTTTAATATAGGGAATTGAACGGATCACTATTTCCCTCCTCCCTCACCACTGATTGGGAATAATAGGAACAGCATTAGCAACACCTGGCATCCACACTGGTGGAACTTCGCGCATGGGATACTGACCAGGCGTTGCCATCCACTCCTCAGTTTCGTCTTTAAACAATGCTCGAGGCATTATAGCAGGACGAAAGGATAGTAGCTGCTCGACAGCACGTCGAACATTGCTACCCACAATTATACCGCTCGACAACTGAAGCTGAAGGTCAGTTAGAGCAGCCAATACATCATCAGCCGCATCGACTGATATCTCATCGCGTAAGAGCTTGCACATTTCTTCGAACACGAATCTTTGTGTTGGTTCATTGAATTGAGAGAAAGTCTCAACAACTATATGTGGAGGATTCTTGAGGGGGTATCTAATCCAATTTTTCGCCATATTATATAGCGTGTCACGTTCCCTACCACCAGGAAGCTGACTTCGTCTTTGGGGAGCATCAGAACCAGCAGACCCAAGAATCGGTCCAAGAGAAGTGTAGAAGTTGGCAACAATGGGGCTGATTATGATTGCGGTTTTTCCGCATCCTCGGGGCGGCGGAAGCCACCGCCGGCCCCGAGGATGCGGAAAAACCGCAGCGGACTGACCAAGGACCCACCGCCACATTAGGATGGCTGGTGGGTCCTGGTTTCCGTCCGCAGCTTTTCCGCCGCGGTCGGCTTACAACCGCGGCGGAAAAGCTCGATATGGTGACGGTGTCTCTCAGACACCGTCCGCCATATCAGGATGGGCTTTTAAAAGTGCTTTTCCGCAGCAGGTTTTCCGCCGTGGAAAAGCATACGGATCTTCACCTAGGGGGCCCGTTGCGGGCCCCCTAGGTGAAGGGGGGTGGGGGGTGCACATGGGGGGTACCTATGGTACCCCCCTGCATTTGCATGCAGAAAGCGGCAGGCACCGCGAGGTGCCTGCCTCTTTCTGCATGCAAATGCAATGCGTGCATTTTTAACATTGCCGCGGGTGTAGCTTGAAGCTGCACCCGCTGCAATGTTAAAAATAGAGGATGTGACCGCCCGGGTGGCGGTCACATCCTAATCGCACAGGAGGGGACTCCGCAGCCCATGCGGACGTCCCCTCCTCCTCAATGATCGCGGACGGACGCAAGTCCGTCCGCGATCATAATCGGCCCCAATGTTAGGAATACGTCGCCGAACAGACGGGGAAGAAGAGAGAAGTAAAGGGGTAACAACAGAAGGACCAAAAACAGAAGGAACAGTAGGAGTAGCCACAAGAGTAGAAGTAGTGGGAACAGTAGCTTGAGAAGGTATAGACGGTGGAGCAGTAGGGACAGCAGCAGGTAGAGGAATAGGGACAAAAGGATTTGCAGGAACAGGACCAATGGCAGGCTGATTAACAGCCGCCGGAACAGCGGGTTGAGGAACAGGAGGAACCACGGGAACTGTGGTATCCTGTGCATATGGAGGTGGCGACTTCAATAGATAGGACAACAAAGGGTCCTCTACTGCGTCCTCTCCCTTCTTATCCGTACCCGTCGGTAAAGCGGGTTAACATTTATCCACTGTCATACGTTGCAATCTATCAAAAAATTCCTTTTCCTTCTCTTCTTTATCTCGCTGAAACTGCTCTGCATTTCTCATCGTTGTAACGATACCTTCTCTCTTATTACGTTTAAGCTGTTTGATTTCTTTTTGCTTGGCTTCTTTACGCCACAACCGAAAGGAATCAAACATGGCCGGCCTTGCTTTTCTTTGGAACAATTTAGCTTCAAGATTATCTAAAATCGGGGTCTCAAAGCTACCATGAGGTGGCCAACTAAGGACACCGTCATCTTTGGTGTAGCGAACTCAGCAATCATTGAATGTGATAGGACCCAAACCATGTCGACTATATAATTCGTAAATTGGAGTTCCGACCGGAGGTATCGGACACGAGTCCTCCAATCGGGAATCCACACCACACCCTCTAAAGCAACTGAACAAAGTACTACAGCCAGGCATCGTGCACACTAGCCAAGTTTCACAAACGTCAAGGGTTATTGGATTACAATATCCCCGCAAAATGCAAAAACCCTCGGTTTTTGGCGACTGCAGCCGTTAAATAGAACAACTAAGAACAAAATACGAAAGACCACAAATGCAATGGAACCATGCAACAACTAAGCACCCACAACAACGAAGGATTTTGGGAGCGACCCACAAATACTTAACCCAAAGAACAATGGCGTCACCAGGAAGGCCCGTCAATCGTCTCGCTATACCAAGGTCTACGCCAGGCGCCAAAACAGGTCTACAGTCAGGGCAGCAGTCCGTCTCAGCCGTCAGGAGGCGGGGATCTTCGCGGGAAAAGTCTTCGGGCCACTTGTTTAGATAACAGGATCGATGAAGCGGGGTGCACCTTCCCTCGGAGATTTCACACAAAGTTCCTCACGATCGTCGGGCTTTGGACCGGTACCACTGATGCAGCCCTACGTTGGGCGCCAACTAAAGGACTGGGTTTTTCTAAGACCCAGCGGTGCCAGGGACAACACCTGAAACCTTCGTGGGTTACCTGTTCCGGCGTACAAATGACAGAGACACGGGACACTTCCTTCGGCGTCAAAGATTCGAGGTTTATTTACTGCAGGGAACACAGAAGTCACAAGAAGTACATAGCATGTAGGTTCATGGAGACTGCTTCGAATTGTATCTGTGGATCGCTCCTTTTATACAGTTTTTCGTCATAAGATAACATGGCAAACAAAAGATTACAACCCGGTTCCCACAGTACATTTCATAGGGGGTCTCTTTCATGTATCCAGGGCCGGAACATAATTACAGAAGCATTTAACGGTTCCCAACTGTAAAAGTAAATCTTCTCACCATTAGTGCATTCCGTTCGGCTGTAAACGAATCAAGGGAGCGTCAGAAACAGGTGCAGAGGAAGACGAAGATAGCGAACAGATCGGCGAGAGTGTAAAAGGGGTGGTATCAGGAAACACGATGGCAGGGATCAAAGGAGACGTGCCTAATGAATGCACAACTGAGACAATAGACCGGCACGGCAAGATGAGCCTCGAGCGGGGCCATCTGCCTTACAGTGTCATCCCCCTCATCATAAAGACACCCTCAAAGGAACACGTGTCTTCCGCAAGAGTTTGGGAATCCCAGGGTCACGAAGCGGACAGTGTCCGTTCGCTGGCTACTTGAGGGCAAGAAACAAAATGGATATCACATCTAAAATGGAACCCGTGGGTTCAGATGAAGAAACCCACGGAACAAATGAACGGTTTAGGCTAGCACAGCGAAAACGCGTACACCCACTAAACTCGTCATTTGCGGTTCATAGATACCAGACTCGACCATATTCGGGTGAGTCAAAAACACCACTTACAATTGTCACGGAACCTCACAAGATATATTTAGCATCTTCCACCTTTGCACATGCTCAGTTGAGCTTGCAGCTGTCTTTTCAGCTGCCACTAGAATGTAACTGTCAGGATGTGTTTGCCAAAAACAGCCACTGTTAGCTCCTCCCACTTGTTGACTGTGCCTTTTCTGTATGACCATATATGTACCCCCTGTGTGGGTATAAAAGGACCAAGCTCCTTCCATTCAGTGTGCTGCTTCATACATTACCGAAGGGTGCTGTGTGAATGTAGTTCCACCTCATGAGGCTTAATAAATCTTATATTTTCTATTCCAGTTTCTGTGCCAACTTCTGTTCTATGGTCTGAGGACTCTGTGCAGAAAAGGGAGAACCCCTAGCACTGGTAGGCCTTGCTGAGGCCCATCACCACACCAGGAGCATCTGACCCTCTTAATCTTCTTAAAATCTGTCTGGCACTGTTTAGGCTGGGCCATTTGCAGCCACCATCATGGAGCACACTCTTGCTCATAGGATGCTCCCACTTTTCAGGGTCCCCATCTCTGTATCCTTGGCTTTGCGGGCCATTCTGCCTAAGAGAGCCTTTGATGCCCCGGTCAAGTGCATTTTTTAAATTCTTAGCAATGTTAAACAAAGGAAAACTCTAGTGGCACCCATAATTGCCTCTAAACAGTCAGTGCAAGGATCTCGCTACCTTTTTGTTAGTAAAGTGGAAACTATATACATCTCCTTTCCTCCGGGTGCGGCCCATTCTCCACCTACACACTTACTCCCTACCAGCCACACTCTTACGGCCTTTCCATTGGTCCCTCAGGATGAACTTCGTATGCTATGCTGCAAAGTCAAATCGGGCTCCCCAGCAGACCCTCTTAAGCCTAATCTGTTCCTGAATGCACTACCTGTGCTCTTGCCACCCCTGTGCCAGGTGGTGAATGCCTCGCTTTCCACCGTTGGGGTTCCCAGGCTATGGAAACTGGCTATGGTGGCCCCCCTTCTTAAAAAACCCTCATTGGATCCAGCCGAATTGGAAAACTTCCATCCAATCTCTCTTCTACCTTGGGCGGCGAAGATTACAGAGGCACATATCAATTCCATTGTAACAACATTTCTGGACAGGCATGGCATCCTGGATCTCTTACAGAACGGTTTCCGCCCAGGTCACAGCACTGAGACTGCTCTCCTTGCTGTGTCCGATAACTGCGGACCGTCCTGGATGCGGGGAAGACCGCAGCACTGATCCTGTTAGATCTCAGTGCTGCATTCAATACGGTCTCCCACCAGATTCTTTTATCGCGTCTGGAAGAGGCCAGGATCGTCGGACCAGCTTTGGAGTGTTTTAGATCCTTCCTCTCTGAGAGAACATTTCAAGTGACCGCTCCGCCATTTCTCTCTTGTGTCCACTCTATTGGACAGGGTGTGCCACAGGGCTCTGCTTTGAGTCCTGTTCTGTTCAATCTGTATGTCCAGCCTTTGGCTGCAGTGACTCGGGAATGGGGTATTTCCATTGTATCCTATGCTGATGACTCGCAGTTGGTGGTGGCCCTCTCCGACAACACTATACGCGATGTTCCCATGTTTAAAATCGGTCTGGCAGCAGTTGCTGAGTGGATGACCGCCAACTGCCTCCAGCTCAACCCTAATAAATCCGAGGAGTTATTGGCAGGTAGAGACCCCCTCAAGCTTTGGAGTGAGCATTGGTGCCCGGTTAGTCTTGGGTGTCCACCCACCTCTAAGTTGGTGATAAAGAATCTGAGAGTGTGGATGGATTCCACCCTCAGTTTTCAGGATCATACCAAGAAAGTGGCTGGTACCTGTTTTGGCATACTTCGGGGTCTGAAACCCCTGTTGGGGTACTTTGACCCATCCACGCGAGAAACGATTGTCCAAGCGGCTATCTTGTCAAGACTGGACTATGCCAGCTCTCTCTTCTTGGGGGTAATAAGGCTGATTTCACCCGTCTGCAGAGAGTCCAAAATGTGGCTGCCAGAGCCCTGCTTGGACTCCCCAGAAGCTGCCCTACAACTGGCACCATTCGTCGACTACACTGGCTACCTATGGTCAAGAGCATTGAGTTCAAGGCCCTCTGTCTGGCCTTTAAAATTCTGAAGTCCACCTCCCCGAGGATCAAGGCCAATCTATTAGTGCTGTATACCCCTTGGCGCCTTCTGCGGTCTATGGGGCAATGCAGGTCACCTTTCCTCGGTTAAAACGTGTTCGTGCAGGCAGGCGGTCGTTCCGTAGCCTAGCGGCTAAACTCTGGAATTGCCTTCCTTCCCAGATCTGATGCTTGGACAACTATCTGATGTTTCATAAGGCGATTAAAACCTATCTCTTCCCTGCAGCTTAGGTTTCTCTCCTTGTGCCTTGCTGCTCGCAGCGCCGGGACCGCTTTTTGGGGCTAATAAGGCTGATTTCACCCGTCTGCAGAGAGTCCAAAATGTGGCTGCCAGAGCCCTGCTTGGACCCCCCAGAAGCTGCCCTACAACTGGCGCCATTCGTCGACTACACTGGCTACCTATGGTCAAGGGCATTGAGTTCAAGGCCCTCTGTCTGGCCTTTAAAATTCTGAAGTCCACCTCCCCGAGGATCATGGCCAATCTATTAGTGCTGTATACCCCTCGGCGCCTTCTGCGGTCTATGGGGCAATGCAGGTCACCTTTCCTCGGTTAAAACGTGTTCGTGCAGGCGGACGGTCATTCCGTAGCCTAGCGGCTAAACTCTGGAATTCCCTTCCTTCCCAGAACTGATGCTTGGACAACTATCTGATGTTTCATAAGGCGATTAAAACCTATCTCTTCCCTGCAGCGTAGGTTTCTCTCCTTGTGCCTTGCTGCTCGCAGCGCCAGGACAGCTTTTTGCTGGGGCTATATAAGATGGCTTAACATAACATAACATGTAGCTAATGCTGGCATACATGATTCCCTTGTGACACTTGGTTATGTGGCCAGGACTTATCCTTCTCACTTCTTTGGAATGTCCAACTTGGGATCAACGTAGGGGTTGGCATTTTGTATGTTTGTTGAAAATATCTCTCCATTCCTTTGGCGTGATTTTAAATTTATTTTATTTTTTCCCTGCATGAGGCTATTGACCAGGTCCCAGAATTTCCTCGAGTCTCTTAGTTTCAGGGCTACATGGAGTCTTGCCTTGCTATATTTGTTAGTCTTGAACTGAGCTGCACTTCTTTGCTTCCTGTATACTCCCCTGAGAAATGTTATCTTTTCTTTCAGATCCCTGCTCCGGCCCCTGCTTGTCCTATTTGAGCGTTTTATTCAGTTTGTTCTTTAGGGGCTAGATGTAGGTAATTCCCATTTACAGACTCTTAAATACAGAATTTTACCGATTCGGTATTTAAGTTTAGGCTTTGAAGCCCATAGGAATCAATGGGAAATACTGATTCTGTATTTACAGAATCGGTAAATACCGAATCCTGCAAGGGTGCAGGGGGTGTCACTTTGACACCCTCTAGCACCCCAAGTACAGGTTTGTGTGCAATGTGGCACACATACATGCCCTAAGGGATGTCTGTGTGTCACATTGCAAAGGTGTGCATGCACATATGTGCATGCACACCTGAATTCGGTATTTTACCACACAATAGGATTGCGTGACAAAATACCGACTCTTAAGGGCCTGTGGCACTGTAAACTGTGACACCTACATTTGTAATTACAGAATCGGTATATTTACCGATTCGGTAATTTACCGATTCGGTAATTTTACCGAATCGGTAAATATACCGATTCTGCATTTTTCAGCCCCCTACATCTGAAAATCCTAATACCGGTCGGAAACGGCCGACCGGTATTAGGGCTCCTACATCTGGCCCTAGGTTTCTTGCTTCAAGCTTCCAGCCAATAACTGTTTTTATTCAGACGTTCTCTCCCCGAAAGGGACAGGCTGAGGTTTCTTGGAGAGATCTCACACTTTCCCATCCTAATTTGTGGCTGTCTTGTGACTTAAAGATATCTAGAATTCTATTGACCAGTCTTATTGTCATCCTTTGTCCAGATCTGGATCAGTCCACTCCTAGGCAGTTTGCTTCAGGGGGCTGTATCATGTTAGCTCCCTGTCATTTGTAGTCTTGGTGATAGCAGTGGATAATACTGCATGAACATTTGATAGTTTTGGCTTAGGTGAAGATTGTCGATGAGACTGACGTGATCTTTGGAGCACCAGATATAATCTAGTGTGGCTCATGTGTACAGGATAGATTCATTCAGTGTTTTGTACAGTGTGAACATGACCCAATTGGGTATCAGAGTGCTTCACAATTGTGTAGCATTATATTTCTGACATTTAGTTTGCTGAGTGCTTTAAACAAACTACCAAGCATATATATTCACCTTTAAGTGGAAATCATTTGCACTTCACAAATAATGCATGAATAAAAGATTACTAAAAATCAACTAGCATTACAGTAGTATGTGTCCTAAATATTCAAATATGTGACATTTTAGAAATGCATGTCCTAAGAATACCTCATATCATTTAGCACAGTGAATTGTACATAGCAAATAGACTGGTTACAGAGTAAGGAGCATAATCTAGGGGTATGATTTGGGATGGGCGATCAGATAGTTTCACTTCTATAAGTTGGAGGGTCTGTTATCCTGCATTTATGTAATCTTCTGTTGAGAGCACATTATAGGAAATCAAAAGATTGTCTGTTCATCTCTAATTAGACCATTGATGTGTTCGGTCTGCTGTTAGTTATGGGAGGAATTTGCTAATTAGGAAGGTCTTAGCTTCCTTTTTGAATACTGAAGTGGTGGGGATTCTTCTAATGTTCGGGGGAATCAAATGCCATATTCTTGATGCAGCTCCAGAATACGCTCTATCATACGTTCTCTTCATACAGAAGAATGAGGGTTTTAGCAAAAGGTCTCCGGTGCTCCAAGAGAATCTGCTTCCTCCAGATAATGTAATTTTCTGGGCTAGGCACAGTGGTGTTTTATAGTGTATCACTTTGTGTGTGATACATGCCATCTTTAGTTTGATTCTTGATTGATATGACAGCCAATTAAATGCTTTCAGATGTGGAGTGATGTGGTCAAATTTTTTTCTAGAGCCTGTTATGAGTCTTGCAGCTGCATTGAGACAAGCTTTTAATGGAGCTGTTGAGATATTGGGTAGTCCTGATAAAATAGATGGATGAAGCTCGCTGGAATATTGTCCTTATTTCTGCCATTTAGGTAGGGCTTCTAGATTAGTGGCAAGTGAGGAGCCAAATACATCTTTTTTCTAATCTAGTCAAGACGTTTCAGCAATTTTCTGATAGATGTTTACTATTACTTTCCAGTCTTCAGTGGTTCTTGACCCCAGGACATTTGAGTTAAAGTTGCCCCCAATTAAATACTTGGCATCCCCGTGCTCTGCCTTCAGAGCCTCGAGCTTCTCAAATCGGGCTTTTGCTGTATCCCTTTTTCTAATCGGTGCAAGCGAAGGTAAATATTTCCAATTACAGTTGAGTGTAGCATTGTCCTATTATGAAACGTTATTACAGTAATTTTAACAATGATAGTATCTCCATTACCAGTCAAATTGTTGGTGATGTTAGTGGCCCAGTTAGTCTTTATGTGGGTTGATACCCTACCACTTGGGTGGCCGCTGCACATTTAGGGGCGCATCGGGGCACTGAATTCGACATGATCTTGCAAAGGCTCATCCTCCAGCTTCCATGTCTCTTGACGGCATTTCACATTATACGCATTTAGCTCTTCCAGATCTCTTTTTTTAATTTTCATCCTCAAGATTTCTCTCACTTTCCAAAAACATACTTTCAGCAACTTTCTTCAATGTTGTGTGTCCTGATCCATATCAGGGGCACATGATTAGTAACTGGCAAGCCAATTCCAGTTTGTATTTTCCCAGAGAGATTTGATCTGGCCTATATTTACTTCTCTCCCCCAACTTGGCCATCGTTCATCCCTCGCCACATCTATCCACTCCACGTTTCACCTGGTGAGTTTAATCTGCATCATGAGAATATCTAGCAACGCGGGTGGTTTGCCTCTATGGAGCTCTGACTCAAGCAAAGAAAATACCTCCTTTCTGTGAACAGAAGCGGTACGCTTCTCTGTCCTTGTGCACAGATAATGCCTCAAATGTATCCCACACACGGGAGGATAGTATACTTTTTGTGCCACCAAGCCAGTCCTTCAGGAGGCGGCATGCAAAAGGACTTTTCAGTGAGAAACTTACTTGGGTAGTGCAGTTACAGACAGAACCTATACCTCTTTTGAAGGATCCCTAGGTTGTTTACATCTGGAAACCATAGGTGGAGATGCTTTTACACAGTCTCTGAGTCTGACCGTGCTTGCACATATGTACCCTACATTCTAACCCTTGATCATCTTCACATGGATGATTGCAGTTAGAGATAACATTCACCCTCCAGTAAACTTTCAGATCCCATTGCAAGCACCTGGAACATTGGAAGCACACTATGATGGGGCAGTAGATCACTCACTGCATGCTACAACTTCTCGTGCACGGTATTTGCACATGACTGTGCGTGAAACCAGCCATTCCTTTTATTAATGGGCAACACAGCCCATTTGTGCAGAAAGCTCCAATTTTGTGAGGCTCTGAGCTATGAATGCAGCCCCAGGATGAATCTCGAATCGCAAATCCAACTGATAGCAGCAATTTTCGCATATTAAATTTCATCTCTGGAAAGGCGTGAGGATGAAGTCAGTGCATCCTCTTTGATGACCACAGCTGTACTATGAGGCGGGACTCATCACACCATGTGACCTATACATAAATTAGCACCAGACTAAGAGGTTCATTCACAAACTTCAATCTGTATTATGCTTTGTTGTGTTACAAAACGTACTAAAAAGTACAATTCACAAACTATGTTTGGATTTCACACCTCTGCAGTTGCCTATACTTATTTATGCTAAATTCTCCAACTGGATTGTGAAGTCTCTGCACACATAAGTTTAGGTTTTAGTAGTAAGAAGGAGATCGGATTAAGGAGGAGTAAGAGGTGTTTGGGAAGGGGTGGGGAGAGGCTTTGGGAGGGACATCACCCACCCAAACAAGAGTATGCCAATTGCTACACTCCAGTGGCGGAGCCATGTAACTTACACTTTTGTAGTAAATTTACACTTAGAGTATGTCAATAGCAAAATGAAGTCAATTTACTCCAACATGTAAATTATTCAAAAGTGTAAGTTACTTTTGTGATCACATCCCCTTATGAAAGAGGACTGTACTAGTATAGCATTTGGGCACTTCAGACCCACAAAATAGACTCGTTTTGTAGAAAGGCATAGTTAAAGGGTTAGGAACCTGGGCAGCCTTATATGTGTGGATAAACAGGAACAATGGCTTTTAAAACTCCCAAATTCCACACTTTTCATAGACATTTGCACAGTAGCAAATCACTTTTTGCACTAATCAACAATCTAGATTATGAAATGAAAAAATAAAGTTTAGTGGCAACAGTTGAAGTATTTTCTGTACTAACTCAAAAACTACCCTCACTTTTCATTTATTGGCCATTTTGAGGTGGAACTTGGGCAGCGCTTGCGCTGCTCTGCGAGGAATGCTGTATTCGAGTATGGACTTGACGCTTCCCCCTCTCTCTGCCCATATTTTGCATTGGCTTGTGTCATTGTCCTTTGTAAATGGTTGCTTCTGATTCGTTTGTAGGCTTGTTAGACCCTCCTTAGTACTGCCTTGTCTTCCTTTGTAATCTCCCATTAGGACTGGCCCTTTTACTTCTGTTGTTACACAGTACGTCATATTTAGTCTGTAAGCAATATTTTCTTTAATGAGTTTCTTCTACTGCAGGCACGACATGCGCTCCTTAAATATTCAGCGCACCATGCGCGCTTTCACTTTCCAAGCAGCCCGGGACAATGGTGGTCGCTTCTTTGAAGTGAAATAGGTCTCGCGTTTACCAGAGTTTGAGCTATTGGCATTGTAAATGACAATGCCTTTTATTTATGTGTTAATTATCAAAATAGATAAATAAAAGGGATTGTCATTTACAATGCCAATAGCTCAAACTCTAGTAAATGCGAGACCTATTTCATTGCAAATGCTTGTTTATATTTACAACTGACTGTTTCACTGCCTGTGTTTGTCCCTTTCTGTTTCACTAATTCTCAATGGCCAGAAAATTGTGAGGCTGAAAGGAACCCTAAAACGGGTATGAAATTTGTGTTGTCACTACTTCAAGGCACATAACTAAAACACTTGAGTTTCATAATGAAACTGAATGAGGGGTCATTAGGAAACAGCCTCTTCATTGTTATATTGAATAAATACATCACCCCTCTATCCCTGCCCTCTAACCCCTCTCATTCAGCAGATAAGCATTTCAAATAAAAGTAAACTCTAAAATTAAAGCAATACATTCAAGAACAATATAGCCAAAGTATAACGATAAACAGGGAGCTCAAAATACAAAAAGGCTACTGTGCTGCAAATATGTTTAAAGAAGGATTTACTAATTTGAGAAAATTGTAACGACAAATGTAATGGAAACAACACTCAATCAAATGAAGGCTGGACATAGCACAGTTGTTAAGGTGCAAAAAACACAAACCATAATTTTAGAAAACATGGCATTACTATTGAAAATGACCAGGCTTCATCACTTGAGTGCAGAAGTTTGATGTAGTCACAATACCGTTAATGGCTAGCAGTCCCCGTGCAGACAATAAGAAGGTAACACATGGCCTGACTTAAAAAGAAAACAATTCAAAAGGAGGAAAAGTTGGAAACCAGGAATTTTACCATGTGCAAAATAAGCAAGAGAGCAAATGTTCGGTGTGCAAGTACGCACAGGCGCTGAATAAATATTTTTGGGTAAAATGCCCAAATTCATTTGCTAATTGCCAAACTGCTCATGGGTACTTAGAGAACACATTATTTTGCTTCGCTTAAAACAGACTTGTTAATTAAACATGTTGCAGTGACATAAAGATGAAGAGCTCAGGATAAAATTCATAAGATTTTGTAAAAATATGTTTTCATTATTTGTATAACTATTGGTAGTTATCATTAATGATGTTTACAAATCCTTACCCTACATCATCATTAGCAAATATAAATATACTAATATAATGTCCCTGTGACCTTATTTTTTTTCCAGTGAATTTCAAAGGTTTGTTAATACTCTATATCCTACCTGTAAACTGTAACCTTTGAAAATGAGTGTGTGAGTGAGTACAAGAGTGCCTTATTGGGTGTGTGACTGGGTGTGCGAGTGTCTCAATGGGTGTGTGACTGGCTGTGTGTGTGCCTGAGTGGGTCTGAGACTACCTGCATAGGTGTCTCACTGGGTGCATCACTGAGTGAGTCTCTGACTGTTTTAGTAGATGTCTAAGTAGGTTTATGGGTGTCTGAGAGGGTCAGTGACTGGGTGCAGGAGTTTTTAAGTAGATTTGACACTTAAGTGAGACCTATAACATGCCAAGTGAATCTTGCAGATAGGGTCTGCACTAGTAGCCATTACCCATGTTTGAAGGACTATTTCTGTACATGGCTGAGAAGACTGTGTCAGAATTTGCCAACAGATCTCAGAGAGTGTAGGAGTACACCTCTATCAGTGCCATGAGGTGTTTAAGTAAATATGCTGGTATGTAACTGCGTGCTGTAATACCTCTATGGCTGCCTAACGTATGTAAGTGGCTGCACAATACTTCAGTGGCTGTGTTAGGCAGTTGACAGCTATGTAGGTGTCACTGCATCTTCGTTTGAGTCTGTTGCATGCATAAATAGTCTCTTGTGGGTGACTGAAAGTATAAGTGCTTCTATAGCTGTCTCTGTAACTGGAAGAGAGGCTCTATGCTTTTGTGAACATCGATGTCAATTGTTTTAGAGATGGCATACTCTATGCAGTACTTGGCATAGAGGCCTGCAAATGCACAAGTAATTTATTGAAATCAAAAGGTCATCTGTGAATGTCTTAAGCACAAAATAGCAACCTTTATGACATACCTACAGAATATCTTAGAAGTGTGTTATTTGCACTAAAACGTGAATTTGGCATTTCAGAAAGACCTATAACATGCTACTGCAGCTTGCAGTGAAAGTGCACAGACAGTCTCAGCACTAGTAGCCATTGTCCATGTTTGAAGGTCTATTTCTGTACATGATTGACAAGATTGTGTCAGTATTTGCTTACATATCTTAGAGAGTCCTGAAGTACACCTTTATCAGTGCCATGAGATTTTAAAGTAAATGTGCTGGTATGTAACTGACTACTATATCTCCATGGCTTTCTAAATGTGCATGCAAGTGTCTGCACAAATACTTAATTGCCCCTTTGAGGGAATAAAGACCTATGAACGTGTGACTGCAACTACCTTTGAGTCTATCGTAGGCATAAGTAGTTCCTAGTAAGTGACCAAATGTATATTTGCTTCTGCAGCTGTCTGATTACGTTGCAGAGAGGGTCAGAGTGTTGATGCTTTTGTGAACATGTATATCATTGCTTTAGGAGTGCATACTTTATGTAGTACTTCGCATAGGGGCCTTCAAGTGCTCAAGTAACTTATTCAACTCAAAAGGACATCTATCAATCTCTTAAGCACAAAACAGCATCCTATATGGCATACGTACAGCATATATTAGAAGTGTGTTATGTACACTAAAACCTATATTTAACACTTCAGAAACACCTATAACATGCCAAGTGAAGATTGCAGTGACAGTAGCCATTTTGAAATACTATATCTCTGCATGATTTATAAGATTATGTCAGTGCTTGTCTACATATCTGATACAGTGTAGAAGTACACCTCCATCAGTGCCATGAGATGTTTATGTCAATGTGCTGGTGTGTAACTGCCTGCTATGATCCCTCTAACAGTGAATAGTCTGGGAAACCCAATAAACCCTTGCATGCTTGGGCAATGAATAATCAAAGGTAAAGGATGGCAACAAGGGATTTTGTTTGTGAAGCATTTGTAATTATTAGGTTCTATTTGAGGGGTAAGTTATATACGAACAAACTCCAAAGTGTCTTAAGACAACAACATTAAATGAGAATTGATGATACAAAGCACACAGGGAATCCTAATTATATAGAAATATTTGTATTTTTATACAACAGAATTAAAAAGAGTACATACATATGAAACACATCAGCAAAATTTAAGGGTGGGCGTAGTTCGCGAAGTAGCGCTACGCGAAGCTACACGAAGTGCACTTCGCACTACGCGAACTACACGTAGCACTACACGAGCTGCGTAGTAGCATGTTCGCACTGTGCAAGATGCATTTTCAATGATTGCACAGTGCGGACAAGCATCCGGCGCTATGCAATCATTGAAAATGTCATCTTGCACAGTGCGAGCTGTAGTTTTCTGCTGCTCGAGTAGATTTTTCTCAACGCGAACTAGTAGTTTCTCATTGCGAGCGGTCGCGAGCATGCGCAACCACTCGCAATGAGAAACCTGACCTCCCCGCGTTTAGAATCTCACCGGGATGTCATTTTGCTTTCTCGCAGTCGCGAACATGACGTTGAGGACCGGGAACAAGCAAAAAATTACCGCTGCACTATGCTACGCTGCACTATGCGTGTTCGCACTGCTCTACGTGCAGCCCGCGTACTGTGAAGTTGCGCAAACTTCGCAAACTACGCGAGCGTAGAGTAGTGCGTCGCCTAGGGTTAAGCAAAATGTCATGAAAAGATGTAGAATCAAATTAATGAAACAGTTCACAACAGACATCAACTCCCAACACAATCAAAAAGTAACAGATCTCCACAAGAGAGTAAGCGTCACTTAAAAGGTAATAAATTCCTCTGGAGTTGATGAAAAGGTCGACGTTTTGTTCTTTATGGCGTCAATCCTTTAGAACATCATTAGGACAATTGTTTATGGCAAAAAAAGACCCTTCTGTACTTAATTAAGCCTGCTTAAGACCTACACATAAAACATGGAAGCTGGCCTAAGCTTGAGATTATGATCCGGACCGTGATAGAGTCACTGATGTACAGCACAGCAAAATTGCTGTATGTAGACCCAGCATAAATGGCACTATAGATGCTCATCAGAACATAGTAGTAAACTGCTGATCCCAAGGGAGTTAGCTGGCAGTCAGCTGCTGGTGTTGAAAGCAGATGCTTCGATCTTCCTGTCCGAATATTTAATGAAATAGAAGAGAGAGCTATTTTAAGAACTCACTTAAAACGTGTCCTAATTTTTCTTTCTACAGCACTAACCATAATTTCTATGTCAAAATGGAACCCCTCATTTTGTTCCTTTCTAGATTAAATATTTTAAGATAAACCAGTTTGATTCAATCAAGATGGCTTCAAGTGTGTCATGCTTTTGTCATAACTGTGACTGTTAGTTGCTCTTTAGAACACTCAGGGGGGCTGCAGTAGAACACAAGGGAATCAACTGAGAGGCAGCTCCTGTTGAAGTACAACAGGAAGATATTTGAGATCTCATTTAAAACATGTTCTAATTTTTCTTTCTACAGGACTAATCATATTTTCGATGACAAAATGAACCCCATCATTGTCTTTCTTTCTAAATTGAATATTTAAATTTTTATCAGTTTGTTTAAATCAATAGGGCTTTAGGTGTGCCAAACCTTTGTCATAAGTAAGGCTGTTAGCGCTTTAGTAATTCTTTAAAATTTTCTGGTGGTCTGCAGTAGAACACATGGGATTCAACGTACAGGCTGCTCCTGTTGGAAGTACATTGTTTTACTGAGAATATCAGACTTCATTCTCATATCGCTGAGAAACATAGCGTGCATTTACACAAAATATGCTCTCATTTTAGCTTCTGGAGCACCTTCTAAACCCTCTATGAGAAAAACATGAGAAAACTGTTTTCTTTCAAACATGATTTATGTAGTCCTAACATGTCATAAATTGACAGCGAGCAGGTTAGCATTTGCTGAAGCCAGTGAGTTTTCCGATGTTCTCTTGCCCGTTTCTTGGAAGCCATTGTGTATTTCTGTCAGCCATTTTGTATGCCATGTGCTGCCTCGTGTTTACCATGTGCTCTGTTCTACCTCTTTGCTAACTGCTTGTGTAATCTGCCTAGAAACAAGTTATATTTAGCTCCTGCCAATTACACGAATGCTCAGTTGAGCCACATTTGTTTCTGATCCATCACTGTTAGGAATGTGTTTACCTTAACTGGACAATCGTTGGCTCCTCCCACTAGTTGAATGTGTGCTCTCAAAATGTCCTTATATGTACATAAAACTCATTTGAGCATGTGTACCGCCTTCATTTGAGCCCCTGTGCTAGTATAAAAGGACCATGTGCCTTCCATTTGGTGTGCTACTTCATTCATTGCCTAAGGGTACTGTGTGACTGTAGTTCCACCTCTTGAGGTCTTAATAAATTAGTCTTTTCTATTCCAGTTTCCGTGCCAACTTCACTTCTATGGTTTAAAGCCGCGCAATTGGGCGTTGCTGAGACTCGATACCACAAACAGAAGGCTTTTTCAATGGATATAATCACCTTAGAACACACCACAATTCCTAAAATTAGTATGGTACCATCAACAAATGAGTTCACCACTTTGTGACCCTTAAAACCTGCCATTCAGTACAATGCTTTCAAAGAGGTGCTATTATGTATATTCGACCCAAGATTACTGTCAGCACTTTCCGGTTGAAGTGCTGACAGCTAATCAGATCCCACCATGAAATCTATGCATAGGCTCCACCCAGACATCCTTATTTGCTTTCCTTTAAAGTTATCAACCACTACTGAACAGAATTACACCAAATACCAAAATCTACCTTCCAGCCAAATATGGTGTAAAGCCATCCAGCGGTTTGGGCTGTAGTTCTGTTCCAAACTCTTATAGGGATTAACATGGGAAATCTCAATTTCTTTGCTCCCCCTTTTTTTGGGGCCCCGCTTAATGGTTCACCATGAAACTTCCCAAGTGCACCAAGACTCCCTGTGACACTTTTTGGGGAAAATTGTGTGAAGATTCGTCAAATTACACCAAAGATATAGGCAAGTCAAAAAACACTTTTTCTAAAGAAACATGGTCCTAACTATAACTACCTATTGGCGACCGCAGTCGCCAATGGATAGTTATAATTGGGTCCAGGCTTTTTTTTTTTTTTTAAATGTGGTTTTCCTATTACCTTTGACTCCGTTTGATGAATCTTCACTAAACTTTCCACAAAACAGTCTCATCCACCTACGCTTCGTCCTGGTAATCCATTAAGCGAGGGCTGAGAAAAAGGGGGGGGCAAACCATGGTTTTCTCATTACTTTTTCTATAGAGAAATTAAACAGTGATACCGATATTGAACGTAATACACCAAATTTGGCAGAAGGCTAGATCATAGTCCAGAAAGTGTGCTTTTTATGATTTGATGTAAAGTCATGAAGTCGTTTTTGAGCAAGTGGGAATCGAACCCTTTGTATATATCACGCCGCAGAGGATCCACAGACCAAACCGAGCTGAGATCTGACAGGTTGCCACTACTTCAACAACAATGTGTCGGCAGCCATTTTAGGACTTGGGACTAAGTCCCAAATCATACAAATATTGCAGAAATAGATATAAGGGGGAAGGGTAAGGATATCCTGCCACTCTAGGCCCCTAGATTTACAAATCAGTTGCAACATTTGTGTCAAAATGTGGACTTTTGCTCTACAAACAAAAAAAAACACTCTCGAGGCAGGCTAGGGCCCTTTGGGGGCAGCGCTAATATAAAAGTAGGGGAGGTGCGGGTGTGGCCCCCTCCCCAAGCCTGAAAAGGCCCCAGGACCCCATCCCCTGGGGCCAACATTAAGAAAAAGTTAAGGGTGGTGCTTGGTCCCTATCCCGAGCTGAAAAAGGCCTTGGGACTCCATCCACAGGTGGAATACAATTTAAAAGGAGAGGGGGCATGCAGCCCCTCTCCCCAACCCTTGAAAGGCCCTGAGGTCCCCATTTTCCAGGGCCAGTTCACTCACAATGTCCCAGTGAGCCTACCCCTGGGACACAGTTATTTTCCTTCCCTTGAGAGCACAGGAAGGGAAGGCATATCTGGGCTCCTGCCCATGAGGTCAGACATATATATCCCTGCCTGTGCTCTTGCGGGCAGGAACAATTGAGATTGCTCCAGCATGGTGGGTGCACTGAAACGTAATAGCTCCCACCAGGTGGTAGCAATGCTGACTCTCGCTGCACCAGGCTTTGTGCATGCAGAGAGCTGGCATAACAACAGGAGCCCTGGGCCAATCCCTGCAGCCTTCAACATAGGGGCTGATGATGATGTTGGTGGGTCCAACGGCATGTTGATGTCAGACCCACTGACATCTGCACCTGCAGTCCGACCGCCACATTACGATGTGGCGGGCAGAAGCATTCGGCGGAGGGACAGTCCACAGCACTTCTGATGGGCTCAAGGAGCCCATTGGTGCATCTGAAAGGCAACATAATCCTTTAACGATGGAGGTTCTGCCTCTGGCATTACGATGTTGGTTTTTGACAGCCATGCCATGTTGGCCTTTCCAGAAAGCAAAAGTGGCTGTCGGCAAGCAACATTGGGGGCCCCCTTGCCTCCTGGCCCTCGTCTATGGAACCTGGGAAAATCCCTGCACTGTGTGGCAGGCACGAGCTGGTGCCTCCCACACAGTGCAGGGATGTTTCAAACATCCAATTTACTATGGCAGCTTATGCTGCGGCCTTTTCTGCCCCTGCACAGGATGCCATGATGAAATGGATGCTTCTGACCACCCTATGGACGGTCGCATCCAAATTTGGATGTCAGAACTACCGACCTATCCGACCTATGTTCGTGCAGTTCCAGACCGATACAGTGTCGTGGGTCTGACATTGTAATCAGCCCCATAGTGCCACAGGGCAGCCACATAAGCCGCTAGGTGACTTGGCCACTATTGACAAAGGAAGGGGGGCCACATGCCTACCTCCCCTTTAAATGTATGTTTTGGCCCCAGGGGATGGCGTCCCTAGGGTCCGTTATAGGTTTGGGGACAGGGTCAGACTGGCTTGTTGGGCAACCAGTCAGTGCCTGAAGGGCTGCTCTAGTCAGTCTGTGGGCCAGTTTTCTAGATGTTTGTGGGCCTGTTTTGTGGTCTGTTGGCTGTTTTTACTGTTAGTTTTCATGATATTAAAACAAACATTGCCTGCCCCAAGCGCAAATCCATGCTGTCTTCCAAACCCTGCAAAACCCTTAAATAGTGTGTTGTTACAAGTTCAAAGCTGCCAAGATTAACAAACAAGGGCCACTATTTTATCTATCTAGTTATTTATTGAGGGCCACTTTTATTGTGCTGCTTGGGCATATTTGCTGTCCCAGTCTGACTCTGCTTCGAGAGGAGGCCGCACGCCCATCTCATTTTTAGTTATAAGGTGTCCCCAGGATATGGGGTCCCTAAAGGCCCAAATGTTTAAGAAAAAAATAAGAAATGGCTGGCTACTGCTGGCACACGTGATGGGTGCTGTCTGGGCAGACTGCAGAAGCCCTGGGGCTACTCCCAGGGCCCCCACCAAAGAAAAAGGATCTGGGTGTCCTGCGTGGGCACCATGACACACAAATTAATTATTTTTAAAGTGAAAAATAAATGAGAGGCAGTAGCAGCTCATTTCTTTTTCACTACTCCTAGTAAGGAGCACCCCATAATGCCCTAGGTCATTTAAAAATACAATATTCATGCCTGTGGTGCCCCTTCAAGAGGAAGGGACACCACCAAGTATTTTTTTAATGGTGTGTGGTGTTGCGGGGAATGCCCTTAAATAATTACAGCTTCTGCACTCACATTGCACTGCTAAATACCCCATATATTACATAATATGATATTTAACATCATTGATAGCATGACTGCAACATCAGAAATTACATAATTGATGCCGAAACTAGACATGATGGGGCACGAGTCCTAGTTACTGAGGGCACGTGTCATAGTCACTTCAGATAACTATAACTGGTAAATCTTAGTGGGTTTTTTCATTTAAAACTGAATGTTTTAACTGACATTTTTACCTAACTATAATGATCCTTTAACCTTTAGTTTTTCAGTGAATATAAATATTATTAACAAATCACAGATAAGTATTTTACGATTTTTATGTACACCCAAAAGTATGTTAAAAAAACCTTTGGTGTTCCACTAGCAATTAACCCAAGACCACTAACCTGTGCTCCTAGCTTTTCACTGCAGGGGTGACGTAGTCCTGAGCTCAACCTATTTGACCTGGAAAGAGCCAGCACAATGATACAGATGCACAAATGTAGGTGGGTGGTATGTCCCTTGATGGGTCTTCTATGGGATTCATATATACTCTAGGTTCAGGTTTTATAAGTGTTGCATTCCCATTGACCTATATATTGGAGATCCTAATGCGCACAAATAAGAAACATTAACAAACATAGAAACTCAGTATGTTATAATGCCTAAGGCCTTGTCCAGGAAGTCTTGAGCCCTAATGGCATATTTACCTGGGCGCCTTTCTTCAGTATTACAATGGGTTGTTCCTTCATAACCAAACAATTCACATAATCCTTTGGTTCATGCCATAGAAAGGTTCATGGCTGTTTCCCACAGTTGAATTTATTTCAATATAAATTCTATTTTGCTCTGTGTACTTAGACGTTGTTACACAGATGAAAATCTTTTCTTTTTTGGTTTGGTATTGCAGCAAAGTGATTGCAGAGTTTTGGAGAATATACTTCACTTTGTGAGATTAATGTGACTAAGTGTTCCGTGTCACACTTAGTTTCAAATTTTGTATGCATGGTTTTGGGTGGGCGTGTTAATATAGCAGAGTGCAGAACTAACCTTCTTGTTTTTCTGTTTTGCATTTCCTGTCAGTATGAGAGATGTGACAAAGATACCTAGCATCAGGGGCAGGTTTCTGAGATGATCTCCTGAAGAGGTGCTACGGCAAGGTTGAGGTAAAGCAATGTCTAGGAAACAAGGCAGAAATAAATATTTTGGAGTATGGTACATGGATACCGATGTCTACAACTGTATACGATGCGTGGAAGTCAAACTCTGCACAAAGCTTGGGTGCAATTTAGCTAAAATGATGCCCAAGATGGCTGCCAACCATTCATGAGATCATGAGATGAGCTCAAGTCCTCTTGCGAGCTCTCAGACTTTCTTGGTACTCTTGTAGGTGTTGGTGTGATCTCAAGGTGGGGAAGTCACCAATCGATTTGTTTGAATAGAATAGATCATTGATGTTGGTCCAACAGTAGTTGGATTGAAACCAGGATTTTTGCTTCTTAGGATGCCCACAACAATGAGGCTAAGTTATGCAGTGGCCACGCAAGTCGGTTTGTTTAACATATTATTATGTATAGTTATTCTTTATTGTAAGAGTTAAACACATAGGTAAGGGTTATAGAATAAGTAGGCCACATAATCACATTGCGCCAGAAACATTGAATTTAAAGATTTGTTTGCGTGGAGGTACCTTTGTAGCATATTAGATTAGTAGCAATGACGAAAATTGGTAGGATTTAAAGGCAACATTGCAGAATGGGTTACTGGAATTCCCAGACTTATTTGCTGGGAATTTTATTAGTAAATGCTAAATATTTCAATACATATTACTAATGGGGGTCAGCCATCCCTTAATATAAGGACAAAGATTCTCAAAATTACTTTTTGATAACATTCCCATTTTCATATCTAGTACATTTTGTTTACACATAAGCCACAATTTTTCTTTATAAGCATGATTACTTATATTATATGTTGGTGTGTGTAATAAAGGTTGCACCCCTTCTGTAGATATTTTGTTATAAAACATACATATAATATTCATAGAACTAAAACTCTCTCAAAACATACTCCTATGCTCTTGGCTTGATGATCAGTCATCAAATGGTAACATTCTCAATAACTGGACTTAAAAGCACTTCATCATATTATCACCAATCCATTGATGTACATAGATTAGTTCCTGCAGCTAACCTAGTCAAATCCTGTACTGCTGCCCCCTCTCTGAAGAAAATAAAAATGGCAAACATCTTACTTGATTTAGGAACATTTCCAAGCACACTCATTTCATACCAAGTTAATCCCCACTATTAAAAATAAACCTTGCCCCAGCCAGCCTGCAAAATATTAAACCAATTTCCAACCTATCTTTGTTGGAACAAGTGATTGAAAATACAATTACAAACCAGCTGGTCTCATATGCTCAATAATGACCTAGTGAATACATCATAAACTGGCTTCAGGTCAAAACACATCAAATCCTAGATGATATCTTTAGATCATGCATGAAGGTGATGCTTGTCTACTAGACCTTCTCAAATATACATTTGTCATTTGCTACCATCAACTGCACTACATTCTCAATATTTTATCATATAGAAAAAGCTAATCTGGTTCTAATCATCCATAAAAGGGAAATCTAAATTTGTAAAACTTGTCATATTCAAATATTTATCTTACGCTATAAAACCTGGAGAACCCTAAGGTTATATCTTCCTTCCAAACCAATTTAAGATATACACAGACTTTCTGGTTGCAATGTTTCATGAAAAATAATTTTTTTTAGATCAGTATGCTGATGACATTCACCTCCACCTCCACCTCAGACGTGCGATCCTACTGAATTTAGAAAGTCTGAAACACTTCCGAGAGAAGTTGTTTGACTGGATGTTCACCTTTTCCCTAAACCTGAACCTTAACAAGACATTTTTCGAATACGGTTTTACAATGATTCCCAGCCACAAGTCCAAAAATGGCTCAACTTCCTGTTTCCACCAGCCCTTTCACCATCTCTAGGTCCATAAGCGAAATCTGAATCACAAGATGGAGGAGCACACATATAACATATCGTCCTAACTTAATATTCCAAATGTAATAAAGTTCATTGAGTTACACAAAGCAATAGTTCTCGCTGTTGAGATACATAAAAGTCATTATCAATATATGGGACAACATGAATATCATTGTATCAATAAACGGAGGAGAGATTTTCCATGATTTCTTTTTCTTTGTTTTTATTCATATGTTTTGCAAGTGTGTGATCAAAAACGTCTTGACACAAATCGTATACAGCCTACGCTTTTCGACCCTATTTCACAGGACGTCTTCAGGGGTGTTTAAAAAAACCATATAAAAACAACTTTTAAAAACAAGTCAAGACGACCCAATGTGACTAAAACAAGTACAAACAAGAACACAATAGGTGACAACCACATTTACTACAATATATACACAATACATGCATAGAAATTAAAAGTAAACATCGTGCAATTCAACAAGCATGCATAATTTAGTGTAGGTCATATATGTTATGTCATATACGTTATTATATGAACATTAAAAATAGTACAGATTTCCATTCCTCCCTCAGATTTCAGATCAGCTGTCCAAGAGCTAGTGATTTTCTATCTCACCAGTAGCAATCCTCTCCTAGCTGGCCTACTTAAATCTACAGTCACTCCTCTCAAGAACATGTTTCATACTGGTACATGACTGGTTGGTAATGGAAAATAAAATTGATCATATCACTCCAATCCTAAAATCATCCAGTGGCTACCATCAGGAGCTTGCATCAGTGTCCAAATAGCCTGCATAATACACAATGCTCTTTAGTGTGGTATTCAACCCTACCCAAGGAAGTAGCCAGAAAATTTAAATACCCCCACTTGGAACCAAAGCTCTTATGGCACCAAGCAAGTGAAGCAAATCATCGCAACCCTTCCCAGAGAGCGTGCTTGTCTCTTCCATTTAAGCATCTATCCATTCATCCTTTCATCCTTCATCCACCCGCTTATATCCACCATTTCACCTTTATATTCGGTCATCCATTCAATCTTTTATCAATCATTCAATCTGTCACCATTCTGTCTGTTCGTCAATCTGCCCATCCATATACAAACCTATCCATCCACCCTTTACTCAGTTATCCATTCATTTATTTATCTATCCCCTGTCATCCATCTATCCATCCATCCTTCCATCCATACTTTTAATCAAACTGCCTTTTGTTGATCCATCCAACCTTTTACTGCATCCATCCATTCATACACTTTTCACTCTATCCATCAATCATTCCCTTCATTAAGCCATCCATCCTTTTACTCATCCATCTACACCTCAATCCATCCATCCACTTTTGCATCCATCCCTTTACCCTTTACCCTTTCACTCATTCATCTTTTTATTCACTCATCCATCCATCAATCCACCCTTTTACTCATTGGCCCATCCATTAACCTTTCACACATCCATCCATCCACACTTTCATCCAGCCATCCATCTACCCTCCTTTTACTCACCCATCCAACCTTTCGCTCATCCATCAAGCCACCCTTTCACTCCATCCATCCTGCCTTTCACTCCGTCCATCCATCTATCCGCTCATGCATTCATTTACCCTTTCACTCATCCATCCATGCTTCCACTCATAAATCCATCCATCCATTCTTTCTCTCATCATCCAGCCACCATTTATTCATCCATCCATCCATTTACCATTTCACTCATCCATCCATTCATCCATCTATGCTTCCTGCCATTCACTCATCCGTCCTTGCATCCTTTGTTTCACCCATCCATCCATCCATCCATCCATCCTTTTCTCACCCATCCTCCCATCCTTTCACGTCAATTATGAGCCTCTGTCTGCTAAGCTGCATACCAAAGAGGCCCATCAAGAACATCCCCCTCCCCCCTCCTCCCCACGGTGGCTGCAAAAGCTGAACCTGATACCTCCAGTCATGGAATCACTATGTTTGGAGATTGCAGAACCAATAATTCAAGGCCTCACTCAAGAAACCAGTCTGGGTGTAATTAACCAGAGGAGTATGCCCATGAGGACCTCGGATCCCTTCATGCTACTCCCTTCTTCTTATTGGCGATAAAATCAACTTTTTTTGTTCGAGTTGTGACTATTTTATCTCACTAAATTAAATTGTGCAATGCTTATTTTTATGTGTAAAGACCTCCGGTGCTCCTGTGGCTAAGTGCTCGCTCCATGAATATCTGAAATAAATAAAATGATAAACACCTTCTGGCATATTACCAATCAATAGCGATAATTATCGCTATTGCTTGATTAGTGTGAAAAAATTATCGCCGAGCTGCGGCGATTTTTATCGCAGATAAACCTTGGTATTACCAAGGTTTATCGCAAATGCGATAAAAATCGGCCACAATGAATGACTATCGCTGAAAAGTCAGCGATATTCATGCATTAGTGAGCTAATGCTCTAAGCCATGTTATCCACCTCCCATTGGATAACATGGCTAAGAACTGCTCAGGGCAGGTGTTAGCTTTTGGAGATATTCGTGCTTAGCGCAAATATCTCCAAAAGTTGGTAATAGGAGATAGCAATGTTAGCGACTGTTTCCAGTCACTAACATCTTGGCACGCCCACTTTGCATGTCATTAGTGATAAATATCACTGACATGCAAAGTGGGGTCGCTATCTCCTACTAGCTGTCGCTAACTGGTGTTAGCGACAGTTAGGTAATAGGGAGATAATTTTATCTCCGCCTTCTTGGCTTTTAAAGCCAAAAAAGCGGAGATAAACCCCCTTGATAATATGCCCCCATATTATTTCACTGTACCTCTGATATCTACCTTTACCTCTGATACATACCTGTCTTTCACAATTGTTTCCTCTTGCACCAATAGTCAGTGAAATACTAGCACAAATGGCAGATGTCTCATAGCATTCTTGTAACATTGTAACATTTTGTGGGGCAACTCTAACCACAGTAAGATGCCGGAGTGTGCACAGTCGGTAATTTAGTTAAGCCATCAGGAATGCATGACTGCTTGGGGCCCTAGGTTACCATTAGTATGCAAATGTACCTACCTTAAACAGTGACCATTAACCACTGCCTGCTCATTGACTCTGATCAACTCTCAAATATAGGCTTTTTTGAAGCTGCTTATGAGGGTCATCTATGCCAAGAGGCAGCACCATTGTGCTTTGTTAAAGACTGCAAACGGTGATCAAAATATCTTAAACACATGCTAAAGTAGAAGCAGGCAACGTCCTTTCTAGCTAAAACAGCTGAGGAGTGTGTGTCGCAAACAACTAATTGGTGCCAGATTTTTTTTTAAACTGCATCTCAAAATTGGAACGAGTCAGCACATAATAGTGCAAACCACAACTAAAAGTGGAGTAACTGTGAAAATATATTTTAAATAATGGCATATAGTCCATATGCTAAGTACTGGAGAGTTATAACTCACAATGTGATTGTTAGTTAGTACTTACTTATTAAATGTACTTACTTCAGAATCATAACCATTTGTCTTAATATGAGTTAAACACCATCAACATCATCATCATCATCGTTGAACTTTTAGCATCCTTTCTCAGATATGAGACAACAGTTCTGTATTTTAAAGACAGATATTCAATTACACAGCGCCACAATGTTAAAGAACAAAATACACTGTATGTCAAAGATAGAAGTAGCTCAAAAGTAAAAGCAGCCAAAAATATCTCGTTGTCTACGTGGGTGTTTGAAAAAATGTGCAAATGTGACTGCCACATGGAAGTACCACATCTGCTGCTTGTGAAAAATGTGTGAATGCTGCAAGCAGTATCAGCATAGGAGATTTTACATCTGTGCAGTTTTACTGCAAAAGAGCATGTAGCAAAAACAACTGATTTTAAGTTACAACCACACTATTTGAAAATTAGCCAAAAATTTGGCGGCCTAAAACTTGGCAAAAACACTCTATGAGGGCCAGAAAAACAAAGAAAATGTTTGGCAATTATATTTGAAGGTTCTCAAAAACATACAGGTATCATATATTATTACCATAACGTGTCCTCAAGTCTACATTACTACTGCAGAAGATTGCAGGAAGGCTCGCTGGTCTTCCTACACTCAGCCATTGAGAGAACCATTGTCTCACGCCCCTGTTCTCAACATGCATCAAATTTCCATTTATGAACTACTGTAATAATAGGTTCCTGGTTACTGCTTTATAACCCAACATATCTGTGGCTGCCACACATACATGTATACTACCTTCACATATAAGAGGAACCCGCATTTTCCTCCTTTTGCAAACAACTCCCTCCAGCTGTTCAGCACCCTATTGTTCACCAGATAGGTTATTGTTATGCAAATAGCAGAAGACACATTGATAAAGAGTAAGTGAACAAGACTACTTGGTTCCACTTAGCCGCTTTAGTTAGACACACTGTCATTTAGGTTCATGAAAAAGATCCATGGCAGAAAGAGAAATGCTCTTTTAAAGTCAGAATTTGCGCAGGAACATCTTATATTCTCTAATATTGTATCAATATTCACAATATGTGTATAGGGCAATTTTGTGTTTTTTTGAAATACAATTGTGCAGAGCAGACTTCAAAAGATAGTGGGTACAATTAGACATAACGCCAAATGCGTTGGTGTAAGGTGGTTTTGAGGAGTAATTGTCCGGGTCTTTTAGTGATGTTTAAAGTTCAGAGGTCTAATTTAGGCTTTGGTGTTGCTGATTGGGTGACTCCATCGTGATGACCACCAACAAGGAAACATTTAGTAGTAGTATTGGTTATTGTGCTGTGCTGGATGAAGAGCAGTGTAATGCAAGAGGGTATGAGTAAGGTTATGTAGTAGTTGGCTTTGTTGTGATGAAGTGTGGGGGCTAGGCTTAAAATAAATACACAAAAATAGAAAAAACAGTAGCCCAAATTAACTCAAATATTAAACATAAAAAACATGAAAAATCTAATTGAAAAGACGCTTGTGAAAAACCCAAACATAAAGGAAATAACAAATGATTTTGGATGAAATATATTCATCTTAATTTCCATTAAATCATGCATTCAAAAACAGGGCACATCCTAGAGTATGACAAAAAACTGAAAAAACAGAAATTACCCACCCACTCAAAAAAATAAGCAAATAAACAGTATAAATAAAATAACAATAATAATAAATTAACAAACATATTATACAGTTAGATATGAAACCACAGTAAATCATACATAACATACTAAGGCCTACCTCACTACACACTCGAAACTTAACCTACAACCTAACGCACAACCACTAAACCAAAACAAACTATTAGCCTATACTAAGATTACTCATCTTAAACATATCTGCCTAACACCAAATCCCCAGAATGGAATTTTAAAGTATTCCTACCTAGTATATAGAGCAGTAGAAAAAAAGACAGCCACAAAATAAATGGCAGTTAATAAAAAATAAAAAAGACACCAGAGCCACAGAAATCAATGGTTATTGAAAAAACAAATGGCGTAATATTTTTTATGTTTAAAACATGAATAGAAAATGCAAAAACAATTATAAAAATGTCATTAAATGCAAAAAAAGCAAATATTTTACAAAGTACTATCGAAATGAATTATTTAATGTATAGTACTTTTTAATACAATTTGGGGACGATTATGATGTTAGTTGGAAAGCCTTAGACTGCAGGTAGAAGGCTTTCTGACCGACATCTTCTGTTTCAATTCTGACTGCCTAATAACAATGTAGGTGGTCGCAATTGAAACCGGCTTGATTCCACAGGGCTCAAGGTGCCCATCGGTCAGTCGGATGCCACAATGTTATCCCTGAGGACAGCATTTCCGTTGTCAGGATTACGATGTCGATTTCTAACAGGTTTTACATGTCGGGATTTCCGACATGGAATGCCGGTTGGAAAGCAACTTTGGGGGGCCCTAGCAGGGCCCGCATTCCTCCACGGCCTCTGGTTGGGGGCTGACGGAACACCTATGGTTCCCCCCCCTGTTAATCTCTGCACCATGTGGCAGGCACTTTGAGGTGCCTGCCACACGTTGCAGGGATTAACGCAATCTCCCATTTCTCAATGGGAGTGTGTGCTAAGGTCGATTTATGGCCACAGCACAAGCTCCCATAGAGAAATGGAAGTATGCAACTGCACCTTGTGCGGTCATATTGTAATTGCGGTGTCGGGACCGCCAACCAGAGGTCAGTAGGGTGGGTCCGCCAACATCGTAATCAGACCTATAGTAACATATGTTTGCAAACATCTGTGAGCAGTTTATTGTAAAAAACAAAATGTACTTGCTTAAAAAATATGTACAAAATATTACAACATATTCACCTGTAAATTATATATGTTAAATAGTTTATTTAAGAAGTAATATAAACATGTACCTAAAATATAAAAAATTGTAACATTTAGTATTAATTTCAATTTATGTAAAACAGTTATTAAAATGTACAATAAAAAGTCTGCATCACATGTAAATATTGTAATGCAATATGTAAAAATATGTCTAGTAATGTAGAAATTGATGTTAATAACGTTTATCAATTATTTCAAATAACATACCAAGACTACACTACAGCCTATGTAGAGGGCACTATGCAATTTAATTAGTTATTATTTCCACTACAATTTAAGGTTTATTGTGGAATGCCTTTAGCTTTCAACAGGGGTACTTTTACTATTCTTACTCCAATATAAGCTATTTTTAGGTCTTGTTAGAGTCAGTGCGCATGCGCTGCTCTTGCGACAAATTTAGTAGTGCTATCAAAAGTGCTATCAGGCTGGCGACCAGCTTCCTAGAACGCGCACAAGGGCGGCGGCGTGCACAGTGCACAGCACTTTTTCCCGTCGCGTGGGCGTGTACGCACAACTTTTTGTTTTTTTTATTGCATTTCGCGGCCGTTTGATTGAGCGTACAATGCACTCAAGATTATGCATTCACCATCCCAAAGGCGGGAAACCACTACTCAAACCTGAGACACAATGCTGTTTTTTTGTGTTTTTTTTCTCCTCGCTGCTATGGCTGCTGACACTGGATTCTGAGAGGCATGCCTGGGAAGCAGTTCATAACACTGGGTTTGTGTTTTCTTGTTCTGTTTTCACTTTGACAGGAAGTGGCAGTCCTTCACTTTCGATTTCTCTTCTTGTGCTTCCTTTTGCTGTGAAAAATGGTAATCGGATGGCAGCTGAGATTGCATGCGCACCACGCAGACAAACAGCATGAACACGTACCTCGTCCCTCAAGCCTCTTCACCTTTGCTCTGTTTGCACCCCACTCCCCAGAGGCAGGCCGGGCACCAGTCAGAAGTTGCAGGCTGCTCGTAAACTCAAGGCTACAAACAAGCATCAGAGTCCCCTAGCCTGTTGTCTCTCCTGCAGGAGCTGAGAACCCAGCAACTAAAATGCACACATAGGATTCCGCACACCATCGACATTTGATTTAGTAAGCAGAAGGTGCTGTTGGGCTTCCTATCCCTGTACACGTTCACCAAAATAAGACATTGCAAACCTTTGGCACGGGCGTTAGTGGAATGAAAAAACGTGGGGTCTCTCATAGGGGCGTGGCAGTTGTATTAAGGGTGTGCAACTTAAGCTAAAGATATGTGCTCAGCATAGTGTGCAGCCCCACTGGAGTTCTGTTGCTTTTGTCCTTGTTTGCAAGAGAGATGTACAGTATTTGGAGAGTGGATGAGTCACCACCTGGTTATTTGTGATTTCAAGTCTGTCAGACAACAAGGACTTTTCTAGGACTGGTTTAGAACCCTCACTTATTCTTTACATATTTTTAAAGACATTCTATAGCCACATTGATAAAGTAAATATTTTCGTATTGGAACACAAGAGAGCTGCGCCAGCAGTGTTTTTTTATGTCAAAGCATCACAGTGAAAGTGAAAGTGATCTTTTTATTGATAGCAATGTAATCTGAAATATGACATCTGTACTAATAGGCAACTTCGGAAAATGTCCCTTCACAGAGAATAACAAAATCATCTGCGTAACATTTATTTGGTAAGGAAGATTAAGGCCCGGATTAGCAACAAAAACCTGCTGTAGTAAAAATGTTAAAACCATCTTTACACTCTTCCTCCCCTTTCTATACCTCTCTTTTCATGTCCTCATTCATCCAACCACCTCTATCATCCAGCTACCCACTCACCCATCCATCCAGACTCCTAGCCAGTCACACACCCACACATCCATCCACCCATTCATCCTTCTAGCATCAATGCATATTCTCTCTCTCTCTCTCTCACACACACACACACACACACACCCACACACACAAACACACACACACACACACACACACACTTACTTTAATTCTATATCTCTGTTTCTCCCTCTCTATTTTTCTGTAGCCCCCTCTGTACTATATGCAGTAAACGCTGGGGAGCTTAAAAAAGTCACAGCGGCACCAGCAGTGACCTCTGGGCTTACAATGGCTCCAGTTCCATGTGAATGGTTTCTGATTACAGAAATGTGCTCTTTAGAGTAGCTTTGGACCATTAAAGGGAGAGGTGCAGCTTTGAAAAAAAAATTCCCATTTGGGGACATGTCCAGCAGGGCACATGCAGTCTACTCCTACATGCGGCATGTCTCACGTGTTGTCATCTAAGCAATGGTTTGAAATAGGGTTGCTAAACCAGAACCACACACAAACACAACCATGCACAAGCACACAAACAACCACACATACATACACCCACTCACACGCCCCCACAATACACTCAACAACACACAACAACACACACACACACATACAACCACAACTGCAAAATCACACAAAAAACACCCACCCACACATACACACAATCACACATACAACAACACACACAAACACACACGCAAACACATTCACACACACCCACACTGACACGTACAACCACACACACAACAAAAACACACACATACACACAATCATACATACAAACACACACACACAAACACACAACCACACACACAACCAAACATACAACTATACAGATACACAACCATACACACAACCACACGCACAACAACACACACACACAAACACTTATAGACTTTTGTTGCAATTGGTGTTGCAAAACTGAGCAATGCCAATAGCTCAAACTTAATTAATTTGAGACCTATTGCATTGCAAATGCTTGTTGGGAAGGTGTTGGACATTAAAGGGGTAAGATTTGCTATTCCCACTCCAATGAAATCTATATTTGGAAAGGTGTTGAGCTTTAACAGGGGTTACTTTTATTATTCACACACCAATCTAAGCAACATTGGGGAAAGTGTTGGATTTTAACAGAGGTAGAGTCACTATTTTCTCTCCAATCTAAGCTACATTGAGGAAGGTATGGACATTAACAGAATATATTTACTGTCTCCACTCCAATATAAGCTACATTACAGACAAAAGTTGGACATTGAAGGTGTTAGATTTCCTATCCCCACTCCAATTTATGCTACAATTGGGAAAGTGTTGGGCTTTATCAGAGATACATTTACTATTCTCACTCGAACGTAAGGGACATTGTGGAAAGAGTTGGACCATGAAGGGATTAGATTTACTATTCCTATTCCAAACTAAGCTACATTGAGTTAAATGTTGGACTTTAGCAGGAGTAGATTTACTATTCCTTCTCCAATCTAACCTACATCGGGGAAATGGTTACACATTGAAGGGGTTAGAGTTACTATACCGACTCCAATGCCAGCTACATTTGGGAAAGTGCTGGGCTTCAACAGGGGTACATTTAGAATTACCATTCTTATCTAAGCTACATTGGGGTGGTCTGTGGACTTTAATGAGTTAGAATAACTATTCCCACAACAACCCTTTAGGGGGTAATTTCGATACCACCCCAAAGAAAAATCAAGCCAAACTTGATGGCTAGATTAGTGGCCTCTGTATTTGACTTTGCGGGTAGGCTGGGGGGGGGAGGGGGGAACTGAAGGAGGCATTGTTGAAAATATGTCAATTTATATGCCTGTCAGTTGCTAGATAGGGCAGTGATATATGGGGCTATAGGGATTGTGGAGAGATTCAGTTAGAGGAAAATAATTATTTTAAGAGACTGCTGTTTCTCCCACAATCCTTATCTAATTTTATTAAGCAGGAGGAAGTGGGTTTGAACTTTATATCAGATAAATTAGCTCTTTTCTCCATAGTGAGGTGATTTAAAATTTGGACAGTTTCTAACCTGGAGCTACACCAGAGACTTATAATAGAAAGCCTCCACTATACCATGGTTGCGCCACATTAAAATCTAGTTTGAGAAATGTTGGGTTATGCTCCCCTTTTTGACGCTCCTGAACAAATCAAGAAATAAAGGTCAGTCCTTGTTTAAAAATCTTTTTATGGCAAGAGCTAAACTTGATAGAGATGAAAGGGAATTGGGAAAATGTACTGTGAGTGCGTATATTCCTCTGGAAACTGTCCCAAGTATGGAACCCTAATTGAGGGAGGTATCTTCACCCTATCATAATTTTTTACTAACACGATTTAGACTATATATGTTCTGCATTGGTTCTTAGCTGGGAGCCACCATAAAAAGAAAATAGTGGGCTGTGCTCGTGTGATAATTTTTCAACACAAGACACTACCCAGTTTGTCTTCTTTTGTGGTTATTATAGTGCTTTAAGGCAGCAATATATCCTACTATTGCTCAAAGGTAAAGGGTATTTCCAGGTGAAACTCACTTTAATTTACTTACAGATGCTGCAGTCTCCTGTAGTTTCAGTTTAGTGTGGCCTTTTTTAGTCAGGTGCATTGAGACTAAGACTGAGCCCCTTTGGAAGGCTGAGACGTCCAGGCTGGTTTTAATGTGTAATAGGTGACAAAGTTAGGACAAATATTAGATTAGTCACCTTGTGTACAATAGTGACAGGTTTTTCGTAGGGCAAATAAATATATGAGTACAATATAAGCTTCCTCATGCGAATCTGGAGTGACAAAAGGCTTTTGACATTTTACAGCTCAGCAAGGATGGCACTATGCTAATCCTATGCTTGAAGACTTACCTGTAGAAATGACAAAAGACGTTGTCCCTTTCTATCTCGGTGCGCTTGACATTGTGCCGATCCTATGCTTAAAAACATTGATAAGAAAGCAAACATTTGAGGTGAGCAAATCTAGAGTGTCGCTGGTGTTGCAGGGTGTTCTATACAGGAGTTGCTCTCCTCCTAAACTCGGGAACTACCCAGAGTCCTGAGCTTCTTTTTGCATATGTATATATATGTATATATATGTATTTATATAAATATATATATATATATATATATACACATATATAGAAACACACACACACACACGCACACCCACACACACACACACACACACACATACACACACACACATATATATATATGTGCATTCATATATAAATATATATTACCTACTGGCGGTCACCAGTAGGTATATATAGTTAGGACCTAGTTACCATGGGAAATTCCGAACATTCTATTGGGAATAACTTTGGCGCCGATTGAGGGATCTGCTGTCATTTTCCTTAAATTTACCTCGCTGCTCTCCGTTCCTTCCCTGAATGTTTCGGGAGGATTCATCAAGCGGGGGCCGAGAAAAAAGGGGGGTCCCAAAACGTGTTTTCCCCATGTTAATTTCCATAGGGACATTCTGACAAGGCTACAGCTCGAACGGCTGAACGGAATTACACCAGATTTGGCAAAATGGTAGGGACTGGTATGCAGCAGTGCCTTTTGTATGTTTGGTGTAAATCCCTCCAGTAGTTTTTGAAAAAATTGAATGTAAAATGTAGCCCAATGCAATTTTCCATAGGACCTTTAGACACTGCTACAGCCCGAACGGCTGAATGGAATTACACCAAACTTGGCAAAATGGTAGGGACTGGTATGCAGTAGTGCCTTTTTTATATTTGGTGAAAATCGGTCCAGTAGTTGTTGAGAAAATTGAATTTCCCAAATTAAATATCTATATGTGGGATACCGTGAGTGCACGTAAGCTTACCGTACTCTGTACCTTCCCGAGTATGAGCTGCATGCTGATTGGCTGCCACTGTCTGTCAACACTCCAAAACAGAAATTGTTGGCAGCCATCTTGTGCCTCGGTAGACTGAGGCACAGGAAAGCAGAAAAACAAACGTGTAGAACTCAAAAAGGGGCAGGGTAGAAGCACCCTGACCCCCTAGGCCTGCTCAGGGGGTCCCACAAGGCCCCCCCAGGCCTCAAAAACCCCCTTTTTTCCCGGAAAATCACGGGGGTACGCGCACCGTACAGTGTACAGTAAGCTTACAGTAAGCTTACTATCATATTCCCTGTACCTGATGTACATAAACATGTCCTCAGGCACGGAATAATTGTTCTGTACTTGTCCAAAAGTCTGCTGTGCATGATCACATTTGTTTGGAAAAACATTTATGATTGTTTTCAAAACATTTATGATTGTTTTCAAAACCTATTGATTCTAGAAGACATCCTGGAGTAACCACTCTAGCACATACCACCCTTATTTCCCCCTACAAATTAGAGGAGAATTCCTTCCAAGCTGACACGGGTCCTGCATGCTGAATCTTTCACACGCAGTGGTCTGACATCCCTTGTGGGGTCTTGTTCTCAAAGCAGAGATGGGGTTCTTCAATTTGAACCATCGGGGTTTATTGGCAACATATATGCATATACATGCTACACATAAATATCTAGGCTAGATACATTGAGGCAAATTACTTAGGCCACGCATTTTAAGAATATGCAAGTGCTACTCTTTTTATCTGAACTATTTATCTTCATCTTATTAGCACTATGGTAGAAATGTATCTTCTATTTACTATATTGGTACTTGAAATCTCTTTCGTATGCGTCTGTCTCCTGATTGTCGCAGCAAATATGTTTTACACAAGACTGACACTGTACCAATAAATACTTACTGGAACGTCCTAATCGCCACCCTGTGTATTTTCTGAGAATAAGTGAGCACAATTGACTGAGCGAAAAGTTTTCCATGATCCCTGAGGAATAAGAGTTGTCATGTTCAGTGGTTGCCAGAAACTCCCTACACCACAGGGGGGTGGTAGTGACACTGTAGAGATAGCTGGTCTAACAGCTGTCATATCCTGTGGGGGTGTCCAGAAGTGGTTCGGATACCAAGCCCTCAGTTTAGGTCATTCAAAACGTGCAGGTCCTGTGGACCCTAGGAACTACATGACAGAGCAAAGTAGAATTGCGTAGGGGACATGAATGGAGCCACTGGCAACCTTGTTGGTAGAGGCTTCGGTCACACCTCACCTCTAAATGGAATGGGAGCTGTAGCCCCATCTGCAACTAATTACTTCCCCATATAATGATAAAATAAAGGGTAGCCCATCACTAAAATGAGGCTGTATAATGAAGTGATTTAGAAGTATAGTTACAAATGAAAAGTGAAAAAATCAGTAGTGGTTGGACATTTGTCCGACATAACCTCAGTATGAGAGGACACATAAACACAGAAAAAAACCTGTTAAATATCAACTGAGATTGCCAGCCATTTGGCCTAATGGATGAGCTTTTGATGGGCTTCCAAAACACTTTCTGACTTTGTGACCTGCTTCTGCCTGTTACAGGATGCTGCTAATTAGCACAGCATAGAATGCTGGAAAGTATATTTTACACTGTATAAATTAAAGTTACTGCCTTTTTGTATGTTTAAACTCAAATCATCATGATAGGTGTAAACAATTTTACAAGAGGGGTCTCATGCAGGCTGTTTTGAACGTGCTAAATTCTGAAATGTTTGCACTATTGTTTTTCACACCGAAATAATCACATAGCTAGCTATGTAAACGCTTTAACATGAACGGCAGGTCACTTGCCTTCAATAATGTCGCTGTTAGATGTTAAAATCAAAGCATCTTTAGCAATATTAACTGTATTTTAAGTGTGCTTTCAATATATGTTGCTTTTGGTAAAAAAAAAAAGCGCACTCTTACACATAGTAGCTATCGAATGTTAGTTAGGACTTCTGATATTTACAAATATCTGTGTAGTTAGAGGCAAGTTGTTAAGGAAAAAACAGTCTTTGCCAATTTAACGTGCCACAAAAAATACAGTATTGTCATATGCTGCCAAAATAATCAACTTCAGAATATTCCATTTGGGTTCTGTAAGAAGTAAAAAATGTAAATTTGAGATTCGATTCCTCTGTGCAAAAATACTGTAATTGATATTAATGGACTCCGGCATATTTATTGTCTCTGTGCATTCATGAGCTTAAAAACGCGCTTCGATCAACTTTTGAAAATGCTCTTTTTTCACTGACACCGTAATTGAAACCAGAGTGCCAGATGTTTGCGTTTAAGAGCTTTGTTGAATTAAAATCCAATGGCAGATGAGGCTCAGTCACTTTTTTTTTATAGCTGACACACACTGCATGATAAAAAAGAGAATGCATATCTCTTTAACTGCTGTTTTTGGAGTTGCTACAGGACCAGCTTCAGCTCTTCGTTGTGATTCTCTTCTAAACTAGTGCATGTTTGCACAAATCAAATGCACATGCACATTTTTGGACCTTATGGTTGTATTTGTTTGTCAGGATATCGAAAACAAAATTATTATCCTACAAAAGTATTGCAACCAGAATACTGACTAGTATATTATTGTGAAGTTAAATATATATATATATATATTGGCAAGTATAGCATACTTCTTCTATAGGACCAACACTGATTTATATATTGCCCATCTCCGTCTTGAGGGTAATAGTGGGCAAAAAAACGATGGGATGAAATCTGGCCTGAGTGATTGTCAGTGGATGGGGTTAATTCAAGCATCTAACCCATGCCTTTCTGCTTTTTCTCGTAGATCCAAACAGACACATTTGTAATATGTTGAACCACAGACATGTTAAATAACATTTTTTTGATTGTTCAGTGTGTTCGGTAGAAATAAGAAATGTGATCCATATCATTCCTCCAGCCTTCTTTTGAGCAATAATTTTCCAGCTATAAGAAATGTTTTACCCCACATTTTAATCCAACAATCCAACAAATGTTTGTGTAAATTACATTTTTCTATACAAAAGGTAAAGGTGTGTGCCATAGAGATTATAATTTAAATATATCAATTGAAATATCGACTGAGGAAAATATGAATAGTTGAAAACAGAATTGCAAAGTATTAAGAAACACAAATTCCACAACCACCCTCAAAGACTGTAGTTTGGGAAGCAAACAAGTTGAGCAGGAGTTAGAGGAGAAAACAACTACACAAAGAAGATTTTGTCTTTATTTACTGCATTTTTACTACCTGTAATATTAATGGTAAAAACTCAGATATGCAAACTAGTGTTATGTTATAATATCTTTGCTGTATATGTATATTTGTTGTGGCACAGTAAGTTCAACTCAAATTACAGAAGAGAAGTAGAAGTGTTACAAATGAGGAAGCTGGACAGAAAAAAGGAGGATATAAAATTGTAAAATAATTTCATAGGTATTATTCTGTTAGCAAGACCACTATTTTGATCATTTTGCCTATCCAAAAATGTTTGGTTGGATAGGAATGAAAGGCACTTTATGTGAAGAGTGAATTAATGATACTAGTGAAGCATAGAGAAGCAACATTTGTTTTGCCCAGGAGCAGCCATTATAGGTAAGATCGGTGGGGCCGGGTTAGGGGGATTCGACAGATGGCCATTAGGAAAAATTAAATAAATACATAATTTTCCTCGTCGTCATCTGTCGAAATCCCCCACCACCCTTACCTGCACGGCCCACGGCTGTGTTTGCCTTACCTCATTGAAAGATAACAAGAAGGGCATTCGCATTCATGTAATATGCAGGCAGCTATTAGAGGTGAAGCAGGAAGATGATAATTTATTTGAAGCCATTCAAAGAAATGAATCTAAGAGGTCATCTGCCAATGGAAGATCTGAAAGTAATTGGCTGAAATATCTCATAAGATGGTGCATAGAGAACAGCGTATACTACTGATATCCTTTAAGAGTCGTAATGAGGCAATGTTGTACCAGGTTCTTACAAATGAGGAGAAAGCCCGAGATAACATGGCTGAGAAGAAATATGAGTGTTTCACCACTGAACAATCTGTTTTGAAATATAGTACAGTACCAGAGTTAGCACAGATTAAATCAAACACTTTAGTTTTCAGTAGAGAGAATTTAGAAATTTGGAGCTCCCCAAATAAAAAATAAAACAAAACAAAAAGTGAAACCAGCAGTATTTGCAGGCTTCCCATATCAATGAAGGTTTGCCTGGATGATGTTTAAAAAATACAGCAGAAAATTAATGCAACATTCAAGAGTGTTTTAATGCTATTTCTAGGCATGCAAATAATAGCAATAGGAAACCTGCCATTATGGTCCCCAAAAGCAGTGGCGGAAAAGATACAGAACAAATGTCATAATTCCTACAGCAGATGGATAAAGGCATACATCTATATTTGAAAAGGCAGATATGTTACAAAACAGTGGAATATCCGATAAAGAGAAGAGAAGACCTGAGAGTAAGAGTTACAGCAAATGCAATGCCGGACCAGATTAGTACAACGTTTACCACTAAATGGATGAATGCACCACGCAGATTTAGAGACAACATTTAGGGAGTTTATTTATTTGTTGCATTTATAGGGCGCACACCTACCCAACAAAGGGTTTCCCGGCGCAGTAGATCCAATTGTTAATATGGCTTCAGAATACTAGATATTAAACAGCCACGTTTTTAAGGCCTTTCTGAATTTAATGTAGCTCAGCTCAGACCGCAGTGTATGTGGCATTGAATTCCAAAGTGAAGGTCCAAGAAATGAGGACGACTTGCCACCCATGCGTGACAGCTTGATCTTTGGAATTTCAAAGTGGTTGGCCGTGGAAGACCGGAGGATCCTGGATTTTGTACTGTCTGTAGCCTGCGGACAGTGGCTTTATTTGCCCCCAGGTACAGAACGTTGCCATAGTCTAGCCTCGATGTTATTAGAGCATTGACAACAGTTTTCTTGGTGTTTTCAGGCAGCATTCAACAGATTTTTTTTTAGCCATTTTAATATGGCGAAACAGGTAGCCAAGGTTTTTACCGCTTGCTGATGCAAATTGAGCGAGTCATCAATGATGACGCCCAAATTGCGAGCGTGCGTGACAGGGGTAGGGGGGTGCCCATTTCAGATGGCCAATGTTGGGGTCCCCAGAGTTCTTTATTTTTTCCCAGCACGATGAGCTCGGTTTTTTCGCCGTTGAGTTTTAAGAAGTTTTTATGCATCCATTCAGCGATTTTACTGAGTCCGAGTTGTAAAGAAGAGGAGTTGTCGGAGTCTGCAGCTGACAAAGAAAAGAGCAGCTGAGAATCATCAGCATAAGAAAACATTAGGAGTCCTGTCTCCTCCACAATTTTGGCAAGGGGACTCATATAAACGTTGAAGAGCAACGGGCTGAGAATAGAGCCTTGTGGTACTCCGTGTTTGAATGTCATAGTGTCAGAACATGCGGTTTGTGAGAAGTCTTGGAGCGTGCGATTTTTCAGTAGTGACTTGATCCAGTTGAGAGCCGCACCACGGATGCCTATGGAGTGGAGTGTCTGGGCGAGGATCGCATGCGACACGGTGTCGAATGCCGCGCTGAGGTCGAGCAGCACAAGTGCCACAAGTGCCACTGTTTCGCCCTGATCCAACATACAACGGATATTTTCGGTTATGCCCAGTATGGTAGTCTCTGTGGAGAAGCCTGCGCGGAATCCCGACTGATGGGAAGGTAACAGGTCGTGAATGGTAATAAAATCAGTAAGGCAACGGTGTACGTGCTTCTCTAATATCTTTGCAAAGGTGGGCAGCAAGTAGATAGGGCGGAAGTTAGCTGGCAGCTTGGGGTCTGCGCCGGCTTTCTTTAAAAGCGGATGGATCATTGCATGCTTCCATTCACTGGGTACAGATTCTTCCAATAGCAAAGCATTTAGAAGATCAGTGATGGTTGCAAGGACATTGCTGTTGAGTTGCTTTAAGACTGAACATGGCAGTGGGTCTTTTGGTGAGCCTGATTTAATTGTGTTGAGCAACCTTTGAACCATGTCAGGGTTCAGTAAGGGCCATTCATCAAGAGTCAGTGAAGACAAAAGTACAATGTATAAGTAAGTATGATTGAGTGAAGGGGTTGTCATCACCGATGTGGAAATAATTGGGGATACCAGGGGAGCGTGGACTGTCACAGAGTGAGCAGCTTAATGCACAAGATGTGTGTCCTGGCACACAAGTGCCAAATCTAGGACACAGAGCGGTGTGCTTACTTACAGTTAGATGTATCAGGTCAATGATGTTGGAGATATGGGCGAGAAGAAACAGACAAAAGAATAGTCAGAAACATATATTTTGGGAGACATAAACAAGGAAATAAGTCTGGGATAGACGATGAAAGTCAGAAAAATGGAACAGATTTTGGAGTCATTGGGTGTGTGGTATGTGAGGCTCAGGGAGAGTGTACACATTATTAGGCTGATGATGGAGGACCACTGCCAGAGACATGGCGCACATACAAGTTTTACATTCTATGGTACCAGTTCTTTTCAACATTCAATTTCCTAATTCACAGTTTTTAGCACAATATTAATAACATGGGAGTCATTGTCATGTAGCTCCTATAAATCTATATCGGATCTGAGTGTTTAGAAAAACATAAACTGTGGGATTGGTGTCCAGACTGATTCCAGACACCCCCATCGTATATGTTCGCCTGTATACCAGCTAGCTCACAGTGTCATTGTAAACTCCTCGTACCAAGGAGAAAATAGGTCATGGCAACTATCGAACGTGGCAACTCTGACCTATCAGGAATCGTGGAAACAGTACAGTACTCAGTCCAGGCGCGCAACACCCATTGGGCTCACCGGGCTTCAGCCCCCCCCCCCCCCGTCGCCTCCTCTGCCCGGGCTAAGATGACACGCACTGAAATGGTGCAGGAAGGCTGCGCATCCGATCCGAGAATGTGATTGTTTTAATGATTTCTGAGAGGCCCAGCAGCCCGAGCCAGACAGCGAGCCCCTGAAAAGTTTCAGTGAGTGAACCCCCCTGCCCTGACCTCTTGTGTTTACTTTAGAGTGGCGCAGAGGTGAAATCCTTGCCTGAAGGCAGGGATTTCACCTAAGCACTTGATGGGTTGTGAGCATGGGGTGTGAAGATGTGCACAGCAAGGGGAAGGCATGGCCAGTTAAGGTGATGCTTTTCCTTTGTAAAGGAATTTCTGCTTTCATCTTAGCCCAGGGGGTGCTGTCTGTGCACTTGTATAGATGTGTATTCCATACAAGTGCACAGACAGGAAACCCTGGGCTATGACGCCAGCAGGAATTAATTTGCAAAGGAAAAGCTTCACCTGCACTGGCCATCCCTTTCCCCCTGCTGTCTGTGCATTTGACCCACATTGATCTACACAGTGAGACCTTCGGGAGGGGCTGGATGCCAGGACACAGTGCTGTTGATCAGCCAGACTCCGCAGTATCAGAAGAGCAGGCAGCAGTTTTTTGTGTAAGTTCCAGTAACTTTAATGCATTTTTCAGCACAGCATTACCTACTGCCTGCATATCTGGGTTACTGTGAATGTTGTTCTTGACTTACATACATAGAAACGTCAAAGAGGACAGTCCCCTCCAAATATGCAAATGTAGTGTACGTTTGTAGTGTTCATTTTTTTTGGGGTGCTAGTGGGTAATTTTAGAGTTCAGGGTGGGTATGGGTTATGGGATGCCGGGGGAATTTATGGTTCACCATGGGTATGGGTTTTGGGGTGCCAGGGGTAATTTTAGGGTTTAGGGCAGGTGTGGGTTTTCGGATGTCAGTCAAGTCAAGTCAAGTCAGGATATTTATATAGCGCGCTACATACCCATAGGGTCTCAAGGCGCTTGAGGAAGGGTGGGGAATTACTTGTCGAATAACCAAGTTTTAAGTTGCTTTCTGAATGCTAGGTGGTTCTGAGTAAGGCGAAGGTGAGTGGGAAGTGAGTTCCAGGTTTTAGCTGCCAGGTAGGAGAAGGATCTACCTCCCATGGTGGTTTTGTTGATGCGGGGTATAGTGGCAAGGGCTTGGTTGGAGGATCGTAGCTGACGGGGGGGGTGTAGAAGGACAGTTGTGTGTTGAGGCATTCGGGTCCAAGTTCGTAAAGTGCTTTGTGTGCGTGGGTAAGGAGGCGGAAAGTGATCCTCTAATTTACGGGGAGCCAGTGGAGGTTTTTCAGGTGACCAGAGATGTGTTCTTTACGCGGGATGTCTAGTATGACCCTGGCTGAAGCGTTCTGGATGCGTTGGAGTTTTTTCTGGAGTTTTGCGGTAGTACCGGCGTATAAGGTGTTTCCGTAGTCCAGGCGGCTCGTGACCAGTGCGTGGGTGACCGTTTTTCTAGTTTCGGTGGGGATCCAGCGAAATGTTTTTTTGAGCATGCGAAGAATGTTGAAGCAGGATGAAGAGACGGCGTTGACTTGTCTGGTCATCGAGAGAGAGGAGTCCATGATGACGCCCAGGTTCCGTGTGTGGTCCGTCGGGATAGGTGCTTTTCCAAGGGCCTCTGGCCACCAAGAGTCATCCCAGGCGGATGGGGAGGTGCCTAATATGAGGACTTCTGTTTTTTCTGAGTTCAGTTTCAGACGACTGTGCTTCATCCATTCGGCTACTTCTTTCATTCCTTCGTGTAAGTTGGTTTTGGCGGTGTTAGGGTCTTTGGTGAGTGAGAGGATCAGTTGAGTGTCGTCAGCGTAGGAGATGATGTTGAGATTGTGTTGGCGAGCGATGGTCGCAAGGGGGCTCATGTATACATTGAAGAGGGTGGGGCTGAGTGACGATCCTTGTGGCACGCCGCAGATGACTTCTGAGGCCTCTGACTTGAATGGTGGGAGGCGGACTCTCTGGGTTCTTCCGGTGAGGAACGAGGTGATCCATTCCAGTGCTTTTCCTTGGATTCCGATGTTTTTGAGGCGCTGTAGAAGGGTGCTATGACAGACTGTGTCGAAGGCAGCGGAGAGGTCGAGGAGGATGAGGGCGACTGTGTCTCCATTGTCCAGTAGAGTTCGAATGTCGTCTGTTGCTGCGATAAGTGCGGTCTCAGTGCTGTGTTTGGCTCGGAAGCCGGACTGTGAGGGGTCGAGGGATTTGTTGGTTTCGAGGAAGGTGGCGAGCTAGTTGTTGACAGCTTTCTCTATGACTTTGGCCGGGAATGGAAGAAGCAAGATGGGGCGGTAGTTTTTGAGTTCGGTGGGGTCCGCTGTGGGTTTTTTCAGAAGGGCGCTGAGTTCGGCGTGTTTCCAGCTTTCTGGGAAGGTGCCGGATTTGAGGGAGCAGTTGATGACGTCTCGGAGGTGTGGTGCTATGATGGAGTCTGCTTTGTTGAAGATGTGATGAGGGCATGGGTCAGTTGGGGATCCTGAGTGGATGGAGTTCATCAGGCGGATGGTGTCCTCAGAGGAGATTGGGATCCAGTTGTTAAGGATGTTCAAGGGGGGTGGAGGTCCTGCAGAAGGTTGGGTGGGTTGGTCTCCGGGTCGGTTGTCGAAGCTGTTGTGGATGTCTGCAATTTTGTTGTGGAAGAAGGAAGCTAGGGAGTCGCAGAGGGCTTGGGAGGGGGTGATGTCGTTGGAGTTGGCTGATGGGTTGGTAAATTCTTTGTTGATGTTGAATAATTCCTTGCTGTTGTGGCCGTTGTTATCTAGTCGGTCCTTGAATGCGGCTTTCTTGGCAGATCGGATTAGTTGGTGGTGTATGCGGGTGGCGTTTTTGAAGACGTCCTTGGTGCTGGTGTTTGGGTCTTTTTTCCAGGCCTTCTCGAGGGAGCGACAGAGTTTCTTCGATTTCTTAAGATCATCGTTGAACCAGGGGGCGTTTTTGCTGCCTAGTTTGCTTTGACGTTTTTTCAACGGTGCTAGGATGTCGGCGCTGTTGGATAGCCATTGGGTGAGGTTAATGGCTGCTTGGTCGGGGTTTGAGGAGTGGGCGGGGGGGTTTAGAAGAAGTGATGAGGAGATCTGGTCGATGGTGATTTTGTTCCAGTTTCTTCGTAGGGTGGGTTGAGGATGGTTGTGGATTGTGGTCTTATTGTAGGTAAAGTGAATGCAGCTGTGGTCCGTCCAATGAAGAGCTGTGGTGTGACTGAATGAGACATGTTTGCTGGAGGTGAAGATGGGGTCGAGTGTGTGACCTGCAATGTGGGTGGGGGTAGTGACAAGTTGTTTGAGTCCGAGGTTGGTAAGATTGTCCAGAAGGGAAGTGGCGCTGCTGTCGTTGCTTTTTTCCAGGTGAAAATTGAGGTTCCCATTAGAATGTAGTCCTCGGAGGGGAGGGCGTGTGGGGTGAAAAAGTCAGTGATGTCGTCACTGAATTGTGCCCGGGGTCCTGGAGGCCGGTAGAGGAGGGTGCCTCTGAGTGTGGTCTTGGGGTCGGTGTGGATCTGGAAGTGAAGGTGTTCGGCGCTAGCGAGGTTGACGTCTGAGCTGGTTGAGATGCGGATGGAGTTCTTATGGACGATAGCGATGCCTCCTCCTGTTTGCTTGATGCGGTCTTTACGGATGATCTTGTATCCTTCCGGGATGGCAATGGTGATGTCTGGGGCTGAAGAGGCATTCATCCATGTTTCTGTTAGGAAGGCGACGTCCGGTGAGATGGTGTCTAGTAGATTCCAGAGGTCGATGGCGTGTCTGTGGACCGAGCGGGTGTTGAGCAGGATGCATTTTAGGTGGTTGGTGTCAGGTCTCTGATTGGTGATGGTGGATGAGGAGTTGGTTTTGGTGCTGTCGAACTTGCAGGAGTTGCAAGAGAAGGGTCCATGGGTGTGTCCAGGGGCGGCTTGGACGCAGTTGGGGGAACGGTCGGGGTTAAGGGCTAGTAGGGAGGTGGCATCGTAAGTGATGCGAGTGGGCTGGGCATTACGGGAACCAGAGGGTCTGGCGCTGGGCGCGGTCCAGGCGCGGACGGGCGTAGACGGGCTTACCTTTGGCGCACCTTCGGCGCAACTAGGGCGCGATCGCTGCGCGTAAATGCTGCGCGCAAAAGCTTCTGTCATAAGTGGATAGTGGAAGGGGAGAGGCGAGGCAGGCTCAGCTGGAAGGCGGGAGCGTGATTGGAGGGACGGGCTTGGACGTCACAAGAAGCAAATGGCTGCAACAATAACAACAACTTAACGCAGGGAGAGGTTGGGGCAAGCAGTGGAGCGCTTATTGCAAAAACAGTTATTTTACAAATGAAATGGCTGAGACAAAGTAGCGCTATGAGCACAGCACATTAAAAGTATCAGGCGGCGCTATGAGATTGAGCACAGTGCAATGAATAAAGCAGCAAAGCAGGTCAGAGCACTTTTAAAATACAATGCGGCGCAATGGAAATGCAGCTGGAAGAATGTAAAAGCACAAGCAGCGTAGGAGTAGCGCTACGGTCAGAGCACTTTTAAAATACAATGCGGCGCAATGGAAATGCAGCTGGAAGAATGTAAAAGCACAAGCAGCGTAGGAGTAGCGCTACGATACCCAGGAGGACAGAGGGGAGCAACCGGATCAGGGTGGGTATGGGGTGCCAGGGGACAGGGTGGGTATGGGGTGCCAGGGGACATTTTAGGGTTCAGGGTGGGTATGTGTTTTGGTGTGCCAGGGGTAATTTTAGGTTTCAGGGCAAGTGTGGGTTTTGGGGTGTCAGGGGGCAATTTTAGGGTTCAGGGTGGGTATGGGTTATGGGGTGCCGGGGGAATTTATGGTTCACCATGGGTATGGGTTTTGGGGTGCCAGGGGTAATTTTAGGGTTTAGGGCAGGTGTGGGTTTTCGGATGTCAGGGGGCTATTTTAGGGTTCAGGGTGGGTATGGGGTGCCATGGGATATTTTAGGGTTCAGCGTGGGTATGTGTTTTGGTGTGCCAGGGGTAATTTTAGGTTTCAGGGCAAGTGTGGGTTTTGGGGTGTCAGGAGGCAATTTTAGGGTTCAGGGTGGGTATGGGTTATGGGGTGCCAGTGGGGAATTTATGGTTCAGGGAGGGTGTGGGTTATGGGTTGCCAGGGGGCATTTATGGTTCAGCATGGGTATGGGGTTTGGGGTGCCATGGGTAATTTTAAGGTTCAGGGTGGGTGTGGGTTTTGAGGTGCCATGGGATTAATTTTAGGGTTCAGCATGGGTATGTGTTTTATAGTGCCAGGGGTAATTTTAGGGTTTAGGGCAAGTGTGGGTTTGGGATGTCAGGGTGCTATTTTAGGGTTCATGGTGGGTATGGGTTATGGGGTGCCAGATGGGAATTTATGGTTCAGCATGGGTATGGGTTTTGGGGTGCCTGGGGTAATTTTAAGGTTCAGGGTGGGTTTGGGTCTTGGGGGGCAAGGGGGAATTTATGGTTCAGCATGGGTATGGTTTCTGGGGTGCCAGGGGTAATTTAAGGTTCAGGGCGGGTATGGGTTTTGGGGCTCCAGGGGGGTGATTTTAGGGTTCAGGGTGGTATTGGGTTTGGGGGTGCCAGGGGGTAATTTTAGGGTGTGGGGCGGGTATGGGTTTTAGGGTGTGAGGGGGTTAATTTTGGGGTTCAGCGTGGGTATGTGTTTTGGTGTGCCAGGGGTAATTTTACGATTCAGAGTGAGTATGGGTTTTGGGGGGCAATGCATCAAACTAACAAAAATGTGTGCTTTAATTGTTGTCCAGTTTCAAATGCACAATTCACCACATTTTTTTCTCAGCTTGACCTGAGCATTAACCGATCCTGATTATCTGCCATTTTAGCTCCGCCCCATTGATTTACATTAGCCATGCCCCTTCATCTGCCATGTTAGCCCCCCCCCGAAATTAAGACCTAGTTGCGCCCCTGACTCAGTCACTCATGCTCACTTTGTCTCAGAGAGAGATACACAGAATAAACGGTGTGAACGTTTTCAATAAGCCTTTAGTGAACCAGCGTCATTCTAGTGTAAAATAGGTGTGCTGAAACAACCATAAGACAGAAACAGATATAAATGATTATTAGCACCAATAGAGTTCATGAATGGTAGATTCCTACCACAGTGCTAAAACAATTAATAAATGCAGGTATAAAACACATGCCAAAAATAAAGCATACTCCTACGATGCAACCCTAACTAGATATACCTAAGTGTACCATGCACGTATGAAGGTGTAGAGCCAAGAGTACCCCTAGGCTGAAGCCAATCTATTTACCTGAAGTGAGAGACTGTGGGACCCAGTCTTGGTCTCGAGATTGACACCCTGCAAGGGATGTCAGACTGCTGCTAGCTGGAGTGTCTGTGTGCAGGAACCTCAGCGTCTTGTGTCAGTGTGTCAGCATGGACGTCTTTCTCATCTGTCTGCCTCAGCAAAGATATGGTGTATAAATACCCGAGTGGTATCCTCAAGGGTTCTACCTTGCTGTTTTATGTTGGCCAAAGATGAGGAAAGGGAAGACCTTTATACATAGTTATTATGCAGAAGATGGTAATCCTGCTGTGATTCTGAGAATCCTCATGCATAATAAATGAGGCTAGTTTTCTAGGAAACCACACAACATTTATGCAGCACCTTAACTATGCAAAAGTTCAATACCCAAACCGTTATGTAGTAAAATGGCAGAGAAAATGTAGGTGAAAATGTTAGGTGACTACCCAGGCCTATGTTGGGGTATATTACACAACATAACATCATGAGTTGGACTGAAATCTATGAACATATATTTGATAAAAGCTGTAATTGTACTAATGGATCTGAAAAAAATACAATCAAATATTTACTACATAATTATGCTGTATAGTAGATACATTGAAACACGAAACAGGTACTTAAAATCTCTGCCATGATTAAGAAAGAAAATCAAAATAGTCATCCCTACCCTGTTGGCAATGTGTACCCTATCATTGGTGCATAATCAATCTACCTCATTATCCAGACATGAGTTTACTTGAATATCACTTCTGACTCACTTGCTCTATGCCATATTTTCAATCTTTACATAATCATGTAAATGTTATCAGATGATCATTACTACTCTAACGTAATATAAAAGTCTTCTCTCTGGTCTGTATATGTCACGAACAGTGTCAAAATTAATCGCCTAATAATAGCTCTCAGTGTGTTCAACTCTTTGGATTGCTGCAGCCCCTCAACCAATAATTTAATAAGAAGTGTCATTTTTGCAGTACATTGGATTTGTGCCACAATATCAGAGTATTTTTGGGACCCTTCTTGCACAAGCTTCTAATGAATACTGTTCACAGCTCATTAAAAGGAGGATAGCAATTGTTCCTGGGTGCCTCTAAGCATGAACTGCCCTTACACTACAGTGAATCGGACACGCATACCTGTATTTCAGTATAAGGTCATGCTAATTGATAAGACACGAGGGGCCGATGAAAAAGTAAAAACCTTTTTTTGTGGTGCTGTTTTGCTTTAAAAAGTATCCCACAACATTTAAACAAAAAGCTAAATTTAGAGAGGCTGCATTAAAAGTCCTCCTCCATCAGGTGGTTGCAAAGGAGCATTGATACCCAGAACAACTTTCCCACTAAAGGGCAAACAACACCTTTGCACAAATTCTGAGGAAACTGATCTCTGTGGATGTATTGAAGTGTGATGTAGAATAAATCAAGAAGCATTAGCACTATTTAAAATGGCCTTGTGAAAAACATCCAGATTTCCATGGAATTAGGGCATGATTACAAGCTTAGGGCTAAGAATCAGAGGTACTAACAGTGAATTTGCAAAAAGCAGTTGCAAATTCTGCACCAACATTTTGCAGTAAGTCACAAATGGTGGCTTACTCTGATTGGATGCTATCATAGAGATGGTGGCCTGCTGGGGTCAGAAAACCACCATGTCTTTTATTGTATTTAAATAAACAATACTTTTTTTTTAATGCAGCCCGTTTACTTTGAAGTACATGGGGCTGAGTAAAGAGTATTTCTATTAACATTCACAAAGGGATCCCAGAGGAAAACTTTTCATTGGTTTGTGACAGAAATTGTGGTTGCAAACCACTGTACATTGGATTGCGAAATACAGTTTGGAAAGCACATTCTAAAAACCCAATGCCAAAATTGAGATTCATTATTCATTTTTAAACTGATTTCAATATCATTTACTGAATCACAAAATGGTTGTAGTACATAGTTAAATCCCTTTGGTGGTTGCAAACCCATGAATTGCAGTGTTGGTGTGGTCACTATACGAATTAGTATATCTGAACTTGCACAGAGATCAGAATTATGATTTGAGTATTAATTATGATACCCTCATAGTTTTTCCCCTGATAGATTTAGGCAGGTCAATCCTACTGAACTGTATTGGAGGGAAATGTATGGAATAAAAGGCAAAACCACTGTATTAAACATTGACTCTGAATTAAATTGTCATGTCAACCCTGACAGTTCCCATTTAGTTAGTCTGTTCCTAGAGCGCGCACTAAAATGCTGACGCCATCATGGTTGATAACTCTGTAGGCTGCATGTTTTTTGTTTCTGCTAAAGGCACAGCCATTACAAGATGGCCCTTACAGTATGTCAGGGACTGTCCAGGACTATGCCTGAAACACAGTCAGGGATTTGGGCAAGGACTGGCCACTGGGTAGAAAACATACACAGAAAGAGGAGTACAGCGCTGCCCACGATCATACAGGAAGTCAGAGGAGAAAAAGGGATCCAAAGGGGAAGCCTGCACGAAGATGACTAAGAATCAGAATGTCTACCAACAACAAGTAGCAATGGGTCACAAATAAACTACAAACTGACTATTTATCTCTAAGGACGTGACCTCAACTGTGGATGTAAAACAGTGAAATCGAAACAAGGGTACTTTCTCAGTGAGAAAAAATTCCCATCAGATTACCGACCTGTACCACCCTGCATCATATGGGATCCTTCGCCATGAAGGTAGATAGTTGTACCCTCGGTAGATTTGGAAAACCTCAGCCTAATCTCACAAGTATGTCCCAATGCAAATATGATGTATCTCAGTGTCAAGTGGTAATTTGACTAGCAGTGCTGAAAAAGTGAAAATAATAAGTGCCTAATGTGAAACCACATAAAATTGGGTAGTGAAGAGGTGAGAAATATTTTTAATGGGTACCTATTCACTCCCAAGATAATAAAAACAGTGCAAATAGTAGTATAAACAGATGACTACTAAAGTAGATATTGGGTCGACATGTTTCTGCAGTTTAAACGGGGCCAAAAGGTCTCCTACTGCTTCTTCAGGACCATGAATGCTACTGCTAAGTGTGAGTGAAACAAGTGAAACAAAAAGTTTTTATATCACCTGGAGTCCTCCTGATTTCGTGGTCCAGTGTGCACCAGAACAGAGTAGACAAACAAACAGATACATAGGCAGAAAGACATACACATCATAATTAATAGTGCATCATTGTCACATTGTGCCATCAGGATATAATAATCATTTATAGGGCAGACATGTCAGTATGTCATATTATTCTGAAGTGACATATGGTGATAATGTATTGGTTCGATTACACTGTCACTCACCTATATTGTAGGAGAATGTTGCCCCACCTCACCTGGCCACAGCGCAGGTAAAACGGAGCACCGCTCTGATAGGGGAAAAAGAAAGGTATTAAAGGAAGGACCTCATGAAATGCAACTACGTGTTCAAACAAACCGCTCAAGGCCTGAGTAATATCGTCTATGTTTGTTAATTAATACACTATTAATGTTTTTCGATGGTGTGCCATGATTCATTGTCATTATCACAGCACGTTATTTCAACCAGCATCAAGGTTAACCCTCGGTCAAAAATTCTAGTGATTTCCGATTAAAACGGAAAGGCACTCTAAGCATCGCTGCCCCCGTGATTAATGGGTAATAGAGAGTAGACTTTGACATAGATATAATCACAAGCAGTCCACATCTCGTGTCTCGGAAGCCGCATTGACATGCTGTCGTTGTTCGGCTAAAACAGTAGCTTAGCAGATTGTCAGCAATATTGACAAGGAAACCAACCCGCTAAGCACGCCTCGTTGTCTAGAAGTAACTCGAGTGCTGAGCGTATACATGTTTTCGCTAAGAACATGATATGGGCTCTCTGATCTGCACACCATGAGAGTCATGTTTAAAGATCGTGAACTGGCCTGCGCTTACCTGTCCGTCGGTACCCCGGATGTCCTTCTGGGCTGTCTGTCGGGAGGTACTGAAATGGAGCAGCGCCGGCCATTATATTGATCAACTTACTCAAAGTTTTGATGCATCGTGTGACGTCATACGCTAGTGCCCTGGAAAGATGGGATTTGTAGTTTGCACCAGCTGAAACACGGTTTGGTGGATCGTTCCGCTTTACCCATAACATGAAAGTGTCTGAGGCGATCACATGATACGTTAGATACAAATAAATCTTAACTGTAATCAGAGGCATTATCATTATTTTGAAACAGTTAGTGTCAGCCTGTGAGTGTTATATATTCGGAATTAAATTACAGTATGGATACCCATTGTGCTCGCAAAGAGAGCTGTAACCTTCCAGAAATGGAAACCATAAGTAATTGATAGATTGCCATACAGATCATCGCTGTTCAGGTGTTATAATGACATCCAAGGGATATCTTCGTTTAGTCCAATCTTATCTGACTGCAGTCTGTAGACCCATTTCTGTTCGCGTCTAAATAGGAAAGCACTTACATCAGTTATGTGTGATGGAATAAGTGGCTGTTCAAGTACTGTCCAGCGTAAGTCAGTAGGCGAATGTCGCACTTCTATGAAGTGATTAGTCAGTCTTGTCGCCTGTTTAGAGCATCTTATTGAGGTTTTTTTGCTCAGAGATGCGCAGTTTGACTTTGCGGGTAGTCATATGTGGGGATAACTACCTGCAAAGTCAAAATGCGCATCTCTGTTAGAAATATTTATCTGGTATTCAGGGAAAGCAGGAGCTACAGGGTCCAATTACAGGGGTTGAGGCCTTAACACCTGAAACCTTGTTTCTAAATCTATTATGGGCTCTGAACAACTACCCTTGATAGCGGTGGTAGAGCAGTCCAAGGCTTTTCAAAGGGTGAGGTAGGTGCAAGGTTTACACGGGCAAAAGAATAAAAATATGCTTAGCATCTCCAAAACAGTAAAAAAAAACAGCTATTTGTCTGTATATCCAAATTGGATGACTGAACATATAGCCAATTGTCCTTACTCCTTTCGGGCTGCTGGAGAAGTTTGGCTACAGCAGTAACAGAGTAGTCACCTCTGCAGTCAAACCTATGGTACGCCTGCATATAAGTCGGGCGACAGACCACTGCATTGGCAGGGACAGCACTATGGGACAGAACTATGGGGGCCATTATGATGTTGGGCAGTTCGCAACCGGCGGTGGCGGTCCACCCGACATCTTTCCCCACCCGCCCTTCAATTACCCCACCACATTACAATCGTGGAAAGACCGTCTGCTGCTTTACCGCAGGCAGGCAATCTTTACGATTGCCTGCCGTGCGGCCTGGCCCATAATATGTTGGTGGTGACTAGCAGGCACTGCCCACCATATTATGATGTGGCCGGATTAGGGCCTTTCCATGGCGGCGATGCCGCCATGGTAAGGCATGCAGTCTTTTGCATTGAGGGCCTGTTGCGGGCACCTGGGGTGTTGGAGGGGGTGCACTTGGGGGGTACCCATGGTACCTCCATAATTGGCATGCACAAGGTGGCAGGCACCGCGCGTTGCCTGTTACATTGTGCATGTCAATGAACAACATGCCACTTTTACATTGCGATGGGAGCTGCTAGCAGCACCACTCACCGGAATGCAAAAGATGCGGGATGCGACCACCAGGGTGGCAGTAGTCGCATCCTGATTTCTCCTGCTGGACCAACGCTCCTCTGGTGGTAGGTCCCGTTTTCCGTAACGGTGGCGGGTATCGTAATGGGGCCCTATGTTGCTGTGGGCGTACAAAGCAAAACCAAAGGGGATGATGGACGGAGTGTTGAGCATATGTTGCTGTGGCAATATAGTTCCCTCTCCACCCACATATAAATAGGCCCCTTAGTCTTTGAAGTTCATGTTGTGGGGGTTTCCAACTTTGAAATGCTCACTCCTCTATCTTGGAAGCAGTGTGTCACAGCGGGAGTGACATCTAACTTGTTTGCTCCACAACACAGGCTTGAGAGTGAATAGAGAATCACATCTGGATATCTGCCTCAAAATGGTTGAAAGACTCCTAGCCCTACTCTTTATAGTTTTCTTACCAGCCGCATCTGCTGAGATGTGTACCCTTGCCCCAGTAACCAGTGACCATTTCAAAATCAAGGAACCATTTTGAAATGCACCAGACAGCTTGGCTTTCCCTTCCTCCAGTGTTTGTGACCCACCCGGCTCTCAGGAATGCAGGCAATCTACAAGTCTACCTGGGATGGCTCCTCCACCTCCATTTACACATGCCTTTCCAAGGTCCTGGGCTTCCTGTATTCAACTCATATGCCTCTATGTACTTAACACACACATATACATTGCAGCACACACACTCAATCATGTGCATTGCATAGAACTACATACTAAGTCCAGGGGAGAGTTAGGTACTTACCGGCAGAACTTTACATTATTGGGCGGATAGGCCTCACTGATGACATTTGTAACATGGCCTGGTCACTCTGTTAATCACCATTACAAAAACAGCATGCTATCAACACAGCACTCATGCTTTTTAACTCTTGGTAAGGGTGGTAGCCATTTTACATTAACAGTGTAACACTTTGTGCGCCCCTCCTGGTCTAACAAGAACACAATCAATAAGACAGGCCTAAGTCATGGCACAAAAGCATTATTCATGTCCACCCATGCTGAAAAATCTGTACCAAAGATCCAGATCTCACTGCAGCTAATGTTTTGAGGACAGGCCAAGTAAAACAAAACGTTTACAACATAAAACAACAACCACAATTGAACTGTCTTTAGTACAATGGTGCCATTTTGATTCACAATTCATTTCCAAACCTTTTTTATAGACATTCACTTATACTATGCTTTACGCCCTGAGTTTTATGTTTCTAGTGTATATAGTGAGATGTATTTTAACAGTCCATTTGTTGTTTTTTGTTGATTTTGATTTTCAGCAGTGACGAAGTTGCACAATATGGGAACAAAACAGTTTGACTGTTATTGTCACATTTTCTACATTGTATAAAAAAAGATAGTCATGACTGAAGAATTAAAAATGTTGTATACGGACATATCATTTAAACACTATTGAGATACGGACTCTCACCTTCATTTGTCAAAATTAAAATAGAAATTCATCCTGATTACTCAACTATGATACACTTAATGTTGTTAATGTTATTGAATACAGGTCACTTAAAGCTTCAGGTGCAGCCTGTTGCCACCTGGATGGAATAATAACTCTCAAATAGAAAGAAATATCTTTGAATTCAGCCCAGTCATGATAAATTGTATAGCTCAGTTTTGTGTAGCACAATACTTTCTTTAATTTTAAGACAGATAATTTGAGCAGACCCTCATCGCCTTGGAAATATGACAGAAGTGCATGGGCTTTTACCCTAGTGATGTAATATGATCCTAAATAAGGAGGCAGTATTAAGTTCTTGCACACTTGAGGAACACTACTACAATCAATGGCGTATGAAAGAGTTTGCATGTTTGTAAGATATAATAACTGGGCTTAGGTATGAACTGGTAGGCATTCTCCCTTCACTGTGTGTGTTGGAGGCCTCTAGATTGTAAAAAAGATACTTCCTATTCTGGAATGAATAGGAAGGTTCCCTTTATTTTCCAATTAAAATATAGGGACCCGGCAGGGCAAGTTTAAGTCAAAAGAACATTCTCAGTGCTCAAAACATGTCAGTTGTAGAATGGAATTAGCCACAAATCAGGAATACAACACATCCCCTTATCCCAAATGTTGAACAAAACAAATAAAAAACACTACAATAATAAAAAGGAAAGAAACCCCAAAAATTCCTATATATATATATATATATATATATATATATATATATATATATATATATATATATATTCAATGAAAAAACCATTAGTTTTAGGCCATATATAGTTAGGGATTTGCATTTACAAAACCTTATTTTACTCGCATAAAACCATTGAAATTCCATATATAGTTATAAGCGCTAACTATATATCGCGCACCCGCAATCCACTGCTGATGATGTCACATATTACATCATTCATGACATGGTTAGTGACATCACTGATGACATCACTGATGACATCTCAAATGACATCACTGATGACATCTCAAATGACATCACTGATGACATCACTGATGACAACATCCAGTGACTGTATGTTTCTGTAAAGTTAAAATATCTCTTACATATTGAAGAATGAGTGGATATATAAGTGTCTGGATGAAGGATTTAGTAGGTGCATGACTGACTGTATGAGTGAGTGATTAAATGTGTCTCACTGAGTGCATGGGTTAGTGACTAAACTGTCTTAATTTGTGCATCATTATGTCTGTTGTTCTGTAAACTGTTGCATGTGTTGATAAGTAGCTATATGAAAACTATATGGGTTATTGATTGGTTGCCCAAGTATTTGTATGGGATACTGAGTGTGTGTGTGGGTGGCTGGGAGGTGTGTGACTCTGTGCATAGATGTGTGAGCAGTTGATTCACTAGATGTATGGTTTCAAAAGTGCATGTGGAAACAGCTGTATGGGCGGTTGACTGTGTGCATGAGTGTATTGGTGAGTGAATGGATATCTCAGTGCTACATGTCAAAGTAAGTACATATGTAAAACACAGTACATGTGAGAGTTGACATATATAAATAACTGTGCATAAGAGCCAGTGAATGTGTGAGTGGCTGTATGGATCATTGTGAACTTGTATCAGGGATTGTATAATAGAGTAAATATGTGTTAGTATATGTTTGAATAAGTAAAGTTTGTATAACTGTATAGTTGAGGAAATGGAGGTGTGATTGATTCTTTGCATGACTGACTAGGTGTGTGAGTAACTCCATGGATGAGTGACAGTCTGTGAGTGTCTGTTTACACTGATTGTATCTAAGGTTATATTAGAGTCTGAAGAGGTTCATCGTATTATCACATGAATGATATCATCAGTGATGTTATCAGTCATGTCAAATGAGATGTTTTCAGTGATGTCATCAGTGATGTCATTTGAGATGTCATCAGTGATGTCATCAGTGATGTCACTAACCATGTCATGAATGATGTAATATGTGACATCATCAGCAGTGGATTGCGGGTGCGCGATATATAGTTAGCGCTTATAACTATATATGGAATTTCAATGGTTTTATGCGAGTAAAATAAGGTTTTGTAAATGCAAATCCCTAACTATATATGGCCTAAAACTAATGTTTTTTTCATTGAATTTTCAAGGTTTTGTAAATGCAAATTCCTAACTATATATCCACTATAACCTATGGTTTTTTCTGTGAATTTCATTGGTTTTTTAATAGCAAATATGAAAAGCTTTAAAATGTCAAGTACGTGATAGATAAAAACATTTTCGTATTTATGCACGCTGATGTGCTTTGAACGCTGCACCCCCCCCCTCCCCTCTTTTGTCTTAGTAGTACTCTCTCTTTGCAGATACTGAAGGGTAGTTAACGCAGGCCTTTACCCCCGTTGTAATCCGTCGTGCCTGCTTGTCTCTCCATTTGATTGATTGTTGTCCAAGCATTTACTGTTTTAGAATTGGTTCTCTTTGGATCATTCTCTATTTACAAAGAAGCACAAAGTCGCAATACTCTGTTTAGTCTTTGCAGATAGTGAAAAATCGTGTAAAAAAATAAAAGTAATCGAGCAAAATCAGTAGGCCACTAATTGGATCTCTTTTTGACCTCGCTAAAATAGAAATATTAGGAACAACCCTTCATGAGAAATACGAAAATAGTGAGATGAACTGAGCTCCACACCATGAGGGCTGCAAGACAGCTCGGCTCCATCACCCATCCCGCACAAAATAACGACAAACCCTATGCAAATATTAAAAATATAGACAACACACCAGCAAAGAAACAGGGTAAAACATTTTATTAAAAAACTATTTACATAACGTTGGTTTATAAGATGATGTCAGTAGTGGACCGATGTGTGAATAGGTCGAAAGCAGCACAAGGCTCCAAGATCCGGATGGCAACCTCCTGGATGTTGGGTGCCATAGTTCAGAGTTCTGAGTTTGAGCCTTTTTCAATGCCTGTGCTTTGTTGAATCAAAATGGCGGCTTGACACAAAGCTGACTCAAGCATTGCTACTGATGCTATGCAGACCAAAACTGGTTTTCAGTTTGTACATTTTTCTAGATTTTTCAATCCAAGTTTGGTTGACTTTGTAGAACGATGGCTTCAAATTTTCAACATACGGTGTGGTGGCGCTGACTGGGAGGGGGCGCTTCGCTCCTGCCCCCTCCCCAAGTAAGATTTTCATACGTGAAAGTACGTTAATGGTTTTGGTCCCTGAGTTGTTTCGATGTCACTGCCCTTCTCAAATGGCATAAGTTCTGGATGTTGGGTGCCATAGTTAAGAGTTCTGAGCAGTGCTTGTAACACTGTCTGAAGCTTATTTCCACCTACTGCAGCTTCACTATTCTCAAAGTAAGTGAGTGTCGTTTGTGGACCTGACTGCATTAGAAAACAATGTGATATGTTACCTTCCTAAACAGCTTGACGGAGGCCCCTGAGGGGCGGTGTGATGGCCATGGACTCGGAGAAGACGCTTGGCTCCGACACCCTCCCCAAGTCTTATAGCACTGGTGTAGCCTGAGATCGCCCCCGACATAGGCGGCCGGCTCCCGGGGTCCGGCAGAACTTTTTGCCTTTTGATGACTCTTCAATTCTGAACCTTGTCCCACAATCCGTTTGACCTGAAGACACGCTGTAGTGGGGCGCCCCTTTACCGTTTCAGTTGCCATTCCGCCCGCTTTTGCTACACTGTGCCTCTTCCGCCATTCAGCTGTTTACCGCCCGCTCTTGCGACTACAGCGTCTCGCTCATCATGTAGTTGAGTTGCTCCCGCTCTTGCGGTGCAGCGATAGGCGGCTGCCACAGGACTCTCAAAATGGCGGCCGGCTCTTCGGTTTTGGGCCTGGTCCACTAAAATGGCCCTGGGACACCTTTGAACTCGGACGCTTCCCTGATAGGGCTTGGGTCCCATTCTCGAAAAGCATCCCCTCAGCCGTGAAGATTCTACAAAAGTCTTGGGGGCCTCCGACTCCCGCAGGCTTCTGGTGGGGAGCGGCTGCCATGATTGCTCGTGGAATGGCCACGACGGAGCTACGAGATGGTAGTGGTCTCATGCTGACGCCAGCTTTAGTCTGAAACATCCAGAAACACTGTAGACTACCAATTCGATCAGTTCCGGTAGCGCCCCAACATGACCCGGAAGAGAAGAACTTGCCCTCCCCTCTTTGACTGATGGTTCTTGTTGCCTGTCCCCTCTGTTGTCATTTAACAGAACTTTTTGGACTGCTGAAAGGGGTTGTGTTCCGAACGCTGGTTGGTGGAGACATTTTGACTATATTCTTGACCTACGTTGTCGCGTAATGCGTTATATGACACGCCGCGTTAGCGCACCCGGAAGTGATCCGAGGCGCGGCGCGCAGCGCGTAACGTAAGCATAACAGGTCATGTGACTTGTTAATAAAACTTTTCATTGGTTCATTTTACTTTTGTTAATTTAATGATGAAAAGCTTGATCATATGACCTAAAAATTACGCTTTTTATTGTTTTCGAACAATATTTTTTTTCAAACATATGTTATAATATTCCAGGCTAATGTACTTTCCCGGAAAATTTACAACTGTCTTGCAAGTAAAATATATTCCTTTTTCGAGAAAAAGGGCGTTTCTTCCTTCCATGACGGAGCCGTTGAGTAAAAGAGATTCGGCCTGCTGTCTTAGTCGTCGATACGCCTGATTATCAGATTCTTATCGATCACTTTATGTTGCAGACATGAAAAACACAACTGCCCTTGACCATTTATCTTTACTGCGTTCCTACATATTATACCTTTTATCCGTCATGTAATTGGACTGCTTTATTTCACTTGCCTTTTACTGATTCGAAAACAGTGACTAAAAGTAAAACTTTACCAATGTAAATACTACTACCGTGTTTTGTTTTAAAAACCTTTATTGTGAAAATGTCAGTATACAAATACGGGCCTATAACCACGTGGGCCGGCCACGGAGCAAACTGAAATCGTATATGATGAGGAGACATTTACACTGTAGAAGAACGTAACGAGCGGGCCATTAGGTTGCAAGAACAAAGGTGTCTAACAGTTGCGGAATCGGTGGACGTACATTTTGTAATTAAAATACGACAGGGCCACTTACAATAACATTTTCTAGATATACATTTGCGGGCAAGGAGTTACGAGTCCCATTTATACCGGCGCCATTTTGGGCGAGGCCGGGCAGGTCCAAGATATAGTCAAAATGTCTCCACCAACCATCGGCCAGACCAGAACCCCTTTCGGCCCTTTATGCTACAAGATGGTGTCTTCCATTCAGAAAATATTGTTGGCAGCATTTTGAAAGGAAACAGAAACAGCCGTTCTCCTAGTGAGTTTCACATTGTTACATTTAGGAAGAATGTTGAAGAGTAGTATGTGGAAAATCTGAAGCCATTTTTCTACAAACTCTCAATCAGACTTGGATGGAAAAAAAAAACCTGAAGAATGTACAAACTGAAAACCAATTTTTGTCTGTATAGCATCAACAGTAACGCTTGAGTCAGGTTTGTGTCAAGCCGCCATTTTCATTCAATCAATAGCGTCCCCCTGCACACATTCAGGGACCTGGTCGTGTCTTCAGATGAAACGGATTGTAGGAAAAGAAGCAGAAAGGAAAAGGAAAAAAGTTCCGCCGGACCTCGGGAGCCGGCCGCCTATGTCATGTGCGACCTTTGGCCACACCAGGGCAATAGTGAAGCTGCAGCAGGTGCAAATAAGCTTCAGACAGTCTTACAAGCACTGCTCAGAACTCTCAACTGAGGCACTCAACATCCAGGACTTGCCATTCGGATCTTGGCGCCTTGTGCTGGTTCCGACCTATTCACACATCGGTCCACTACTGACATCACCTCATAAGCCAACGGGGCACCCCACGCCGACTTTCGGCGCAGCATTGTAGGATGGCCACACCAGTGCGGCAACTTGCTGGACACAACATCGGGGCCATCCAGATCTCGGCGCGTTCGACTCACTGTACCGCAAGAGTGACCGCAACTCAGCTGGACACGCCATCTTTCGGCGCAGCATTGTAGGATGGCCACACCAGTGCGGCAATTTGCTGGACACCACCTCGGTGCCATCCGGATCTCGGCGCGTTCGAGTCACTGTACCGCAACAGTGACCGCAACTCAGCTGGACACGCCGTCTTTCGGCGCAGCATTGTAGGATGGCCACACCAGTGCGGCAATTTGCTGGATACCACCTCGGTGCCATCCGGATCTCGGCGCGTTCGAATCACTGTACCGCAACAGTGACCGCAACTCAGCTGGACACGCCGTCTTTCGGCGCAGCATTGTAGGATGGCCACACCAGTGCGGCAATTTGCTGGACACCACCTCGGTGCCATCCGGATCTCGGCGCGTTGTGCTGCCTTCGGCCTATTCGCACATCGGTCCGCTACTGACGCCGCCTCACGTGCCAACGGATTTTCTACGCTTTTTGTAGCCCTATGCCGCATAACAGGTCATGTGACTTGTTTATAAAACTTTTCATTGGTTCATTTTACTTTTGGTTTCCTAAAGATGGAAGTCTTGGTCATATGACCTAAAAATAACACTTTTCATTGGTTTAGAACATTTTTTTTTCCCAAACGATGAAAGCCCCACCTTGTTTCTGGATCATTCAGACTGAAGCTGGCGTCAGCATGAGAGCACCACCATCTCGTGGCTCTGTCGTGGTCATTCCGCGAGCAATCATGGCAGCCGCTCCCCACCGGAAGCCTGCGGGAGTCGGGGGCCCCCAAGACTTTTGTAGAATCTTCACGGCTGAGGGGACGCTTTTCGAGAATGGAGCCCAAGCCCTAGCAGGCAAGCGTCCGAGTTCCAAGGTGTCCCAGGGCCATTTCAGTGGACCAGGCCCAAAACCGAGGAGCCGTCCGCCATTTTAAGAGCCATGTGGCAGCCGCCTATCGCTGCACTGCAAGAGTGGGAGCAACTCAACAACATGGTGAGCGAGACGCTGTAGCCGCAAGAGCGGACGCAACTCAGCTAGATGGCCGCCACCTGGGGAGGCCCGTTCACGCCGCCTCCCCCACGCCCCCCCCCCCCCCCCGGGCCGCCGCACGCCAATTTTCGGAGCAGCATTGTAGGATACCAAAACCAGTGCGGCAGTTTACTGGACATCACCTGGGTGCCTGTCGTACATGTTGTGTCAGCCATGGGACACTGGACACAGTCCCATCAACATCTCAACGCGTTCTGCTGCCTTGGGACTATTCGCACAACAGACCGCTACTGACGAGGCCTCCCCCCGCACCACCCGGGACGCCCCACGCTGTTTTTCTGTGCTGCATTGTAGGATCCCAAAACCAGTGCGGCACCCAGGCGACATCACCTGGGTGCCGTCCAGAACTCTGCACGTTGTGCTGCCTTGGGACTATTCGCACAAAAGACAGCTTCTAACCATTGTTGCTTTTTGAGTTGAAAAATGTTTAAATGTTTTTAGTTTTTGTTCCGTTCATTATAGTTAAAAGTTAATAAAGTTTTATAATCTTACTTTGTTGGAGTGTTATCTATTTTTTTAAAAACGGGTGAATAGGGCCTTGAATCGGGTTATTGTCATGTGTGGGCTTTGGAAGTGTGCTGCTGCAGGATCGGACATTTCAAACTCAAATGCACGTTCTTTTTCTTACCTTTCCGAAGCATGGAGCGCAATAGCAGGCAGAGAAAGGGTGATGCACGTGTTGAACACTACCTGACCTGGCAAGTTGCTGGCAGTGCCCCCCCGCCCGCTCCTGAAAGAGGGCACACACACACCGCCGCCCCGAGTACTTCACAAATCTTTAAAAGACCATGCGCTTGTTCATGAGGCTTAAATGGTTTATCACCTCTTCTAGAACCCCTGCATCGACCCTCTGACGTTTCCTGGAAAAATTACCATGTAACACAATACCAAGCCCTGTCAGCTGAAACCCCCAAGGAATCGTGGGGCATATTATCAAGGGGGTTTATCTCCGCTTTTTTGGCTTTAAAAGCCATGAAAGCGGAGATAAAATTATCTCCCTATTACCAAGCTGTCGCTAACACCAGTTAGTGACAGCTAAAAGGAGATAGCGACCATCTTGGGCCCCGCTTTGCATGTCAGTGATACTTATCACTAATAACATGCAAAGTGGCGTGCCAAGATGTTAGCGACTGGAAACAGTCCCTAACATCGCTTTCTCCTATTACCAACTTTTGGAGATATTCGCGCTAAGCGCGAATATCTCCAAAATCTAACACCTGCCCTGAGCAGTTCTTAGCCATGTTATCCAATGGGAGGTGGATAACATGGCTAAGAGCATTTGCTCGATAATACATGAATATCGCTGACTTTTCTGCGATAATAGCAAGGTTTATCTGCGATAAAAATCGCCGATGTGCGGCGATAATTTTTGTCTCTAAACAAGTTAGAGACAAAAATTATCGCTAGTTGTTCGTAATATGCCCCCGGGTTTTTGCTTGCAGAAATCGGGAGGCGGGAGACTAGCACTGAAATCAGTAGTCACACGCCTGAATCGGGAGGGTTGGCATGTCTGAATTCTCTACAGCTGGGGCCATAAACTACATCCGCAGGGGTAGGTGATAGCCTGGGACCAGCCTGGCATCTAAAATGGCTGCCGTGCACGACAAAATTGTGGCATTGGAAAAAAGGCAAGATGGCGCAGCCGCTGGAAGAGATGTATCAACATATATCAGCCTCCTCAGCCACCCTCAGGAAACATAGGGGATTAGGATACGTCTCCCGCACCCCCTTATACCTAGTAATTTAATTAACGAAGCACAAAATGGCGAATTCCCGTTTCGCTACCAGTTTGCGGCCCAGTTCGCGGCCCGTGAAGCGCTTCTACCGTGAAAAATCATTTTTTTTTTCTTTTCCCCACGGGACCCTTTAATAACCCCAACAACATTCCTAGGGGGTCAAGAGGGGGATACCTTGCCCCCTTTCATTAAATTCCCCCTTCGTTTTTCACCTCTTCTTCTCTCTCGATCCTACCGAGAGACAAGATGGCGGCCGCTCCGGACTGTCACGCAGCAAAAAAAAAAAAAGCTCACGCACAGCCGCTGGAAGAGATGTATCAACATATATCAGCCTCCTCAGCCACCCTCAGGAAACATAGGGGATTAGGATACGTCTCCCGCACCCCCTTATACCTAGTAATTTAATTAACGAAGCACAAAATGGCGAATTCCCGTTTCGCTACCAGTTTGCGGCCCAGTTCGCGGCCCGTGAAGCGCTTCTACCGTGAAAAATCATTTTTTTTTTCTTTTCCCCACGGGACCCTTTAATAACCCCAACAACATTCCTAGGGGGTCAAGAGGGGGATACCTTGCCCCCTTTCATTAAATTCCCCCTTCGTTTTTCACCTCTTCTTCTCTCTCGATCCTACCGAGAGACAAGATGGCGGCCGCTCCGGACTGTTTAGAATGTTGACAGACACCGGAGAGCCAATCAGCTTTCTGCGCGCAAAGTTCCGAAACGCGAAAAGTAAGCGGACCGGATCGCTGCCCGGAGCGCTGTCACAGATATATATCTTGATTTAAACGTTAATTTCTCAAAATCCACTGAAGCACATATATTGAGACCTAGCAAAGGCACATCGGGCTAACAGTCCCTACAATTTTGCCAAGTTTCGTGCAAATCCATTCAGCCGTTCGAGCTAAAAGTGAGCCCAACCGCCCTATGGAAAACTCAATGTAAAAAACGCGTTTTGGGACCCCCCTTTTTTCTCAGCCCCCCCTTGACGAAACCCCACCAAATTTTCAGGGGCTGCTCAGAAACAAAATTTGCCATTTTCCTGAAAATTTCAGCCGATTTCGTCCACAAACGCCAAAGTTATTAGACATAGAATTTTCAAAAATCCCATAGGGAAAAAATCCTAACTATATATACCTACTGGCAACCGCCAGTAGGTTATATATATATATATATATATATATATATATATATATATATATATATATATATATATATATATATATATATATATATATATATATATATATATATATATATATATAGATATATATATTCACTTAAAAAAACAAAGGTTTCGGGAACATTATAGTCAGGCTCAGTGTTCACTCGTACAAAACTAGTGAAATTCAGCAGTTAGAGTTGGCTGAGCTAACTATAACTCACGCCCCGCAATGCACTCTTATGTCCTTATATATTACATCACTCATGACATGGTCAGTGGCATCACTCATGACATCTCAAATAACAACATGCTGGCAAGAATCATGGAATGTCAGTGTCCTTTAATGAAGGCCAGGAACATTGAGCATATATGTGGTCCTGAACCCAGTGCTAATATATTACAAGAAACATTATTTAAGATCACCATAATCTAAAGAGAGACCTGTGGGCTAAATGTCTAAATCCCCAGGCATGACAATGAATGAGGAATACATTACCAACCCCTCACTTCCCTTTACTCTTATTTTCCATCAAATTGTTTCATTTAGCGCTTCCTTAAGTTGTCATCAGTTGAGCTAACCCCACTTACAGCTCTCAGTTTGGATCCCGGATGGATATTTGATGGAGTATAACTAAGTGTCTCCTGGGCAGTAATATTTTAGGTGGGGACAGAAGAAGTTTATCTCCCCCTTAACCATTCTACATTGTGCCATCAATATCAGAACAGCTATAATTAACAAACCTGCTACTCATAAATAGTGATATATGTTATATCTGTTACAAAACTCCCCTCTTATTTTCACTGTTCACAAAGCTGAATAATATAAGTGGAAATTCCATGGAGTGTACTTTTAATAAACACACCATCAAGTTTACACTTAATGCCAATAACCTGTTTATTTTTGCACCAGGCAGGAGAAATAGGTTGAAGATCGTTGCCTCATAGAATACATGGGTTAAGATAGTAATTTTAATAAACCTAATGAAATAAAATTGAATGATAATGAGATTTTTTTAATCATTTTGTTTTATTTTTCTTAGCAGCAAACCTTTGCTCCATGTATTTCAAAGGGATCTCATCAATCACATATATCTTCAAATACAAATTCACTTGCATCAATATAGAAGAAACATAATGTCACAATAACATAGTACTAATATACTACAATTGGAGGAATTTATACCATACCAGACATACAATTCAGTGCATATCTGGCTACAATATTGCTGTCTGCCACTATATTGTTCCTAATAATGTTCAAAATATTAGATTCCCTTCTTTTCTTGCATCCAGGTGTTAGTAATCGTGGATCACTGTTCTTCAAGCACTGTCAGCATTCATTTTCCTATAATCATTCTGAAAGAAATTACCCCAAAATGATCAATATAATTCATAATTGAGATCTGCATCCATATGTACCTATGAATTATTTTCGGTTATCAAATAAAGGAGGAGACTTGGTCAAAGTCAAATGTAAAGAAAAGACTACTTTGAGTGACAAATCGTGGTGAAGTCAGAAGACACTTAGGGCCACATGCATCAAAGTAGGCTTTTGCGAGTCCTTAATTGCGATTATTAAGAAATAGCCATTAGGGACTCTCAAAAGCCTATGCATGTAGAAATCACTATTACAATAGAGATTTCTAAACATTCCTTAATTGCGACTCGCAAATTGAGAGTCGCAATTAAGGAATGGCTTCCCATTCATTCCTTTAGGCATACAGGCCCAGAGGAATGAATGGCAAATTTCATGCATGATTTGCGAGTACCAATAGGTACTCGCGAATTGTGCATGCAATTTCAAGGGTGCAAAGGTGTCACAATGACACACTGTTGCACCCCTGAAACTGTGATGTGCACCCATGTTGCGCACACACATGCCCCAAGGGCATGTGTGTGTGTAACCTGAAACCTTGAAAAATGCACTTTCAAGATTTTTGCAAAATACAGACCAGAGTAATTTCTCTGTATTTTGCGGCCCGAAATAGCAAATTCGCTATTTCTAAGAGGTACATGCATTGCGTTTAAGGAATTGCAAATTGCGATCCCTTAAATGCAATTGCAATTTAAGAAATCTCAATAAATTACGATTTCTTAAATTGAGAGTGCCTTACACTCTGCTGCATCGCAAAAGCCCTTTTTGTGGACGCAAACAGCTGATATTTGTGAATAGCACCATTTGCACTTGCAGAAAACATTGATGCATGTGCCTGTTAGACCCTTATGACAAGTGGCCCGAAAAAGAATTGCTTAGGAGCTACTGCTCTGGTCCATTACAAGTTTCCTAGTGTCTCCATACTCTAAAGTACCAGGTTGGCTAACTCCAGAATAGATAATCTGGACATAGGCCAGAATTTAGAGTGGAGTTGGCAGGCTGATGCCAGCTGTTGTTTATGGTCCTTAGACATTCTCTACCTGCAGCATTAATGGAGATTCCCCACAGATCTCTACTCCCCTGTTCTGTCCTATAGAACCCACACACCACACCACTCAGATTAGTACCGATACACATTCAATCAGGAGGTAAGAGTGTTTAAATTTGGACTCAGTGTTTCTAATGGAAGGAGAAAAAAGCACATGAAATTTCACTATGTATATAAGAGTCTGCATGTTATGAAAATACCTTGTAATTTTTGTTTTAAACTGAGGGGATATCAGAGGACAGGAATTACCAATTTTGGCACTGGTGCATCTCAGGCGCTACATCTGGGAAACTTGTAATAATGGCCTGGATCTACTACGGATTTATCATGAAAGTAATCTCTAATTTTGTGGTTACCATTGTTCTAAACACAACGCACCAAAATGGTAACTAATTCAGAACTATAGTCCTCATTCTGATGTCGGTCAGACCGCAACCAACGGTTTGTCGGCTGCAGTCGTCCGACATCTGCTGCTGTGGTCTGACCGCCACATTGCAATGTGTGCGGTTGGAGTCAGCAGGCGTAGGGACCATCCAACTCTTTCCGACTGTCTCAAGGAGCCCGTCAGAGAGACAGTAATCCCTAAAATAGGGGCAGTGCCTACTCAGTCACCACCATAGGGATTACAATGTCCCTTTCCGCCTGCTCTTTCATGGCGCTTCACGTGCCATGAAAAGACAGGTGGAAAGTGACTTTGGGGGCCCCAAGCAGGACCCCCTTCCCCTCTGGCCCACCGCTATGGGGCCTGGACATCCATGTTCAATGTGGCAGCCAGTAGCACAACCCGCAATAACAAATATACACTTTGCAACCAACCTAGGTGAGATTCAAATGCTCCTTTTCTTAATTTAAAGCAACATTTAGAAAATATACAGATGTTTTAGCGATGGTAGAGCCTCATGTTGACCCATGTGACTCGATTATATTATTGTTAGAGTGAACCCTTACCGCTTCTAACAACTTAAGTAATATAATGGAGGATAGGCAAATGCATGAAATGAAACCAATAAACAAGAGACCTATGTTCCACTATTTCACTAGTTGCGCATGTGCAACTTACTATATGGATGAGTTTGATCTATCAGTACATAATCATGGGCATCTGTAATCCAACTAAAACTAATTTATTAATAGAGGATGTTGTTATGCTGCTGCCAGTGGGGAGGTTCAATGCTGGGTTTACAAAGAAACTGAATGAGGATATGAGCTATGGAATCAGAGAACAGTGTCACTCTCCATTCCTCTTGTAGAGGATGGAAGTTCTTGCCTTATTTTTTGCTTTATCTAAATGTCCATAATGAGTTGCTGCATTATTTGTTTTATCAAGCATTGCCAGAGTAAGTGTAAGAAACTGAACTACCCTTCTGAAAACTTTCACTATTTTTTGTTCACAATTGAGACATGGTAATCGTTAGGTAAGCAGGTGATGTGCCACAATATTAATGTTGAAGACAGCATGTGTGCACTCTATTCCTATGAAAATGCGGATCCATACCCCACATCTCCATAAGTTGCTCACCCACCATTCTGCTACAGCAGTAACCCTTGGTGCAATGTAACGGTAACTGGGGTGCAATGCACAATCTGTCTCTCATAAGGTGGCTTGGAGAAGTAACTGAGCAGGGCTGTGCTAAAAGACAGACATTCCACCCAATAGCTATGTTCCAGGGGATTTGGTGCAAGCCCTGCACTCCAGTCATACTAAGTTATGTCCTTGGGTGACCTAGGTACAGGGCCTGGCCGAAGAACAAACCCCAGCCAATCCCACCTATCTTCCAGGTATTCGCCGGGGTGCATATTTATTAAAAAGTCGCACTGCTTTATGTGCCACACACCGGGGTGCAAGAGCAACACAAATCGTAAGTTAGATTTATCAAGCCATGCAATGTCAACTTGCATGGTCCTGTGTGACTTGATAAATCTAGAGCAGCGCAGAGCAGCGCAGAGCAGCGCAGAGCAAACCACTGCATTGTGTTACTCTTCCACAGAGAGGCATTCCATGGGTGGAGTGTGGGTGTTCCCAGACATCCACCCAGGAATTTCAGCAAATTCCAAGATTTGCTATTACTGGTAGACCTGGGATTGATTCAAAATGCTACACCTCCCCAGTTGCGGCATAATGAGGGGAAATTGGCCCGTATTGGGGGGCGCTCCTTTAGTTTGAGGGCGCCCCAGCTTTGGAACACTCTGCCACTGGCCTTACGCAGCACCTCTAATCTGCTGTCTTTTAGGAAAGGCCTAAAAACTTGGCTTTTTACCCTCTAGTTATGTTTTCTTGCTGTTTCTGAATGTCTTTATCTGTTATGTTTTCTTTTTATGAGCTGCCAATATAAAGCGCCGGGACACTCCTTCGAAGTAGCCGTGCGCTATAGAAATTAAATATAACATAACATAACAAATATATTTATGTCTCCTCGTTACTTTCTCTTTCTATGTATGCTTCATTCTGCTGCACACACGCACAGAGATTGTTTTTCTGCAGGAAAGAGTCCCTCCTGCACAAAAACAATCCGGCTTACAACGCAGGCACCCTTGCACCATTGTGCAAGGGTGCCTGCATTCAATCAATCAATCAATCAAAGACATTTATAGAGCGCACTACTTACCCGTAGGGTCTCAAGGCGCTGGGGGGGGGGGGGTGCCGTTACTGCTCGAACAGCCAGGTCTTCAACTTCTTCCTGAAGGAGAGGTGGTCTTGGGTCAGGCGCAGGTCGGTCGGGAGGGAGTTCCAGGTCTTGGCGGCCAGGTAGGAGAAGGACCTTCCTCCTGTAGTCGCTCTTCGGATGCGGGGGACGGCGGCGAGGGCGTGGTTGGCTGATCGGAGGTGGCGTTTGGGAGCGTAGAAGTTGATTCGGTTGTTGAGGTAGCTCGGGCCTTGGTCGTGTATGGCTTTGTGTGCGTGGGTGAGGAGGCGGAAGGTGATTCTTTTGTTGACAGGGAGCCAATGCAGGTCTCTCAGATGTCCGGAGATGTGGCTGGTACGTGGGATGTCGAGGATGAGTCTGGCTGAGGCGTTCTGGATCCGCTGGAGTCTTTTCTGGAGCTTGGCGGTGGTACCGGCGTAGAGGGCGTTGCCGTAGTCCAGTCGGCTGGTGACGAGGGCCTGGGTGACCGTCTTCCTGGTCTCGGTGGGGATCCACCAGAAGATCTTCCGTAGCATGCGCAGGATGTTGAAGCACGCCGAGGAGACGGTGTTGACTTGCCTGGTCATGGAGAGGGAGGAGTCCAGGATGAAGCCCAGGTTGCGTGCGTGGTGTGTCGGTTTGGGTGCGGTGCCCAGGGCGGGGGGCCACCAGGAGTCGTCCCAGGCGGAGGGCGAGGAGCCCAGGATGAGGACCTCCGTCTTGTCTGAGTTCAGTTTCAGGCGGCTGGTCGTCATCCACTCGGCTACCTCTTTCATCCCTTCATGCAGATTGGCTCTGGCGGTGGCGGGGTCGTTGGTCAGGGAGAGGATCAGCTGGGTGTCGTCGGCGTAGGAGATTATGTTGAGGGTGTGTTGGTGTGCGATGGCCGCGAGGGGGGTCATGTAGACGTTGAAGAGGGTGGGGCTCAGCGAGGATCCTTGAGGGACGCCGCAGATGACTTCGGTGGCCTCTGACTTGTACGGTGGTAGGCGGACTCTCTGTGTTCTTCCGTCGAGGAAGGAGATGATCCATTCCAGAGCCTTCTCCTGGATTCCGACGTTGCTGAGGCGCTGCACTAGGGTGCGGTGGCAGACAGTGTCGAATGCCGCGGAGAGGTCTAGAAGGATGAGGGCCGCTGTTTCACCATTGTCCATCAGGGCTCGGATGTCATCGGTGGCGGCGATGAGGGCGGTCTCGCTGCTGTGGTTGGCTCGGAAGCCAGACTGTGAGGGGTTGAGGGATCCATTAGTCTCAAGGAAGGCGGCCAGCTGCTTGTTGACGGTCTTCTCGATGACTTTGGCTGGAAACGGGAGGAGCGAGATGGGGCGGTAATTCTTGAGTTCGGTGGTTTCCGCTGTGGGTTTCTTGAGTAGAGCGCAGAGTTCGGCGTGCTTCCAGCTCTCAGGGAAGGTGGCGGTGTCGAAGGATGTGTTGATGATGTCTCGCAGGTGGGGTGCGATGACGACGTCGGCCTTGTTGAAGACGTGGTGAGGGCAGGGGTCGGTCGGAGATCCGGAGTGGACGGAGTTCATCGTGCGGACGGTGTCTTCGGTGTTGATCAGAGTCCAGGCGCGGAGGGTGGTGGTGGGGGGTGGTGGTTCGGTCGTGGTGTGCATTGGATGGTTGTTGAAGCTGTTGTGTATGTCCGCGATCTTGTTGTGGAAGTAGGAGGCGAGGGAGTTGCAGAGGTCTTGCGATGGGGTGATGTCGTTGTTTCCTGCGCTGGGGTTGGATAGCTCTTTCACGATGTTGAAGAGTTCCTTGCAGTTGTGTGCGTTGTTGTCCAGCCGGTCCTTGAATGCAGTTTTCTTGGCGGCGCGGATCAGTTGGTGGTGCTTCCGGGTGGCAAGCTTGAAGGTGGTCATGTTGTCCGGTGTTGGTTCCCTTCTCCAGATTTTCTCGAGGGCTCGGCAGTTCTTCTTGGAGCTCTTGAGTTCGTCGGTGAACCATGGGGCTTTCTTGCTGCCGGGTCTGCTGGGCGGGGGCATTGGCACTAGACAGCACATTGTGCGCCAGCACTGGGAAATTACAGGAATGCGCTGTATAATGTTAAATATGGCACATTCCTGCCCTTTCCCTATCATGCAGCACAGTGCAACAAGGTGGCCTGTGGCGCTATATGATTATTTGATAAATATGCTGATAGTCCTCTGCATTCCCATGGAATACTTATAATACAGTCAATCTGCAGGAGTAAGTGTGGTAGAAATGTGCATGTGTACATTTTAATTTTTTCTCTTTGTTGCTCCACATGAAAGGCTTTTTCCATGTAAAGGGACACTTTCCCTTCACCCCTTGAAAATATGGGTGTTTGGAGCACTTTCCAACAATATATGCACGTTTACACCAACATTTTTCAGCACTAGAGTTAGAAGTGTAAATTATATGCTGAAAGTTATTTGGAATGTATTTACTACCCACAAAGTTATGATTTTATGGGCTTAACTAAATATTCCCAATTGCCATTGGACCAGAAACCAGAAAAAATATTTTTCCATCCCTTTACTAAACTTACTACTGCAAACAATTATGTCAACTTGGCAAATCTGCCACCGCAGTAAATGGAATTTGTTGGTGAAATCTTCCACAAATCCTGATTCTGTGAACTAAGATTTAGGTATTGTAACTGTATCCGAATAATCAAGTAGTCTCCACATGAACTAATGGTACTCCCATGATAACATTTCCACATTTCTAGGTGGCAGCATGCTCATGATACACGTCCAAGTGGAGACTATGTAATTATCCACTTTATTATTCATCAATCACAGAATGTTGTTGCTGTCGGTTAAAAAAACCATATTGGAACCTGCAGTGTGATTTTTTTACTCAGTTTTGGAACTATTTCTTGAAGATACTTTAGAGTAAAGACAGAACAACCAGAAAAATAAATTAGATCTGTCTAATACTTTCAAATGCATTTCTTCTCATTTGCATCACAATACTGTTTTATCCATTGGACAGAAACCACACCAGTATGGTAACTGGTGTTGTGAGGCTTCTCTGTAAGGCCAAACACTCAAATACGACAACATTTACTTACTACAGTAGTAACAGTCACCCATGCCAAAATATGTGTGTATTGGACCCTGACTCTCTACAAACACTCTTTGCCTCTGTTGAGCCCCATCTGCGCCTGACAGTCCCAGTCTTTTCTCCTTGTTTCCGGCTTCCCTCTCATATTGTCATCTGAGTTTCATCTGTTTCACTTCAGCCCTTAGTCATGCATGGATTTAAAATATCTAAAGAGCACACTGCCACATAGGATATCTGAAAGTGCTGCAGTGCCTGTCCCCTGCAACCTCACCAGAACAAGAGGAGGTTCTTAGAAATATTATAGATTAAATGTTGTTTAGGGAAATTAGCGAAATGGTTCATATCTATTCATTCAGCAAGGAACTGCACAGATGAAAACCTTTCGTTAATATACATCAATCTCCTATAATGAGTAGAAAATAGATAGATGACATAAAAATGTTTTCTTAGATGTCCTAGAAAATGTCCCCCCTCACACACTTAAGAGGTTTCTTAAAAACGCACTTGTTTAGTGTGCACAAGCCCTTAGACTCAATCCTTTGTTTTACTTTAAGCTGGCTGCAGAGACTAAGGGGCCGATTATGATTGCGGTTTTCCGCATCCTCCGGGCCGGCGGGAGCCACCGCCGGCCCGGAGTATGCGGTAAAACCGCTGCGGAGCCTCCAAAGACCCACCACCATATTAGGAGGGCTGGTGGGTCTTGAATTTCGTCCGCCGCTTATCCGCCGCGGTCACATTACGACAGCGGCGGAAAAGCCCTAATATGTTGGAGGTGTCTAACAGACACCGCCAGCCATATTAAGATGGTGGGAATAACATGCTTTTCCGCGGCGGCTTTTCTGCCGTGTAAAAGCATACAGACTTTCAATTCGGGGGCCCGTTGCGGGCCCCATGGGTGAAGAAGGGGTGGGGGTGCACACATTTGCGTGCACAAAGCAGCAGGCACTGCGCGGTGCCTGCCACTTTGTGCATGCAAATGCGATGCATGCATTTTTAGCCTTGCTGCGGGTGCAGCTTGAAGCTGCACCCGCCGCAATGTTAAAGATAGAGGATGTGACCGCCACCCTGGCGGTCACATCCTAATCTGCTCGGAGGGAACGCCGCAGCCCCTGCGGACGTTCCCTCCTCCTCAGGGGTCGCGGACGGACTCAAGTCCGTCCATGATCATAATCGGCCCCATAGTCTTATTTCTTCAGTCTCACCACCACCTAAACTGTGGTATTGTTGTCATCTGCAATCAGGGTAGATATTTCTAAACCATTTGCAGGTATAGGGAATCATCATATTCTTTCATTGACAATTGTGCCAACTATAGTAGGTTTCAAGGTAGATGAAATGAGGTACACCACCTTTATTAATTTATGCAGATAATAAATGCTCTTAATGAGACTGTTAGTTGGACTTCATATTTAGGCCTATCCAATAAGCCTCCTTTCTTCTGCGGTAGTCTCCTTTTCCCTTTCTGTCTCACTCCAGTACACAATTTTTCCCTGCCCCTTGTTTCTCTTCAAACTCTCCACTGTCTCTCTTGCTGGCCCAACACTTCAACCTTAGTTTCCATCTCTCATCAGTCTGCCTTAGCCCCTCATCAACCACCATGCCTCTCAGCCGCTTCTCTGTGTCTCTCAGACTGTCCGCCCCTTCCACCCACTGCACATTCTCTCATTCTCCATGTCGTTCCTTAGGAATCATTTTTCAACATTGCCCAATCCGAATAATACAAATGGTAGTATTGTACATCGAACTGTGGGAGGATTGTGAAGTTTTGATCTGCTTGCAAACATATTGTACTTAGGCCTTGCTGCTCCATTTATGTTGAGCCTGGCTAAGAGAATGTAGTTATTAGAATGAATATTAATCACAAGAAAACAAAATAAACACATTTGGTTTCAAGTGAATGCTTGTCATACCTCAAGGAGGGACTAGCTGCTCTGCTAAAATAAATGGATAAGATTCAGTGTTTTCCTTCGGGTTCCCAGCCTATTTTGCAATTCAGTTCCCCATAGGGAGAGGGGCGGGAAGGAAAGAGAGTGAGATTGAGAGAGAGAGAGAGAGAGAGAGAGAGAGAGAGAGAGAGAGAGAGAGAGAGAGAGAGAGAGAGAAATCTTTAGAGCATACCACATGTAATATCACTTAGGTTTTGGGTGTAGTTTCTTTAATATATTTTTAGAATTTGTATCACATATTTGTACTTTCTAGGTTTTACCAACAGAGAGTTTTAGCAATTGATAACCAGACCTTTTGTTTAAAATATAGACCTAGTGGGCTTTGAGTCAGCCTATTGCTCATGTCTGGTTGACTTTGTTTTCTGTCTCTATTTCCAGTCCCTGATTCAATAGTTTCCTCCTTATTCATGTTCATGTCACAGTGTTCGGATTGCTTGACTTGTATCCTTTAACGGCTTGACCTTACGGGGAACTTTAGGGCTCGGGCCTGCCGTACACTGCGCATGCAGTGTCGCGCAGCGAGAGTCCTTTTCCCGGGGAATTGAAAATGGACCTGGAAATTCCACGCAGTTTGTGCGTGTTATTTCCAAGGTCCATTTTCAGTGGCCTTCGCGTGCGTGCTGTTTTGTAACAGAACAGACAATAGGCCATGGGTGGTCGGGTAGCTGCGACGATTGACTATTAGTGGCTGTTACGCGCACCAGAGGCCATATATTTTGGCAGCCGCGATAATTCAAAACATATGCTCGCGGTGGCGCGCGCGCGCACACCACTCTCGAGCTTCTTTTATTTTTTTTGGGATCCATTTCAAGCGGAACCCTGTCAGGGCCTCTTTTCCGTGTCTCCGCGCCCTGTTTTGAACATGGATTTTCTTGAATGTTGGATATATCACTAGAAACATCTGCCACACGTGTGCCAGCAGACATGTGACACAAGAATGCTGCACATTCCAATGCTTAGACTGGACCCCTCATATGCCAGAACAGATAAGAACATATCTGCAAGGATAAATGAAGCATACATGCAACCAGCAAGAACAGCCTAGGTACTGGCATTGATTGGCTTCTACTAAAAAGTTTCGAAATTGAAACACTTGATTATTGTCTAATTATTCGCTCAGACTTGAAAAACAGTCATATTATAGAAACATGATAACTTTCAAAGCGATATGGAGATGAACATTTGCGCTGGGTGTATAAACGCGTGTACTACAAACAAACTCACATCTCCGATGCAGCATATCTGATGTCAGTCAAACGTTGATCTCATGTCTTTCCTGTTCACTCCATCACTAAAAGGCAAAAAAGAAAAACGTGAGGTAAACTGTCGCTATTGTACGCTCGTGGCCTCGGCGTGATCACTATCTCTGCAATTTAAAAACAACAATCATGGCAAGACGACGGTTTTCCTGCCCATGAATTGACAAGCCTCTGCTTTTGAAGGTGTCTTTGTATTTAACCCTCCTATTTACCTTACACCATCATCAGCAGGTCAATGCGGAGTCACTTCCTCATGACAGTTTAATTACACAGAAAGCCTAATCCAGGCCGCGCATTCCTGGTGGCCCAAAAATTGTTTCCTGACTTCAGAATGCACATCTGACAAGATCGGATGGTTTTTTCTAGTTCCTCAATTGGAATCTGTTCTGGGAGCTGGGGACTGCTGTCTGGCTCAGGCAGTAACATCTGCAACCTCCGGCCAGTCCGAGGCGGAAGAGTTTGAGTTTCCTGTGGTTGATTCTCGACTCCTCTAGACGCAGGTGGATGGGCGACCTCTCTGTTTTCAATACTATCTTTCCTCGAAGCGGTCGTCAGATGTCAATGAAGTGAAGTGGCGTCATGGAATTTACAAGCGCCCTGGAAAACTTCTGCTCTACAACACATCAAAATCAGATCTGAGAGGTAACTAGGGCTCCGCTGAATCAGGTATGGCTTTAATTTTCACTTGTGCTTGTATCCTGGTTTTCCAACAACAAGTGTGAATGCAAGGGGAACAGAACAGTTTTCAGGTGTTTAAATGTTTCAGCCAGTTCTCACTTTAAAACCTAGTTGCACGCAACTCCTTGTGAGATTGGCATACATTCTGGCAGGAGGAAAGAGCACTGAGATGAAAAGTCTCCGTCCTTGGCTCTGCTTTTTAAAGGCTTGGATGTTTTTTTGGGCTCGGGCCTGCAGTACACTGCACATGCAGTGTCGTGCAGCAAATACTTTGAGATGCTCGGTGGAAGGGGCGTCAGACAGGCGCACTGTGTACAAGCTCAATTGTACCATAAAGCCTGTCTGATTCGCTGGCCAGGGGTCTGTATATCATTCATTAGTGCTGCAGGTGCAGTGGCACTGGGGACTAGGGGTCTATGGGTCTAGGGACACCAGTGATTGCAGTGGTTGTTCAATATCCATCCAGCAGGCAGGGGTCCAGGTTTATGTGTGCACCAGGTCTCTTGGCACCCTTGCAAGTGCACTGTCTCTGGGCCACAGCAGGATGCCAGTACTGGGATATCCTGCCCACATTTACGCCATAAACTCCTCGGGGGAGGGTGCGAGGTAGACATTGGCTCCATCCCCTGAGACCGCTGTCAAGCAAGTATCTGGGGCAGCCGAAGTGGTGCCCTGTGCTCGCGGGCGTGGAATGCACTCACCGCTGGCAGAAGGTGCCCAGTGCCCGCACACTGCAGTGTCTAAAGCAATCGTAATGGATGTGTGCAGCCTGTCCATGTTCTGCTCAGTGTATGCGGGGTGGCTCTGCTGTACAGTGCCAGTGCAGTGCCTATGATTTGGCAGTGCCTATTGTTGGGCAGCGCATGCCAGGCGGTGGCCATGTTTGTTGTGTGTGGTCGTGCAGTGCCTGCTAAGTGTTTTATGATAGCGCCTGGCACGGCTGTGTAGCGTTTGGCAGTGCGAGTGCGGCATGGGTTAGGCGTTTACTTTGTGCAGTCTCTGTGCAGTGCCTTTAACATGTAATGGAGAAGTGTGGCTCAGTGGTTAGAGGCGGCAGACCCGGAGGCTGAGAGCGGCCGTGGACCAGGGTTCGATTCCCGACACGGCAGAGTCTCGGGCTCAAAAATTCCACGGACTCGTTAATTCTCGCGCCGGTGCCTACTCAACTCACGGGGTCACACTCTGCGACTCTGGGCAATAGCTTGCTTAATCTCCACTACGGCCCCTCGCGGCGGGATGCCTGGCTTTCACCTTGTGGATACCCTGCCGGGGGTATCTCACAAGGGAATACCAGGACGGGTTCCCTAAGCAAGCGCCCTGAGACCTTCGGGTGATTTGTGCTCTATATAAGTCAAATTACATTACATTACATTAATGCCTGTACAAGCTGCATGCAATGCCTGTCCATTGTGTATGTGAAGCGCCTGTGCAGCACACACAAAGTGCGAGCGCAGTGCCCACGCTGCGCATTTGCAGTGACTGCCAGTTTCAATGCTGTATTTTTCATTTTGTGAAACTCTCGGTTAACGGAAAACCCCTGGCAGGACTCCTGTTCTTCCTCCTTCACACTTCAGTGTTTTTTAGAGCAATCTGCGAATCAGCAGGTTTTTGAGCGAGCGGTCAAAGTTTTATTTTGTCTGTTAAGTGTTAACATATCTGAGCGACAAGGCAAGAAACCCGAAAAGTTTATTTCGTAGCAAACGGAAACCAACCAACCACCCCCTCCATGGACTTCCTTGGAGCGCTGAAACACAGACTAGGAGGAGGGGAGAGAGAGGGGAGGGCTGGACTTCGCCTGCGAATGGCCACCATACCCATCTGTCTGCCTTTTGCAGCCATGCTTCAGGGAGTTTACACTATGACTGCAGAGTGAGAGTGACTGCAGAGTGAGAGTGACTGCAGAGTGAGAGTGACTCTGCATTGTGAGTGTTCCAGAGAGAGCAGGGTATGCTTGTGCGCTTACACAGTGCACCTCCACACAGCAGCTAAAACAAAGAACAGGTGAACACGTGTCTTGGGAGCTTCATGGAGGCAGCCGGCCCTCTGTGAGGGGAGCAGCAAGGAGGGGACGCTCCAACTAATCAAGCCCAACTACTCACAACCTACTGTACGATTACAACACAGGCCAAAGGGCAGAACTAGGTCTTTTCGCATTACGTAGGGTGAGCAGTGTGTGAGTGTGTAGGGTGAGCAGTGAGTGAGTGTGCAGGGTGAGCAGTGTGTGAGCGTGCAGGGTGAGCATTGTGTGCGCATGCATGGTGAGCAGTGTGTGAGTATGCAGGGTCAACAGTGGGTGAAAGTGCAGGGTAAACATTGTGTGAGTGTGTAGGGTGAGCAGTGTGTGAGTGTGCAGGGTGAACATTGTGTGAGTGTGTAGGGTGAGCAGTGTGTGAGTGTGCAGGGTGAACATTGTGTGAGTTTGTAGGGTGAGCAGTGTGTGAGTGTGTAGGGTGAGCAGTGTGTGAGTGTGTAGGGTGAGCAGTGTGAGAGTGTGTAGGGTGAGCAGTGTGTGTGTCTGTAGGGTGAGCAGTGTGTGAGTGTGTAGGGTGAGCAGTGTGAGAGTGTGTGGGTGAGCAGTGTGTGTGTGTGTGTGTAGGGTGAGTAGTGTGTGAGTGTGCAGGGTGAACATTGTGTGAGTGTGCAGGGTAAACATTGTATGAGCGTGCAGGGTGAACAGTGTGTGAGTGTGCAGGGTGAGCAGTGTGTGAGTGTGCAGCGTGAACATTGTGTAAGTGTGTAGGGTGAGCAGTGTGTGAGTGTGTAGGGGCAGTGTGTTAGTGTGCAGGGTACGAAAAATCGAACTAAGTCCACCACACACAGACATAAGACCACACACATAAGACCACACACACACACACACCACACACACACACACTCTCACACCACACTCTCACCACACTCTCACCACTACACACTTCCACCACAGACTCACCACCACACACTCACCACCACACACTCACCACCACACACGCAACCACACACACAACAACACACACAAACACACACCACCAGCCGTCAGTGCACGCTTTCACCGGGCACAAACACCACCAGCCATCAGTGCACGCTTTCACCGGGCACAAACAGCACCAGCCGTCATTTCACGCTTTCACCGGGCACAAACACCACCAGCCCTCAGTGCACGCTTTCACCAGGCACAAACACCACCAGCCGTGAGTGCACACTTTCACCATGCACACACAACACCAGCCGTCAGTGCACGCTTTCACCAGGCACACACACCACCAGCCGGCAGTGCACGTTTCCACCAAGCACACACACCACCAGCCATCAGTGCACAATTTCTACAGGCACACACACCACCAGCCAATAGTGCACACATCAATTGTTAACGTATCCACAATTAACTATTGTAGCAATCGCAGTATGGTGCACTTTACTTTTAAACATATTCATCTAAAGCGCAGCAGGCCACCATTGCTACAATTCCAATCCAAACCACTTAATTCCACTACACACCACATGCATACACTCCATAGCACATGGCTAAAAGACATTGCCAATTACAATGCCATTAGCTCTAACTCAAATAAATCCGAGACCTATTGCATTTCCAATGCTTGTTTCTTTTTCTGAAAGCCTTCCAAGTATGCATTCTTGCCTTTTCCTCCTTATGCTGCTTCCTCCTTCAATTTCCCCACCACTCCCGCTCACTCTCCAAGTTACTTTCCTACCCATCCCTATTTCTGCTTGGGTTTTATTCACCCCCCCCCACCCCACACTTTTTGCGTACTCTTTTCATCCCCCTACCCTATGTTTGCCTTCCATCCCAATTCCCAATCTACTCCCTGTTGGACTTGGCCCTTCTGGCAGGTTCACCCCTGAACTTTTTTTGCCCGTTAGTGTTACATAATTATAATGATTTCTGGTCTTTGCGCACTTTAGCACTGTGGCGCAGTGTAAAGTGCTTGCGCTCTCTGAGTGCACGTGTGAGATTGGCCTGCCCTCCAATAGGAATGCATGAGTAGTGTGTGTGTCCCTGGTAGTTCCTGATGCGTGGGGAGTGCATATGCGAGTTTGGTATGTACGGACTCGTGTGATTAAATGCTGTGGGATTATGTGTTCGGCGTTATTGTGTCTAGTGTGGAAGTGCCACTTCTAGACGTTGGCCTGTCTGTGCAGTGAATATGCTGGCTTGTGATTGGCTGGAGCCCTCCGGTGTGCCAGGCTCCAGGAGACAGGATGGGTCTGCCCCAGTGGTGAATGGGAGATCTGCATGTGTGATGGCTGGGGCGGAGTGTACCTGGGACCTGAATAGGGCTGGGCTTTCCCCACACAATGCTGGCTCCGCTCCCTGTGGTGCGACTGATGACCCTAGCCTGACTAGTGAATAGGAAGGGTGGCTGAGCACATCACAGTGCTCCAAAACCAGCTGCGACTTGTTTTCCCCCCACCCTGCACACAGACAAAGGATTTCTCTGTATAAAAAGAGGCTGTGACCTCTTGTCAAATGTTCTTGGTTTTGACTGGAATCTGCCAGGGGCGTGCTGCTGCTGGGGCCCAGGGGAAGGCTTGCCTCCCTGGGCCCTGCCCAGCCCCTGGATGCCTGGAGGAGTTCTCTTGATGGGGTGCTGGGTTGCTCCATCTTTTCTGCCCAGGAGTTCTCTTGGACCTATTGCTGTACTTGCCAGGGCCAAGGCTTGTTGTAGCCTTCCAGCGCCTAAGGAGTGCTCTGATGTGCTTTATCAAGGTTGCCCAGTGGAGGGAGAGTGTAGGCTTCGTGGCGCAGGTGCCAAATTTTGGAGGGAGCCTACCCCTCATGGCGCTTTTTCAAAAATGACCTCATTATTGGTGCTGAGCGCTTGTTAGATTGTTTTGGCACACAGGCGCCCACCCCGTGATTTTCCCCGAGGAAGGAGCCTGCTCCTGGCCACTACAGCGTGACCAGGAAGTCAGGCACATTGGAGAGGGACATGGGCGGGGCACCGGAGGCGTCACTTCCGCCTTCCCCGGCCGGAGAAAGACGACCCGGAAGGCTGGCCATGGATCCTGTGGGGCTCCCGTTGCGAGGAGGGAGCCCCGTGTGCCGCCCGAAGTCCTGCCGAGGCCCTGTGGTTGAGGCGATGAGGAGTAGCATGGTGCCGGTTGTAGAGGGGGCGCGAGGCACATTTTCGGTGCCTGCCCCCGTCGCATTAAAGGAGAGTTGCTGCAAGGTAGTACATCCAGAGTTTGCCGCCACCCTCCCTACGCAGAAAGAAATCCTCTGTGCAGAGTCCCGAGGTTGAAGGGGCTATGTGGTTGGTGCCGCCCGAGGACCGATCCCGGTGAGTGAAGGCTCGAGGTATTGACAGTGTGGGGGTTTGGGGGCCTTTCTCTGCACTCTCCGATGTAGTGCACAGCCCGAGCGGCCCCACATGGCAGAGGGCCGCTCCAACGACATAGGGCTAATTATTTTCAGAGCCTACGCCGCTCCCCCGAGTTCAGGCACATACTTCCTTAATGGTGGCCTGATTTGTTCACAGCTCCCCGTGAGCTGCACCGTGGCCATAATTGTTTACCCGGGCCCAGAGAGGCCCATGCCTTGTTGAGTAGGGGCATATTTCATTTTAAAGCGCTAGTGCGCTCCATGAGTGCCTACCTGTTTTTAGAACCTAGAGGGCTTCAAGGCGCATAATTGTTTCAGCAGCCAGTGTGCTCCTAAGGGGGATGATTATCTCCAGAACCTGATGGTTTCAACACCCGCATATTTGATTCCTAGAGCCCGAGGAGCTCCCACCATAAATTACTTGTGCCCCGGGCCCGGAGGGGCCCCTGCCTTGTTGCCCAAGGGCCAGTGAGGGCCCAGGCTGCAGTTTTGATCCTACAGCTGACCAGCAAGTAGTGGGCAGCTGCACCGTTTAGGTATTCCTTCCTAGGGACTTGATGCTTGGACTCAGAAGTGAGTCGCACACCTTCGCCCCTACCTTGGCCTTCCCCAGCTGTGCAGCACTTAGTGCCAGCTGCAGCGTTTAGGCCCCTTGCTATTATCTCCAGCAAGTAGTGGGCAGCTGCTACGTTTAGGTTCTGGCGCAGTGGCGCAACCTGGGCTTTGATGTGAGTTAAATGTGATTTCTGCGCTAAATGTGATTTATGTGCTGTTATGATTCAGGTGCTATTGCTTTTTGGGTGTTAGGAAATGTACTGTGTGTACTATGTTTTGCGCACCCTGTGTTCTGACACCTCTGAAGGTTTTTTTATGCATCATGTATGAAGCTTCTGGCCTATACCCCTAAGTGTATTTTCATGCTTAGGTGGTTGTTTTCCTAGTATAGTGATACTGGTGAGATCCTAGTTCCATGCGTGATATTTTCCTAATGTGGTTAGGGTTGCGTAGGTGGTACTTACCTTTTACCAGTGGTGACTGGTTGTGTGCTACATGATTATTTGGTGCTACAATTGTTCTAGTTCTAAAAGTGCTTATTCCTGACAGTGGTCCATGTGGCCCTGTCCCATGTACATAATCCCTTGTAAATATTGCCCGTGCCAGTTGGCACAATGTACATCCTGTGATTATGATTATGATGTGTTCAGATAATACAAAGGCTATTTTTATATAACCTTGTGTGGAGTTCCTTTTGTGGGGGGCCTGGGATGCTGTTGCTGGTGGGTGCGTGCGCAAATGCTTTACACATCGCCTCTGAGATAAGCCTGACTGCTTGTGCCAAGCTAACAAGAGGGTGAGCAGGGGTGATCTTAGCGGGTGACTTCCTTGCCCTGACTTAGAATTGTGGTTTCTGCCTGACTTTGGCGCAAGCCTTAGCCAACCAGAAATCCCATTTCTAACACTCCCGACTGAATTTGTTTATTCTTATATATTTTAAGAGAGCCCAGCAGGTCCAAAACACAGCCAATGTGCTCACAAACATTTTCACTTTCTCTGCACACACCTTTTTATAATCTTTTCTTTTCTTTAGATTTTTATTTACCACATTGACATTTTAGATTGGTAAATTAAAAATGGTGGCAGGCTTTAAAAAACGTGCACACTGGTGTTAAATTGCGTGTGTGCACAGCCATTTTTTTTAATTTATTGCATATCATGCATCTTCATGCATGCAACTGAAAGAAAGCGCTGGCTAAGATAATGGCCCGATATTTTAGAACCAAGTCCTCTTAGGTTTATCCATGCTTGTTTTGGTCTAAGCTACAGAAACCTGACTGAGGGAGATAATGCTATTTATTATGCCGTACAGGAAGGCTGCCTCTCATACAGAACACAGATTGTCATTAAAAATAATTCACTTCATTATTGCTTATTTCCCGGAAAGCTGCAATTGAGTTCTTGGGAGCAAGAGTCTTTTTTCAGCTTAGCAAAATGCCAGTCAAGTGCTCTGTCCTTATATTTAGAACATTAAAGCACATATCTTAAAATAAAAAAATCACAACATATGCAAACTATCCAGACAAACAGAAACCTTCCGACCCTGCTCTTTGCTAGCATTCTTGTAGATAAAGGAGGTAAACATTTAGAACACTGTGTACTGGAATATCAGGTTCCGCTGTGTCATCGTGACGGCTCACTGCCTTCTATTCCCTGTTCTTTTCGCAAGATGCAGGCAAAAATTAGCAAAGCTGGTGACCTCAAAATAGTTTTCTTTTTGTGATAGTTTGGATGATAGTTTGCTTTATATAGCTGTTTTTGGAGGGGTTTCTTTAGTGTAAAGGTTTCAGTATTTTGGGGGGTGGTAGTTCATTTATGTTGAGTTACTTTCTTTTTTTTTCATCAATTATTTAGTTTTTTTGTTCAAAGGATGTTATTCTGTGTGTGCCTTCATTCAGAGCAATGGTGGATTTCAACTTCGAAAATACTTTCTTTCTCTTCCACTCTTCTCTTACATATTTGAAAAACTTGTGAAGTTTAAAGAAAAACAAGTACGAAAAAAGTAACTGAAACAACACAAACTATTGATTTTATGGCATTACAAGTGTGAAAAGACGATTGACAGGAGAAAGTGGACACTCGCATTTGTTTGGTATTGCACAACGAATGAAAATTGTTGGTTTCCATATATAATAACAAAAGCAAACCAGTGAGGAATAATGTCAGGTATAAAATATGCTAGTTACAAACCATTAAGGAATCATTAATAATCATGCTAGTTGGCAATAAAAGACGTTGTGTAACATGGAAGACAGACTTGCATTGATGTACTTTCGTCTTCTTGCAGTGTAACAAAGTGAGAGCCACGTTGAAGTCTTGGTTAATGATCTTCTCAGCAAAGTTTAAAGGATTACTTTCTGTTCCGTAAAGCATTTGCCAGGTATGATTATGTTACCATATTCAAATCATTTTTCTCAGCCAAACTTTTAGTGATTTTAGTTGAACCTATAGACCAAAAGGAATGTCTCCTTTTACAGTGGTAAATAAGGTGTTTTTTTATTGTGCTCATATCACCTCGAATAAGCAAGCACCCTCCTGAGCTCATCTGCCCCTCGTGCTTTTATCGCAGTCTATTTTCAGTCAATGTCTGTGCACTCGACCATCCGGCATTATACATCAAAAACTGTCCAAGAAGTATAATCCTTGGACATCATGGCCTTCCATCAGATTCCAACAAATTCCCAAATGACCCACACTCTACCTTCCTCTTATTCCAATTAATCTTATTGTCCTGTTCCCTGAAATATCTCACTAAGTTCCACCACTACCTCCAAGTTGGGGGTAGGGATTGGCACCACACTTTACATATCTTCCTCCTAACAGAAGGATCAAATAAAATATCAGCTGGCCTTGAGGCTTTGAAAGGTCCCCAAATCATTGCTGTACCGTACAAAACATAATTAAAGTGGGTCTTACCCCCACTTCCAATCTCAGGATGTCAGAGATTGTCGTACCCACATTCCTCCAGAATCTTTCCAGAACAGGACAGCTGGCAAACATATGAATATCGTCCACCTCTCGAGCTCTGCACTGCTTACATTTGGACACCTCATCTCCTCGTGTCTTAGCCAGCTTCACCAAGGTCCAATAAACTCTGTGTAGAGGGAAGACGTGGTTTCTATTTAATGGAGTAGATTTAATTACAAAGTAAAGCATGCTTATGGATACTTGCCATGACGCTTCCAACTCTGCACTTGCAAGCATCCTTCCCAGACCAGGTGAAGGGGTCTCATGATTTCTTCTGCAGCTGCCACCAGATATCCATAGCAGCATGATACCTCCTTCTTTCTTGATTTTAGATAATGAAGTTCCTTCTCCATAGAATTTACTCCAGCATCCAACCACCCCTGATTTAAGAGCCAATCAGATATCTGATCAAACTTAAACCTGGAGAGCGTTCCATCCGTCAATTACCTCCAAGAATCCCAAGAAAGGCCCTTACCCCCTTCCATCATCTGCCGCTAGCACATTTTTCCAGAGTCCCTCAGGGGGTTCGCCAGGCTGTCCAATAAGCAAGCTGGAGTTCCATGTGAATCCCACACTGGTGACCAATTACCATAATAGGATATCCCAAAATTGACCAAACCCTTTATCCCATTTTCACCATGGCCTTCAAATACTTCAATACTTTAAAAATGTGGGAGCCCCGAACTTATACATGAAGCAAACCTCTGACAAATGATTCTGCATAGCACAATAAATAAGACTCACCAATGAGCTATCAGGGTGGAACATAAGCATTCTACTATTCTTCTGTTCATAAGCCAAACAGTACAGTTGAAAATCAGGGAGCCCTAGTCCTCCACTCCCTATCCTCCTTCTCAGCTTCTTCCAAGAGTGTATTATCCCCTTATTATCCCAAATGGAAGATGTAATTCTCCCCTGTATTCTCATAAGAGAATGTTTATTGAACTCTAATGGTATGTTGTCAAACAAATATGAAAACTTAGTTAGAATGGACATCTTGACCAGATTTACTCAGCTGTACAGAGTGAGGGGAAGATTCTGCCATTTCTTTAAAATCATATCTTCCTCTTTAGAAACTTTCTTCAAATTCACAACTGAGACCTCCTCTAGAACATGTAATAGTGTTACCCCCAAATACCTAAATTCTTTCCACATCCCAATAGCCAGATTGTCCTGATCCATAACATTATCTCTGTTTTACTATCATTTATTTCACAGCCAGACAGCATCCCAAAATATTTCACCTCTGCCATCAGGCATGGTATAGCATGTTCTATGTTTGAGGTATAAAACATTAAATCATCAGAGTATGAGGCTATCTTTCTGGGAAAGGTTCCCACTATGTATGGCGTTATTTCGCTGTTCCACCTCAGACTTTGTGGCAGGGGTTCAATATATAAATCAAAGAGGATGGGGGACAGGGGACAACCCTGTCTAGTCCCCCTACTTATCTTGACTGAAGATGTAAGACTACTGTTGGCTAATACATGAGCATGTGACGCACTATAAATCTAGCACAACAAATTCTATAACTCATCCCCGATTCTAAACCCCTTTACTGTGCTTGCCAGATATTTCCAGTTGACCCGATCAAAGGCTTTGGCCGCATTAAGAGTTAATATTGACAGTGGGACTCCCGCGATAATAGCAAGAGCTATTGAACCTCTTAAGATGTATGTAAGGTCTCTCATCTGTCTCCCTGGTAAGAAACTTCTGGTCTCTGTTGATTATACTCCCCCCTACCTTGCACAAACAGGAAGCCAGAATGCTAGTAAAAATGTTGTTATCACTATTCAGCAGTGATATCAGGCAATATTACTGAAGCTGCAAGGGATTCTTGCCCGGTTCTAAAATAAGTGAGATAACTGCCTCCTCCCAAGACTTTGGTAGTCAAGTCAAGTCAAGTCAAAGAATTTATATAGCGCACTACATACCCAGAGGGTCTCAAGGCGCTTGGGGAGGGGAGGAGGATTACTTGTCAAATATCCCCGTTTTAAGTTGCTTTCTGAATGCTAGGTGGTTCTGGGTAAGGCGAAGGTAAGTGGGGAGTGAGTTCCATGTTTTAGCAGCCAGGTATGAGAAGGATCTGCCTCCCATGGTGGTCTTGTTGATGCGAGGTACAGTGGCGAGGGCTTGGCTGGAAGAACGTAGTTGGCGGGAGGGGGTGTAGAAGGACAGTCGTGAGTTGAGGGATTCTGGTCCGATGTCGTAGAGTGATTTGTGTGCGTGGGTTAGCAGTCGGAAAGTGATCCTCTTATTGACGGGTAGCCAGTGGAGGTCTTTCAGGTGGCCAGAGATGTGTTCGTTGCGCGGGATGTCTAATATGATCCTGGCTGAGGCGTTTTGGATTCGTTGTAGTTTCTTCTGGAGTTTAGCGGTAGTACCTGCGTAGAGGGTGTTTCCGTAGTCCAGTCGGCTCGTGACCAGAGCATGGGTGACTGTTTTTCTGGTTTCGGTGGGGATCCAGCGAAATGTTTTTTTGAGCATGCGGAGAATGTTGAAGCAGGATGAGGATACGGCGCTGACTTGTCTGTTCATTGAGAGTGAAGAATCCAGGATAACGCCTAGGTTCCGTGCGTGGTCTGTCGGGATGGGTGCTTTTCCAAGGGCTTCCGGCCACCAAGAGTCGTCCCATGCAGAGGGGGATGTACCTAAGATGAGGACTTCTGTTTTATCTGAGTTTAGTTTCAGACGGGGAATGGGAAACTCCTCAATTACGCATCGTTAAATAATTCAATCCAGAGCAAGATCACTACCTCTGAAAACAGAATGTAAAACTAGTTTAGGATCCCGTCTGGCCCAGCTGCTTTCTCCCTGTTAAGTTTTTTAACAGATGTCAAGATTTATTTTCCTGTTATTTCACTACTCAGGAATTGCTGCTGCTCGGAAGTAAGTCTTGGTAGCTGCTTACCTAAAAGCCAGTTATCCTGCTCCTCCCCATCTACCTTGACTGTTTCTCAATATAAGTCCCAAAAGAACTTATTGAATGCACGTTCTATCCCTTCTGAGTCCTCCACCACACTGTATCGTTGTGTGTTCTATCCATCCAAGTCTTCCATGACCGCAGCTTTCCACATCTCTCCCCCAGCTTGAATTTCCTTAACTTGCTCGCCTTCCACTACTGTTGTAGCTTCTTCTCCAATTTCAACTTAAATTTCAGTTGCAAATCCTCCACCTTTTCTTAAAGGCTCTTTCTAATCTCCCCCTAGACATGATATGATTTCAGTTAAGTTTCTACTGTAGCTATCTCCTCTTGCATCAATGATACCTGGACACTGAGGAGCTCTTTAGGGCCCCTCTTATCCAGGCCTTAAAGGCAACCCACGTCACATGTATGGGGGTTGAAGCTATATTCCATCTAAAGAAATCTGCCAAGTCTTCCTCTATCCCATGCATTATTTGTGATTGAAGAAATAATCTTCTTATAGTCCATCTTCTGGCAATCTAAGCTTTAATAATAACACCGAGTGAATAGATATATGACTAGGGAGATACGCCATCACCTTAACTCTTTCTACCTCCTCTGCATTTAAAAAGAGGTAATCAATCCTTGAGTAATGACCATTCTTCTTGCTTTAAAGGGAGTAATTCCTACATTTCCCCTTTATCCTACACCACACGTCACAAAGGTTCAGATTTTCTAACATCTATAAAAGATAAACCCTCATCCTGGGAGAGCTAATTTGCATACGAGCCGAATACCTATCTTAGTTGTTATCTAGTAAGAGATTAAAATCTCCTTCTAGAATAACAGGGGCTTCAATTTTTAACAAAAGTGAAAAAAGAGCCATCATTAATTAGACATCATCTATATTTGGACCATAATAGCTAACTAGGTTATACAAAATTTGCCAGACGTTAATCTCTCCTACTATCCATCACCCCCATCCACCTTGTATCCTACCACTTCCACCCACTTCCACCCCAGAGTTTGCCTCAACTAAAATGGCTATCCCCTTCGTGCAGTAACTACTACTTTTTCTATCCATCTCTACTTTGTGATCAAAATTATGCTCTCCAATCACAATAGATGAGTCTTCTGTAACAGATAACTTGAGATAGGCTTTCTTTCAAATATTGGGGAACCAAACGCTGCTTTCTTCAATCCCAAAACCCATTAACATTCCAACTAAAAATAGAAAAGGGTTTATCCCCCGCAGGTTATCTCTTTCCCCCATGACCCTTTATCAACTTCTCTCCCATGATTGTGACTCTATTTAGTCCATATGTGAACATTTGTTTCTCCCTATCCTACCTACTGACACACTATGTCAATTCGAACTTACACCCACAGGAATCATTTAAAATACTCTGTTTCTCCATGGGATAGTACTTGTATATACCTCACCTATTTGTCCCCTGACATGTTCTGGATTATGAAGTTGCCCATATTTTTTGGGACCAGAAAATTGTGCATTTTATTTGGCCACATAACCTTCAGGATTGTTGGGAACCTTAGCTGCACCACTGCTCTGATTTTTCTAAGGACCTCCATGTGGTTGCCGAGCTCCCACTGTCTATCTTCAGTGGTGCGAGAAATGTCAGATCTGATTTTGCAGCCATCATTTTCTCTTTAGCTTTGTATGAATGGAAATTAACTAGTATCTACCTAGGCCTTTTATGCCCTGAATGTAACTTAAAAGGATCACAATGTACTCTGAGAATTGCTACTTCTAGGTCTATAGCTGAGATCACCTGAGGAAAGGCCTTTGTCAAGAGATCCACTGCAATCAACTTGACATCAGCCCCCTCCACTCCTTTCTTAATGTTCGGAATCCTAATGTTGTTCCTTCTAGAATTATTCTCCATTCTCCCCAGTTTCTCTGTCAGTTCCTTTTCCCTGTGCCACAATAAAGCAACTTCTCGTGTGTTCCTACTCACAGTTAAACTTAGCTCCTGAACCTTACTTTCTAGTTCATGTGTACTCTGGGCCAGACTCAACATTTTATACACCAAATCAGGCATGTAGCCTGTATGTCTTTTTGATTTGCTGAAAGGTTGAGAAGCATTCCTTGATCTCTTGTGATAGCTAGCTGAATATCTCCTGTACTGCTCCACAGCCTGGTGGGTTAGTTACAGCACTGTTAATCGCCTGATCCAATAGAAAAGGCTGCGGGGACCTCTACAGCCCCTCTACTTTTCCTGCTGCGCCTCCACCTCCATCCTCGCTACTATGTAGTAAGCTCATTCCCTCCAGTGGTGTAAATATGTTTGCAATAGGTAAATCTGGGTGTATTATGAGGGACCTACAGCCATTTAAGAAACCACTGCTTAAAAAACCATAGAAATTCTCTGAAAAAAACAAAGGTTGCACGGACATTATAGTTAGAAATTAGCGTTAAAAAAAAATTAGAAATACTCTAAGAAAAAAAAAGTTACAGAAACGTTATAGTTCAGAAATGGAATTAGAAAAACTTTGAAATTCACTGGGAAAAAAAGGTTACTGGGATGTTACAGTAAGGCTCAGGTTTCAGTCATACACATCCAGTGAAATTCAGCAGTTACAGTTAGCTGAGCTAACTTTAACTTGTGTCCTCCAACAATGCACTGCGTATGACCTTACATATTACATCACTCATGGCATGGTGAATGGCATCACTGATGACATCATCCACATAATCTCTGACACACCCACTTACACCCCATATGACCTTTCATACACCCACTCCCTCTACCACACAACCATTCACAAACTTGTTCACAGACCCATACCTGTACTTACATATCCACTTACTGATTCATAGATCTACAACAATCCACTAATTCACCAATATAGCCACTCCCACACCCACTCACTCACTAGTACAGTATCTAACCCATGCAGGCATATACCCATAAAGCCACTCACATACTGAGTCAGTCACCCATAGAGTTACTCGCATACCTAGTCATTTACCCATTCAGTCAATCACACAGCCACTTACTCAACTACAAAGATACACACCCATCTTCTCACTTACTCATATAGATACTAATACATTCTCACTCACCTATACAGCCACTGAAACAAGCTCACACTCAACCATACAGCTACTCTCCCATTCACTCACTCACCCATACAATCACTCGTATACCCCATCACTCACCTATACTGCCTTTCACATGCCCAGTTACTTACCCATAAACCACAGACATATCCACTTATTCAGCCATACACACACTCAATCACCCATACAGCCCCTCACATATGCACTCGCTAACCCATACAGCTACTGACTCACTCACTAAATCATCCATACAGGCAGTCACACACCCCCTCACCCATCCACACAGACACTCAGACAACTGTACAGGTACTTAGACAACCAATCACATACCCATTCACATACCCATAAAGCCATCTAGACACCAACAGACAAACTAATACAGGCATTCACACAACCAGTCACTCACCCATACAGTCACTGAAACACCTAATCACTCACTTATACAGTCAGTCATGCACCCACTGAATCATCCATACAGGCACTAATACACCCAATGATTTACCAATGCACCTTGGTATATAGATTTAACACTGATAAACATTTTAAAAACATTCACAGTCACTGGATGATGTAATCAGTGATGTCATTTGAGATGTCTACAGTGCTATCATCAGTGATGTCCTTGACCATGCCATGAGCAATGTAATAAGTGAGGTCATATGCAGTGCAATGTAGGGGGTGCGAGACAGGGAATTTCTATGTTTTTTAAATTATTTATCGCATTTGCAGAGTGGTTAAAAAGGGGGCTGGCCTTGAACCAGCTCTTAGGAATCCCACTGTGACGACTTACAAGAAGTACCAGAGGGGCTTCTTGGCCCCCAAGGTCCCTCAGTAGTAAAGTGGACTGCATTCCCCAATCAGTAGTGCACCACGAGCAGTGTTTACAAAGAAGTAGAGAAAGAGGACGTGTCCTCCAAACAGTTCTTACTAATCCCACTGTGTGGGCCTTACTTAACCCCTTCCATGCTGGGCCGTTTCCGCCGCTGTGCGGTAAACAAAAGAACAGGGCGGGGCCGTGACGAACCCCAGCCGTCATCAGCACACGAGCGCCGCAGAGCGTGACGGCTGGGGTTCGTCACCAGCATGGAAGGGGTTAAGGTAACAGGAGAGGTAGTTGGCCTGAAAGGATGTCCTTGGGGCCCAACTACCCCTCCTGTACCTCCAGTAAGTACCACACAGTGGGATTGCTGAGACATTGTAGGAGGCCAAGCCCCCTTTCTCCACCAGTCTGTAAACATGCCTCATGATGCACTAATAGTAGATGGATGAAGTCCCCTTGGCTATTCAGGGTACTTGGGGAACAACTACCCCTTCTGTTGCCTCCAGCAAGTCCCACACAGAGAGTTTGCTGAAAGGTTTTTGGTGGCTACACTCCCTTTCTCCACCACACTGAAAACGCGCCTCCTGGGGCAAGACTAGTTAGGGGATGAAGTCACCTTGGCTCTTGAGGGTCCTTGGGGGACAAATACTCTGCCAGTTACCACCATCAAGCCCCATACAGTTGGTTTGCTGAGAGGTTTTTGGTGGCTACATCTTCTTTCTCCTTCACTTTGCAAACGCACCTCCTGGTGCACTACTATTTTGGGGATGAAGTCCCTTTGGCTCTTGAGGGTCCTTGATGGACAACTAGCCCTCCTGTTCCCTCCAGTGTGGCACACACAGCTGGATTTCTGAGAGGTGGCCAGAGACCACGCCCCCTTTCTCTACTACTCTGCAAACACGCCTCTGGGCTCACTGCTGCTAGGGGGAAGAACTCCACTTTATTCCTGAGGCCCTCAGGAGGCAAGGAGACCTCATCCCCTCACCAGCAGTGCACTGTGAGGCACGTTTGCAGAGTGGTGAAGAAAGGAGCATAGCCTCTGACCACCTCTCAGCAGTCCCAATGTGTGGAGCTTACTGAAGGTTACAGGAAATCTTCTTGGCCCCTAAGGACCATCAGCAGTCAAGGGGCCTTCATCCCCCAACCAGGAGCATGCCAAGAAGAGCATTTACAGAACAGTGGAAAAGGGGGCGGAGACTCCCGCGAGTTATGGAATTTTCAGTTTTACATTTTTTGGAAGGGGGATGCATGGCCTTTTTTCCTTGGACCATTTTGGGCCCCGAGGACCCCATTCTCAGGGCCTGATCCTTTTTTTGAAAGCATTTTTTTTTCAAATGGGTGGGGAGCCAAGCAGCCCTCGGGTCGATTTCGGCCCGGGGGGGACCCCATCTCCTGTGGCCAGGCTTTCATCATTTTATTTTTTTAAAGGGAAGGGGGGACCAGCGCCTCCGTGGGCCGATATTGCACCGGGGACCCCATCCCTGGGGGTATTGCCAGGTTGTTAGGAACTGCAGAGGAAGCCTCAAGGCCCCCACGGTCCCTGCTGGCTCCCCACCTTCTGCAGGAGCAGACATTGCCTTAGGACAGAGGGAGCTGCAAACATGCAGCTCCCTCTTCCCAAAAGCAATTCTGCTCTTCTTCATGGAAGTGGACCAGAGTTTGCTAGGGTATGGTGGGAGCGGTGCCCCCGCCATGCCACAGCAAACTGCAATGTTCCAGGGGTGGGCACCCGGGACATTCCTGGAGCCATTCCTGGGGGGTGGCGGTCACCAGGGACATGCAAGGCACCTCTAGGGGGACCGCAAGGCCTCCCTACCATATTGCAGATACCCCCAGGGAGGTGGCATTCCCCGGGGCAGTGGGGGGGGCGAGTGCCCCCCCCCCGCATTTGTAATTAAAAGGGCCCTGGGGAGGTGGCGGTCCCAAGGGCAGTGAGGAGGCACTTAAAAAAAAGTACAGGGTGCCCCAGGGAGGAGGTTGTCCCCGGAGATGTGGGGCCATGTGGGACCCGTATTTTCATTGCTACAGCCCCGGGGAGGTGGAGGTCCCCGGGGCTTCTAATGAGCCCCCCTCCTCATGCATGCAGGAGACTGCCCGTCTTTTTTGTTTTAATTTTGCCACAGATTCGCAATTCACCACAAATCCATGGCAAAATAAAAACAAAATGCTTTTAAAACGTGGTGTGATACCCATGGGTCCCTTAACATATCTTGGGGTCAGGGTATTCCTACCCTTCCCCCTTTTCTTTATTTTTTACTTTTTTTCCGGGACTCAACTTTAAGCCGAGTCCCAGGATGGCTGACAACACTTCCTGTTGAAGTGTTGTCAGCCAATCAGAGCAGTGCGTTTCCCTGCACGAGCTCGTCTTTGTTCTGGAATGCTGCGTGGGCAGAGATATCACTATAATTCTAAACTTAAATTTCTCAAAACTATTGAACGGATTTACACAAATTACACTGACACCTACCTCCCTGCCAAATTTGGTGTGAGTCTATTCAGCAGTTTGGGCTTTAGTGGTGGCTAAAGGTTCCTATGGGAATTAACATAACAAACGCAACCTTATTTCATGCTCCAAATTCTCGGTCCCCACTGCACGGATCACCCCCAAACTTTACCAATCAATAGTATCCACTGTGACACTTTTTGGACAACATTTCATGCAGATTGGTCAAACGACGCCAAAGTTATAGTCAAATCAAAAAATGCTTTTCCTATGGAAACTAGGTCCTAACTATAACTAGTAGGTAATATATATATATATAAGCACCAATATTGAAGACCAAGTTTAATTCACACAACGCGTTTCGGCAACAGCCTTGATCACGTGATAAAGTGCACAATACAAACAATCACTAATAAGTTTTGCCACGACCTGCAGTAAACAGAAGTAAACATAGGACTATGTACTGGATCCACCCAACAAACTTGGCAGCCATATTGGACTGGTGAAATCCATTTGCAATATAGTACATCACAAAGCAGTAGCCTTTAAAAGGAACACATGCCTAGTGTGCGAGTGCACAATGTAAAAAGTAAAAATCGCAAATGATGACAAATAACAACCCTGGCTTACAAATGTAGAGTCAATACTCCAATTGCCTAATATAGCAATCACAGTGTACTGTATTAAATGTAGGTGCCAAGGCTCTAGATACAATTGAATGGCCTAAATGCCGGAAAAAGATATCACTTACAGCCAGAAGTGCACTCCTTCCTTTTCTCCTGTAGAGGAAACATAAACAGAAAAAAATGGTTAAAATCATGTAACAGCATCACATTGCTATCACTTCATATCCATGAAAATAATTAAACTTACAATATCTAAAGCACACCCGAAATGGGTTGAAAGCAGAGATGCGTAAAAAACAAAATTATTAAAAGCAGTAAGTTACCAACAAAGCCTTTTCTGTACAAATGCAACTGCCTATTAGGACAGAACACTGAGGAATGCTTACGACCCTTCCCTTAACTCTTAACTCTTAGTTTGGAAATCCATGATATACCTGGATTCCTGCTGTCTGAGAGTGAGTACCCTATCTCCACCTCTGGGATTCTTGGGGATGTGCTGGAGGATCAGATAACTTAAATCAGAAACATTGGAAAAATGTTTTTCATTGAAATGATGTGCAGCGGGGTATTTAGGGACATTGCTGGTAATGATTCTTAGATGTTCCAGGACCCCTTTTTTCTGTTTATGTTTCCTCTACTGGAGAAAAGGAAGGGGCCCTTTCACATGTACTCACCTGCACGGGCATCCTACCCTTTTTTTCCGATTTGATTGCACATCAGTCAAATCGTATTTTTTTAGTAATTATTCACCAGCAGGTCACTGGTAGGTGCACGATCCACTTGTTTTATTGCCTTGAATTTGCCGCCCATTGGGTTTGGGCACTTGCCTGTTACTATACTGTTCTGTTGTTCCTGGGTGCCTTAGACGCAGTGTTATTTGTAATTCGGGTACAGCATTCATACTGTGTTAGGCACACGCACTTGTGCATAGCCTTTTCAGCCCTTCATGGTATATCATCCTATATGTGATGGGGCACCCGCCCCAATACTGTGCACTTCTGCTTGTTAGTGATATATTTTTCCGGCATTTAGGCCATTCAATTGTATCTAGAGCCTTGGCACCTACATTTAATACATTACACTGTGATTGCTATATTAGGCAATTGGAGTATTGACTCTACATTCGTTAAGCCGGGGTTGTTACTTGTCATCATTTATGATTTTTACTTATACATTGTGCACCGAGCACTAGGCGTGTATTCCTGTTAAGGGCTACTGCTTTGTGATGTACTATATTGCAAACATATTTCACCAGTCCAATATGGCTGCCACGTTTGTTGGGTAGATCGAGGACATAGTCCTATGTTTATTTCTGTTTACTGCGGGTCGTGGCAAAACTTTATGAGTGACTGTTTGTATTGTGCACTTTATCAGCTGATCAAGGCTGTTGCCGAAATGCGTTGTTTGAATTAAACTTGGACTTCAATATGAAGTGAAAAGGTGATTGATAATGGAAATAAAAGAATTATTAGATTGCCGATCCACGGAGCAATTCGCACAGCAAATGCCCAAGTGGCAGGTTCGTCTATGTAATGTTGAGACAATCAATCAATATATAAAAATGTGCTATTGCAATCTCTTACGAACATGCCACTTGGGCATTTGCTGTGCAACTTGCTCCGTGGATCGGCAATCTCATAATCCTCCATAACCCATTAAGGATTAGTGGTGAATTAGTATAGTGAAAAATAAAAGTAATTTGAGTGGTGGATATTACTCAATTATTTGGATTGAGAAGGATAGTGGAGGGATAGAAGATGGAAGGATTTAGAAATATTATTATTTGTGTTTGTTTATTTTGGAGCTCCTAGCAGTAGAAGGAGGCTTGGGATGTGTAAAAGGGAGGTGGAGGGGGAAAGGTCAGAGGGAAGGGTTTAGAAAGGTTTTTTGGAAGGGATCGGAATAGTAAAAGAGTTATGAGATGATGCAAGGAGGGGTAGAGTAGGGAAGAGTCTAGAAAGGGTTATTTTGGGGATCATAGTAGTGGTATGGGGTTCGGGATGAATGAGAGAGTGGAGGTAGAGGATATATTGATAGAGGTATAGGGTGAAAAATAATAGGGTAGTGCATTGGATATGCTGACTTAGAAGAAAAGTAATAAATATATAGATCCATAAGTACATGGAAGGTATATAGATGCATAAAGGAAGGTAGTATATGTAGATTAAAGATGCATTAAATAAACTCCAGCTTTCAAGTGTTGTTGTACTTTAAAATAATTGTATTTATTTATTCAATTAATTTTTTTGTAAATCAATAGTGAAGCAAGTGTTATGATAAAATGTTTATTTATTTATTCAGTCACTTATATACATGTCAAAAACAGAATAGTGTAACTATCATTAGTAATGTACATGTGTTAAGCAGAACTAACGTATATCTATATTTTTTAAACCTAATTATTCTACACATTTATACAAAGCAATGCACATATATAGGTACATATCTATAGTACAAATAAATGCTTATATACAGAGAGATAAGCTGTATATTTCTGTTTGCATATGGTGGTTATGTGAGGAAGAGCCAATTCTTGAGTAGTTTTCTGAAGATAAGATGGTTATCTGCGGCTCTTATGTTGGAGGGTACAGAGTTCCATAGTTTGGCTACTTGAACAGAGAATGATGTGCCACCCATGTTTGTTTTTCCTGTATCTTGAGATTTTGAGGCGAGGTGCCACTCTAGAGCGGATGTTCCTTTGTTGAATGTGTTTGGTGATTTTACTCCTGATGAAGAGTTGCCCTGTTCCAGGTATTGCTTTGTGGGTGATACAAAGCAGCTTGAACGTGGATCTTCTGGCAACCGGTAACCAATGCGGGGCTTTCAAGGCAGGTGAGATGTGGTCTTGCAGTTTTATATGTATAAGTAGTCTGGCAGCCAAGTTCTGAATTTGTTGTAGTCTTTTCATGGTTGTTAAAGGTGATACATGGTAGAGGCTATTGCCGTAATCGAGTTTGGATAGAACAATGGAGATGGTAGCCTGGACTTTGTGTGGAAATCCCAAATGGGGGAAGATTGGTTGCAGAGTTTTTATAGTAACAAAGCTTCATCTTGCTAGTCTGTCCACCTGGGCATTCATCGACAGCTTGGAGTCCATGGTCATACTGAGGTTTCTTACTTCTTTCTATACTTTAGGTGGTGTTCCCAGATCATCAGGCCATGCGGCGAGCAGGTCATAATGTTTCCAATCACCACATGTGAGTATTTCTGTTTGGAAGCATTCAATTTGAGATGGCTCCACGTCATCCATTGATTCACAGCTCTGAGACAACTGAAAATTAGCGAGTTTCCAATGCATTTGGGGCATTCTAGTTGAAGGAGTATTTGTGTGTCATCTGTACAGTTATAGCACGTGAGGTGAAATTGATTGATCAGGTCGGTAATTACTTCATGTAGATGTTGAAAAGCATGGGTGAGATAATAGAGCCTTGAGGGACCCCTTCTTTTGTGAAGATGGTTTCGACGACAAAGGGGGGTATGGATGACATTAGTTCTGTTGCAAAGGTAAGATGCGATCCAGTCTAGAGAAGTCCCCTCTATGCCGGCTTCGTAGAGACTTTGTATCAGAGTGTCAAGGTCAACTGTGTCAAAGGCAGTCGAGAGGTGCAGGAGAAGTAGTGCAGTCAACTGTGTTCATCATGTCATCCCAGATAGCAAGGAGTGCAGATTCTGTGCCTCTTCCTGGACCAAATCCCGTTTGGAAGTCTGAAAATATGGCATTCTCTTCAATGAATTGTGACATCTGGACGTATGCTGATCTTTCTATCAGTTTTCCCAGGAAAGGTCCATTTGTACTCGGTCTGCAGTTGTCAGGGTTCAGCGGCTCCAAGTTTTTTTTCTTCAGTAATGGGTGTATGTATGACTTTTTGAGGTCTTCTGGAAATTTTCCGGTAGTTAAAGAGTTGATGATGATTCTCCTTACCGGAATGGCAGCTGAGGTTGTTAGAAGAATAGTCTTGAAGGTTTGTGCTGGATACGGGTCAGAAGGGCTGCCGCAGGTCTGCTTGCTTTAAGAGGTCCATAAATTCATCATGTGAAATGTGTTAGAAGCAACAGGGAGGCTGGGTTAGAGTATTCTTGGATTGTCTTTTTGTAAAAGGGTTATTGGGGATGCTTTGTCTCTGTTTTAAGTATGAGTCCGTGTCTGCCTTGTCCGTGTAATGATTTGCCAGTTTGTCTGTGAAATCTGGAGTAACTGGATGAGCTCCTTCTAGGCAATTTGGTTCACGAAATTCATTGAGAATTTATGGAATTCTTTATTTGCACATTTAGCTTTTTGAATTCTGTCTGAATAGTATCTTTTCTTCACTTTTTTGATAGCTGACTTGTATAATCTGTTAATTTTCTGAAGCCTAAGTTCTTCTTCTTACCCAAAATAAATATTTGGAGGGCTCAGCACTGTTATTTATTCCCCTTTTCACACTATTTGCATGCCCCCGCATAATGTGCCATATGACAAATTTAGAGAGGAAGACAATCTTGGCTCTGGAAGTAATGCCTTTATGGGAACGAAACTGGGACACAGAGTACCATCATATTCAAGCACTGAATCTGCTTGAGAGAGCTTGTTAATCTCACTTGATATTTCTATATTAGGTAGATCACTTGCCTTTAAGTGCTTCCCCGCAAACTGTTTGATTGTTGTAGCCAAAGAACAAAGCGAAGGTGACCACCTCCGATTATCCCGCTCCTCTGAGGTAGGAGAGCTTTTCACCAGGAAACAATGTGGCAGTCGAGGACAAATCCTCCGGAACCCTTGAGTGTATAGGGGTGGTTGATCTTTGCTTTCCTCCTTCCCTCTTTCATGGAAGTCCTCCGTTATTGGTCACCCTGGGCTGTGCTGCAGTTTTTTTCTTTCTTACCAGCATCCTATACAATTGAAGTAAAGACCAAGGGTTGGTCCCCGAGGAAAGCATATTTTATATCACCCGTCTTCAATTACTTCAGTTACTAGTGTTTTTTATGATCTCCAGGTGAGATCGTTTTACTTAAAGTCAAAAACTAAAGGATGTAGATGGCTCTTCCCTGTCTTGGGAGCCTTATTAGCTCATTAAATTATTTCCCTGATGGAACTGTGGACACGCCTTTCACAAACGGTCTGCTGGTGGTTTCTGTGTTCTTCTACACCTAAATGCTAACTTCAACACTGTGGGTTATTAACCAATGCCACATGGGACTACCTCCTTTCACAGTCACACTCCTCCTCGCGGCTGCCACTTCCACCACTATACGTGTTTATGGTAATGCACTCCTTACTGACAAACCAATTTTTTCACTATATCGATTAGGATCCTCATCCTTCATCTATTAAAATCACAAGGAGTAGACTTTGGCAGGTCCTTTACCAGCTTACGCTAGACCTCCTGGTTGGCTCACCACAGCTTTCCAACTCCCTTCTGCCCACTCGAACTAGTGACTGCCCGCTGTAAAGCACAGTGGTTGCGGACCCCCACACAAACCCAACAGCGTTCGATAAGCCAAATGGAACATACAGTCTTGGCCTAATCTGGTGCCCTACTGAGCACGGGGTCGATCACTGTCTGCCATGTACACTTCCATGAACTCCTGTGCAACTGAGGGCCAGAAGTTGCCCTACAGATACAAATTCTGCCTTGCTCTCAATCGACATAGGCCTCTGCAGTGCAAGCAGCATCCGCAGAGACAGCTGAGATGATGAGTACAGAGGGCCCTCTATCTGCAAAAGTTGATCATACACAATACTCCTGACAGTCATTGGAAAGTAGTTGCTTCATTTATTCAAAAGTAGCTATTCTTTCTATTTCTAGACTGATTTGGTTTAACACAGAGGGCCTGTTGTATCAGAGCTATAAAAGTATGTGGGAGGATATACAATTTTTTGAACAATCCAATGAGTATGAAAATCTATTAATTATTAGTTTAATATGTACTAGTGGGGACAGAGTAATTTTCCCAATTGTGTTGGTCAATTTGATAGCATCAACAGTGACTCATGTGGTGATCAGTGTGATGGATTACATAATTTCAGCATGGACACACTTAAAGTGATTTATTTGAAAAGTGGGAAAGCATTAAAGAGTAGAAGCATAGGGCCTGATTTCCAGTTGGGATCTAATGGAAAACCCTCAGATTGGCATAAGAAGTGATAAATCCCCTTAAAGGGGATTCCTACCAATTGGGGATTCTGTTAGTATGGCTACCTCTTTGATACTATCTCAATGGTGGAGGTAAGACCCCCAGCAGATTCTCCACCAGAGAAGATTCTGCCAAATAATTATTTAGCACTTTGTCTGCAAATCGGTTACTTTTCCTTTGCTACCCATCTCTAAATCATGTTCTTAATCTTATGAGTAAACAAGGCGCTCCTGATACAATTCCCTGCTACTTGGGTACACAGATTCCTCTTGAAGAATGCTTCCTTTTACCCCAGTAAGGCACGGCATTGTACTAGTTTGTAGCCAAGCCTTTACCTTCATGAAAACATGCAAATTAAAAAAGTGATAGCTGTCTGTATTTGTAAAAGAACACGGCCCTCATCAATTGAAGTGTGGTTGGCAATTGTCATGCTTCCAGGTTGCCACACTCTCCTTTCAGAGTTGTCAGGAATTTGATTACACATAAGTTAATAAAAGGTTTGCTGAGGAGTGGGGTCAATCCAGATCTATGGCAGAGTATTTTGTGTGGAAAATTAAAAATTCTTAGTGGCTTGTAGATTTTGGCCACTGTAGAAAAGTCCTGCAGAGTTTGGTTAATTTGGAAACCTTATGTGCGTGTGAATTTCCATGCCAATAAAAGGTGTGCAGACGCATCAGCAAGGAAAGAAAAAAATGAACTGGGGTGAAGGGGAAAAACGGAGGCATTCCGGTTGCTGTGAACAGAAGCTAGACACTTACATTTGTCACTGCTGGGAAGTTGCTCAGTCGCGGTTTGCCACTCACCCAGTGGAGGCTTTCTCCTGTATTCACTAGAGCTACATGTGGAGAGGACACGTTTGAACGTTATGGTACAAATGCACAAATCGGGTGATAAGGAGTGTGAAGAAACAGATAACCTGGCATCATAGCACAGTGAGAATGACAACACCTGTGAGGAGAACTCAGACATTCTGATTAGGATGAGGGTGAGGAGAGGACTGTGAGGGAGTACATATTCCTTGAATATTTCCATAAACGTGCTTTCCCAACATTCAAAAATGCAGAAAATAACAAAAAGGCAGCAAGAACAGTGCGATATTTTTCTTTAACATTGGAACGAAATTGAGAAACATTAATACATATTGTCATTGTCTTTTTGGGTATTCCCATCAGATATGACCTTTTTCTCTCCTGCAGAAATTTGGACCCATTTTTACAGATTTTTCCAAAGATTTGGCCTGCTTAGAATGGTTAGCCATACATCACCCTCAACTCCACAGATGGCAGAAATGAATCAACAACTATTCCAAAAAGTACGTCAAAAGCACATGCAGTACTGACGTGGACCTGTTTGGAAAACACACCCATTGCTAAAATTAGAAGTTGTTGACTTCCTGCTTGGGAGCAGCGTGTGCGTACAGATTCTTCTTCTTAATCGGTTTCAAGTGAACAAATGTTAACTAGGAAAGGAAATAGTGAATGATTGCTCATAACTATAAGAAAAGAGGCAACGTGCACATTTTTAGTATGATGGCATTATATCACCAGTCAAGTTAAGGAAGGAGTGGGAACAGGATGGGCTTGAGTGACATCAGTTATATGGGGTTATTTATGGATTGCCTAGGGAATGTACGATTTTGCAATAGCATGTGCCATATTTGTCTTCATGCATCTGGTGTCACACCTGCTTTGCTACTGTTTACACATACAAAAATAATATTTTGTGCCAGTTGGTTGATGCACATGTCAGCTTGTTCACTGGTGGGTGGGTGGATTCGGCAGCTGGGAATTACACTGACACCAGTTCAATGCATGTTATTGGGCCCTGGGACAATATCAGGGCCGTGTATTGTTCCTTCACGCTGGCACAGAAGGGAGTTTTTCACCTTTTTTTTTTTTTTTAACAATCTTCCGATTGCACAATTTAGAAAGACAGAGGGTGTTTTTGCTCCATTTTTCCAATCTGTGAAACTCCGATTTTATACTATACCTCGCAGAGTTACCCAGTTAGACGAGGCGCTGGACACGGATTTGTTCATTAAAAAATGAGCACACAGCTCTCTTCGGGAAATTTGCAGAACTGGTAGAACTTCATTTGGAAAATAATAAGTGCATTTGCCTAAAGATTTCTCAAAAGCCCCCAGCCAGCACTGGATCGCCAGGATTACAGAAAACCAAAGCTGCGCGGTTTTGATTCCACCTCGTGATTTTTTTTCATTTCTTCTGCACTCCCTTCCAGTTTATTGAACCAATGCAGCTTCTTGCTCATCCCTGCTTTTCCCTTTGCCACTGCTTATCCGTTTTTCTCTGCCTCCTCATTTACATCTTTTGTGCTTTTCTCTCTTGTTCCAGATCAAAAGCTGATAGAGTAAAATAAGCTCCAAGTCTCCAAAAAATGAGTGCCTGTGCTCTACCTGCAACCACCGGCTCAACTTAAGCACTTGAGCTGGCCTTATGGTACGTTTACTGGTTCCCTAAAGACGCAACGGAAATTCGTCACCCTCGGTGAAAAATAACAGGTAGGTTCCTGTAGTAAATGCATGGTACATTCTGGGAGATGTGTCTTCTATGAAACAGCCTGTTTCGAAATAACTACCTTAATATTGTGGAAAATCTCTCAACCTTAGCTCAAGTGCTTTTTTCCAGCGTCTCTTACCGCTTACCCATTTGCTTTGTGTGAGGGTGTGTGTGAAAGCCTCTGGAAATAAATGCTTTCACGTGTCACAACAATTTAGCAGCCCTTCTCTTGCAAGAAGGATAGATACTTTTTGCGACGTCAGAGGGTTGCCACTAGTCTGGACTTGCTGCCAACATTAAAGGAGACGGTATTCCTAGTCTGGTTTCACCAGCTCAGGCCTGTATGTTGTAATGCGAGTGCTCTCGTGTTCATACGGTTTTAGGCATGCTTGCAATGCCACGGTATTACACATTTTTTTCTCAGGCTGGCTGAGCTTTCCACTCCTGGGGCGTGATGTAGCTTACCACAAAGTGTCAAAATAAAGGGGACAAGGGTGCTTTTGTACACCCTTGCCTGAAAGCTCCAGTCACGGATCCTGAGCGAAAACAAACCTTTCAGGAAAAGCTGATCTCATGAGGAGAGGTGTTTCACCTTGGGGACATATTATTTCCTCAGAATCTTCACCGTGTAATTGTTTTACGTTTAATTACTCCACTGCCAAAGAGATCAAATCGTGTGTGGGAAACAGAAAAAAGCTTTATCAACAACACCAAACCATGAGGGCCTTTCCCTTTAATAAGAGATGCATTCCTCTTCATTGAGGTATAACTTCCATTCTACTTAAGTGAATTACACATTTTCAAACGTGAATAATGACAGACACTAATGGTTAACTATTAAGTTTTGCGAATCCTTGAAACATCTTAAACACTACGGTCCAGATGTAAGTAGCATTTTTGCGGTCACTAACAGTCCGATTAACAGATGCAGGCCTTTGCGAAAACGCCTTTTCTTATTTGCAATCCACAAATTGCAGTAGGGCAAAAAGTTGCTGAATCGCAATTTGAGTTTGCGACTCAATACTAGTTCGGCTTTTGGAAAGGGCGTCTTTAGGACATCCTTCCAAATACCAAATACCAGTGGTATGTATTAACCTTTTCGCCGCGGAGCGAATTCGGCCGCGGCACGGGTGGGGCTAGGGGGTGGGCTAGGGGGTGGCTCCCTAACTCATGACGGCTCTACGCCATCATGAGTCACGGGCGGCGTGTGCTCATGACGGCGTGAAGCCGTCATGACCCCTCCCACTCACTAATTTGCCCGCACAGGCAGGGAATTAGTGCCGCTGAGCGTGGGCGGAGCGCCAGTTGCATGACAGCTCCTCGCCGTCATGAGCACACGCCGCCTGTGGCTCATGACAGTGTGGAGCTGTCATGAGCATGGAAAGGGTTAATGTTTGGCAAGTAAATTCCGATCATAGAACATTATTATTTTACGTCCTCCTCAAAGGAGGTAGTAAGACATTTGGAAACATTGTGAATGTTGGCAAAAACATTTTTTAAGAGGAGGCAGTGGTCCCTTGGACCTCTGCCTGCTGTTACAACATTAAACTTACACCTTTCATTTCTTTAATGCATACTCGTTTCCTTTATAGAGCACAGGATGCATTTAAAGAAATGTTTTTTTTTAAATCAATCACAGACATGGTGGTCTGTTGACCTCAGAAGGCCATTTTCCCTGCGATGGCTGCGATTCCTAGTGGGTCACAATTAGCGACCTACGTGGAAGTTGACAATTTTTATGTAAATTTAACCTCAAAATAATATAGAAATGTGCTTTACCAGTAACATAGAAAATGCATATTAAAATAGTGGTTAGAAAATGTGCTTTTATTAAATGTGCAAAAAGTGAAATGCTGATTATTTCTGTAGAAAGCTCCAGTTTCTATCGTTCTTTCACTGCTAGGCCTCAATATTTTTTGATTACTTCCTATCTCTTTAAGAAAATAAATGCCTTTTTGTAAAATAATGATTTAATGTTAGAACTATAGAACTTGACATCTTCGCGAAATATGCTATTTGCTGCAAAATGTTATTTTCCTTCCTCACACCATGTGACTTAATTATTTTTTAAATTGTTTCCTCTGCCATATGCGTATAATGAACAAATATTTTAATGAAAGAAATGCTCCTTGTAGGTTTAAATTCCATGATCTACCCAGGATATGCTAGATAATAATGTTTCATTTCATAGAGCAGATAATTCTTACACAATGGGACACTGAACAGCTAGCCTTCTTAGATGTATCTTTTTGTAACACGCTTTAGCCACATTCAAATAACTGCATGTTAACATGGACGTTTACCATGGGAATCAAAGAAGAAGGTGACGGACCATTGGCAGAACCTTCCTCATTGGCTATAGATGACACAGTCACCTGTTTTTGCAATATGTTTTGGGCTTTCTTTATAGTATGTGTTCCTAGATAGAGAGATAAGGCATTCTATGCACCCCTACAGGGTTATGTCGCTTAGCACTTTATTGTGCTAACCTGAATTGCCATAAGCGAATAGTAACAGTGATTTTTTTGTTTTCCATATAATTTGTGAGACTTTCTATCTTATGCCAATCATAGCTACTGCTGTGAATAATTCCTTACATGTTTTACAGGTTTCTACTGCGGTTGTTAGGGGACTCGTCTGAGTTTCCAGAACTACTTTTTAGGGGGGAGTTCGACCCATTTCATAGCTATCAGCCTTTTACTTTAAAAATGTTACTTGCTCTTTTCCAAAAGGAACTCTTTATGGATTTTTGCTAGGATAGGTTATGTCCTTTAGATTAGGATAGGAACTCATTCTTTATGGAGCACGCTGTTATTTTGTATGCTTGTTCTAAACAAATTTTCGCAATAGTTCTGCAAATGGATTTATTTGACTAATCTGAAAAAAAGACAAAAAAGAAAGACTCATCTCTGAAAAGAAAAGAAACTTTTACAATTTCACCAAACCTCTAAATTTTGACTGAACATCTGATGTTGGAGTCAGTGTTTATTTTGGAGATGTGTTTGGGGTGTGCTCCAATCTAATAAGGTGGTAAAGATTCATCGGCTCGAAGAGACGTGGAAATTGGAAGTTCGCTTAGTAAGTTTGAAGTGGAGCTACTTATAAAATGTTTATGAGATTTCCGTGCTCACAAAGCTGCTAGCAGAGAATATGTTTAACACCCTGAATGGAGGTATAAAAATTACCCAGAAATATTTGAAATTCCAGAATCCTGAATCCAATGTCCAGAACTTGAAGATACGGCAAAGCGGTACTCGAAGCCGGTTGCAGTTTTGCAGGTGTGAGTATTAATAATTCAAATGAGTTGTAGTTGTGATTGTGCCTTTCTTCTGATTTGAATGTTTGATTAGAATGAGTGGGTAAGAAGAAATAGTTGATAAGTGGTTGAAAAGGTGTTCGAAGATTTCAAATTCATTGTAGTCAAAAGATCCCAGGATAACATAATAATTGAAAAGTTGTTGGCAGAGATTTGAAGTGTGGGGTATGAGGTACCATCTCCTACACCAATGACATAGGGTTATTACGTTTTTGTGATTGATTAACATTGATCGGTGTTAGTTGAAACTAATTGGGCATACCGTATAAGCTGCATTGATTTGGGTTATTTCACACTGATATCGATTTCACTTATAATTGTTGAAAATATTCTTGAATATAAGGAAACTTTATTTCTTTAATAGAGCAAACATGAAGGTGTTTTAAACGTTGATAATTATAGTTGTGGAAGTGCAAAAAAAATTGCAATGGAGAGGGAGCTGCTGTGAAGAATGCATCATAGTGTTTCGCACTGGAATTGATTGTTGGTGTGTTTTGTGCTGTGATTGGTTGGTGACATTTCAGTACCATGCTGGGATTGGATTCCCTTAAAAAATACTGTATTTGGATTTGTTATTAAGAACTGTGAAAATAATAACTAATGTAGGAAAATGGGGTTCTGTTGCAGTACACCCTACATTTTCTGCCTAGTATCTGATGTAACTTTGACTGAGTGTGTACTGGGTCTCTGTTAACCAGGCTTTAGTACTTGTGTTCTTTTCCGTAAACTGTACAGTTGTTTCCACAATTTGCACACCTCTGGCTCACTTATAAGTCAATTATAAAAGGTACCAGTGGTACCAAGGGCATTTTGATGACAGAAGGTCTCTAAGGGATGCAGCATGAGTTATGCCACTGTCAGAGACCACTCATCAAACACATACACACTGCCATTGCATACTGTGTGTTTAGGTGTAGCTTAAACTGAAGAGTCGACATGGGACACCTCACTGGGTGCCATGTCTACAAGCCACTGCCTGTGGCATAGGTAAGTCACACATCTAGCAGGCATCCCAGCCTTCAGGCAGGGTGCACTTTACCACAGGTGAGGGCACAGCTGCATGAGAAATATGCCCCTACAGTTTCTAAGTCCAATCTAAGATATTGCAAGTACTGTGAAGAGATATTGAGTACATGGGCTGGAAATGTGTCATCGCGAATCCACAGCTCCATGATGGCTTTACTGAATGCTAGGAAAAACTGATGCCAGTGTTGGATTTATTTTAAAATGCACTCAGTGGGCATCTTAGAGATGCCCCTGAAAAAGCACCAACGTTCTGGTGTGCAGCTGACTGGTCTGCACCAGCCTGCAACTTCAAGACATGTTTCTGAACCCCTGAGGTGAGAGCATTGTGCTCTTGTGGGCCAGACACAAATGCCTGCTTGGGGTGGAGGTGTTTCTCATCTACCTCCAAGCAGGAACAGCGTTCAGGGCACTGAGCCTCAAAGGCATCCTGCCCTTTGTTATGCTTGCCAGGACCTCTCCAGCTAGTGGAGATGCCCGCCCCCCTGACCAAGCCCCACTTTTGGTGGCAAGGTTGGCAGGAAAATTAGTAAGCAGGAGAGGTGTCTCAGCCAGGACTACACCTATGGTGTCCCGAGCTAAAGTGACCCCCTCCTTAGAAAATCCTCCACGTTGGATGGAAGTATTTTAGTCAATAGGATTAGGGGAGGCCCCTCCCCAAAGGGAGGGGACATACAAAGGGTGTAGTTACCCTAAAGGAAAGTACTAGTCCATTGGCTACTAACTGCCAGTACCTGTAGCACCTCTAAATTGAGTAGTTAGGGTCACCCCTGTACCTTGATCCTCATATTCCTGGCAACCTAAAGAAGAAGAAGGACCAAAGAGCAATGCAGCAGTGAAGACCCCAGACGACAACTGACTTGGCCCCAGCCATACCATCCTGTCTGCAGCCCTCGAAGGAACCTGCTCCAAAAAGTGACCGGTCCTGCAGGCCCAGCAACCTCCATAAACCTGGTAGGACTGCCTTCCTGCCCAAAAAACCAAGAACTCCTGAGGACAACTGCCCTGTCCAAAAAGAAACTAAAAAGAAGAGCTCCTGTGCCGTGCTGCACCACCCAGCCAGTCCTCCGGACACTCCTCTGCACCCGACACCTCTAGCACAAGTCCAAGTGACCCACCGGTGGTAAGAACGTTCCGCAGCGGTCCTGAGCTCGAGGTCATCCCAGAGTGACCTCTCCTAGACTCCATGACGATGCCTGCAGCCTCAACACGAAGAGTCTCCTAACTGCAACCGGCACTGGTAAGAATCTTTCGACCTCAAAGGATACCCCTGCACCAGCCCTTCAACATCCCAACTTACTTCCAGAGCCACTGGTTCCCTTCATCCAGCCTCCTGGTCCGAGCCTGCAGCCTTTGTTCAATATCTTCAACCTCCATTGCTTTGCATTAGGCACCTGGCGCTGTGTTGGCACTTTGCAGCTGTCTGCCTCTGTGCATTTGAGGGTGTGTGTTTGGTGCTGCCTTGTGGCCCTTCAGTGCTCCTTCTAACCACTGGAGATTGACCCCCAACTCTAATTTTACGTACCTGCTACCAACACCTCCTTGCTTGCCCCTGTTCTCCGTTAACTAACATTCTGCCCCAGTGACCGAATATGACCTCTGTGGTGCCTGACCCTTGCCTGGTGTTGGTCCCAAAACCCAAAGACTGGATTTGTAAGTTGTGTACTTACCTGTGAAATTGCAGGTTTTTTTCCTTTCATAGGTTTACATTGAACTATTTGTAAAATGCACAGTGTCATTTTTTATACTTAAAATATATTTAATATATTTGAACATATTTAATTGCAACAAAGTATCTTTGGCTCTAAATATTAAACATAGAAAAAGTAATATTTTTACACACAATTGGTCTTGGATTAAGTCATTGATTGTGTGTAATCATTTCTCGCCTGAGTGTGTACAATAAATGCTCAACATAACCCTGTGATAAGTCTAGCTGCTCGCCCACACTACAATTTATTTTATTTTATTTTATATGCTTATAGAGCGCCAGACTAGACCCCCGAAGGGGTATCTCCGCGCTATAACTGCAGATGGAAGTGAGAGTAAAAATTGTGTCCAGGGAATTGGAAGACATTAATAGCTGGGAAACAGATAAGTTTTTAGATTTTTCCGGAACTTCATAAGGTTAGCGATTGACCTCAATTCAAGTGGTAGTGAGTTCCATAATGTGGGTCCGGTATAGGCCAGTGCACGGCCACCTTGTCTAGTTTTCTTGATTCTGGGTATTTTAAGTAGTTGCTGGTTGCTGGAACGCAAAGAGCGTCCTGGGATGTAAGACTGAAAAATGTCAGTGAAATACTTAGGGCCTGTCCCCGTTAGGCTCTTGTGTATGGTACAGAGAGTCTTGAATTGAACTCGCTTCTTCACTGGAAGCCAGTGAAGCTGAGACAGTAGGGGGCAGGATGGTGTCCTGGGTGGAACATTTAGGACAATCCTTGCGGCGGTGTTTTGAATAACCTGCAATTTCTTGAGTTGCTCCTCATTAGCTCCATGGAGCAACCCATTGCAGTAGTCAACCCTACTGATAACAAGCGCCTGCACCAGAGTTTTTCTGTGGTGATCTGGGAGATAGGGGAAGACGCGTCTTAACATCCTTATTGCCCGGAAACAGGTGCCGGCTACTAGATTGACGTGGTCCTTGAAAGTAAGTTGTTGGTCAAACAATACTCCCAAGTTTCTGACCTTACTTTTGGGGGTGGGGACAGGACCCAGTTCTTGAGGCCACCAGTCTGATGACCAATGAGTCATCGCTTGGCCGAACAACATAACTTCGGTTTTCCCGACATTACACTGCAGATAGTTTGCTGACATCCAGTCTGCAATGGCTCTCATGCCATCTGCAAAAGCTCTTTTTACTGCAGGCGTAAGATTTTTAAAGGGAAAAAGGAGTTGGGTGTCGTCAGCGTACGACACGGGGGTGAACCCGAAAGATCTTGCTAGGTTGGCAAGGGGGGCCACATATATGTTGAAGAGTGTGGGGCTCAGACAGGAGCCCTGTGGCACCCCCTTATTGAGCTCCCTATGGGTGGATATATGGGAGCCCAGCCTAACCTCTTGGGAACGCCCGGACAGAAAACTCTCCAACCATGCCAACGCCTCTCCCTCTATTCCCACCTCCTTTAGGCGGTGGAGAAGCACCTTGTGAGACACCGTATCAAAAGCGGCGGAAAGATCCAGCAGCACCAGAATCATAGAGCAACCATCATCCAGTGCCATTTTGATGTTGTTGGTCACTGTTTGAAGTGCTGATTCTGTGCTGTGGTTTGGCCTGAACCCAGATTGAGAATGGTCCAGGCCTTCCGTCGCTTCCAGATGTTGGGAAAGATAGGTGTTCACGTGCTTCTCCGTGATCTTGCCCAAGTAGGGTAGGAGAGAGATGGGACGTAGGTTGGATAGATCTGTCCAGGGAGATGATGTCTTTTTTCTTATCGGGTTCACCACTGCTTTTTTCCAATCTGCTGGGACCTGGCCTGTCCTCAGGGAGATGTTGACCATTTCAAGTATATGGGGGCCTAATAAAGGGATCAGAGGACCAACCATTTTAGCTGGAACAAGGTCATTGGGGGATCCTGTTTTTATATGGTTACAGAGGGTAAGAAGTTCTGTATGCGTAATGAGAGGGAAAGACGTCAAAGAAGGTTTATTGTCTGTGGGGGAAATAGTGGTGGGGCAGATTTTAGTTTTATGTTTGCTGATATTGTTGGCGGTTACTATTTTTTCATAGATGAGGTTGATTTTGTCCTCAAAATACAACAAGACTTTGTCACACAAGTCCTGCGAGAATTCATCTGGGCTTTCACAGGCCGTAGGCTTTATAAAGTTTTGCAGAATATTAAAGAGTTCCTTAGGGCTGTTGCCTGCTTCTGCTATTTGTTGTGTTAGTTGTTGTTTTCTCGCCAGCTTCATATTTTTATAGTATTCTGATTGAGCTTTTAGAAAGATCGATCGGCTATTTTCGGTCTTAGTTTTTCTCCAGGCTTTCTCAGCACGTCTACATTTTTGTTTCTCTGCTCTCAGTTCCTTTGTATACCATTTTTCTTGTTTTGATACTGGATGTTGTTTATGCCTTTTTAGGGGAGCAATAGTGTCGATGGCTTTTTTAATAGATTCATTCAGCTTGGCTAAGGCTATGTCTGCTGTATCAGATTCCAAAAAATTGGGATCTGTCCATGCTTCTTGAGCTGTAATGGCATTAACTTTGTGCCATTGACGTCTCCAGGAAGGAGGGGAAGGGGCATTCTTTGTGGGTCTCACCGGGGTTAGTAACGTGAATTCCAACAAAGAATGATCTGTCCACGATATACTTGTGGCCAAGGAACAGTTTATATTGGTGGAATTGGAGAAAATGAGATCAAGCATATGTCCTCCAATATGAGTAGGTCCCTGATTTTTTAATTCCAGGCCCAGATTCAATAGATCTGTAATTAGAGCCATGGATTCGGTCAACATTGGCTGATCTACATTTATATTAAAATCACCTAAGAGCAAAAAATCTTCTTTAGATTTTATATGTGGGGCCAAAATTTCTTGAAGAGTAAATGCAAAATTAGGATCTGCTCCCGGGGGTCGATAAACCAAGGCACCTTTCCAGGTGAAGTGATTGGTTAGGTGAATTTTAAAAAGCAGAATTTCTAATTGTGAGTTTGAATGTTGTTCAATAATTGTGCATTGTATGTGGTCCTTATATATAATTGCCAGACCGCCTCCGGTTTTAATATCTCTGTCTAGGTGTTTAATCTTATATCCAGAGGGAATCCCCATTGCAATAGCTGTGATTGTATGGGGTTTTAGCCAGGTTTCCACAAGGAAACATATGTCTGGTTGGATGGAGTGTATTATGTCCCAGACCTGATGTTGGTGTTTCGGTAAGGAACGTACATTTAAAAGAAAGCTTTTCAAACCCTTGACAGAAGTATTAGAATCAGGGGGGGGCGCATTGTTGGCAGATAGGTGTCGACACAGAGGACAGGAGTAGACATCTTCAATGCGATGCCAAGGTATAATTGTATTACAGCATGTAGATGGTTTGAAGCTGCGTAAGGTGAGGGCTGAGTAATAGAGGGATTGAGTGCCCTTACCGGTGGAGGCTTGTGGAAAGGGACCTGGGTCCATCGCCCCTCGCCCCGTCCTGTCGCGGACGGGCGCAGACGGGCTTTTCTTCGGCGCTTCTTAGGCGCGCTCGAAGGCGCCCCCTGCGCGCAACCGCTGCGCGCTTGTGGGAAGGGCGTGGCTAAATAGCCCGGAGTGAGGTAGCCACTAGAGCGCTAACCTCAGCTCCGGGGAAACCGGAAGTACAGTCTGCCTGGCTCTTGCCTGTCCGCCCTCCGCACAACGGCACTATTGCCGGGTCGGACCGAGGCGGGCAGGCGGTAAGATCGAACCCAGGTGATTTAGGGGGAGAGAAACAATTTGCTAAGGAACACGTAAGTCTGTCCAACTAAAAACACAGTGATGCAAATTAAAATAGACCAGACGATTAAAATCGGTCCGCGCGTTTTAGCGCTTCTCGCAGCCCCCTGTATTTACCCGATCTCAGTGGGATTAAAGGACACTCTCAGCACAGCAGCGGGTCTGGGAGGCACTGCCACCGTCTCCCTACCGCGTACAACAAAAAGAGAGTAAGGTATTATCCACTTTAGCCTCTGTAAAGTCTCTGTGGATTCTCTGGACTCTTTGCACACTATACCTTACTTTGGTATAGTATATACAGAGCCAGCTTCCTACATTGGTGGATCAGTGGTGGGGTCTACCACTTTACATTTGCTGGACCACTCTAACAATAAGTGATCACACAATTACAATCCGAATTTGCCTATGGAATTCAACCGTATTTTTGATTTGACAATAAAAAAAATTAAATTTTGTTAGGGCCTTGGTTAAGTTCTATAATATTTTCAAAAGTTTAAAAGCTTACTTTAGTTAGGGGTAATGGTGCTTTGAAGTTTTTTAGTCCTTTTGAAAGGCACCAAAATTTAGTAAAATAATGGACGATACATAGAATGTGGCTGTTGAACTCCTGACCCCTTACCTCCATCTTGGCTGGAAGGAGTTAAGAACCCTCTGTAAACTTTAAAAAATCAAAACTGGTTCCAATCCTACCAAGGTTAAGCTCCAGGAGTTCTTGGAAGAATATGCTAAGGAACAACCTTCTGAAGAGGAGGACCTCCTTTAGGAAGGGGAGAGTAGTGATGAGTAGGTTAATTCCCAACAGCCTCACCTACTAAGAGAAGATGTGACCCCTCCCCGCATCTTCCTAAAAGTAGTGGTTAGTATACCTAGCTCCCACACAGGTGGTACAGGCACCCCAAACAACGTTTGGGACAGCCCCAATGAAGAGGACATCCTTTTAGCAAGGTTAACTCATAGACTAGCCCTGGAGGATAGACTCCTGGCTATAGGAAAGGAAAGAGCAGAAATGGTATAGCACCCATAAATGATGGTAGAAATATAATGCCTAGGGACAGAGAGAATTCGTTTGACCCTAAAATCCCCAGAGGGATTGTCCTCCAATATGAGGAAGGTAATGACATCACACAATGGTTCACAGCCTTTGAGAAGGCCTGTGCATAGAGGCATGTAAAGTCATACTGGGGAGCATTGGTTTGGGAACTGTTCATTGGTAAGTGCAGAGAGAGACCCCTGACCCTTACTGGGGCAGATTCTGAGTCCTATGACATCATGAAGGGTTCCCTGATTGAGGGCTTTGGACTCACAACTGAGGAATATAGAATCTGATTCAGTGGGGCTCACAAAACCTTGAGTCAGCCCTGGGTTGACTTCATAGATTACTCAGTGAAAACACTAGATGACTGGTTAACTAGAAGTGAAGTGCATGACTATGTTGGGCTTCATAATCTGTTTATGAAAGAACCCATATTAAGTGATTGTGTTAATAAAACGTTTTTATCAGTGTCTTGTAGACCTAGTCCAATTTCTCCCCAAGAATTGGGAAAGAAGGCAGAGCACTGGCTCAAGACTAGTGTGACCAAGAATATCACTGGAGTGACTGTTAGACTTGACATCTTTTGGCGTGTTTCCCCTGTCTTTTTGCTTTCTGACCTCCTGGTTTTGACTTTGTTTTTGCTGGTTTAGTGCCTCTGCGCACTTTTTCACTGCTGTTCAGTGTTAAGTTCAAGTGCTCCTGTTGTAAATTGTATTATGGATTGGTGATTCCATGATTGGCACATTGTATTTACTGGTACGTCCCTAGTAAAGTGCACTGAGTGTGCCAGGGCCTGTAAATCCAATGCTTCTGGTGGGCTCGCAGCACGGGAGTAGCCGGTAAAAAGGCTATGATGGCGACGCTGCTTGCACCGTGTCCTGCCAGAACCACGACGAGTACTGCACCACTTCGCACCGCGTCCCTGGTCTCACCGCTGGCGCCATTTGACACCGCCACTGAGCCGCTGCTCGCACAGTGACCTGAGGGTATCGCACGCTGCACCGCTGCACTTCGCACCGCAGCACACAATGCTTGCCGATGCCAGCGCTCCAGACTTGAACCTCGAGGAGTTCGATCTGTAATGTATGTGACTTCAAGAGCCCGACGACTCCTGCACCGACCTCTGGAACTGACGCCTGCGGATGCCGTTCTTTCGGAAGCTCAACAAGAGGTCGCCGATGGCCTGCATTTTCTAAGAGGTACTGTTTTGCGGGTCTTCCTGACACCGTAGCTGGCACGCGACACCACAGTCAGCCAGAACTGTTTGGATTTGTTTGTTCACAACGCCGTGATAGCCCCGTGATAGCCCCGAATGGAGCTATCGACTTCAAGGAACTGTATTTCAAGGTTATTTTGATAACTGAAGATTTCTAAGTACTGTATTGTGGATTTCTATCATGTTTGGTCTTATCTTAAGTATATAAAAATAGTGGATATATTTCTACACTGGTGTGGTGTCCTTTTGTAGTGCCTACACTGTAGTACTGTTGGTTATATGTAAATGCTTTACACACTGCCTCTAGAATAAGCCTGACCGCTCGTGCCAAGCTACCAAGGGGGTGAGCAGGAGTTATTTTAGGAGTGTAACTCCCTTATCTTGACTAGGAAGAAGGGTCCCTATTTGGACAAAGGTACCTACCTCTGCCAACTAGAGACCCCCATTTCCAACAGTGACCAAAAGAAAGGGGTGACATAACCTCTCCAGGAGAAACTGGGCAAACATCCTAAAGATAAAAGTAAGGAGCCCCATGTAGCCCCCCAAAAAACTGTCCAGGAGGGTGGGCCCAATAACACCTCACAGACCAAAACTGGGTACCAAGGTAAGAATTGGGATCCTAATAGGACATGGTGTCACAACTGTCAAAAGACAAGATACCACACCAAGAACCCTAGCTGTCCTAAACACAAAACACCTAGTGTAGCTCCAGTGGTTGCCATTGTAGCTTATGAGGGCGGTTCTTTAGATGAGGACATCATCCTAGCCTTAAACTGAAAAAAAGTCCCAAAAGGTGAGTTGGATATTCCAGAGGGTAGTAGACACTTCCCCGCCATACTGGAATTACATCCTAACCACTGCCCTGAGAGATACATGTGCAGTTACACTGTTGTGCATGACAGGCTGGTACTCTCAAACCAGTATATCCCAGGGGACACTATAAGAGTAAGGACTGTCCTTGGGGAGGTCGCTGTCAGGCCTGTAGCTGTACTGCCCTTAGAAATAGCTGGGACCTTTCATTGGAGAAACGTGGTAGTCAGTAAAGACTGTCTCCTTGCGAATGATCACCTATAGGTTGGTCTAAGCCAAACAGAGGTGCTTGACCAGTGTCAGACCTCTCCCACGGATCTAGGGGTGTGGGGGGGGGGGGCAGCACCTGCAACTAGTGCAGGCAAGCCCCAAACAAAAAAGAAAAAGAGAAAGCGTAGGAAGGGTGGGAAACTGTTAGCCACAGTTCCAGGGTGCCACAGAGATTCTACACCAATATGGAAGAACTCCAAAGTTGCCCCTGGTAAAGCCCTACCTGCCCTACAAAAAACCCTTAGTCATGTAGCTGTTCGGTCTTTGGTGGTGGCTCCCCAGCTAACAGAAAAGAGAGTGGAAGAAGGGTGTGAACCCTCACTCCAAAGAAGAGAACAAGCCCCCTGAACCCCAAATAGCCTGTACAGTGGCTCCATCACTTGTCAGTGAAGATCTAAAGGTGAGGTTCTGGGTACTGACAGCAGTCAGTGGCCTCTGCTGGGTGTTAGCTTTTATGGCTGCACTGTCTTTGGCATGGTGGTCTGTCCCATGACCAAAAGCAAGTAGGCCCCCAGACCCTACTGGTCATGGTGGGGTTGCTCAAGTTGTGGATGACCCCTTTGGATAAGCTGGGTATTGCCCTGGCTAAGATAGGGTTAGCAGAGGTACATACCTCTGATCCCAAGACAAAAATATTGAGGTAGAAAGCTAAAGAAACAGACAGAGTGCACTTCAGGCTACGTCAACTTCCTAGAGGGAGAGATCTGGCCAGAAAGATGTAAGACAAAGTAGGCCCTGCAACCACCCAAACATTTTCCCTACATGTCCTCGCCTGACAGACTAGGTGGGCTCTCCCAGATTGTGGCTGAGCTTCCTGGCCTGTGTAGGAAATTGGGGTTATGGTGTGGTACCTCCCCCCACTTTATGCCTGGTATCTGATGCAACTTTGAGTGTGTACTGGGTCCCTGCTAACCAGGCCCCAGTACCTGTGTTATTATCCCTAAACTGCAACATTAATTCCACAATTGGCACACCTCTGACTCACATATAAGCCCCTGTATAAGGTACCAGAGGTACCAAGGGCATTGTTACCAGAGAGGGTCTCTAGGGGCTACAGCATGTATTGTGTCACTCTCAGAGACCCCTCACAAAACACTTACACTCTTCCATTTCAGTTTAGTTGCAGCTAAAACTGAAGAGTCAACATGGCACACCCCCCTAGGCTTCTCACCTACCCCAAGCAGGAACATCATCCAAGGGTGGTGAGCCTCAAAGGCTTCCCACCCTCTGTTATGCTAGCCAGGACCTCTCCAGCTTGTGGAGATGCCCGCTCCCTTGACTAAGCCCCACTTTTGGCGGCAAAGCTCAGCAGGAAATTAGTAAATAGGAGAGGTGTGTCCCCTCTCAGCCAGGATCAATTCTAAGGTATCCAAAGCATAGTATTGATAATGCAATGATCAATATGGGATTGGTTATTACCCCTCTTAAAAGTAGGGCAGATGATTTATATAACTCAGATCTTCCTTTACAGGCTATGAGGCCAAAAGACAGTGTCAGTGAGGCTAACTGGAGGGCATCAGTAGACCACACTTTTAAAGAGTCTGTTTCCAAGTATGGAATGTCAAGAGCTTCACCTTCAATTTCAGTAATTGATGTTACAGAGCCTATGAGCTCTTTTGTGGTGTTGAAGTCGCCTTTAAGAATGTGAACTCAGGGTTGGGTCACGAAGAAATAAAGTTTTCCACTATAGCAAGGGTCAGAGATTCCCTGTGTTTGGGGGTAGTGTGATTATAAGACATTGATGGAACTCCCTTTGCAGCAGCTACAATTAATGCCTAGAACATCAGGGGACAACATGTCCAACCATTCGCACTCACAATGGACTGAAATGTTGATCCAGCTTACCAATCCTCACAAGAACTTACCCTTTGAAGAAGGTTGGTTATTTTTCCAAAAGGGAGTGTAACCTGGTCTGTGAAGTGGGGCTATATCCCAGGATTCTTGGATTAGGATAATGTGAAAGGAGTCCAAAAAACTATTCCAGGTGGCATCCAGGCTTTTATCCACAATCCCGGCTACATTCCAGGAAAGCACTCAATTTACTTTGGTCAGCATCTGCATAGCAAGTTTTAACATTTAATTAAGAGATGTTGACTGGGAACTTGAGTGAGATGAGAGAAACGTAGCTTGGATATGTCAGTTTTACCACCATGACAATGTGTGCCAAAAAGCTGCCTGGTTCCCAGTCCGGACAGGATCCAAAATGTCCCCCATACAAAAGTGTCCCAAGTTATTTTGGCCTGTTTTTGGACATCTTCATATTTAACTCTAGTGGCCTGAATCTAGGGTTGAAGTCCACTTTTGGAAGTTTTAATCAGGTGGTACTTGCCTACTCTGCAGTCCCTGTTGTACCAAGTAGGGTTAGCTATTTATGAAGACCGACGTGTGGTAGTGAGTTTAGTGAAACAAGAATTCTTCAGATCATCAAACCATTTATTATGGAGGTCTATGACAGTATGTGGGGAGAGGTCAGTATCACCAAATGCGGAAAAAGTTTGGATTTAAGCGAAGGTATTGTTGGCCATGTGCGGCCTCATTTTTAGCTACAGTGTCCCATCTATTGTTCCTCCTATTATCAGTGATGGTAAAATTCCCACAGGGCAACCCAGATCTAAATGTAATAGGATCTGGACTGCCCAGAAAGGTAAAGAGGATGCAGAAATGATCACTTTCATATCGAAAAATGACTTTCATGTCTATAAGAGCTAGCCATGAGTACTGGTCTAATAACATGTAATCAATGTTATTCGAGTAAGCATTACTTCTGAAAGAGGGGTTTCTTGTTAAATCTGAAGCTGTTCGACCATTGCAAGTTCCCATATGGCAGTATAGTGAAAGATCTATCATCTGCAAGGTGGCCTTAGACATAGATGAAATGCAAGAACATTGCTGTTGAGAAATATCTCACTGTTGATCTTCGTCTCGTGTTACATCCCTTATAAGAACTGAAGGCTCAAAGCATACATTAAAGTCTCCCTCAGCTTTAACTGCTGAGGTCTTGCTTACCATCACTATTCACTCTCTCAGTAATAGCATGACCTGTGATTTAGTAGACTGTGTTACTCTTCTGCTATAGACTTTGTATAAAGAAGGTTTTTTGCCATCCAAGACAAGACTTCTAACCCTAGTATCGGGAGAGTCAATATTTAATTGTTATAACCGGTACCCTAATGAACTACTAGCCCATATGACAAGACCCCCAGATGGTCTATCAGCCCGAGTTCCCAAAGCCAGTATGTGAAAGGTTTTAAAGCCTTGCCTATAGTATGGAACTAAGTCCCATGTTTCCTGGAACATAATGACATTGGTTTATCAATGAATTTCCCCCAGTCTTCTTGGAGCAATTTTTTCCTTAATCCCACTATGTTCCATGACACTAAAACCAAGGTGGTAATTTCTGTGGTGTATACTATCTGATAATCCCTGTGGGGATGTTAGTGTTACTATTTGCGTTGTGTTTGGTAAAATAGGGATATATAAATTTCCATCTTTACAGGGATTTTCTGAAGGCCGGTTCAGGCAAGCGATTTAGAGTCAGGGTAACATTTAGTAAAATATTCGCTTGTCTTAAATTTAGCATAGTTTCTAGCTGATCTGCTAGAGATGTTATCAGAAGTCATCTCCAGTTAGCCAATTAAAGACATATGGGAAGCAGCTCATGATCTCTCTGTTCTTTTGTGTAGGGGAATAATTTAAAATTGGATTTTAGAATTTGGTGGCAGAAGTGTGTGGGCATCGAGAGATAGCAGACCTCATAAAATGAGTGAGGACCTAAGTGTCAACTTAACACAGTCAAAATGATCAATTTCAGAGGGTAAACAAGATGCCCCAAGAATGTCCGAATGGATTAAACTATAGCACTTTAGAACAACCCTGATCTAATGAGTGACCTTTTTGATTAGTGACCTTCTTGATTAGGGAAGCCTCATTCTCTCTAAGATGCAGTCATAATTTTGGCACACCTATCACATACACTGTCCTACTGGAGGGTGGACTTGGGCTGAATGTGCACTCCCCTAAACAACTTCTAGAACAAGTGGCTAGGAGTTTGGACTTGGTCAGGTAATTTTAAAACAGTGGGGGCATGGGGGACATAGGGGCTGGAACGAAAGGATGATGCTTCTAAATGGGAAGATGGGGTTGTCACTTAGTTGGGCTTCCTGAAGAGATTCTGGATATCCATGGTGGTGGCCAATTTTATGAGCTAGAGGATTAGATCAATAGTAAGCCTTAGGATGGGGGTGTGCAGACAATTAGCTCCCTTTGCTGAATGCAAAATGTTGAGATTGGTTTACCGATTCATGTCAGATGGTGCATCTTAAGGGGGGAATTAAGTTCACGTTGGGCCTGATTTAACTGGGGATGACTTCCCGACCATACTGAGGTGGGTTAAAATATAACCCATGGCTCTTGGTCTCAGACTCCCTGATCAGATGACTTAAAGACGTGGCAGTGTGTGTGTTGTAAACAAAACAAGCAAACCTTGTCTCTTTAATCTGTAGTCCCAGCTCTCATGATAGTGATAATACCCCAGAGTTCCTTTAGTGAGCACCTAGACTCATCAGGGCTTATTAACTTTGAGTTACTGGCTGGTTGCGGGCTCTGCCCCATATTTGTGAATTATAGGTAGCAAGTGGGGCGAAGCAATTGGTATAAAGTATTGTGGGTTTTAGCGGAACATGAGGTTCTATTTGAATTTAGAATTGGAGAGCAGTAGCATTGCTTCCTGTAGAAATGGGTACCAGGTTTTCTGGGGCAAGAAGTTCATTAGTCGTAGGGGTTTATTTTTTACGGCCCCTTTTTCTCAAATAGAGAATCTACTTATAGTTTCTTTTTAGTTGGATTTATTGGAGTGGAATTGTCTGGACATAAAATTTGCTCCACTTCCCCAAGAAGATTGTCAATTTCCCCTAAAGTACAATTGTTTGGGGCTAATCCTAAGAATTTTTTTTTTATAGGCTCCCCTAGGTATTTTTCGGTGCTTTTCGTTTTTCCCATTATCGTTGCTAAACAAACAGCTAATTATCTTCAAGATAAACAGAAAACAATTTGTTGAATATAAGGAAGGCAAACAACACAATACAATATCACTTTATTAACCCACAACAAATCGCAAATAAGCATACAAAAACAACAGTAAGCACCAAATTACAGGTTCTTAACCCGTTAAGCGCGTCGAACATTCCGCCCCAGTGCGGACGTTCGATCGCGCTAATGGGATTCGGACGTCCAACGGTCGTGCGCAGCACCAGCGAGGTAGTGCACGCGACGACCGTTGGACGTTCGCAGCACGGAAAGGGTTAAATGTCCAGCCAATAAAAACTGATTACGTAATAGACTGCGCTACACAAATTCGTTGGATGTTATGAGTGCGAGGTTGAATGGGCAAACAGGTGTTTGTGCCCTCTCAATGGCGAAGAGACCCCTTACTAGTAAAAGCGCAAATAGTCGTCATGGCCCAAAACTCTCATGCATAATCCTCCCTAAAATGAGTCAAAATGATGTGAAATAGACAAAGAAAGTACCTTGCAGAAAAAGACAAACCAAAGGGGTGACACAGCCCTGCCTCATTAAGGCTCTGACGGGAGCAGGCGGGCCCGTTCTTGGTCTGGTCTTTGCCCAGGCACGCGCCCGGGAACGTCCCATGTTTTCCTTCGTGGAGTAAAAACAGGTGCTTTGAAGCGCTCTCACAGCATTCTGCAGGCAACTTGCTCCTCTTCCTTTGTGACAAGATGTCTGCTGGGGGACAAAGTCCCAGCCCAGCCTCGGCAGAGGAAAGATGCGGTGTTTCTGGGCCTCGCACCATGAGAAAAACAAGGCACTTTTAAGCACTTGCACAGTGTTTTGCAGGCAGTGTGCCCGTCCTCCTTTATGGCAACATGCTTGCTTGGGGATGAAGTCCCACCCCAGCAGAGGAAAGATGCAGTGACTGTAGGTCTGTGTTGCAGATAAAACAAGGTGCTTTTAAGTGCTTGCACAGCATTCTGCAGGCACCGTCCCCTCCTTCTTTGTGGCAAAGTCTCACCCCAGCGGAGGAAAGATTAGGGCCAGATGTACCCAAGGGTTTTAACCCCTTCTGTGTCTATGGGAAAATGTGTTGATACACGTGTTTTTGGGCCCTGAACAGCGGGAAAAACAAGACTCTTTCAAGTGCTTGCACAGCGTTCTGCAGGCAGCGTGCCTATCCTCCTTTGTGGCAAGTTGTCTACTGGGTGTCAATGTCCCATCCCTGCGGAGGAAAGATGCGGTGTCTTTGTGTGTTATATTATCATAACTCTGTCACATAATAATCTAGTTAACTTGGCACACCTAATTGAATAGATTTAAAATCTACAACCTGTTTGTATTGACGTTAAGACTGTGTACCCATAATTACCGTGATAAAAGCCGTGGAGTTAATTATTGAAACAAAACCACATGTCATGAAATAAAAATTAAGTTCAAACACAAATTCTAGCATTAAAGGATCTTTAAACTATGAGACAAGTGTTTAATAGCTTTGCTTACTAATACTTCCAGGTACAGTGGCATCAAATTGCTATCCTACTGTTAGCTGTGATGAAAAAAACAATGACTTAGACTTAGAGGAACCATAAAATGTATTCAACATGGGATGCCTGTTCATTCACATATCCATGATGTGGAAGCTTTTTTACCCCAAGATTCCTTCATATTATCTTTTGTCTTTCTCAGCATAAGTGTAAGAAAGCAAGTTGAGATACTTAAGTATAAAACAGGGGAGGAAATGGTCTCACCATATGTTTATTGGATGAAATGCGCTTCTGACATGTAACAACTATTTTTTTAATTTTTTATTCAGCTCTCTTTGAGAACGCATCTCTTTCCTTGGTTTCCTCCCCTTCAATGCCCACTTTATTTTTTGATTCATGCTTTCCTTTTTGTGAGTGCCGACAGCTGCACACATCAATCAAACCACTTGTGTTTTCTAATTTACTCCTGTGAAAAATGATTAAAAGATACCACCTTACTTGGTTGTGCATGCGCTTTGCCCACCTTCTGTTAATTTTTCTTAAAGCACAAGCATTCACAGATGGCCAACACATATACATGCACAGTGGTCATCTAGGGAAAAAAAATCTTGTTAAAGCCAAGAGGTTACACAGGTTTCAGAGATTCTTTTTATCTGTCAGGCAAACTTTTGTGAAATGTATTCGACACGGGCCACAGTCACAGGTACGAAGTCTTAGATTTATTGACTCGGGTGTTTGTGCCCATTTTCGATTTTGGAATTATCGTGTTTGCAGCTATTGCCGAACAGCACAGTTTCCCCCAAAATACATAAATAACTGACCCTCTAATGTAGTAAGTTGCAAGAATACTATTAATGCTCCATCTTTTGACTTGGAACGAGACCCAAAATACATTGAAGGTTCCAGAGATTATACCCCAACAAACAAGAGCAAGCCTCACAATTCTTTTCTGTCCCCTCTTCCCTGATTCTCTAGTGAGTAACATGTGGTTTAATGGCTATTTGGGTCAATTAACTGGTGATTTTGGCACCTTCATGAGCCATTACAATTTATTGAAAAACTTAAAAACACTCTTCAATGCATTGCAGAATGAATCTACTTGTTAAGCCTAAACCATAATAGTGGTTTGCATTTTTTTAATGTTTTATGTGGTTCTTTCATCTATTGTCTCTTACAAAGAATGTGTATGACCCAGCTAAGCGCCCTACATTGTGTGAAAAAAGCAACCAATTTACATTGACTTTGTACATCCAGGAGGTTTTCAGCGTTTACAAGTTGGGGTTTGATTTGCATACGTTTTGCATACATTCCATTCTAAGAATGAACATCTTTCCAGTGTCTAGATATGTTTTGAGGAAGATTAATCATCTGTTGGGTGTATTTGCAGGGTTATTTGTCATACAGAGTACATATTTTGACGCTAACACAAGAAGAAGATGGACGGTGCGCTGAAACTTTTCACTCACCCCAAGTCACAAATCTGGGTTGAATCAATCATCGTTCTTAAGCTCATTTTGCCACCCCAGTTTGGAACCAACCATATGTAAATCAGTCTTGACCCTGTTCCTCATCGAACAGTCCAGCCAGAACTGCCAAGCCAGGTCTTCCCTGGAGCGGAAACAAGCATCCTGGGAGCGGTTTCATAGCAACATCCATCATCAGCCAGGCTAGTTTGAATCCAGTGGCAAAGTGAGCTAGAGACCCACGTCTGGGCATACCCTGCCAACGTCGAAAAACAAAGGGAACACATGGAGATTATGGACGGAGCGCTGAAACTTTTCAGACACTCACCGCCAGTCACAGACCTGGGTTGGATCCATCAGTTCTTTAGCTCACTTTGCCCAGATCTGTGACTGGGGATGTGTGTCTGAAAAGTTTCACTGCTCTGTCTATCAACTGCTTGTGTTTGCTTTTTTTGCCCTAAGTTGGCAGGGTATGCCCAGACGTGGGTCTCTTGCTCACTCTGCCACTTGATTCAATCTAGCTTGACTGATGATGGGTGTTACCCCAAGACTGGCCCCAAGATGCTTGTTTCCGGTCCATGGAAGACCTTGCTTGGCAGTTCAGGCTGGACTGTTCCCATGAGGAACAGGGTCAGGACTGATTTGCAAATTACTGGGTCTGAACTGGGGTGGTGAAGTGAGCTAAACACTGATGATGGGTTCAACCCAGATCAGTGACTTGGGTGACTGTCTGAAAGGTTTCAGCCTCTCCTTGTGTTTGTTCATATTTTATCAGTGATGTCATCAGTGATGTCACTGACCATGTCATGAATGATGTAATATGTGACATCATCAGCAGTGGATTGCGGGTGCGCGAAATATAATTAGTACAACTAACTATATATGAGCAATTTCAATGGTTTTTTAAATGCTAATTCCTAACTATATATGACCTGAAACCTATGGTTTTTTCAGTGAATTTGCAAGGTTTTTTAAATGCTAATTCCTAACTATATATAACATGAAACCTATGGTTTTTTCAGTGAATTTGCAAGGTTTTTTAAATGCTAATACCTAACTATATATGACCTGAAACCTATGTTTTTTTTGTGAATTTGCAAGGTTTTTTAAATGCTCATACCTAACTATGTAAGGCTTGAAACCTATGGTTTTTTCAGTGAATATATATATATATATATTTAATATAATCTATATATCATTTTTATTTTCAAGTTTTTTTATATGATTACAGGGTCCGCGCTCCGTGAATGCTCTGAGCTCTTACCGCAACAATTTTTTTTAGGTTTCTAAAACATAATATCTACGTTTTTAACGTAGATTTTAAAGATAGACAATATCTGCTTTAATGTAGTAAATGTTTTTTTAAACTTTTAACAACAGTATATTACTTTTTGAAGTAGTAACAAATCTCGCGAGGGTAGGTCACACGTGTACGCAATGTAAGAGCTCCGTCCGCGCACCGTGAAAGCTTCGAGCTCTTACCTCCGAAAGTTTTATAAACTTTAAATCGTTATATCTACGTATTCATTGCACAATGTAAAGGTACACATTATCTGGGATAATAAAGAACATGTTAATTTAAACTTTTAAAGACCATATATAACTTTATTTAAGCAATTATAAATCTTGCGAGGGTGCGTACCACGTAAGCACATCGTAAGATGATGTAAGCGCTCCGTAAATAATATGTAAATGCATCGTAAGCTTACGTAAGCACTCCGTAAACGCTCCGTAAACGCTCCGTAAGCTTAAGTCCAACCATGTGACCTCATAACAAAAGATTTTATTGGTTTATAATACTTCCTACTCCAATTCTTGAAAGACCCCTCCCATCTTCATCATTCTTCTTTGGCTTTCGAGGAAGAAACACCTTTTTTCATCAGCACTTTGCTCCTGAAAAATCTATTGAAATGTCTGAACAGCAGGAACCTGAACATTCAGAACATGAGGAACCTGAGCATTCAGAACATGAGGAATCTGAGAATTCTGAACATGAGGAACCTGAGTCTGTTCCTGAACCCCCTAGATCACCAAAAGAGTCCATAGTTTGGAAACATTTTTAATTCCCAGAAGGACAGAAAAAGGTAAATGCACCTTTTGCCACATGCAAAATCTGTGACACAGTACTTTCCAGAGGGGATCCACAGAAGAAGTACAGCTTTGGAACTTTTAGCATGGAACGCCATGTCAAGAATATACACCCAAACACTTGGAGTAAAGCTGTAATGAAAAGATCAACAGAGGAGCAGGGCTCTGCTCCCAGCACTTCTTCTCAATCAACAGCACCACCAATGCAAGCATCAATGGTTGCAAATATCCAACCAGAACTTAAGAATTTGATGATGCAATGCATTCGTTGCCAGAAACTAATAGCCTTTGGACAAGGGTCCATTCAAGTTATCCTGCAAAAAAACAGGAAGCACAGGTGCACCCCATAATTTTTTTCTTTATTTTTTATAGTTTGTTCCGGTTGAACAATTATCTGCCTTAAAAAGTTTATTTTTTTACATCGTTTTTCGAGCAAAACAAACAAAAAAAAACAGTTCTTTTTAGAACTACCTGTACTGGTTAAAGAAATAACTAAATTTCTATGTTTGTATGTAAAAGTTTGTCATAGTGAATGTCAAAGTACCAAACTATAAGGATGTGGTACAGCATAAACCTATAAGGTATTTACCTATAGTATACTGTACTACTTCCAAAGCACAGAAATGTAACATATGTAATTAAATATGTTACAACTCAATGGGCCAGATGTACGTAATCTCGATTTACCTACTCATAAATACCGAGGGCCCGATGTAGGTAATCCCAGATTACCACTTCTTAAATACCGAATCATACCGAATTAATTACCGATTCAGTTAAATTCGGTAATTACCGATTCGGTAATTACCGAATCTGTATTTGCCATTGATTCCTATGGGCCTTGAAGCCCATAGGAATCAATGGCAAATACCAATTCGGTAATTACCGAATCGGTAAATACCGAATCCTGCCAGTGGGAAGAGGGTGTCACTTTGACACCCTGTAGCACCCCTGTTTTTGGCTTCTGTGTAATGTGACACACATACATGCCGTTAGGGCATGTATGTGTGCCACATGGCACAGGTGTACATGCACAGATGTGCATGTACACAGGAATTCCTTATTTACCACCCAATTGTATTGGGTGGTAAATAACGAATTCTTAGACGCCTCTAGCTCTGTCAACCTACATTAGAATTTACATATTTGATATTTTTACCGAGTCTGTATTTACCGATTCGGTAATTTTACCGATTCGGTAAATGCAGAATCGGTAAAAATACCAAATCTGTAAATAAATGCCTCCTACATAGGAAAAGAGATTTACAGGTCGGTAACGGCCAAATTCGGCCGTTACCGACCGGTAAATGCCTACCTACATCGGGCCCCAAATCAAACCACTTCAATATTTAAGAGTAGGTAAATGGGATGTATGTAATTTCTCTTTTGAAATTACCGAATCTGTATAATTCAGTGATTTTACCGAAACGGTATTTACTGATTCAGTAATTGAAATTGATTCCTATGGGCCTTGAGGCAGTATAGTATTTGGTGGTAACTAACAAATATTTAAGGGCCTGTGGCACTGTTTTCAAAACAAATTAAGTGTAAACAAAAGTGAACACAAAAGGGAAGAGGTGTGAGAAACAGAGAGAAGTAAGTGCACTGAAGGAAGTGGAATGCCAGTAAATGAAGGTTTACTAACAGGGAAGAAATGGATAACAGAGTGAAGGAAGGAGTATAAGATCAAACCTAACAAAATAAAGAAAGAGGGAAACTGACTGAGGTAAAGAGGAGGAGTGGTAGAAAGAGAGAGCAAAGAAGATTAACTGTAAGGGAGAGACATATAGAGAGAGAGGGAGCAAGGGACTGAGAAAGAGTGAGGCAGTTATTCTGTCACAATAAGAGAGTGATAACAAACGTATTTTTGATTCTCATACTTACCTTATAAATAATTAAATCTTAGACACTGATGCGAACAAAGTTTTTTATTTCTCATACTTACCTTCTAAGATATAAAAAAACTTAAAGATTTTTTTTAATATAATATCTGTAAAACACAAGAAACAAATAAATTATAATGCATACAATGTATATTTCACAATACAAGAGAGAAGGAAGGAGATTAAGAGTCAAGAAAGATAGATGGCACATGCAGAGGGACACATGCCACAGGTAGAGAGTAAGATGGTGCAGGCAGAGAGTGAGATACAACAAGTAGAGGGTGAGATGGTGCAAGCAGAGGGTAAGATGACACACGCACATGCATATATTGTATAGGCAGAGGGTAAGATGGCACACACACAGAGAAACATGAAACAGGCAAAGGAACACATAGCACAGTCAAAAGCGAGATGGCGAATGAGCGTGAGACAAGGGGAGTGAGGACACAGAGGGAGTGAAGGAAAGAGTGAGAGAAGGGGACTGAGTGAAAGAGCAAAAAAAGACAAGTGATGGAGTGTGGGTGAGTTAAAGAGAGTGAGTGTAAGGGAAGGGCAGTGAGACAGTGAAGGGACAGAGGAAGTAAGGCTAACAGAGACAGTGAAGAAAGAGAAGTGAGGATGTCAGAGTTCAAAGTGAGTGACAGAAGGAGTAAGTGAAGTGGAGTAAGGTGAGTGAGGGAAGGTTAATGAGTAAGGGAGCAAAAGAAGGAAAGAGAGGTGAAGGGGAGTAAATCAGATGAACTGAGAAAAGGTAAGTGAGGGAAACAAGAAAGGAGAAGGGGAGTGAAAGATAGGAATAAAGGGTACTGAGGGAAGCAGCCTAACGAAACAAGGGTGACGTAAGTGAGAGAAGGACAGTGAAGTTGAAGAAAGACAAATGTTAGAGGGTGGATATAGTCGAGTGAGCGTGAGATAATGGGAGTGAGTGATTGACTACACACAGGGAGTGAAGGAAGGAGTGATAGAAGGAGACTCAGTGAGGGATCAAAGAACGGAAAATGAGGTAGTATAGGTGAGGGAAAAGAAGTGACGGAGAGAGGTGATGGAGAGAGTCATGCTAAGAGACAGGGAGCGATGGAAGGATAGACAAAAAGAAAAAGAAAAACATCTTTTTGGTCAGTCGTACTTACCTTATAAATGAAATATCTGTGGAAATGAAAAAACAAAACAGTTGTAATACATTATTCATAATACAAAAGACAAAGCAGGAGAAAAAGGAAAGAGGAGTTAGGGAAGGGAAATGAGGAGAGGGAAGGGGGAATTAGTGCATGTGCGTTAACAACAGTGAGTCTAAGAGAGAGGGAGTGATGGAAGAGTACAGAGAAAGTAAGAGGACACAGGGAGTTTTGTAAAGGTGTGTTTGAAGTGCAGTTAGGTGAGTGACAGAAGGGGAATTAGTGAGTGAGCAAAGGAAGGAAAGAGAGGTGAAGGGGAGGAAAACAGAGGGACTGACTTAACATGAGTGGAAGAGAAGACTAAGAAGAAGGGGAGTGAAGTATGGGAAGGAGGATAAGTGAGGGAAGCACAATAAAGGGACAGGGGTGACGTAGGATAAAAGAATGACAGTAAGTTTGACAAAACAGAGGTGATAGAGGATGAATAAAGACAAATGAGCATGAGACAAGAAGAGTAAAAGAGTGAGGAAATAGAGGGAGTGAAGCAAAGAGTGAGAAAAGGGGACTGAGTGAAGGAGCAAAAAAAAGTCAGTGAGAAAATGTTGAGGAGTTAAAGGGAGTGAACATAAGAGAAAGGGAGTGAGAAACTCAAGGGATGAAAGCAGTGAGGTTAAGAGAGAGACAGTAAGAGAAGGAAAGAGAGAAACAGAAATAAAAAAGTAATGAAAATGTATTTTTTATTAGTCGAACTTACGTTATAAATGTAATATCTGTGGAAGAGAGTAAACAAAACAGTTATAATATATATTTTACAATACAAAATGCAAATTAACTTGTACAACATGTTATATGGTTTCTTTTTGCTGTTCTCAGAATATATTGATTTTCACTAAAACAGTGAGTTCAATACTACTCATCATATCACAGCTGGCAAAAAAAACACAATCAAAATGATTGTGTTTAAAAAAACCTTAAAACTTAGAAAAAACATATCTTAAATGTTTTCTTCTAAACAGCAATTTCTAAGATACAGTATCTCATTATTATACTCTCAAACTAAAGTGATATAGAAACATATATTAACCACATTTACCTGAAATACGTATTCTTCATTTAAATACCTTTCCACATGGCCCAATGGTATACAGAAAGTCCTGTTTTTGGAAATGACTTAATAGTAGTTTTAAACTTTCATTTACCTGACTTTCTGAATGAAAAGTCCAACATCTATTTCATCATCTAACAATAATTATATTTTCACCTCTGACTTACTCTTGATTAACATTTACTATAATACTGATATCACTCACTTTGTGATACACTTACACTACCTCTATAACACCTACCAGTTTACTAATTATCTTGATCACTTTCACTCACAAACTAATTTTGAACAATACACTTACTTTTATTAACTGCTCCAATCTTCATTGTCCAATTACTTTCACTAAAATTTCGGTTCTAAAAACACTAGGTAAGAACTTGTTAAGTGAAAAGGCAAACGTTGTTTGAAAATCAATTGAGTATCATTACAAACTTATGTAAAAAGATATATTATCAACATTTACCCGAGAATCTCATTTTTCATTGATATACTTTCCCACATGACCAAATAGTACGTAAAAATAACTTGGTTTGGAAAATACTTAATAATACTCTTGACCTTCCAACGTCTTTCGTAACACCTAACAATATTTATATCTCCACCCAAGGATGTGTATCATGTCCATAAAACCTTAAACAACCAGTAAACTATCAGAATCTGAACATCATATAGTATCCTGATGACTAACTTTTATTAATTGCTCCAATCTTTCCAGGTTAATTACTTTTCCTAAAATTTAGGTTGTAAAAACACTAGATAAGAATTTTTAAGTCAAAAGGCACACGTTTTTGGAAAGTCAAACCAGTATCATTACAATAAGTCCAGCCTTTTTGACATTTTAAATAAGCTGTATAATGTCCAGATGTTGTTGAAGGACCATTTTGGAAAATAATTGCTACAGTTACAAAGGTTCTTCCTGAAAGTGATAATTGAGAAGCCACAAACTTTTTAATTAAAGTTGTTAATTTAGTTCCATCCGGTCTACATCGTTGTAACATTAAAATTACGTACTGTCCATAACTTTGTATAAATAATGTTGATAGCATTGCAGAGTTACATTGGGTACAAACCATGTTTTGATCAGCTGCTCTAACTAGATTATTAAAAGACACATTGCAGTCTGGTAAAGTCAAATATATAAATCTTTCAGTATCTACTGTTGTAGTACTTGAAAAGGAACAATTATCGCAGACATGTTGCCATTTATAAGAAAGGCCAAAAAGATTTTCAACATCTATACCTTCCTCTTGCAATACAACAAGCATGTACATTAGAAATTCCTGACAATCTTGCTGAATATCCTGAGAAAATTGAGTTATACCAGAACATATGTCTAAATTATTTCGAATATCAGAAACACTTTCTATATTTGTTCTATCATTGCTACATTTCTCAAACACAGTATTCAACAAACAACAAAAACTTTGATCCCGATTTTCAACAATCTGTTCTTGCAAACTTTGGAGAAAAAAAAACAACATTAACCACTACATTAGCATAGCAGTTGACACCAGAACTGTTCTCAAACTGAAATCCAACAATATCTTCAACAGAATCCTCTTTGTTTCTGCTTACAATTACTGGTTCATCTACTTTTCTTTTTTTTTGCTACAGCCTTGCTACACTTTTTCTCATTTCTTCTTTTTTGGCCTACCACACACTTTTCAAATAGAGGATATTGAGGTAAATTTGGAGCATACTCTCTTCTTAACCTATTATATTCCTTTACACAATTTAGATCTCCACTAATCTTTGACTCATCAAAATCCATCAAGTACAATCCAGATAAATTTCTGACTCGAGATAAAGCAACACATGCCATACCCTCCTTGAATCAGAAAAGGGGGTGGTGATGGACAGTTTTACCGTTTTTTAGCTCACTGCACCATCCCAGCTCAGAACCTGGCTACATGCAAATTAGTCTGTCCCTGGCCCAGTGCATCATGGGAACAGGGCACACCAAACTACCAAGCCAATTCTTTTACTGGAAAGGAAACAAGCTTCCGGGGACCGGTTTCTGGCATTACAGCCGTCTTCACCACCCCTTGTTGTTAAATATTTTGTTCACCCTAAGCGTGGAAGGGTATACTCAGATTTGAGTCCCTTGCTCATTGCACCATCAGGATTCAAGCAAGCCGGGCCGACGACGGCTGAAATGCCAGAAACCGGTCCCCGGTAGCTTGTTTCCTTCCCAGTGTAAGAATTGGCTTGGTAGTTTGGTTTGCCCTGTTCCCATCATGCACTGGGACAGGATCAGACTAATTTGCATATAGCCAGGTTTTGAGCTGGGATGGTGCAGTGAGCTAAAAAACGGTGTTGGATCTAGCCCTGATCTCTTGACTGGGTGAGAGTATTCTGCTTAATTCAGAAACTCTGTCCATCACCACCACTTGTTGTTAAATACCCTCCTTGAAGACAGAACTTCCAATATTCATTAAAGCACTATCTACACTTAAACCTTGAGATTTATGAATAGTTACTGAATATGACAAAGAAACAGGAAACTGTTTTCAGCGGACATATAAATCTTTCACAAGCAAAAATCGAACAGAACACCGACTAAACTGTTGTACTTCTTCAGTTCCATCAAATTTAATTTTCAAAAATTCAATTCCATCTCTATTTCGGTAATTCACAAAATCAACAACATGACCCATTGCTCCATTTACTAAACCTCTTTCCACATTTAAATTCCGTCGTAAAATTATACGACAATTTAAACATACATATAGAGTCTTTTTAAAACCAGCAGTTTCAGAAATTGTCTTCTCTAAAGAATCCAACTTTGATTTCAACTTTTCTGACAAAACAATAGTAACTCCTTTGTGCTCTATTTTATCAATAGCTTCCAGTTTCACAATCTCTTGATTTTCTAACTCTAACATTTTGTTGTTGAAGACTGACCATTCTCGAAGAGTTAGCATCAAGCATATTACAGTTTTGTTTTCAGCAATTTTCTGATAAATATTCTCTGGGAGAATATTTTCCTTTGGAAACAAATTTGAAATTAATCGTGACAGTAAAGCTTCTTTGCTATGATCAGTTACTTTTCCAATTCTTACATCTTGTAGAATATTTTTATAATCTTCATCCTTTGCCTGTCGCATGTTTTGAAGCAGTTCTGCATATGTAAAATATAACCAGATATTCACATTTCCAATGCTTCCTAGGCACTTTCTTGTATCTTCATGCATAAGCATCTTAAACACTGGTTGTCCTTTCACTGGAGTTAGCTGCAGTGGTTCTCCAAAGACAATGATGTGTTTGCCTCCAAATAACACATCATACTCTGTTTTAAGAATTTGTTGCATTCTTAAATGCACAAAAGCAAGCATCACATTTGAAGCCATGCTTACCTCATCAATGATAAGAAGTTTCATTTTCTTCAGGACTCTACCAACTTCACAACAAGCTTCTCCAGATAGCTTGTGGTATTGTAATTTATTATCATGCTCTACTGGCAGCATCAATAAACGATGTAAAGTAATCCCTTTAATGTAATGAGCTGCTAACCCAGTTGGAGCAGTAACAACACAAGACAGTGATGACTCTGTTCTTTTTTGCAGATAAGTTGCAATTGATTTAATCAGAAAACTTTTCCTAGTTCCGGCTTCTCCACTCACATACAGTCAGACAGGTTCAAATGACGTACATGAGCACTCTTTTTTATCATGACGTAAACCATGTTCAATCTGTTCTGTGACTTCAGTATATATTTTTCTCTGCTCCACGTTTAGTTGATTTTCCAAATCTTCTAAATTAACTACATCCTCCTGAGCTTGTTCCATAGCTCTTTCCACCTCTTCCATGGCAGTGGCAGCTTCATTTTGGATAATTGGTCCTCTTAGTGGATCCTGACTCAACGAAACAGAACTTTGACTGTCTTGAGAACTGTCTCTAGAAATCTCTGCTGCAATGGTACCTTCTTGCTGTATTTCATTGTTCAACATTTGCAGATAACTTGAAAAAACAGGACATTCTATGGTATCCTTGGTTGCATTGAAAGAATCTTCAAAACTGAGAAAATCTCCAAGTAGTTCCTTTTCTGAACGCCATGGCTTAAAGTGTTGCAAAAGAGCTAAATAGTAAAATTCCCTTTTATCAGGAGATTCGCAACTCAATTTACGATGATTAATCAAATGTCCTTTTCTTTGTTTCACCAGACATCTTTCAGATCCAATCACAGCATATACTCCTTTATTGATATCTTCTGTCATATTTCTCTTAAATGTATAGCTTTGCAGGACTTCATAGAGACAAACGTTCTCAAGAAGACTACTTCTATTTGGATAATATGTATCCAACATATTTGTCTTCAAAATATCTGTACTGTTTGGTTCTTTCTCCGCCAAATATTCAATTTCTTGTACAGATTTCAAAACTTGGTTTCGTGTTGCAGCAAGACCTAGACTCACCCAAATGATGGATCTCGATTTGGCATGCAGACTTGCTGATGATAACCGATCTGAACATTCATATGCTCCAATTTCTCGATGCAACAACATCTTCAAACTGTAACTGTATAATTTCTTACTTAGGCTCTTTTCATGCGAAATATTCTCCTACATTTCCTTCAGTTCCCGTCTTTTCTGATTTTGTGATGTAAGACGTTACATATCGAGCCACAGCAATAGAGTTGTCAGCAACATATTGAATATCCATGTTAGCATTCCAGATGGACAAAATAACTGGGTTGTAGTCATTTATGTATTTGGACTCTTCATTTCTTTTCAAGTTGTACGTATTTTTCGGTGATTTTCCTGTCACAGTATGTCGCAGTGAAGTCATAAAATTGTTCACTCTTCCTTTAGATATTACTGGCCGTGGAAATCCAAAACAACATTTTGTCTAGAACTTCTCCTTGGATTTGAACTTTCGACGACAGTACTTTCCACAGCGATGGGTTTGAAAGCGTAAGACTTGACGTCGTAAATTGTCTTCTTCTGTACTTTTTGGAACAACACATGTTGAATATTGTTCAATGAAACTCATCACTGTGTCATCCGAATCTGTTCCAAATTTGGGAGCATCTTTGATCCATAGCAGCATATGTCTGTGAGGAGCACCTCTTGCTTGATACTCCTTTCTCCAAAAGATATTAAAAACACCTAGTGCCCTGGTACTATTAGATCTCTCCGCGGCGTTTGACACCGTGTGTCATGAACAACTTTTGTCGCGGTTGAGGTCTTTTGGTATCAGAGGTACAGCCCTGGCATGGCTTACATCATTCCTGCAGGGCAGGACACAAAGAGTCCAACTGGGGGACCTGCTTTCCACCTCCGCGCCTATTACCTGCGGGGTCCCACAGGGTTCTGCTTTGTCGCCCCTACTCTTTAACATCTATTTGCAGCCTTTGATTGCACTCCTGAACAGGATGGACTGCCTAGTCTATAACTACGCTGATGACACCCAGATTATCATCCGGCTAGAGGAAGGTCCAGGAGCGTCTACCAGGCTACAGGACATACTTAAAGCCACGGTTAATTGGATGTCTAAAAACTCCCTAAAAATTAACCCGGATAAGACGGAAGTGTTGCCCATTTCCATCACGGGCAACCCCTGGAACGAGAGTTTCTGGCCGGTAGAGCTGGGTGCACCACCGAAACCAGCGGTAGCAGTCAAAAGTTTGGGTCTGTACCTGGATGGGAAACTATCCATGGAAAAACAGGTCACGACTGTAGTAGGAACCTGCATTGGTTTAATGCGGCAACTGAGAAAAATATCGGCGCTGCTTTCGTTCTCCACCCTGAAACAGGTGGTTTCAGCTACAATCTTGGCCAGACTGGACTATGGAAACTCCCTGTACATAGGGTTACCCCAGCGGCTGCTGGATAAGCTACAGGGGGTTATGAACGATGCGGCCAGGTTGATCTACAAGAAACCTAGGATGACCCACTCATCCCCGCTGATGCAGGAGCTTCATTGGCTCCCAATTCGGCAGAGAGTAGTTTTCAAGGGACTGTGTATAGTGCATAAGACGCTGTACGGGAATGCACCAACGTACCTTAAGTCCAGAATTTCTCTCTACACACCGAGCAGGACTCTACGCTCTTCGGATGCTACTCTCCTATCCCAACCCCGATTTAAACTAGCCACGGTAGGGGGACGTGCTTTCTCTAAAACACTCCCGGCTCTGTGGAATAAATTGACCCCAGATCTTAGGAAGGAACGCAATTTGTTAACTTTTAGGAAAAAGCTAAAAACTGTGTTATTCAAACAAGCATGGAGCAGTCACTAAGCGCACTCTAAGATCAAGTAATATGCTCAGCCCTACTAGTTAATTTGGACAACCAGCGCTTAGAGGCCCCGGTGGCTATAACGCGCTATACAAATCAAATAAATAAATAAAATAAATAAATAAAAGAAATCCAAAACCTCTCCAAGTGGAGGATATTTTTTGTTTGTGATGAAAGACATCATAGCTTCAAATCGATGATTAAAATACCTACAAACATTAACTGGATCCAAAGAGCACAGTTCTAGAGGTGTCTTGAATTCTATATTTTCTATGTTTCCATTTGCCCCTCGAAAAAATTCAAGTAAGTCTTCCCAGGCATACTCAGCACAGCTAAGAGTGAGGAACCATGTAGGAGTTCCTAAGTTTCTTAGCATACATTTCAATTCCCCATGACGACGGTACCAATACTCATTCGTACCGCGCTGACATGCCATGAGATTGATTAGCTGAGATTCTAAAATACTATCTTCCACTTGGACTTTATCCATAAAGTCCTTTGCCGAAATATTTTGAAGATGTACTCCAGATTTCAGTATATGGTTCACAGCATAAGACAGTCCAGAGAAGTCACTCTCAAACAGAAGATGAAACAAATATGGAATGCATTGACGAAATCTTGGATCTTCTGCATATAATCTTAAAGTCCGGTATTCCGACGCAGGAATTTGAACAGGTCGGTCATCATATCTTCCACCTTGACCTGGTGGAAACAACTGAGGAAAAGAACGAGCTTCCAAGCTTTCTTCCCATACACTTATGGGACTTCCTTTGGCTTCTTTCATTTGGAACAACTCAATAGCATTCCCCATTACTTCTTTGGAATGCAGAGGATGAACACTATAATGCTCATAAATCTGTTCACTTCTAGACACATCTACTTTTTTGAACTGTCCAGCTGCTGAATCACTGTCCTCTTCTACAGTTGTTTCCTCTTCTCCTACATATACATTTTTGTAGTACTAATTGTTTTTTACTAAATACAACGTTGCCTTTTTGACTTTCCTAACATCTACTAATTCTTGCCAGATTTTCTTACTCTTTGTAGGAACGCCATTCACTAGAATAACTTGAGGTTCCTCTTCCACTTTTTCTACGCCAATGGTGTCAATATTTTTCTTTAAATCTAGAGGCAAATAAACAACTCTTCTCTTTAACCCTCTCTGTACATCTGAAGGAGGATATTTCCCTGTCATAGGCTCCATGCGAACAATAGCCTGAAAAGGATGCACACATTGAATCAGAATACACTCATAGGTATTTAAACGCATCAATTCAGACAGAATCTTTACCAACTCAAGATTATTATGTACAGCTCTAGCAGGCATTCTGTTTTCATTTAATTTAATATAACAATATTTACAAATACATAGATCAGAACCCAAATCAAAACAATTCTCAACCAACAAATAAGTCGCAAAATCCTTCCATTCATTATTATTTTCCATTTCACTTTTAACATATAAATCAACTAACAGAGTCTGATTCTTATAATGAGTTCGTCGACAACACCCACAAGAAATATTTGGCCTTTCACTTGAAATGACAATAAACTTTGTAATTTCATGATCCAAATTTTGAGTACTTACAATCTGTACATTCTCTTCCACATTACTTTCTATTACTGTATCATTTTCAGCAGTGTCATCTTTTTCACTAAAGTAACAAAACTATATTTCTTTACAAATCTTCTTCACATCTAATTCAGATCCATGCAAAAGAGCACTATTTAACTGTTTAGCTTAAGTGGTGGACTTTTTGCATAATACAACATTCTCACTATTTTCCTCCATTTAGTTTGATGCACTCCTAACATCCTAAAATGGTGAAAAGTACTCTGACATACTTTTCTAGAAAGACAAGCCAGTGAATGACCATGAAAACCTGTTTTTTCCCTCACTCTGCAAGGATCTAAATCTTGCAATATCTTAAACTTTTGTTTTAGACCTTTCTTCCTATATGTACGTAAGAAATTGCAAAACAAATTAATAGAATCCTGTTGCACACTACAAATACTACTACAATTCCAAGTATACACAGGAGCCTTAGGACATCGCCCTAAAACTTCATCAGCTAACACCTCATCTGCATTTCTAGGCACAATTTTTTCTTTTTCAACTGGACAACCGTCCTTCACCACATATGCTCGACCACTGGTGTCAACTGCATGCACCAAAACATTATCTTGAAAGTAACTCTCTTCATTAAAAAATGCCTCACAACTAGAACTATGCTTCCATTCTCCCGAAAAAACATCACAAAAATGAGTCTGATTAATTACTCTTTTCCACTTACATTTTGATTTCAAATCATTGATTGCCATATCTAGTTTACGAACTCTATTGATTACTAAAATATACAGCTTTCTCTTCACTTCACAAAAGCCTGATCAACAAACTTTTATATTCTTTTCTTTTTCTTGTAAAAAGCTGTTTTCCTATTGTATTTCTTAAGATTTTTAAATAAATTTAAAACTACTCTGTTATGAAACATTCCTCTACGAATGTCAATAAACTGATTTGGGTAAGAAAAAGGGTTCCCTAAAGGCACAGATAAAGACAGGTATAAAATAACGTACCTTATGACTTAACAAATACATACGACAAAATATGGAAAAGTTAAAAATTCATTTATTTGAATATATTAAAAAAACAATCAATAGGGATAACTAAACTAAATCCCTGAACTAAAACAAGATAAAATTGAGACAATACATATAATTGCGACCTGCACAATTACAAGCAGACAGAACAGTTACAACATACATTTGTTGGATACAGGTTTGTATATTCTTTCTCCGCTCTAATATCACCAGAGTAGTATCACTACTAAATCAGCGTATCTATTATGATGAGACTTGAATTATACGCTTTAGGTTGCGTCGACGCGTTTCGGCGAGAACTCCTTATTATGATCACCTTTATCAAGACATACATTTTGCCTGCCAGAACCAGAGGGTATGTGAAATCGCCCCTGGGATAATATTGACGATCCTTTATAGGGATCACTTCAGGTTTTCTAATTGGAGCGTGGGCTTCTGTAGTCGCCTTATACAATGCTGCTGGTAGTAGTATATTTCTGTTTCTGTTCTGAATAAATGCGATGTTTTGTTGTCCCCCTGACCATAGGAGACCAAGGAAAATGGTTGTGTTGTAGACCATGAGTATTATATGCAATCAGGCCACAATTGCCATGTATCTTAGGTGTGTCAGCGTAAAGCACTTGATGTCGAACCTTTGATAAAGAAGCATTCCAGCTTCGAAACGTGTCAGGCTGAATCGACGATTCCTGCTGTATGAAGCGTTCTGCACACTGAGAGCAATTTTGACAAATAAAGGACTTATCTCTGATCAGTGTGTGCGTGTGTTCCTGCCGATGGGGCAACTGGAGCTTGATATTTTACGCTGCAGTCCTTGCCGCGAGGAGCGCACCGTCCCGTGAAGTGCGGGCACCACGGGGCTGGTATCCAACCTTGCTTCGTACATGGAACACTGATTATGGATCGAAATTGACCTCGTGTGCGGAGGTCCATCTGTGGACTTGAAATGCACGAGATGCAGCGGGTAAAAAGCACCCATACAGGGTTTGATGTTATGGCACACTACAGGACCCAGAAATCTTTGCTAAAATGAAGACGTGGTATTATCATGAATAAAGGAGGTGTGTCAGCGTAAAGCACTTGATGTCGAGCCTTTGAGAAAGAAGCATTCCAGCTTCGAAACGCGTCAGGCTGAATTGACGACTCCTGCTGTATGAAGCTTTCTGCACACTAAGAGAAATTTTGACCAATAAAGGACTTATCTCCGATCAGTGTGTGTATGCGTTCCTGCCGAAGGGGCAACTGGAGCTTGATATATATATATATGCTGTAACATAATTATTAAAAATATTTCTTTTTCATTGTTTAATTTTCTTCATATTTTAAATGTATTACTATATATATATATATTCAAATATTTTTTCAGATTCATACATTTTAAATATTTGAAAACAATTATAGAATGTAAAGCATATTTTTAGTTATATACTAATTCTATTCATAGTAATTCTTTTTGATATGAACAAAAATTACTATAATGTACAATACATATGTTTATTAATTCTGTTACACTGTATGTATATATATGAAATTAAAAACATATATATATATATATATATATATATATACATATATATATAAACATGTTTTTTTTTTATATAAGCATATACTAATATATTAAATGTAGATTATAATACATTTGTATATTAAAATATTTAACATTTACTACTTAATCTATATATTTTTATCTATTTTTGGATGATGTTAGTGTCAACAATATGTTATTCCGTTATTTTTGTACTTACCATTATATGTATAGTAGCATGATATTTTGATAAATGATATTTTTGACACAATATTTTTTTCAACAATATTGTTTACCACAATATTATGTCTGTGATCCCTTTTTCAGGAGGGCATTGACAGCTGCATGCTTAAAGGCTCTTGGGAAGGTGGCTGTATTGATGGAGATATTGAGGATGGGGCTTCAAGATAGGGGTTGAGCCTTTGTTGAAGGTGTGCTAGGGGAAGCAGTCTGAATGTGCCCCAGAATGGATGGCCTTGACAATTACTGTGGTTTCCTCCGCAGTTATAGTGTTCCATGTGGTCAGGGTGTTGCCTTCGTCTGACCTAATTCAAGGTTGGCCGGATTCAGTTGTGGGTCGAAGTTGCTGTATATGGTTGAGATCTTGCAGTAGAAAAAGTCAGAGAGGCAGTGGTACAGTTTTTGGGTTGGGGTGATGTTGCAGGCAGTTGTTTCTAGTGCAGTGACCTTCTTGATGACTGCAAACATTTCTTTACTACTGTTTTAGCTGTTATTGATACGTTTGGCTAGGCCTTCCTCATGGTTTCCCGGATTTGCTGGTGGTAGCATCACTATTGTTCCATTGTCAGCGGTCTGGGTCTATCGTGGTGGTTCATTTGTGGCAGAGAATGTCATTTGAGAAGTTGACAATGGTGTGAGTGGTCCATTTGATGGGAGGGTGGGTGAATTGATCATAATGCTGTTGAAGGAGAAGTTAACAGGATCCAGGATGTGTCATGGGGCATGGATGAGAGGGTGAGATGTGTTGGGTAAGTCCAAGGGTTCTAAGTCTTTTGAGGAGTGCAGGTTGGACAGGTCTTTTTGGTACAAATTGAAGTCTCCGAGGTGGAGGTGTCCACCGGAGTCAATGGCAAGTGGGGAGATGAAGTCCGATAATCTGCACATTTTTCCCACTCTGTTTCACCCTTGGAAATTCTTTACTTCCTGTGTAACATGAAACTGGACCTCTTATCAGTCCTGCCCATTCATTCATACAGTTTGTCCTTTGAACACTAATTTAATGGCAGCAGCGGCAAATACAAACAGTACACCAATGGAGTATCTGAGGTAAGCACTTTTGGATTCATCAAAGACAAACCAGTGCCTGGCACTGACACTCTGACAATTAGATAGACCTTGAGTACAGGACCAGAAAGCATATTGTTAGTTATAATTGTGACATCTTGGTGGGGGAATTTCTCCTTAATACATTTTTCACTGGGTGAGAGGCTCTCACAATTCAAACACACAAAAGATGATGGGAGGAATGCCCTCAAATAGTCTAACCACTGCCAATTGCTTAGGGTAGCATTCCAACCCATCATTTTTCACCCATTGCACCACTTTAGACAGAGGCCCACCATATGTGAATCAGTATTGACCCTGCCACTGATGGTAAAAGTTCAGATAAGGCTCCCTCCAGAAAGGGAGAATTAACAACCCCAGACCAGATTCAGCCTTTTTAAACCTCATCAGTGTGGTATATCTTGGATCCTGAGGCACAGAGAACAAGGCTTCATGTTTGTTCATGCTCTTGACCACTTAGGGAATTACATCAAACACACAAAACTTGGCTTTTTTTTGTTAATGCAACTGACAGTTGCCCCTTTTTAACAGTTGCCACTGCAAAGGCTGGGCTGAAAGGCACCTGCAGCTTTTCCCTATTGAAAGTCATGGTCTATAGTGCTTGTTCTTTGTCAAACATGGGTTTGGATATCTGTATTATTTCTGAGATGTTATGAGGGAACCCTCACACAACTGCGACCAGCCCCGTATTATTGAATTTCTTTGATGGGTCATTAATCAACATTATTTGGAGTATGACTGTATTACTTACTAAAGTTTTGGCCGCTGTCACTATTGCTACTCTTTGAATTCTTTTTGATGAAAATGCTTGGTGACCCTTGTTTCCCTATTTCTTATGTCATTGTGTGTCATTCCATAGATAATTCTGACTGTTTTCCTTCTCAGTTGAATGAACAAGTGCATGGTGTATTGTTTAGCACTATCCTGCAATCAGGTTACTGCCAGTCAATTTAATTTATGGGTTGTTTTACCTTTAGCCTCCCTAGTACAAGATATGGTAGGGAACTTAGATATTTTCGGTGCTTCCTAAATAGTATTGGCCTCCACTCATATTACAGGGAATATACTGTATTGAGTGTTTACTCCCAGCATTCTGGTCTTATCATCTAAGTGTGGATTCTTTATTGTCATTAGATTATGCTAGTATTACTTCTACAATTATCTACTATTATCATTTCTGTCTGAGGCAAACATTTGAATAATCTACTTATGTGATTTTTCCTAAATTGGGCCATTTTATCGAGAAACATAGCTGGCTTTGAGCAACAACTAAAAGAGGTAGGAGAAAATAATATGAGCTTCCTACAAGATGAATGTGTAATATGTTTACAGAAAATCTGGCAATCAGCAAATTTAACCATTCAAAACTACACAACACATGAAATTAAAGCAAAATAGAATGCCTTCGGAAGATCAAGTGGCGATTTGACAATATCAATAAGTACTAAATTATGCATGAGAAGCAAAAAAAATAAAAACATCATTGAAATATATATTGCCAACTCTTTTCATACATCAAAACTCTATGAAGTGATGGTTATCAACATATACTTTCCTCCCCAATTTGTGAAAAATAAGTGCAGATACAGGACAGCAATAGACGAACTGGAGCAAATAATGGTAGAGTATGAACAAATGTTGGTAATTATAACTGGAGATTTTAACCAAACTTTACTGCCTCTGGAGAGCAAACCTTCAAGTAGCAAAGTACCAGACATGAGTTATAATATTCCACAAGTTACATTTTCTCCAAAGAATATGCCAAAAAAGATCTGCACCTTAACTAAGTGCACATATGATTTATTGACAGACTCAGGACAACATAGAATTCTTAATGGAAGACTAGTAGAAGATCAACCGGCCTCCTCAACTTATTGCAGGCCGACAGTGTCCTCCATTATCGACTTTACATTTGTGCATTATTCCTATTTTCATCTGTGTAAAAAGTATGCTATCATACTAAGATCCGAGAGTGATCACGATCCTCAAAGATTGGTCATCAACATCAAGCATCACTATTGGGAGACCCATGCACTGGCCAATAGTGGCAGATTCACCGCTGTGAATGGGAAAAAAACTTGTTTGGAATAATACGTTAAAAGAGACGGCATCTAATCTTGAAGGAATCATATCATTGAGTACCGAAAAAGATATTATACTACTAAAAACCGGGACGGCTGGTTAGATGCTTAGCAAGTTATATTAAAAATTATATTCTCTAGCCTTGTGGTGAGCTTACAGGAATTGCGGCCGAATATTATAATTGCACACAAGACTTTAGAATTGATTGAATCTAAGAGAACCTTGCGCAAGATGATGTGACATATTTTAAAACTTCCGAAATCTAATGAGCTTATTCTGAGAATACAAAACATAGAGAAAGAGTTCAAGAAATAAAGTGAGATAGTGTGAACAATGCCTATGAAAAATTACATCATGCTATATTAGCCAGGAATGATCGAGCATACTGGTCCCCGGTGGGACATGGTACAAATTCGTATAAGCAGCCAGACGATCTATTTATCCCGAGCAATAAGTGGAAAACTCATATTAAAGTTTTATATAAATCAATTGTTACCCATAAATATTCATTGCCAAAAGTTAATGGAACATTTGCAGATATAATGTAAGAAGAAATAGTAGAATAATAACGAGTAGCGCACATCCAAGGCAGCAGGACCAAATGGTATCTTTTAGACTTGATCAAGTTAAACATAACCTTTTGGAGTTTGTTGCTAAAACAGCTGTAATCAAGCATGGAAGGATACCATCTTCCTGGAAAGGAGCGATTGCCCATCCAATATACAAATGACGTCCTAAAGCTAATCCATCTAGTTATAGATTAATAGCATTGTTGGATTTCAAAGGTACACTGTTTGCAAAACGCCTTCAAAACAAATTAAGGGCGTGGGCTGAGGAAAAGTCTCTAATACCAATAACACAAACCAGATTTTGCTCAGGGTGTTCAACTGTTGATAACACCATTTTATCGGCTCTGTTAGGAAAAAAAGCAAGTGTGCAGAAAATAATGATTTTTGCCTGTTTTGTGGATTATTCCACAGCGTTTGACAAGTTAAACCGAGAAAGGTTGTGGAGCAATCAAACAACATGGGAAGTTGATCCGAATCTTCAGAATTGTATTATCAGCCTGCATTTGGAAATGGCTACAGGTGAAATTTGCACACTACAATACACTATTGCCAAAAATTGACACCATAAATGGTCTCAGGCAAGATTGTGTCCTCACATTATTGTTATTTTCTTTCTATAATGCTAACATAGATATGGCGTTAAGTTCTGATATGGGTATGGCACCAAAATTAGCAAATGCAGATGACATAGTAATCTTGTCTCTAACTTCGAAAGGACTCCAGTACCAACTGAACCAACTATATACCTACAATATAGTAAATGGACTGATAGCCAATAAGTCCAAGATGAAAACTGTGATGTTTGGACAGTGTATAAAACCAAAAAAAAGGAAACTTGGTGAAACTTTAATTGAGGTAGTGGAACAATATAACTATATTGGATTATTCTTTGATAATAAGTTATCATTGTCTAGCCATTCGGTCAGTAAAAATGCCAAATCAATAGCTATTGCTAAATGGATCTCGAGATTCATGAAAATGTTTGGAGGGAATGCAATTAGCCCATCACTCAAAGCATTACAAACAAAATTAATTTCGTACTTATTATAGGCATCTCCAGTAATGGGTAAGAAAGTAATTCTCAAATTTGCAAAATGTTTTATAAAATCTGTACACACCTTACCACACCTATGACAGACAGCCCATCATTGCATCATAAGATTGGAATTTGGTGTAAAATCACTAGAACTTTTGCATAAGAGAAGTTGTATGAACTACATTATTGATTGTGCCATGGCTGATCTATTCACATTGAAACATCTAATATTTGAAGAGCTATGGAGTGGCAAAGTCAGAGATTTAGAACAGTATAAAGATGGAATTGGGATCTTATAGTCTGCTCGATATACAGGAGATGGGGTGAATGGCGGGATTATTTATTTATTTCATTTATAGAGCACACTGTCACCTGGCAGGCATCCTGGTGCTAGCAACTCACAGTAGAATATAGCGAAGAATCAAGATGTGTGACCCAATGCTAGATCTTAGGAAACAGCCATATTTTTAATTGCATTCTAAAAAGAAGAAGGTCACAAGCTCCAGTGGGAGAGCATTCCAAAGTTTAGCCGCTGTGCGGAAAAATCGAATACGCAATACATTAACTACAAAGCAGTGGAATTTGGATATTTTACAAACTGGAAAATATAAACATATGAACTTAGTAATTGACACACATATGGTACAGGGTCAAGAATATTTAGAATGGAATCCACCTAGTTATATAAAAAGGAAATTTCTAAGATTTAGGCAATTTTACAGACCGATCAGGGAATTTGAAGGGAAATGGAACCAGGCACTTAAAGGTAAACAAGCATGTCGACTTCGTGGAACTTTTCAAGAAACACCTGAACATTTAATAAATCTACCCTAAGCTACTGCCCATGCGGAGGATATATTTTCGCCCTTTGTTTAATAATGCTAAAATAAGAACAACTGCAGAGGCCATTCAATACTGTTTCAGGCTCAAAGAGGACAGTGCAATAAAAAGGATGGTAATGTTTTTAGATCATGCCTATAAAGCTTAGACAGCTTTTATAACTGGAAATTATTTATTTATTGAAACTGCAGATTAGTTTATGGCCTAAAAAGCTTGGGTAACTCTTGTAGGTAAAGGACTATAAATTGTATTTCCAACAGGAAAAGCACGTTTAGAGCCCCTTATGACAAATCGGATGGATACATTTTATCAAACAGCACATTAGCACTTTAACTCGGCAAATGAAATAACTTGATTTGAAGAATACAGTGATACAGTGTTAGACAGAGAGACAATGAACGGAAACCATGATGTGATCTAGTGTAAATGCTGTATTATGAAGTGTGTATGACCTTTTATAGTAAGTTTTAACTATTGAAATCAATTCATCTTTTAAATGTATGCATTTCTGATTGTAATCAAATGAATAATACAATAAAGTATTTTACTACTACTAAATTGGGCCAGGCTGAACATGAAAGTTCTCATTCAGAAAAAGACTCTTCCTTTTTCTACCTCACATAACTGTCCTAACAAATATTTTCCCTCAAATAACTCTGAGGTGGCACCCATTGGCATGCTACACATGGACAATAGTATACATAAATGAAATACATTAGCAAACAGGACTTTTTGTCAACCTGGATTACCCTCAAGCTAAAATGCTTTTGTCCCAAGCTGGTCCACAGTTGAATGCAAAAGAGGGGGGTTAATTTATTACCCTCGTGGGTAATTTATGATCCGCCTGCCTGCTTGCATTATCAGTCATAACTTAAACTGTATAAGGCAGAACTACAGCAGCCAAATGATGTGTAGTTTTCTAATGATATTCTAAAGAATACTATTGTCACAATAGAGACACAGCTTTATATGAAGGGCTTTTCGCTGCCTGATGAGAAGAAAATTACAACATTCATTGAGTGACTTCTTTATGAAGCCTGTTTTTATTATGATTGCAAAGGTACTACTTCTTTTTATAACATCATTCTGAATGATGAATATCTGTGCTTTTGTTTAGAGGTATTGG